>NC_058521.1:325251074-325900762 GCF_904849725.1 Hordeum vulgare subsp. vulgare | reverse complement strand
CAGAACCATTGGTTGAGTTTTTGCAGCAACTATTCTGTTTTATAATAATAAAAAGGATTAAATTGGAATAGTTTTGCTTCTGCTAAGTTGATTTTAAAAATATTCTTTCTCTAAAACGAGAAGAAAATATTTTTAAAATAACAACCTAGATTTATCAGAAATAACCAACATTTGTAAAATGACTTTGTGATCTGTTTTGGAATGAGCTACTTATTATTTTTACCTTTATACGACGGTAGAAAACCGTGTGACGAAGGAGTCGGAGCGGAAGACCTCAAAGATCACGGATACCTAGCTGACCAAGGCAAGCAACACTTTGACTATGTCTGAGCATATGTTATAATGCATGCTAGTGTGGCAAATATTTCCGTTGCATATGATCATAAGTGTCGATAAATCATTGAAGTGATGTTACCGAAGGCTCCTCTGGAGCACTTGCATTTGAGCATGATCCTACCACCTATGAGGGTCACGCTAACGTCATGTTGACAAGTAAAGCTAGAATAGTAGTAGCATGAGCATGTTGTTGGCAAAAAACCAAGTTTATGAAAACCCCGTCGGGTGCCAGTAATGCCCGATGGTGATGATGGGTTAGGTGGCCACTTTTGGTGAAGTGGTGCACCGGGTATTTTAGTGAGTATGGTTTCGGAAATGGGAATAGATTTATGACGTGTCGACCGTCCCAACCTTACATGTAAGACCATGTTACCCCTTTATGGGATGGGGCTATGTTGATTACTCTGGTCGGTGCTAGCAAAGAGCCACATTACTAGCGGCGGGAGTGATGTGTAGTCACTCTCGTTATGGGGTCGTGCCAGGTAGGGCGACTATGCCGTTTTTACGTGTTCCAGGCACACCGTTGGTCCCTGCATGGTTGATACTGTCCAGAGTCGGTGCTCGTAAGACGTACAACATGTGGGCTGGGTACCAATCGAGTGGACCTCTTTGTCTAGTATCGTCAGGGGAAAGGCATTCATCGGGTACTTACCTCGGATATGTTATATATCGCGAGTCCTGGATGACACGAAAGTTTCCCGGATCTCTTGGGTCCAGCGTACTACCTCTGCAAAGTGTAAAACTATTCGAATAGCAGTGTCCATGGTCAAGGACAGTTGGGTAATCCTGCTTAAACTACATCAAGTTGTTTCCGCATAAACCAAGTATATGTGAGTGTGTGGTAAATGTAGTTAATATGAAAGAGTTGATATGACCATGTTTGGTGACTTGGCGTATAGGGTGAACCGGGAGTGTTCAGCCCTCGACAGATATATTGATATCTGTAACCTGTTCTTCAAATAACATTTAGCTTATGATGCATACCCATGATCATGTTTATTACAACCAAGTTGTTGTCTACCAAGATGCATATTATTGTTATCCTTCACTTGCATTGTTCATATGATGGGCTGTTTGCGAGTACGTTCAAAAGTACTCATTGGCTTGCCACTGGTTATATTATTGACCAGACATGGAAGGACCGAAGTTTGGAGAAGAGTACGTCTTCGGAGACGCCCCTGCAAACTAGGACGCTTCCCAGTCAGAATGCTTGTTGGTGTAGGCTGATGGCATGGGCACCCGCTTATCCCTAAGATTTCCGCTACTAGTTGTATCCCTGTGATTGGCCTTATAGGCCCTACCTTGTTAACTTGACCATTTGGTCACGTGATGTAATAATTCGGTATTTGGATGTAAGACCCTTAATATTCACTATATGTGTGTTCGGTGAGCATTGATCTCTGGGATCACTGAGCATGTTCATTCAGCGATCTCGACTCGTAAGTCGGGGTCCCCACACACCATTACGTCATATGACTAATTCATTCATCATCATATTGCTTTGCATGATCATATAGAGTTGACATAGCATTTGTGGCAAAGCGACCATTCATTATATTGCTGATACATATTATGATAGATCATTTCACATCCTGGTACACTGCTAGAGGCGTTCATATTGAGTCATAGTTCTTCATATCGAGCTCTCATGAGTTAGAAGTAAATAAAAGTGTGCTGATCATCATTATTAGAGCATCGTCCCACTCAGGAAAGGATGATGAAGACTATGATTCCCCCACAAGTCGGGATGAGACTCCGGACGAAAAATAAAAATGGGGGAGGCCAAATGAGCCCAACATAAAAAGATAGAAAAATGAAAAAATGAAAAAAAAGAATGAAAGAAAAAGACAAAAGGGACTTTGCTACTATCCTTTACCACACTTGTGCCTCAAAGTAGCACCTTGTTCTTCATAAAAACAGTCTTAAAATACACTAGTGGAGAAATGGCTAGCCACAACTTACATTGGTGGCGTGCCGATTCTCACCAACAATAGCACTTATATTTTCAAATAGTGATGGTGTGGGCTAAATTCGTATGCCATAGCTATTATCTTAGTGCTGACATTGTACATTAGGCCCTACGTTCTGCATTCATGTCCATTAGACCCACACCAGCACTGTCGGCTCTCGGTGGAGTAAAACCTCTATTCGTCCTCACTCTCTCGGTCCCCAACTTCACCCGTCCTCTCTCCTCTCTATCTCCGCGACCGCACAGCCCGTCGTCGCCATGGCCCGATGCTGCCCGTCTCCGCCCGCTGCCTCGCCCGCTGCAGCCCGCCGCTGCTCGCCCCAATGCCCGATGCCGCCCGCCGCTGCTCGCCCCAATGCCCGATGCCGCCCGCCGCCACCCACCCTGACGCCCCATGCCACCCATCGCTGCCTCTGAGCACCTCCACGTCTCCTTGACTCGTTTAAATGTTGTTATCTTCGCTTCTTTTTTTGCAAAGAAAAAACTAGAATGCTAGATTGTTAGAAAGTAATTCGCCATGATAGAAAAAACTAGAATGCTAGATTGCTAGAAACTAATTCGCCAAGATAGAAAAACTAGAATTCTAGATTTCTAGAAACTAATTCGCCAAAGATAGAAAAAACAAGAATGCTAGATTGCTAGAAACTATTTCACGATGGTAGAAAAAACTAGAATGCTAGATTGCTAGAAACTAATTCTCCGTGATAGACAAAACTAGAATGCTAGATTGCTAGAAGCTAATTTGCCATGATACAAAAAACTAGAATGCTAGATTGCTAGAAAGTAATTCTCCATGATAGAAAAACTAGAATGCTAGATTGCCAGAAACTATTTCACCATGATAGGAAAAAGTAGAATGCTAGATTGCTAGAAACTAATTCTTCATGATAGAAAAAACTAGAATGCTAGATTGCTTGAAAACTAGAGTGGATGCTTCATTTAGCTGCTTCATTAGATGAATTTTCCACGATAGATATAACTATTGTACTACTAGCTGTTTTGCTCATCAGTACTACTAGCCTTGGTGTTTCCCCTTATACATAATGATTTATAATGATTCATACTTATACATAATTTGAAACAACACACATGGCCAATTCATCAAGCAAGAATGAATCGGTGGGCGATGTGGAGCAGCGGAATCAGTGCCTCTTAGAGTTGTCAGAGTGGAGAATCATAAAACTCGAAGAAGACAATGACAACATGGAGAATGAAAGGGATCAATTTCTCATATAGGGTGCTAATATCCGCATTAAGGTAGACGAATTGAGGGAACTGAGGGATAAGTTGATGGACGAGAAGGATATATTAAAGTTGGAGAAAAAACAACTCGGGACAGAGAGGATTGACCTATAAAGAGACGCTGAATACTCCAAAAAAGATGGAGAGAACGATCGGAAGAAGCTTTGCCACCTGAGGATAATACTTGATGAAGAGTAGCTATATAGCTAGTTTAATTATTTGAGTACCTTTTGTGAACTTTCAAACTCTAAAATTTATTTATGAGTATGTTTAGTTGATCAATACTAAGTTTTAAATTCTGAAATTTATAAGTACGTTTAGTTGATCAGTACTTTTTGTGAAGTAATGTTTTTTTATTATCAAAACCCGAATTGCTAGCGTTGGACAAAGGTGGACGCCACCAACATGTCATATACTGCTGGTGTGGGACCCAGCGCAACCACTATTTTTTAACCGTGGCGCCATATTGGTGGCATCCGATGTCTATGCCACCAAGTCCATTTTTGCCACGCCATAGCTAGGATTTTTTGCACTAGTGATATATCATTTTCATATGCGAGTGGGAATCATATTTTCATTAATATAAACTTGTCTTGCATATTTTGATGATGGGCTTCCTCAAATTCCCGTGGTGTTCATGAGCAAGCAAGTTTGATGCACACCCCACTTAGCTTCATTTGAGATTTCATAGACTTATAGATCTAATGCATAATTTGCATGGCAATCCCTACTCCTTGCATTGACATTTACCGATGGGCAACCCCATAGCCCGTTGGTACACCTATTTGATGTGAGACTATCTTCTCCACTTTTTACCCCTTTGATATCTACCACCATATTCTGTTCCACCCTTATGCTATGTCCATGGTTCACTCTCGTGTATTGCATGGAGATTAAAAAGTTGATTCACACTCCAAAAGTACGATCCAATTGCCTGACTTGGACAATGTGGTACTTGAAATTTGTATTAATATGGTGAGGACAGAGCCATGCCTTGATAATATGAAAGATGAACGGGGGTAAACAATCTTTTAGGATCGTATACTTTGAAAGACTAATGATTTTGTTGCTTGTGCTTATAAATATTACTATGTCGATGTTTGCTAATTCATCATTTCTCACTGATCATACACTGCTGGAATCACAGAATATGCCATCAATCCATTCTTTGTCGTCTGCTTGCTCACGACAAAGAAATTCTTTGTCGTCAGCTTCCACAAAACAGACGACAAAGGTTGGACTGATGGCAAATATACTATTTGCCATCAGTACATTCTTTGCCATATGCTAGCACATGGAAAAGAGCCCACATGGGCTCCACTGGACGGTGGGGATGGCTTGGTCAAATGGACGGTGCGGATGTTGTCCGCTATATCTTTGTTGGCTTCCTTTAGGCTCTTTGTCACCTGCTCGCAAAGGGCAAAGCCCTTGCCTATCTAACGTCGTAAGCCCCCACCCCCTCTATCTCCCCCACCTTCTTCCACCCCGCAACCACCAGCGCCACACCCCTCCCACGACCACCTCCGGCCACCACCCACCTCCCTCCCTTCCCCACCTCCTTCCCCCACCGCCATCAGCTCCTCCCTCCCTTCTCCCACCGCCACGCCTCCTCCCTCCCTTCCCCCACCCCCGCAACTGTCAGTGCCACACCCCTACCGACTAGCTTCGGCCACCACCGCACACCTCCTCACTTCCCCACCTCCTTCCCCCCACCGTTGCACCTCCTCCCTCCATTCCCCCACCCCCGCAACCGGTGCCACCCCTCCCCATACCACCTCATTGCAGCAAGCGCCAGGGCCGGATCCAGGACATGATGCCCCATCGCCAGAGCCAGGCCGTGTTGTCCCCCCTCCCCGCGGACCTCCTCCACCACTTCGTCACCATCCCTAACCACCAAGGTTCAGTCCAATTTTTTTAGTTTTGAGAGATTTTTGGAGAACCATTTTAATCATGTTAATCAAGATCTCATGATATTTCCTCTACTTCAAGATGCTTCCTGAGATGTTAATTAATTGACATGCCTCTGAATTTTGATTTTCTTTACTGAGTAGGACTATAAGTGTTTGTTCACGATTAGTCGACCTTAAAGTGATTTTCAGCATCCTTTGGAGTGAAAGCCAATAACTGCATAATGTGTTTAAATCATATTTTATATGCTTCTTGGTTTAGTTTGGAATGTGTCTTCTAGATCAAACTAACTGAAATGTGATGTATAATATTAGGTCAATGATTCTAACTTCAGTTTGAAAGATGGGCTTGTGTTATTTTAGTATTTATTTCTTAAAAAAGCAACTTAATGGTTTCATATATGTTGTGTTAAATATGATTTAGCATCCTTGTACACCTTTGATGACATGCATGGGTGGACATCATAAGCCTAAAACCAATGGCATTAGCACACTATAACAACATGTTGGTGGTTGTCTGAATTGTGAACAACCAGCTGCTTCGATCATAGCTATACTTTTAATCAATCTCCTGGTCATGATACAAATTTATAGGGGCAATCAATAACTCTATGTTATTTTTTAGGATGCAAATGAATAACATATTACAGATTGGCATGGCCAAAGCGAGGGGAAAGTAATTTGAGAACGCATAGTCCTAAAAAACAATGTCCTTTATTCTACTTACAAACTTCATCAGTACGTTTGTGTGTGGAAGTACAAAAGCACAAAATGATGAAAATCTATTAATATCCTTTGGACACTCCATATCCCAAGAAATTAGTCTACATACAAGAATTAGAGTCGACTTCCTTATTTGCTTCCTTGTATTCACCAGCCACCCTCTCGGAGAGAATAGAATCATCATTTTGGATATTTAGCTTGCCATGCAGTTCGAGTACAATGTAATAGTATTTCCATTCTTTGCTTCAATAGTATGCTCAAGTACCACTATTGATTCATACATTTTTTATAGTTGATTACAATATTATTGAAGTGAGGAGGTAAATACGAAAAAATGATGCTTATGTTGGTTGTGCTCGTGCTTTCATGTGTAGGGATCTTCTCTTCACCTCCAGGAGCGTCGTCAGTCCTGCTGTCGTTGCCATTGTTAGACGACTATGGCCTCTATAGTCTAGGGTGAGATCGACTGTCATCTCCTCCCCCTCCCCTATTTGCTCTATTCCGGTCATCGTGCCGATGCCACTAGATTTTACTTTTATATCAAGTCTCGTAACCTAGGAGTCTCCTATTCGAAAGGGCAACATCTATAAATATGCATGTCTTTGCATATTTACAACGACCATCCTTTTGAATTGTCCATGTTATCCATCAACACCGTGAGTACGTGTAGATTGGGTTTCGTTTGCCGTTATCTACTTTGGTGTGACGCAAAATTTCATCAGCGCCACCCCGTTGTTCTCCGGGTACAAATTCTCTAGGCTTGTTATTGATACTATACAAGACAATAGCACGGAGATGTTGCCGAAATTTTTCGTCGGACCCGGAGCAGAGCATGGGAAACAAACCCGATCTACACGTATTTGGGTGGGATCATGACCCATCTTTACCTATTAGAGATAGATTCAATCATGTTTCCCTTTTGTATGGTAAAAACTAAAATCGTGGCATACAAATTATATAAAAAGTAATTACTTCTTTATCTATTGCAACTACATTTTACATAAGTTGATGAATATGAATTTGGTGCACCTACTATCAGTGCAAGTCCCATCATGGGTGATCGTGCGTTGATGTACACTGGCCACACTAGTCAGAAAGAGATGAACAAAAAATGGTTAACAACAACCAAGCGGTTTGTGAAAGCCGCATTTGAAAATGTCCAGATTAAAACCTGGTGCCCCTGTTATGGGTGAGACAACTTTCAAGAGGAGACCGAGGATGAAATGGGTAAACACCCACAAAAGAGGAGTTTTACGTTTGGTTATATGGTGTGGAAGGTTCATGGTGAGTTTACCCAACGTACGAGAGATGAGGTTGTTTGGCATTACACCGACGAGCATGGTACCGAGATCAAAGACATGGTGCAATACTTTGGTGATGCTTGGGATTCGGATGATGAGATGGAGGAATTTGCAAAGGCCTTCTATGAAATGTTGGATTCCTCAAAACGTGCTCTCCATGAGAGCACACTGAGGATTGTCAGTTGGATGCCATCGCTCAAGTAATGGCTCTGAAGGCTCAGTTCAACTTGGGCACAAAATTTTACGACGTGATGATGACACTATTTGGATGCTTTCTACCCAACGCCCTGTTGGAAATATGCCCTAGAGGAAATAATAAATTAGTTATTATTATATTTCTTTGTTCATGATAATCGTTTATTATCCATGCTATAATTGTATTGATTGGAAACACAGTGCATGTGTGGATACATAGACAAAACACTGTCCCTAGTAAGCCTCTAGTTGACTAGCTCGTTGATCAAAGATGGTCAAGGTTTCCTGACCATAGGCAAGTGTTGTCACTTGATAACGGGATCACATCATTAGGAGAATCATGTGATGGGCTAGACCCAAACTAATAGACGTAGCATGTTGATCGTGTCATTTTGTTGCTACTGTTTTCTGCGTGTCAAGTATTTGTTCCTATGACCATGAGATCATATAACTCATTGACACCGGAGGAATGCTTTGTGTGTATCAAACGTCGCAACGTAACTGGGTGACTATAAAGATGCTCTACAGGTATCTCCGAAGGTGTTCGTTGAGTTAGTATGGATTGAGACTGGGATTTGTCACTCCGTGTGACGGAGAGGTATCTCGGGGCCCACTCGGTAATACAACATCACACACAAGCCTTGCAAGCATTGTGACTTAGTGTAAGTTGCGGGATCTTGTATTACGGAACGAGTAAAGAGACTTGCCGGTAAACGAGATTTAAATAGGTATGCGGATACTGACGATCGAATCTCGGGCAAGTAACATACCGAAGGACAAAGGGAATGACATACTGGATTATATGAATCCTTGGCACTGAGGTTCAAATGATAAGATCTTCATAGAATATGTAGGATCCAATATGGGCATCCATGTCCCGCTATTGGATATTGACCGAGGAGTCACTCGGGTCATGTCTACATAGTTCTCGAACCCGCAGGGTCTGCACACTTAAGGTTCGACGTTGTTTTATGCGTATTTGAGTTATATGGTTGGTTACCGAATGTTGTTCGGAGTCTCGGATGAGATCACGGACATCACGAGGGTTTTCGGAATGGTCCGGAAACGAAGATTGATATATAGGATGACTTCATTTGGTTACCGGAAGGTTTTCGGGCATTACTGGTAATGTATCGGGAATGACGAATGGGTTCTGGATCTTCACCGGGAGGGGGGACCACCCACCCGGGAGGGCCCAAGGACCTTGGAGGTGGTGCACCAAGTAGGTGGGGTCAGCCCAAGGCTGTCTTGCGCAAGAGAGAAAGGAAAACCAAAAGAAGAGAAAAAAGGGAAAGGTGGGAAAGAAGAGAAGGACTCCACCTTCCAATCCTAGTTGGACTAGGATTGGAGGAGGACTCCTCCTCCCCTTGGTGGCGCAGCCCTTGGGGCTCCTTGAGCCTCAAGGTAAGCCTCCCCTCCCCTCCTCCTATATATATGGAGCTATTAGGGCTGATTTGAGACATCTTTTTCAAGGCAGCCCGACCACATACCTCCACGGTTTTACCTCTAGATCGCGTTTCTACGGAGCTCGGGCGGAGCCCTGCTGAGATTAGATCACCACCAACCTCCGGAGTACCGTCACGCTGCCGGAGAACTCATCTACCTCTCTGTCTCTCTTGCTGGATCAAGAAGGCCGAGATCATCGTCGAGCTGTACGTGTGCTGAACGCGGAGGTTCCGTCCGTTCCGCACTAGATCGGAGCGGATCGTGGGACGGATCGTGGGACGGTTCGTGGGACGGTTCGCGGGGCGGATCGAGGGACGTGAGGACGTTCCACTACATCAACCGTGTTTCTTAACGCTTCTGCTGTGCGATCTACAAGGGTACATAGATCGGAAATCCCCTCTCGTAGATGGACATCACCATGATAGGTCTTCGTGCGCGTAGGAAATTTTTTGTTTCCCATGCTACGTTCCCCAACAGTGGTATCAGAGCTAGGTTCATGCGTAGATGTCTTCTCGAGTAGAACACAAAATTTTTTGTGGGCGGTGATGTGCATTTTGCTGCCCTCCTTAGTCTTTTCTTGATTCCGCGGTATTGTTGGATCGAAGCGGCTCGGACCGACATTACTCGTACGCTTACGAGAGACTGGTTTCATCGCTACGAGTAACTCCGTTGCTCAAATATGACTGGCGAGTGTTGGTTTCTCCAACTTTAGTTGAATCGGATTTGACCGAGGAGGTTCTTGGATGAGGTTAAATAGCAATTCATATATCTCCGTTGTGGTGTTTGCGTAAGTAAGATGCGATCCTACTAGATACCCATGGTCACCACGCAAAACATGCAACAACAATTAGAGGACGTCTAACTTGTTTTTGCAGGGTATGCTTGTGATGTGATATGGCCAACAATGTGATGTGATATATTGGATGTATGAGATGATCATGTTGTAATAGTTAATATCGACTTGCACGTCGATGGTACAGAAACCGGCAGGAGCCATAGGGTTGTCTTTAAACTAACGTTTGTGCTTGCAGATGCGTTTACTATATTGCTAGGACGTAGCTTTAGTAGTAATAGCATGAGTAGCACGACAACCCCGATGGTGACACGTTGATGGAGATCATGATGATGGAGATCATGGTGTGACGCCGGTGACAAGAAGATCGTGCCGGTGCTTTGGTGATGAAGATCAAGAAGCACATGATGATGGCCATATCATGTCACTTATGAATTGCATGTGATGTTAATACTTTATGCACCTTATCTTGCTTAGAACGAAGGTAGCATTATGAGGTGATCTCTCACCAAAGTTTCAAGACGAAATTGTGTTCTCCCCGACTGTGCACCGTTGCGATAGTTCTTCGTTTCGAGACACCACGTGATGATCGGGTGTGATAGACTCAACGTTCACATACAACGGGTGCAAAACAGTTGCACACGCGGAACACTCGGGTTAAGCTTGACGAGCCTAGCATGTGCAGACATGGCCTCGGAACACATGAGACCAAAAGGTCGAGCATGAATCGTATAGTTGATATGATTAGCATAGAGATGCTTACCACTGAAACTATTCTCGACTCACGTGATGATCGGACTTGAGATTGTGGATTTGGATCATGTACCACTCAAATGACTACAGAGATGTACTTTTTGAGTGGGAGTTCTTAAGTAATATGATTAATTGAACTAATTGTCATGAATATAGTCTAATGGTCTTTGCGAATTACGATGTAGCTTGCGCTATAGCTCTACTGTTTTTATATGTTCCTAGAGAAAATTTAGTTGAAAGTTGATAGTAGCAAACTTTGCAGACTGAGTCTGTAAAGCCAAGGATTGTCCTCGTTGCTGCGCAGAAGGGTTATGTCCTTAATGCACCACTCGGTGTGCTGCACCTCGAGCGTCGTCTGTAGATGTTGTGAACATCCGACATACACGTTTCTGATGACTACACGATAGTTCAGTACAAAATACTTAATGGCTTAGAAGCAAGGCGCCGAAGACGTTTTGAAACGTCACGGAACATAAGAGATGTTCTAAAGAGACGAAATTGTGATTTCATGCTTGTGCCCTTGTTAAGAGGTATGAGACCTCCGACAAGATTCTTTGTCCACGAAGTAGAGGAGAAAAGCTCAATCATTGAGCGTGTGCTCAGATTATCTGAGTACAACAATCGCTTGAATCAAGTGGGAGTTGATCTTCCAGATAAGATAGTGATGGTTCTCCAAAGTCACTGCCACCAAGCTGTGAGAGCTTCGTGATGAACTATAACATATCTAGGATAGATACAATGATCCTTGACCGATTCGCGATGTTTGACACTGTGAAAGTAGAAATCAAGAAGGAGCATCAATAGTTGATGGTTAGTAAAACCACTAAGTTTCGATAAAGGCAAGGGCTAGAAGGGATACTTCGTGAAACGGCAAAGCAGTTGCTGCACTAATGAAGAAACCCCAGATTAAACCCAAGCCCGGGACTAAGTGCTTCTGTTATGAGGGGAACGGTCACTGAGGCGGAGCGACTCTAGATACTTGGTAGATAAGAAGGCTGGCAAAAGTCGAAAGAAGTATATTCAATATACATGATGTTGATGTGTAATTTACTAGTACTCCTAGTAGCACGAGGGTATTGGATACCGGTTCGGTTGCTAAGTGATTAGTAACACGAAATGAAAGCTACGGCATAAATGGAGACTAGCTAAAGGCGAGGTGACGATACGTGTTGGAAGTGTTTCCAAGGTTGATATGATCAAACATCGCACACTCCCTCTACCATCGGGATTGGTGTTAAACCTAAATAATTGTTATTTGGTGCTTGCGTTAAGCATGAACATGATTGGATCGTGTTTATTGCAATACGATTATTCATTTAAAGAGAATAATGGTTACTCTATTTGCTTGAATAATCACCTTCAATGGTTTATTGAATCTCGATCGTAGTGTTACACATGTTCATGATATTGGTGCCAAAAGATACGAGGTAATGATGATAGTACCACTTACTTGTGGCACTGCCGCTTGAGTCATGTTGTTATAAATTGCATGAAGAGGCTCCATGCTGATGGATCTTTATACTCACTTGATTTTGAATCACTAGTGACATGCAAATCATACCACATGAGCAAGGCCTTGTTTTCATTGAGATGAAACAAGATAGTAACTTGTTGGAAGTGATACATTTTGATGTATACAGTCCAATGGGTGCTGAGGCACGCAGTGGATATCATTATGTTCTTACTTCAATGAAGATTTGAGCAGATACAAGAGTATTTACTTAATGAATCACAAGTCTGAAATATTGAAAGGTTCAATTCTGTTTCAGGAGTGAAGTTCGTCGTAACAAGAGGATAAACTGTCTACGATATGATCATAGAAATGAATATCTGAGTTACGAGTTTTGGTACGCAGTTAAGACAATGTGGAAATTGTTTCGATGTTCATGCCACCTGGAACATCATAGTGTGATGATGTGTCTGAACGTCATAGCCACGCACTATTTGGTATGGTGCATGCTATGATGTCTCTTATCGAATTACCACTATCGTTTATGGGTTATGCATTAGAGACAACCACATTCACTTTAAATAGAGCACGGCGTCTTTCCGTTGAGATGACACAGTATAGACTGAGGTTTAGAGAAATCTAAACTGTCGTTTCTTGAAAGTTTGGGGCTTCGACACTTATGTGAAAAAGTTTCAGTCTGATAAGCTCGAACCCAAAGCGGATAAATGCATCTTCATAGGATATCCAAAACAGTTGGGTACATCTCCTATCTCAGATCCGAAAGCAAAGTGTTTGTTTCTAGAAACGGATCCTTTCTCGAGGAAAGGTTTCTCTCGAAAGAATTGAGTGGGAGGGTGGTAGAACTTGATGAGGTTATTGAACCATCACTTCAACCAGTGTGTAGCAGGGCGCATGAAGTTGTTCCTGTGGCGCCTACACCAATTGAAGTGAAAGCTGATGTTGGTGATCATCGAGCATCGGATCAAATTACTACAAGCCTCGTAGGTTGACAAGGTCGTGTACTACTGCAGAGTGGTACGGTAACCCTGTCTTGGAGGTCATGTTGTTGAGAAACAGTGAACCTACGACTTATGGAGAAAGCAATGGTGGGCCCGGATTCCGACAAATGGCTGGAAGCCATGAAATCCGAGAGAGGATCCATGTATGAAAACAAAGTGTAGACTTTGGATGAACTACTTGATGGTCATAGGACTGTTGAGTAAAGATGGATCTTTAAAAGGAAGACAGACGATGATGGTGATAAGTCACTATTAAGAAAAGCTCGACTTGTCGCAAAGATGTTTCCGACAAGATCAAACAGTTGACTATGATGAGACTTTCTCACTCGTAGCGATGCTAAAAGTCTGTTAGAATTATGTTAGTAGTTGCTGCATTATTTATGAAATATTGCACATAGGATGTCAAAACATTGTTTCCTCGACGTTTCCTTGAGCAAACATTGTATGTGATACAACTAGGAGGTTTTGTCGATCCTAAAGATACTAGCAAGTATGCAAGCTCCAGCGATCCTTCAATGGACTAGTGCAAGCATCTCGGAGTTGGAATATACACTTTGATGAGATGATCAAAGATTTTGGGTTTGTACAAGGTTTATGAGAAACTTGTATTTCCAAAGAAGTGAGTGGGAGCACTATAGAATTTCTGATAAGTATATGTGGTTGACATATTGTTGATCAGAAGTAATGTAGAATTTCTGTAAAGCATACAAGGTTGTTTGAAAGGAGTTTTCAAAGGAGTACCTGGATTGCGCTACTTGAACGTTGAGCATCAAAGATCTATGGAGATAGATCGAAAGCGCTTAATAGAAGTTTCAACAAGATGCATGCCTTGACAAGTTTTTGAAGGAGTTCAAAATAGATCAGCAAAGAAGGAGTTCTTGGTTGCGTTGTGAGGTGTGAATTTGAGTAAGACTCAAAACCCGACCCCGGCAGAATAAAGAGAATAGACGAAGGTCGTCTTCTATGCCTTGGCCGTAGAATCTGAAGTATGCCATGCTGGGTACCGCACCTGATGTGTGACTTGACTCAAAGTCTGTTGAGAGGTACAGAGAGTGATCCATGATTGAATCACTAGCAGCGGTCAAAATTTATCCTTAGTAACTGATGGACTAAGGAATTTTTCTCGATTATGGAGGTGGTTAAAAAAATTCGTCGTAAAGGGTTACATCGATGCAAGCTTTGACACTAATCCGAATAACTATGAGTAGTGAAACATATTCGTATAGTAGAGTAGATGTTTGGAGTATTTACGAATAGCACATAGTAGCAGCATCTATAAGATGACATAAAGATTTGTAAAGAACACACGGATCTGAAAGTTTCAGAACCGTTGAATAAAACCTCTCTCACGAGCAAGACGTGATCAGACCCATAACTATATGGGTGTTGGATTCGTTGGAATCACATGGTGATGTGAACTAGATTATTGACTCTAGTTCAAGTGGGAGACTGTTGGAAATATGCCCTAGAGGCAATAATAAATTAGTTATTATTATATTTCTTTGTTCATGATAATCGTTTATTATCCATGCTATAATTGTATTGATTGGAAACACAATGCATGTGTGGATACATGGACAAAACACTATCCCTAGTAAGCCTCTAGTTGACTAGCTCGTTGATCAAAGATGGTCAAGGTTTCCTGACCATAGGCAAGTGTTGTCACTTGATAACGGGATCACATCATTAGGAGAATCATGTGATGGGCTAGACCCAAACTAATAGACGTAGCATGTTGATCGTGTCATTTTGTTGCTACTGTTTTCTGCGTGTCAAGTATTTGTTCCTATGACCATGAGATCATATAACTCATTGACACCGGAGGAATGCTTTGTGTGTATCAAACGTCGCAACGTAACTGGGTGACTATAAAGATGCTCTACAGGTATCTCCGAAGGTGTTCGTTGAGTTAGTATGGATCGAGACTGGGATTTGTCACTCCGTGTGACGGAGAGGTATCTCGGGGCCCACTCGGTAATACAACATCACACACAAGCCTTGCAAGCATTGTGACTTAGTGTAAGTTGCGGGATCTTGTATTACGGAACGAGTAAAGAGACTTGCCGGTAAACGAGATTGAAATAGGTATGCGGATACTGACGATCGAATCTCGGGCAAGTAACATACCAAAGGACAAAGGGAATGACATACAGGATTATATGAATCCTTGGCACTGAGGTTCAAATGATAAGATCTTCATAGAATATGTAGGATCCAATATGGGCATCCAGGTCCCACTATTGGATATTGACCGAGGAGTCACTCGGGTCATGTCTACATAGTTCTCGAACCCGCAGGGTCTGCACACTTAAGGTTCGACGTTGTTTTATGCGTATTTGAGTTATATGGTTGGTTACCAAATGTTGTTCGGAGTCCCGGATGAGGTCACGAACGTCACGAGGGTTTCCGGAATGGTCTGGAAATGAAGATTGATATATAGGATGACTTCATTTGGTTACCGGAAGGTTTTCGGGCATTACCGGTAATGTACCGGGAATGACGAATGGGTTCCGGATCTTCACCGGGAGGGGGGACTACCCACCCGGGAGGGCCCAAGGACCTTGGGGGTGGCACACCAAGTAGGTGGGGTCAGCCTAAGGCTGTCTTGCGCAAGAGAAAAAGAAAAACCAAAACAAGAGAAAAAAGGGGAAAGGTGGGAAAGAAGAGGACTCCACCTTCCAATCCTAGTTGGACTAGGATTGGAGGAGGACTCCTCCTCCCCTTGGTGGGGCAGCCCTTGGGGCTCCTTGAGCCTCAAGGCAAGCCTCCCCTCCCCTCCTCCTATATATATGGAGCTATTAGGGCTGATTTGAGACAACTTTTTCAAGGCATCCCGACCACATACCTCCACGGTTTTACCTATAGATCGCGTTTTTGCGGAGCTCGGGCGGAGCCCTGCTGAGATTAGATCACCACCAACCTATGGAGTGCCGTCATGCTACCAGAGAACTCATCTACCTCTCTGTCTCTCTTCCTGGATCAAGAAGGCCGAGATCATCATCGAGTTGTACGTGTGCTGAACGCGGAGGTGCCGTCCGTTCGGCACTAGATCGGAGCGGATCGTGGGACGAATCGCGGGACGGTTCGTGGGACGGTTCGCGGGGCGGATCGAGGGACGTGAGGACATTCCACTACATCAACCGCATTTATTAACGCTTCTGCTGTGTGATCTACAAGGGTACGTAGATCGGAAATCCCCTCTCGTAGATGGACATCACCATGATAGGTCTTCGTGCGCGTAGGAATGTTTTTGTTTCCCATGCTACGTTCCCCAACACGCCCATGTCATGCCTGAAAAAATGTACCAGTCGGACAAAATACTCCATTTACTTAAGATGCCCTATGAGAAGATAGATGCGTGTGAGGAAGGATGTGCCTTATTTAGGCTTGAGTATGCTGGGTTGAACTGATGTCCCATTTGCAAGTCTTCCACGTATGTTTTGGTAGACAATGGTATGGGTGAGAAGAGACAGACCAAAATCCATGTTAATGTTCTTCGGTATAGGCCAATCATACCAAGACTTAAACGTCTTTTCATGGTTGAAGAGATGGCCAAACAGATGACATGGCACAAATTGGGCAAAAGAACCGAACTACATTCAGATGGGAATAAGATGTTGGTACACACTTCGAATGATTTTGCGTGGAAGCACTTCGATGCGTTACATCCGGATAAAGCGGCAGATCCAAGGCATCCTCGAGTCTGTGTCACCATGGATGGGTTTAATCCCTTCGGTATGACTTCAACCCAATGCAGTAGTTGGCCTATATTTTTCATTCCACTCAATCCCCCCAGACATATTATGTGAAGAAAGAACATAATCCTGACTTTGATAATTCGAGGGCCCAACAATCCGAGGATGAGTATGAATGTGTACATGTAGCCGCTTAAGGATGAATCCCAAGAAGCTTGGGATAATGGGTTCAAGACATACGATGCTGCTAGAAAAGAAAACTTCAAAAAGCATGCCTGGTACATGTACTCGAGGCATGACTTGCCGGCGTATGCGCTATTCGCTGGCTGGTGTGTGCATGGAAGGTTCCCGTGCCCCACATGCAAGGTAGCTCTTCATTTTCATTGGCTACACGAGGGTCGAAAGTATTCTTGCTTTGTCTTGCATAAACAATTGCTGGATCCTCACCACGAGTTCAGAAAAGACAAGAAGAACTTTATTAAAGGTATAGTTGTCAAAAATGCGGCACCACCTGCTTTGACAGGCCAACTGATCCTGTATCAGTTAAACACTCTCGAGTCTGATCCAGAGCGTCCAGGGTATTTCAAGGGGTATAATTCGGAACATGCTTGGACTCACAAGACATGCTTGTGGGATCTGTCTTACTTGAAAGACCTCCTTCTTCCACACAACATCGACATGATGCACACTGAAAAGAATATTGGAGAGGTCATTTTTGGTACATTGCTAGGCATAGAGGGGAAGTCAAAGGAAAATCCTAAGTCTAGAGTCGATCAGAAGACTCTATGTGATATACTGTTACAAAACATGCGACAACCGAAAGGAAAGCAGAACTGGACGAAGCCAAAGGCCTCGTTTACTCTAAAAAGGGGAACTATCACGTAAATTATCTTGTGGGTCAAAATGAAGTTGATGTCCCTCGATGGGTATGCAGCCAATTTAAAGAGGTGAGATGATACGTCTCAAACGTATCTATAATTTTTGATGGTTTCATGCTGTTATCTTGTCAACTTTGGATGTTTTATGTACCTTTTATATCTTTTTTGGGACTAACTTATTAATTCAGTGCCAAGTGCCAGTTCCTGTTTTTTCTGTGTTTTTGATTCTTTTCAGATCTGCTTTTGGAACGGAGTCCAAACGGAATAAAATCCCCGAAATAAATTTTTCCCGAACGAAAGAAAATCAGGGGACTTGAGGGCCAATGTAGGACAGCCACAGGGGGCCCACAAGCCTTGTAGCCGCCACCAGGGGGGTGGCGGCTACCAGTCTTGTGGCCTCCCTGGCGCCCCCCTGACCTAGCTCCTTCGCCTATATATTCCCTAAAATATAGAAAAATAGGGGAATCCACGAAAACACTTTTCCGCCGCCGCAAGCTTCCGTTTCCGCGAGATCTCATCTGGAGACCCTTCTCGATGCCCTGCCAGAGGGGACTTTGGAGTTGGAGGGCTTCTACATCAACATCATCGCCCTCCAATGACTCGTGAGTAGTTCACTTCAGACCTACGGGTCCGTAGTTAGTAGCTAGATGGCTTCTTCTCTCTCTTGGATCTTCAATACAAAGTTCTCCATGATCTTCATGGAGATCTATCCGATGTAATCTTCTTTGACGGTGTGTTTGTCGAGATACGATGAATTGTGGATTTGTGATCAGATTATCTATGATATATATTTGAGTCTTTGCTGATTTCTTTTATGCATGATTTGATATCGTTGTAAGTCTCTCCGAGTCTTGGGTTTTGTTTGGCCAACTAGATCTATGATTCTTGCAATGGGAGAAGTGCTTGGTTTTGGGTTCATACCGTGTGGTGACCTTTCCCAGTGACAGAAGGGGCAGCAAGGCACGCATCGTGTTGTTGCCATCAAGGGTAACAAGATGGGCTTTTATCGTAGATATGAGATTGTCCATCTACATCATGTCATCTTGCTTAAGGCGTTACTCTGTTCTCATGAACTTAATACACTAGATGCATGCTGGATAGCGCTCGACGTGTGGAGTAATAGTAGTAGATGCAGAAAGTATCGGTCTACTTGTTTTGGACGTGATGCCTATTGATATAATCATTGCCATAGATAACATCATGACTTTGCACGGTTCTATCAATTGCTCGACAGTAATTCGTTCACCCACCATCTACTTGCTTTCATGAGAGAAGCCACTAGTGAACATTACGGCCCCCGGGTCTATTCACACCTATCGTTTCCACTTTCTCTTTTACTTTGCTTTTGTTTCTTTTTGCTTTCAGTTCTCACTTGGCAAACAATTTATAAGGGATTGACAACCCCTTCATAGCGTTGGGTGCAAGATCTTTGTGTTTGTGCAGGTACTTGTGACAATCCTTCACTGGATCGATACCTTGGTTCTCAAAACTGAGGGAAATACTTACCGCCGCTGTGCTACATCACCGTTTCTGCTTCGAGGGAACACCAACGCAAGGCTCCAAGGCCACGGGGGAATCCTTTGCATATTTGCCAAGGTAGTCCCTAAAGGCGTTGCCGTAGCAGAAGGATTCCTGACACCGTTGCTGAGGAGTATCAAGACAAGAATAGTCTCCCGTCAGGACGCTTGTTTCTGGCGTCGTTGGAAGGTCTTTTGTTGCAGTAGCAGAAGTATTTCTGGTGCCGTTGCCGGGGAAGGAGAGATCTATCCAAGTAGGTCTCACAAACTCATCTCTTGCATTTACCTTTTTTACCAGTTGCCTCTCGTTTTACTCTCCCCCACTTCACATTTGCCGTTTTCTTTTGCCTTTCCCCTTTTGTCGTTTTCATTTGCCTTTCTCATTTGCCGTTTTCTTTTGCCTTTTGCCTTTTTGCCGTTTTCCTTTGCTGGTTTTCTTGCTTGCTTGTGTGCTTGTTTGTTTGTGGAAGTCATCATGGCTGAAAACACGAAACTTTGCGACTTCTCGAGTACCAATAATAATGATTTTATTAGGACTCCGATTGCTCCCGCCACTAGTGCGGAATCATATGAAATCAACGCAGCTTTGCTGAATCTTGTTATGAAAGAGCAATTCTTTGGCCTTCCTAGTGAAGATGCCGCATCCCATCTCAATACCTTCATTGAGCTTTGCGATATGCAAAAGAAAAGAGATGTGGATAATGACGTGATTAAGTTGAAGCTTTTTCCTTTCTTGTTGCGAGATCGCGCAAAAACTTGGTTTTCTTCTTTTCCTAAAAATAGTATCGATTCTTGGGATATGTGCAAAGATGCTTACATATCCAAGTATTTTCCGCCTGCTAAGATTATCTCCTTACGTAACGATATGATGAATTTCAAGCGACTTGATCATGAACATGTTGCACAATCTTGGGAGAGGATGAAGTTAATGATTAGAAATTGTCCCGCTCATGGCTTGAGTTTGTGGATGATTATACAAATCTTTTACGCTGGCTTGAATTTTGCCTCTCGCAATATCTTGGACTGCGCCTCAGGTGGAACGTTCATGGAAATCACGTTAGGAGACACTACAAAACTCCTAGACAATATCATGACCAACTACTCTCAGTGGCACACTGAAAGGTCACCTGCTAGCAAAAAGGTACACGCCATAGAAGAAATTAACTCGCTTAGTGCTAAGATGGACGAGTTGATGAATTTGGTTGCTATTAGAAATGCTCCATTAGATCCTAATGACATGCCAGTATCTTCCTTGATTGAGAGTAGCAACGCTAGTTTGTACGTTAATTTTGTTGGTAGGAACAATTTTGGCAAGAACAATGCTTTTAGAGGAAACTATGTTCCTAGGCCTTTTCCTAGTAACTCCTCTAACAATTATGGCAATTCCTACAACAACACTTATGGAAATCACAACAAATTACCCTCTGATTTAGAGAGTAATATCAAAGAGTTCATCAACTCTCAAAAGATTTTCAATGCGTCCATAGAGGAAAAACTACTCAAAATTGACGATTTGGCTAAGAGCGTTTATAGGATGTCTTGTGATATTGATGCTTTGAAAGTTAGATGTGCTCCTCCCAAGGTCAACTTGGATGAAACTTTAAAAGCTATGCGTGTCTCCATGAATGAGAGCAAAGAAAGAAACGCCCAAATTCGCGCTAGGCATGAATGGTTTAAAAGGGTGCGTTCTAGTGATGCAAATCACGAAGATCTTAAAGTACTTGGTGTGACTCGTCTTGAACCTTTGTTTTCGCGTGTCAAACCTATTGATGAAGGGGCTGGATATGAATCCACTTTGGTTGAAAAACGCCCCAATGATTCAGAGTCCACCTATCTTGATGATAAAGGTGTGGAGAGTGGAGTAGAAGAAATCAAAATTTTGGGTAGTAATGAAACTCCCACCTTGGATTTCAAGGAATTCAATTATGATAGTTGCTCCTTGTTTTAATGCATTTCTTTGATGCAATCAATTGCAAACACTCCACATGCTTATAGCCAAAGCAAAGCCTTTACCGCTCATATCGTAGATGCTATGATGAAATCTCTTGAAGAGAAGCTCGAACTAGAAGTCTCTATACCTAGAAAACTTCATGATGAGTGGGAACCTACTATCAAAATCAAGATCAAAAACTATGAATGCAATGCTTTATGTGATTTGGGTGCTAGTGTTTCCGCGATTCCAAAGTCTTTATGTGATATTCTTGGTTTTCATGAGATTGAAGAGTGTTCTCTTAATTTGCATCTTGCGGACTCTACTGTGAAGAAACCCATGGGAAGGATCGATGATGTTCTTATTGTTGCAAATAAGAACTATGTACCCGTGGATTTCATTGTACTTGACATAGATTGCAATCCTTCATGTCCCATTATTCTTGGTAGACCTTTCCTAAGGACTATTGGTGCTATCATCGATATGAAGGAAGGGAATATTAGATTTCAGTTTCCTCTAAAGAAGGGCATGGGGCACTTTCCTAGAAAGAAAATAAGATTGCCTTATGAATATATGATGAGGGCTACTTATCGTTTGCGCACCAAAGATGACTATACGTGATTCCATCACCTTTTGCCTAGCTAAGGGCGTTAAACAATAGCGCTTGTTGGGAGGCAACCCAATGAATCTATCCTTTTTCGTTCTGTTTTGTGTTTTCCACACTTTCATAGTTCTGTTATGATTGTGTTTTTTGTGTTTCTTTTTGCGTTTGTGCCAAGCAAAACCATTATGATTAGTCTTGGGGATGATCGTTTGGTCATGCTAGAAAAGAGAGAAACTTTCTCCTCACGAAAAGAATTTTCATTTTTTTCTGTAAGAGCTTTTGAGTTGATTCTTTTTGCTGCTGATTGCTACGCAAATTATTCATACTATCGTAATTGTTCAGAATTTTTGAAGCACCAGAAGTATACGAAGTATACAGATTGCTACAGACTGGTCTGCTGTTAACAGATTCTGTTTTTGTTGAGTTGGTTGCTAATTTTGATGAAACTATGGATAGTATCGGGGTGTATTAGCTATGGAAGATTGAAAATACAGTAACAGAACATCAACATAAGTAGAATTTAAGTTTGCTACAGTACCTAAGGAAGTGGTGGTTTGCTTTCTTATACTAATGTTATCACGAGTTTCTGTTTAAGTTTCGTGTTGTGAAGTTTTCCAGTTTTGGGTGAAGTTCTTATGGACAAAAAGATAAAGAGTGGCAAGAGCTCAAGCTTGGGGATGCCCAAGGCACCCCAAGATGATTCAAGGATGCCGTAAAAGCCTAAGCTTGGGGATGCCCCGGGAAGGCATCCCCTCTTTCATCTTCAATCCATCGGTAACGTTACTTGGGGCTATATTTTTTTCACCACATGTTATGTGTTTTGCTTGGAGCGTCTTGTATCGTAGGAGTCTTTTATTTTTGTTGTGTCACAATCATCCTTGCTGCACACCTAGAGAGAGAGACATGCAGCTCACATGTGCTTCACTTATATCTTTTGGTAGACAATTCAGCTTCACTTATATCCTTTGGTAGACAATTCAGCTCACATGTGCTTCACTTATATCTTTTGAGCTAGTTGATTTTTCTCTATGTGCTTCACTGATATTTTTTAGAGCACGGCCGTGTGTGGCTTGGTAGTTGATCTATGCTTTGAAAGTAGTCTCAAAAGGGGTAGTTATCCAAAGGGATATGAAAACTTCCACCTTCACGTTCATTGAATAGTTAGAGAAGTTTGATTCATCTCAATTAGTTTTGAGTTGTGGTTGTGGTAATATTGAAGTTATGCTAGTAAGGTGTTGTGGATCTAGAAATACTTGTGTTGAAGTTAGTGATTCCCGTAGCATGCACGTATGGTGAACCGCTATGTGATGAAGTCTGAGCATGATTAGTCTATTGATTGTCATCCTTTGTGTGGCGGTCAGGATCGCGCGATGGTTTATACCTACCTACTATGGCGTTTTCAAAGTCATTCTGAGATATATTGCCATGCAACTACCACCATGACATGTGCCACCACGTCTACATTGCCATTGCATGATCGTAAGATAGCTAGCATGATGTTTCCATTAATGTCTATGCCATGCTAGATCATTGTCACGGTACGCTACCGAAGGCATTCCATATAGAGTCATAATTGTTCTAAGTTTTGAGTTGTAACTGTGATGATCATCATTGATGGAGCATTGTCCCATGTAAGTAAATAAAAGAGGCTAGCGAAGCCCATATACAAAAAGAGGCCAAAGATGCCCACCAAAATAATATATATATATATATATATATATATATATATATATATAAGAGGCCAAAGAGCCCACCAAAAAAATGAAATGAGAGAAAAAGAGAGAAGGGACAATGCTACTATCCTTCCACACTTGTGCTTATTAAGCACCATGATCTTCATGATTGAGAGTCTCTCGTTTTGTCACCACCATATAGCTAGTGGGAAATTTTCATTATATAACTTGGCTTGTATATTCCAATGATAGGCTTCCTCAAATTTGCCTTAGGTCTTCGTGAGCAAGCAAGTTGGACGCACACCCACTAGCTTTCTTTAAGAGCTTTCACATACTCTTAGCTCTAGTGCATCATTTGTATGGCAATCCCTACTCATTCACATTGATATCTATTAATGAGCATCTCCACACCTCATTGATATGCCTAGTTAATGTGACCATCTTCTCCTTGTTTGTCTTGCAACCTCCACCACACTCCACACCACTTATAGTGCTAAAACCATGGCTCACACTCATGTATTGCGTGAGAGTTGAAAAGGTTTGAGAAAGTAAAGGTGTGAAAACAATTACTTGGCCAATACCGGGGTTGTGAATGATTTAAATTTGTTGTGCAATGATGATAGAGCATAGCCAGACTATATGCTTTTGTAGGGATAACTTTCTTTTGGCCTTGTTATTTTGAAAGTTCACGATTACCTTGCTAGTTTGCTTGAAGTATTATTGTTTCCATGTCAATAGCAAACTATTGTTTTGAATCTAATGGATATGAACATTCACGTCACATAAGAGGAGTTACAAAGGACATCTATTGGAGGGGACTTTGGAGTTGGAGGCTTCTACATCAACATCATCGCCCCTCCAATGACTCGTGAGTAGTTCACTTCAGACCTACGGGTCCATAGTTAGTAGCTAGATGGCTTCTTCTCTCTCTTGGATCTTCAATACAAAGTTCTCCATGATCTTCATGGAGATCTATCCGATGTAATCTTCTTTGGCGGTGTGTTTGTCGAGATCCGATGAATTGTGGATTTGTGATGAGATTATCTATGATATATATTTGAGTCTTTGCTGATTTCTTTTATGCATGATTTGATATCCTTGTAAGTCTCTCCGAATCTTGCGTTTTTTTCGGCCAACTAGATCTATGATTATTGCAATGGGAGAAGTGCTTGGTTTTGGGTTCATACCGTGTGGTGACCTTTCCCAGTGACAGAAGGGGCAGAAAGGCAAGCATCATGTTGTTGCCATCAAGGCTAACAAGATGGGCTTTTATTGTAGATATGAGATTGTCCATCTACATCATGTCATCTTTCTTAAGGCGTTACTTTGTTCTCATGAACTTAATACACTAGATGCATGCTGGACAGCGCTCGACGTGTGGAGTAATAGTAGTAGATGTAGAAAGTATCGGTCTACTTGTTTTGGATGTGATACCTATAGATATAATCATTGCCATAGATAATGTCACGACTTTGCGCGGTTCTATCAATTGCTCGACAGTAATTCGTTCACCCACCGTCTACTTGCTTTCATGAGAGAAGCCACTAGTGAACACTATGGCCCCCGAGTCTATTCACACCTATCGTTTCCACTATCGCTTTTACTTTGCTTTGTTTCTTTTTGCTTTCAGTTCTGACTTGGCAAAAATCTATAAGGGATTGACAACCCCTTCATAGCGTTGGGTGCAAGCTCTTTGTGTTTGTGCAGGTACTTGTGACAATCCTTCACTGGATCGATACCTTGGTTCTCAAACTAAGGGAAATACTTACCGCCGCTATGCTAGATCACCCTTTCCGCTTCGAGGGAACACCAACGCAAGGCTCCAAGGCCACGGGGGAATCCTTTGCATATTTGCCAAGGAAGTCCCTAAAGGCGTAGCCGTAGCAGAAGGATTCCTGGCGCCGTTGCTAAGGAGTATCAAGACAAGAATAGTCTCCCGTCAGCACGCTTGTTTCTGGCACCGTTGGAAGGTCTTTTCTTGCAGTAGCAGGAGAGAGTCTTGACATATTGAAAATATTTGGTGTCAAGAGTCATGACTGGCACACATGGCTTGAGCGGGTAATGCCGGTGATGTTGCCTGGATTTATTCCTGAGGATGAATGGCTAGTACTGGTAGAGCTGAGCTACTTCCGTGTTCTTTGTGCGAAAGAACTATCGCCTCGCATGGTAGATGACAAGGAGGAGTTGGCAAAGGTGTTGCTCTGCAAGTTAGAGAAGATCTATCCACCGGGCTTCTTTAAGCCAATGCGACATTTGATTTTACATCTCCCGACTGATAGAAGATTGGGGGGCACGAAAAATTGTTGGTGTTTTGCAACTAAGAGGATACCAAAGTCGCTTCGAGAAAAATGTAACAATAAACGTAGAACTGAAGCATCTATGGCCAAGGTATTCATTACAAAGGAGGTGACAAACTTCATGACAACACAATACGAAGCCAGAAATCGTCATTTGCATAATTTGAAGCCTTGGTACAACGCTAGCGACCCTAAAAAAGGTGGATCTAACCTCAACCTATTCAAAGGGAAGCTCGCACCAGCTGGTGCTTTGAAACCAATATCGTTGGATGTCGAAGAATGGCGGACCATTTCGTTGTATATCTTGAACAACCTAACAGAAGTGCGGCCGTACATTGAGTAAGTTCTCGGTACATTTTCCACAACTTCTAATTCATTTGAGTTGTTCTTATTCCCGAATATTGGACACATTCAATACGTCGCCAAATTCTCGGATTGAGTGGTTATCCAGAAGGATTCCAGCGAAGAGTATGAGCTTCTAGTCGTTGGAATTGAGGCGGCTATCCCGGTTTCGCCTCTTGGTTCAAACAAATGGTAATTATCCTTAATGGACCATTTCATTTCTTGGTCTAATTTGTGGCTAATGCATCAATCCATTCGTATTAAACTTGTAGGCTAATTCAGAGTCTATGGATGCCGAATTGATACAAGCCCCTAATAGTTTTTACTATGGGGTACGTTCATTTGAGAAATACAACATCAAAGGTAATCACTTTCGTACCTTTGGCAAAGAGTTGTATTTGGCCAACCGAATATCTACAAATTGTGGTGTCTCTGCTAACCCCGAAGGAGGTACCGAGTATTATCGAAGAGTTGAAGCAATTTATGAAATTCAATTCTATGGTGAAAAGCCACCGAACGTTGTAGTCTTCAAATGTTATTGGTTCCACCCGAAGGAGACTAGGAGGACTCATGAACTTATAGGGATAGTTGAACTTAAACAAATCACCCATTTAGATCTTCCCGATCTATATATTATGGCTCAACAGGTGACCCAAGTTTTCTATCTACCGTGGGCCTGCCAAACCGATAAGAATCTGAATGCTTGGGATGTTGTTTATGAAGTGTCGCCATGTGCTAGACCACCTCCCTCAATAGGCGACCCAAGTTTTCTACCTCACATTAACCCAGACACGTATGAAGGAGAATTCTTCCAAGAACCACGTCTTTCCAAGAAATGTTTCAAGAACTGTTCTACTTCACCCCACAACATTGAAGTAGACAGCGATAGTGAATCCTACTTAACCCTTGAGCCGGAACAAGCAGAGCCGAAACAAGAAGATGTTACTGTTGTGGATAACCTGCCAATGCTTGACCTATTAAAGAAAGGCCTTCCAAATGTTGATGCCACTGGACCTAATGAGCACTTCATTCATGATGGCACACGTGATAGTGATGATGATGATGCATTTATTGATCCCGGAGCATATATAGACGATCCAGACTATTATTAGTTTGCATGCATCCCAACTTAAATTATGTACATATTATTATTCATGTGAGGCATTCAATTTTGTATGTTGTACTAATTTGTTTGCTCTTTGTTATGGCGGGTGTTGAAAGATGGTGGGCGCGGGTCCACATCGGTCTATGGGTACTTCTTCGTCCACGGCCCGCGGGAGGCCTACTTCCATTCCACCCCTACCTCTCCGAAGAGCGTTGATATGCAGTATTGGGACACCCGTGGGCGCTTCTTTGTCAGCGCCGTTGCCCACCGCGAGAGGAGGTTGGGGAGGGAAGAAGCAGAGAGGTAGGCGGACTGCTATGCCTTACTCACTGCCACCCCCAGCTCATTCACCAGAGCACATGACTCTTAGGGCGGACCCATTTGAGGTGGAGGCTACACGGACTCCAGACCACAAGCCTTGGGTCGATGGGCCTTCGGCCCATGAAACTTCGGTCCTAGAGGCTTTGTCCCATGACACTCCAGCCCCAGGGGCTACGTCCTAGGAGACTTCGGTCCTAGAGGCTTCGTCCCACGGGACTCGAGATCTAGTGGCTACGTGCTAGGAGACGTGTGTATGGGGTACTCGGCTAGATCTGACCGAGGCGCCGGGGGCCATGCTGATGGTGGTGACGATGAGTCTACTGATAGTGAGGGCGAGGTGGTTGAGGGGGTCCCTGTGTACTAGTGTGGTGGTACACGGCTCCCGCTCGTGCCGGCGACCCGCGAGTAGAGGCCGGTGATTAGGCCTCGTGGTGAGAAGTAAGTGCATTTACTCTGCTTGTACCTTTTGCATTCACGTTTCTTGAAATATCTAATGCATCGACATTGTCATACTGCAGGGGTTGGCATCACCCCCGTGGAGTCCAAAAGCTCAACACCGTCCTTGATGTGCATTGCCGGCTAAATAATCTGGGGTTTGTCATGTTACCCGATGACAGTCAGCTTCCTCAACTAGGAATGAGCTGGGAGCACTACAAGGCTGCCTAGACCCTGCCGGAGCAGTTCATCGATGGTGTCTTGTGCCACACTAGAGCTGAGATGGTGATCAACAGCTTTTGGGTAATTTCTCCTTTAAACAATCTAAAATTAACAATAGCTAGTTATTGTAGTAATCAGTGTTGTCTCATTTTATTGCATGTCTTCTACAAGTGAGATGAGGGATACGTCAAGGAGGCGGCCAAGGTTATCGATACCGAGCACAAGCATCTATTACAGAAATTACGCCACGAGGCTCGGCTGTAGGCTGTTCAAGACTACTACACCACATGTCGTATTAAGAAGGACAAGTCGTCGTGCCGCGAAAATTTTCTGAGGAAGGAGCAGTACATGAAGTTCATTATCTATTCTTAAGGCCTTCTACTTAGTTTCCTTGATTTTATTCATAGGCATAGCGCTCAAATTTCTCTTTACTAACTTATAGGTGCCCCCGAGATGGTGTGCGGATAAGAGGGGTTGTTGGGAGGCGTTGGTGGATGAGTGGCGCATAGGCCAATGACAAGCCGTCCATGACAATGCGAAGCACGGGCATGCCCAAATGGTTGGTGTGCCACAGCATCAAGGTAGCGCCAACTTATTTCAGTTCGGGCGGAACTGGGTATGTGGTTTGATTCATGATTAAGGCAATTCATTGTTCATGCTAGGTTGAGCCCTTTAGTAATACTTTGTTTCTCTCTTTTAGACGCATCACAATAACACGGAGGTACTAGAGGTGTACGACTTCTATGCCATGGCCCATACTAAATCATACAAGAAGGCTAAGGCATTCTCTCAGTCTGGCCATGATCATCCAGAGAAGTTCACCAACATCTCCTCCCACCACAAGCTCGTGAGGTACAACTAGGAGGGGAAGGCAAGGAAAGGGGTGACTTTAACCCGAGCCAGCAACCTTTGCATCTAGAGCTGGTGATGATACCTGGTGGCGGGTGGCCCCATGGCTCGATATCAATTGGAGATGGGCTGATACATTATCCTATCAGTCTCCTAGAAATCAAGGCGCGCCAAACGAGCTCGTGTCATGATATAAGTACTCGTCCACGGCTAGTCGATCTCGCCATCGAGGTTAGTTATACGGACTGAGATAACTTTCCTCCATTACATTGTGTGTGTGTCCGTCGTTCATTACAATGCTAACATGGAGTGGTTTTGTAGGCTACTAACAAGAGAGAGAGCAACAACCCACGCGCTTCTACAGGAAAGGGACCGGGTGGCGGCAGAGACGGAACAAGCCTCAGAGGAGAAGACAGCTCAGTTGTTAGAGGAGGAGAGGGCACGGAATGAGGCGCCTCACAGGTCCATGTACGACCTCCTTGTGGTAAGTATCTTCTTCATATTAGCCAAACCATGCATGTAATGTCCGTTTCTTTACTAACTAATATGACTGACTCGTCAAAACCAAATGTGTAGTCTATGTCTGAGAAGACCAGTCAAACACCTCCATTGATGCCAGTCACTTCTATGGTTGGAACGATGAGTTTCATTTGAATGGTCATTAGTTACTAGTCTTAACATTTGAGTGGCATGATGGTAACGAGACATTGCAAATGATCTTTGGTGTAGAATAACTCCCGAGATGCATCGCACAACCCTTCTCCAGGTGAAACCGCGCCGAGCAACCCCAGTGGTTCACATCCATGATAACGACGACGGTAAATTTTCTCTAGTAATGTGCTTACCAAATTCATACTTAGCTTCGTACATGCTAGTTATCCCTATTATGCCACATACTTAGCTTATTTTCCCCAAGAAAGACATACTTAGCTAATTATCCTCCAAAATGACATAATTAGCTTATTTAGTTCGTATATGACAGAATTGCTTAGTTATGTCAGAAATGGCATAATAACCTTGGTTAGCTCATAAATGTCATATACTTAACTTGTTTTCCTCTAAAATTACACAATTAGCTTAGTTAGGTCAAAAATGGCATAATAACCTTGTTAGCTCATAAATGTGATATACTTAGCTTATTTTCCTCCAAAATGACATAATTAGCTCAAAAATGGCATAAAAATAAAAAGAAAGAATAGAAGAGGAAAGAGAAGAAAAAGAAAGAATAAAAGGAGAAGAATGAGCTTCTTCTTTCTTTCTTCTTATTATTTTCCTTCTCTTTCTTTTTATTTTTCTTCTTCTTCTTCTTCTTCTTCTTCTAGTCTTCTTCTTCTTCTTCTTCTTCTAGTCTTCTTGTTCTTCTTCTTCTTCTTCTACTACTACTACTACTACTACTACTTCTTCTTCTTCTTCTTCTTCTTCTTCTTCTTATTCTTCTTCATGTTCTTCTTCATCTTCTTATTCCTCCTCTTCTTCTTCTTCTTCTTCTAATTTTCTTCTTCTTCCTCTTCTAACTTTCTTATTCTCATTTTGCAGATTTTATTCACTTCATGGAAGATGGCATTGATGGACAACTAGTGTTTACTTTTTTCTTGATTTGTATTAATGAACAATGTGAAACTATGTGTATATATGGATGAAGAGTGTGAAACTTTATATGTATGTATTGGAATTTTCATTAGCCTATTTGTTGTCTTGTTCAATATTTCACGACGATGTTGGATACATGGCTTATGCTTCATATATGATGATTGAAACTATATATGATGTTTGAAATTATATATATCATAGATGTATTCTGAAAATGCAGGGAAATAACTGAAAACAAACAAAAAAGTGGAAGTACATGCATTTGGCCATATCCCAGCGGACGACAAATCCCTTTGTCGTGTGCGATCTGATGGCAAAGGTGACACGTGAGAGCAACCTATGCAACCTGGGTGCACTAGGTCCGAACCATTTGGTCATTTTGTCGTTGGATAGCAGACGACAAAGGCCAACGCTAGCCGACGACAAAGGCTAGAGCTGGCAGACGGCTAATGGCAGGGTTGGCGGATGCATGGTCGATGTTAGACGGCAAAAGCCAAGGCTGGAAGACGGCAAAGGCCAAGGATGGCAGATGACAAAAGCTGACACGTGCCAGCTGACAGCAAAGGCTACCTTTAGCCACCTAATGGGCATGACAGTTGTGCTTTGTTGTCTAGCCCCCATGCGGTCTGCTGGTCTAGGTAAACCGGCAACACAGATCTTTGTCGTCCATTGTGCCCTTGCAGATGTCAAAGAATGTCATTACCGTGACTTTCTGTGCAGAAAGTTGGGTTGTCAGCCAGCGGATGGCAAATGTGTTTTTCATCTATGGCCTCGTCCTTTTCCGTCTGCTATGACAGACGATGAAGAAGCTGACTCTTGTAGTGATACATGCAAAAAATTACATATCGGGTAGCATGTCACATCAAAAAATTCTGTTTTTGTCATTTACCTACTCGAGGACGAGCATGAATTGAGCTTGGGGATGCTTGATATGTCTCCAACGTATCTATAATTTTTTATTATTCGATGTTATTATATTACCATCCTAGGATTCTTTTTGGGTGATAATTTACCAATTTATATTATTTTTGAGCACTATCCTATCGACCCAGTGCCCAGTGCCAATTGATGTTTTCTAGGTGTTTTTTACTTTTAGGTTTATTGTACCGAACGAAGTTCAATTGCCGCAAAACTTGTTTATGATTTTTTGGGACCAAAAGAAGACCTGGAAGCTACGGGTGGAGGTGGGAAGCCACACGAGGGAGGAACAAGCCAACATGGCGGGGTGAGGGGGTGAGCATGACATCATGGCTTGTCCCTCCCTAGTGTCCCCTCTACCTCCATTCTTTGGCCTATAAATTCAGAGATATTTTAAAACCCTAAGGATCAAAGAGAAATAATTTTTCTGCCATTGCAAGTCTTTGTTCCATGCCGATCCCATTTGGAACTCCATTCCGGCACCCTGCTAGAGGGGGATTCGATCACGGAGGGCCTCTTCATCAACCTTGATGCACTCGTGATGACGTGTGAGTAGTTCACCATAGACCTATGGGTCCGTAGTTAGTACCTAGATGTCCATCTCTCTCTCTCTATCTTGATCTTCAATACAATGATCATTGCATCTTCGCTTTGATCCATCTAATGTAATTCTTTTGTGTGGTGTGTTTGTTGGGATTCGCTGAATTGTGGGTTATGTTTAAAATATTCATGAAAAGTATTTGAGTCCTCTCCGAGTTTTATGATTGTTATTTGCTTGATCATCATAGCTTTGTAATTCTCTCCGATCTATTGAATTACTCTGGCCAAGTAGTTTGGTATTTTCTTAAGTGGGAGGGGTGTGTTGTAGTGGGTTCAACCTGGCGAGTTTCTATATCCCAGTGAAAGAAGGGGACAAGTTGTGTATTTCCATTGTCGCCACTAAGGATAAAACGATGTAGTTCATTCATATTGATTGAGTTTACTTTGTCTACATCATGTCATCGTTCTCCAAGCATTACTTTGTTTGTCATGAACTTAATACGTAGAGATGCAATAGTAGTGGAGTAATAGTAGGTGAAGGTAGGAGTCGGCCTATTTGTTTATGGACGTGATGCCTGTATACACATGATCATTCCCGTGAAAATCGCGTAACTTCCCTTTATTCTGTCAATTACCAATAGTAATTTGTTTACCCACCATATGTTGCTTTCATAAGAAATGCACTAGACAAGACTATGGGCCCCGATATATTCACTTATACATTTAGAAAACTTATAATTTCCTGGCTGTTCTTATTTTTCTTTTATTATATTTTGCAAGTTGCAATTCCCCACAATTATCTACACACCTCACTCGCTTGTAAATAACGACATCAAGGGGATTGACAACCCTCTTGCCCACATTGGGTGCAAGTTGTTTGCTCTTCTGTGTGCATCCACTGAATATGGTTGAGGATTGATATTCCTATTGGTTTGACAAACCTTTATTTTTTAACTGAAGGTAATACTTACCCGTATTGTGCTACAATTACCCGTTCCTCTACACAGAAAACCCAACGTAGATCACAAGTATCAGAGGCTCTCGTACATGGATGTTGGGGAGAGATTGGTTTGATCCCCTAAACACATGCGGTCCTACCCCTCTTGTAGTGCCTCAATCATCTTCTGAGAAAACATGAGTGGAAAATGGTAACTACATAGTGGCAATTCGAAGGGAGACATGAATCCAGTCCTTTCCTGACTAAAGTGGTCTTCACCTGATAAAGTAGCCTTTGTTACGCGGTCGTGGTCTCGGCGATGACTGCAGTCCCTAAAACGCTGATCCGTCCAAAACCTCTATCCCCGAAATGGTAATATTTGTCTACCTTCTTTCCGAGGGAGCAGCTGGCGCTGCCTCCTAATCACCAAAAGGGAAATCCTCCATGTCCGCGTCGACTGGTGTTGGTGTCAGAACCGGTAGATCTCGTGTAGGGGGTCCCGAGCTGTGGATCTTTGACTAGTGGGGAACATGAAACACAGGGATAGTATTTACCCAGGTTTGGTCCCTCTGGAAGATGTAAAACCCTACATCCTTCCTGATTATATTGATATGTGTATGACCATTACAGAGTCGATCTACCACGAGATCAAATGAACTAAACCCTAGATGAGTAGTATTATAATTCCCCTCCTCTACGAGCTAAACCCTTCGGTTTATATAGACACCGAGGGTACCTAGGGTTACACATGGTCTGTTTCCATCATGGAATAAACATACCGATTCTAACATCTTGTCATGGAGGACACACCAAAGCACCAGCGGAATCCTTCCCGAACACGAAGTCGCCTTATAGCTCGGTATTCTAATAAAAGTCACAAAGCGGCCCACCTATCCGGCCCATAAGAAATAGATTGGCGGATCGAGGACCCCTTAGTCCTGGACTCCCTGCGTAGCCCCGAACTGGCCTCCAATATCGAGGTCCTGACCCCCAGCAACTTCAGGCGCACAAAGTCTTCGGCTTGTGGGGCGAGTTCTTCTCCCCATCTATGTTCGGCTAGTACTAGTTTGGCCACCGACGACTCCATGATTTCCAAACAGTATGTGTTACTTAGCCTCGAAGTCCAACCGCTTGAGTGTGAACAGTGCCTTCACCCGACAACTATTAGCGAAAGGTCACGGCTGGTCAGGACCACTGACCAGTTATGCAAGCTCGATTCGCGATTCGAGGTAGTTCCTCAAGTGGCATGTCCCATCAATATGGAGATCATGTCCTGTTTTTAAGGTATATGGACCATGATTTGGGATATCCCACATGCGCATAACGACATGATTATATCGAGAAGCGGCAAGGTCAGTGGTGTATTAAGGGACTCTTGATATTATGGTTGCTTACAAAAGGGAAACAACCACCAAAGCCTTCATATGCTTCTTAGATCTCGCATTGCTACCACCTTCCCAACCTCTTGAGCTCTAAGCACCCAGATTCATCCGCCCCTCAAATCTCCTCAGTCCACTCCCCCTAGTTCGTCCATGGCCAGCTCTCGTTCCAAGGGTAAGCGAGAGGCCTCTAGCATCATAGACGACGACATCCATGAGCTAAAGAGTGTTGGCTATCTTCCGGTCAGCGTAGCCCATCACGCTCGAGAGAAGGGCCAGATCATCCCCATGCCTAGGCAAGCGAGAGAGTGGTGTTCATCTCCCATTTCATATGGGGACTTGGCTTCCCGCTCCACTCCTTTGTAAGGGGTTTGATGTTCGTCTACGAGTTTGATTTTAACGATCTTGCCCCAAACTCCTTCTTGCATATTTCAGCCTTCATTATTATTTACGAGGCCTTTCTATGGGTCCAGACACACTTCGGCTTGTGGCTAATGATTTTCAATGTTAAGCCAAAGTTAGTCGGTAGCTAGCTGGTGGACTGTGTGTGTGGGGGGGAATGATGTCACGCCCAAGATGCGACCCTATCCTCAATTTGGCACGAGGGCCTCGTCAGGGATAGAAGCGCATCTCGTTGTGTCGCAAGAATGGATATGGTTACAAGTACATGTACTGAAAAGAAGAGATATATAGAATTGGCTTACACTTGCCACAAGCTACATCAGAGTCACATCAGTACATTACATATTCATCAAGAGTAAGAGCAGGGTCCGACTACGGACGAAAACAAACGACAAAAGAAGACCGACGTCCATCCTTGCTATCCCAGGCTGCCGGCCTGGAACCCATCCTAGATCGAAGAAGAAGAAGAAGCAACTCCAAATGAACAATCCACGCGCTCGCGTCAAGTAACCTTTAGCTGTACCTGCAACTGGTGTTGTAGTAATCTGTGAGCTACAGGGGACTCAGAAATCTCATTTCCAAAGGTATCAAGACTAGCAAAGCTTAATGGTGAGGCATGGTTAAGTGGTGAGGTTGCAGCAGCGCCTAAGCATATATTTGGTGGCTAAACTTACGAGTACAAGAAATAAGAGGGGGAAGATCTACGCATAACAGATGTATCTATTGATGATCAAATGAATGATCCTGAACACCTACCTACGTCAGACATAACCCCACCGTGTCCTCGATCGGAGAAAGAACTCACGAAAGAGACAGTCACGGTTACGCACACAGTTGGCATATTTTTAATTAAGTTAACTTCAAGTTATCTAGAACCAGTGTTAAACAAAGTTTCCACGTTGCCACATAACCGCGGGCACGGCTTTTCGAAAGATTTAACCCTGCAGGGGTGCTCCAACTAGTCCATCACAAATTACCACAAGCCGCATAGAAATCCTCAATCACGTAGCTCACGATCTCGTCGGATTCCCTAGTGGAAAACCTCAACTCTGAGATGACCCAAAGCATCACTGGAATCCCGATGCACAAGATATCTCGTCAAAGGTAAAACTAATCCAGCAAGGCCGCCCGGCGTGTCGACGATCCCGATAGGAGCCGCGTATCTCGTTCTCAGGACACGACGGATGGAACTAGCTACGGGTGCCAAACCTCGGGTTTCCTCGCGGTGGCCCCATAGGCAGACCGTTTGGGACCAACACCATCAGCACTGCCCCCCCTGTTTATGTAAAATTACTCCTCGGGTTCATGACACCCTATGCATTTTAATGTTAACAGAATTATTATGTTGGGAAAATGTAGAACCAATATTGGGCCTTGCCGGACCAACTTTAATCTAAAACGAATTATCAAGGGGGTCCCCATAACAACCCCGATCGTGTTAGGAGCACTCGTTTATGGAACATAACACCGGTAGCTGAAACTAAGGGGGCAAAGGTGGAACAAAACACCAGGCTAGTAAGGCCGAGCCTTCCACCTTTTACCAAGTATATAGGTGCATTAAATTAAATAGCATTAGATATGGTGATATGATAAGGAACCCATGTTATCACATGGAAGCAACTTCACCTGCAACTAGCAACGCTAACAACAGGGTTAAGAAAGCGGTAACGTAGCCAATCAGTGGTTTGCTAGGTCGAACAGGTTGAAGTAATCATGGCATTGTTGAGAGGCTGATATTTAACAAGTGGTAGGCAACGAGACATAATCGATAGAAGCGGTAAACTAGCAAGGCTATGATAGTAATGGTATCTGGGGAAATGATCATCTTGCCTGAGATCCCGCTTGGAAGAAGAACATCTCCGAGATGTCGGCGAACCAACGTAGTCGAACGGGTCCTCACATTTCGACACGCTTGCGGAACTCTATCGGAACGGAGCAAACCGGAAACAAACCTCAACACAAATATTCACCACACGATGCACAACATGATGCACAACCTAATATGATGCATGAACAGTTCAACGATGCAAGGGATGGCATGGCAATTCATCTCACGCAAACCCTACACATTAAGTGAAGCTCGACATGCAACGGGTGCATATCGACGAAACTCCACGATTAATTATTTAATTCACTCCCGTTAATTTACTGGCAAGGTTAAATGTTTTTAACATGGCAAGGGGTGAAGCGACGGTTCTACGTGGCATCCTAGACGGTTAACACGCGAGACATAGATCGGAGCTACATTACAAGAGACATGCAACACGAGATAATTATGCCATGAGTGTGTCATGCATGCGAGTTCAAACATCACGGGCAAGAAGAGAAAGAAACAGGTGTCGCCACGGCGAGCGAGAGGGGACCATGGCGGCACGACGGAAACGATGCCACGACAACGTTCCTATCCCGATACTCAACGAGATATCGGTGCCACCATCTGGAAGCGTGTGCGGGAACGCTAAATAAAGAATGGGGTGATCCCGCTACCGGGTTCCCATGTGTCGGGGGCACGACGAAAAGAAGACAACGTGCAATGGGCATACAAACGGTGCAAACACACGATACAACTCATACAACACATGCATACGGTACACGACACGTTCCCACGGTATACCTTCGACGCGTGCGAATCGGAGGGGTTCGGTCGAAGCGGAGGTCATGGAGGTCGTGGTCGTCATGGAAGTCGAGGTACTCGATCTCGTCGACGGTAGTCGTACTCAGCGTCATGGTTCAAGGTCTTTGGCGACGGTAGTCGAACTCGTTCCGGGGGTCGTCGAGGACGTAGTTGTGCACGCGATCTTGTCAACGAACCACGGCGGCGGGGATGGTGCACGCGGTGACGTTTCCACAGGCAGCCGGGCACGGCAACAGCAAGCGGCGACGACAGTCAACACCAGAGCAACAACGCGGCAGCAAGCTACATTAGCTGGCAGTAGCGGCTAGCATCTAGCAGGAACACTCTAGCAGCAAAGGCACATGGCAACAGCAAGGCAAGCTAGCACGCTACATCAGCAAGGCTACAAATAGCGACGGCTTGCAGCTACGGCCAGCTAACAGCAAGCACAACAACCATCAGTCAACATCAACAGCATGCAGCACAACGCAACAACAGCAGCTAGCAGGCACGACAACTAGCAGCGACAGCGGCCTAGCAACGAGAAGCCGGGCAGCAACTTCAGTAGCAAGCAGCAAGCATGCAACGCAACTGGCAGGCAGGAGCATCAGCAAGCAACGGCCAAGCAACAGCAAACGGCCAGCAGCTAGCAAGCAGCGGCATGCACGGCAACAGCAAGGCACAACAGCAAGTAAAACGGCCGCAGGTGAGCTCAAGGCAGCGCAGCACCGGCGAGCGGACACAGCCAACGAGGTAAAGGGCGAGGCGGTGCACGACAACACGGCGAGGGGCGGCGGCGCAAGGCAGGAGGCGGCAGGACGGCGGCTGAACGGAGGGCGACGTGAATCAGCCCATGGAGCTCCGGCAGCTACAAGCATGGCCGAGCTCGGTCGGGGTCGACCGGCGACGGAAGCGCAGCGCCTGGGGCTCCGGCAGCGGCGGAATCGACTGGAGGCGGCGCAGCGCGTGGGTCTCCTCACTGGGCAGGACGGCAACGTGGCCATGGCGAGGCAGACTGCGACCACGGGTTGCGCGCGCAGGGAGAGCGGAGAGGCGGCGCGGCACAGCTGAGGCCGGCACGAGGGAGCCACGAGGAGGGGGCGAGGGCGGCGCGCGGGACGGGCGGCACAGCTGGCCGACGGTGGGCACGCCATGGACGCAGCAGGGGGAGCTGTCATGGCGGCGCGGCGGCGGGGAAACCTGCACGCGGCTCGGGCGAACGGCGCGCGGGACGGGCCTCGGGGTTGCAGCGCGAGGAGGCGGGTGAGAGGCCGGCGACGCGGGGCGGCACGGCGGCGGCGCAGCACGCAGGAGGAGGAGGCGATGGCAGGAGGGGGGCGCTGGGGTGGTCGCTAGGAGGAGCGACGGCGCGAGGGAAGGCACAGAGGAGCGATAGGGGAGAAGGGATCGATCGGGCCTCCCTGCGCTAGGGTTGGAGGGGGGCCTGGTGACCTGGGCCGGCTTGCTCTCTATTTGGGCCTTGCCCCTTAAAAAAACAGAGAAGAAACATAACGGAAAGAAAATAGGGTTTTACCAAAATGAAGAAAACGCCTTTTACTCCTTTAAATAAAAATACCCAACGTTAAAATAAACTGGCATTTTTTTAAAACGAACAAAACTAAAACCTTTTAAAGAATTAAAAATTAAAACCCTTTTGTAGAATAAAATAAAACCTCTTTTAATTTAAAGAACAAAATAAAAGCTTTTAAAAGAGAAAAGAAAAAGAGACAGTTTAAAAAATAAAACAAAAGGAAAAATAAGATTAAAACCCAAGGGTTGCCCCCACATTTAATAAAAATGACATTTTAAAAGAAGACGAATTTTTAAAAGAGGGGTTAAGTTTGAAATCTTTAGCAAAACCACAAAAACAAATTAGGAGGGGAGAGGAGGGGAGTAAAGGTTTTAGGTCCTCGGTGCAAAAAGGTTTAGCGGTGGCTCTCACGCACGCATTCTCACCGCGCCAACAAACGACGTCACACTCACAAAGCACTAACACCTAACAACACGGAGCAACAAGCAACACTGACAAAACACAGATGACATGATGTCATGCATGATGCGATGATTCAAACTATATGATGATGCAACCAACAAAATAAAATAGCCACACGACGGAAACGGAAAGAAAAGGGAATCTTCTAGAACGTCGGCATCGGGCTGTCACAAATGATCAGCATGCTCCCCCAAGTAGAGTCGTCGGGCGGTACCTTTATAGATACAATAAAAATCTGGCAAAAAGAATGGTTTTGCATCAACGAGCCTCATGGTGCGGACCGGGCAGCACCCTCCGAATTCAGATCCGGACCTCCGATAGGACTGGTGTCGTGTATCAAGAAGGGGATCGACTGGGAGTCAACCCCGAAGGTGGAGTCGCTGTAGAGGTACATCTCTCAGTTGATAAAGATAAAGCTCGAACTGACCAACCTGGTTCAGATCATGCTTCTTGGACGCCTCCTACCCTGCCAACATCGGGTCGCACCAATGTGGTCCTACAAGCCTAAATACCTAGCCACCATGCCTCGCTTTTATCGCACCACCCACGAGAAGTCGTGTAAGGTTCTGTTCAAGCCCCAAATGCACTGGCCGATCAAGGAGGAAGACATCAGCCTTGATATCGCACACACTCCTCGGGAGGTATCACAAAGTTTTACTCTTATGTTCGGGTACTACCTTTTAACAAGGAATTTAACCCTTTCTTCCCCGCATTTACAAAACTGGCTACAGAAAGCCATACAGATCAATGGCCCGACACTACTGCTCGAGGGCCCCAGGACGGCCTTGCTGATTGAAATGCTTATGGAGGTGTCGTACAAGGTGCCTGTGAAGAAAGAGAAAAAGAAAGGCAAGAAGAGGGAGGCCCGAGATGTCATCACCCCAAGGGAACCCTCAGTCACTAAGTGCAGGGACACCCAAGCCCCTTCTTCTCATGAGGGAGAGCAGGAAGAGGATGGGGAGGAGAGCAATTCCTCTCGAACAAGGAAGTGGGCGGCGTCTGATGACAATGAGGGGGATGTGCCTGCTCTTGCCCCAAAAAGGCAATGCAGGGCCAAGGTGGCCTTGTTTGATGACACCCAAATCTTTTGAGGATTCGGTGGCTTCCGAATGGGTTCCTCAAAGGAACCCCAGGGTCAAGCAACCGACCCAAAGGTACAATTTTTAAGACTCTATCGTGCATCCATGTTGAGGTTCGTTACTAACATTATGCTTGCCTTTCATGTTGTAGCCCGCCACGTGACCTCCCCTACAATTAGGCCTTACAAGGGGATTCTCTACCAGCCAAGCTAGAAGAGAGTGGGTACGCATCGTGCATTACACATCCTACGATTGTCCAGCAGACCGAGGAGGTGTTGTCCCGAAAGACCCCTCCAGGGCCAAACACACGGGGTGGGGGTGACGATGTAATGGTCGAGATTAATACCATGGTCGCCGAATACCAGGAGGGAGAACCCCTTCTGGCTAACAAAGAAGGGGATCCCGGTCAATCGGAACTCTCTGTAAAGACGATACGAGAGCCCCCACTTCCCCAAAGTTGTCCATATTGGACTCCACCAAAAGGGTAGTCGAGCTGCCGCCACCAAATCCACCCATTGTTGAGCGGGCCGAAACCGGGTGGTCGACAATGATGGAGAAGTCTTTGAATGGCTCATCTATCGCCCAAGAACATCGCTCTCTCATGGGTGCGGTTTTACAATGTATTTGGAATTTTGAGAGAAGACTGAAGGAAGATTTTGGTAGCCTCTTGACAGGCTTCAACTTAAATCATGTAATACTCTTTTACAAGGAGAATTTATTTTATATGGTTAGGCAATCCTCATATATAGTAGCCCTCGAGCCCTTGGTGAGTTTGAAAAACTCAAGAAGGGGTCTAATAGCTCGGAAAATACTGATAGTGAAAAACTCAAGAGCTGGCGGAGGTGATTTGACGTTGAAGAGCTCCGATGAGGAGATCAACCTTCTCAACAAGCGGTTTGACAACGCGGAAGGTAGGTCCGAACTGGAAAGCTTAGTATCGTTATTTTCCTCATTAAGTGAGGTATTTGGGTTTTATACCTAAGCGCGAGGTGCTTATAATAACTACAGCTTTCTCCGTGGAGGTCGCGAACCTCAAGGCCGGGCTGAAGAAGGCGAGGAAAGAAGATGCAAAATAGAAGTCGGCGGCCGAACGACTGACCGCCAAACTGGCGTAGGTAAAGAATGCCGGTGGTAAGCGCGAGGCCACGGTGGTGGAGGTGCAGCAGGAGCTCAAGGATGCCATCACTAAATGTGAGGCCCTTTAGCAAAATAGTAAGGATCAAGCCTCCAAGATGACCTCATTGACATCGGCGATCCAAGAAGCATGTGTGGGGGCGCAAGGCTGCCAAAAGGAGCTCCGCCAAGCCAAGATTATTGCGGTCGGTAAACCGTACTTACTTCAATGTCTCTTCGAGGGTAACATGTTCACATTGCTCACATGAGTGTGGCATTCCTCATGTGCTTTTGTGGATCTTCCGAGGAGTGCGACGAATGCGGGAAGGCACTTTGCATCCTAGGAGGGGGATGCCGAGATGAGGTTGTTTTAGGCGTAGTTTCAATCCCTAGGCACCCTCTCCTCCTCACTAATCAGATGAAGTAGTTGATGGAGTTCCATTGGATGGCGGAGCCGTCCATGAAGGACCTCTACTTCAGGCTATGGCCTTAGGAGCCACTGTTGAATAGCTACTTAGGCTTGGTGTAGAAGTTTTGCAATTTTGCGCCCCGGAGTAGCATCTTGAAGCGCTTTGTATGCATCAAGGAGGCTAGGATGGCCTTTGCAAAGACCATGGTGCACTGGAGGAAGATCAAGCCGACCAAGATGGCCACCAGACCCCCGCTTCCCGGGAAGGAGCATAGGCGCCTTGAGGAATACTTTCCCATCGTAATGGATGGTGCTCACGCAATGGAGATTTGTGCCCAAAAGATGTAATTTATGAGTGAGTGTGCTATCATGTAACCTATGATAGTTAAACTCTTTTGATTTTCTGATGCCATTGCTCTCCACATTATATCATGCTTTGTTTTGTTCATTTTGCCTCCTATGTGGGTTTTAATATGAAAGTCACCATCATCGGCTTCAGCCCCCTTGTAAATGCTACAAGGGGTGTTTCGACCTCCGCAGTGTGACCCTTAGCTGACGTCTTGGTGCTCGGAGGAGGTAGTGTGTAAGGGAAATGAGGCAATCAGACTGTGTGGCTTTAGTGCTTTCACTTAGCCATAGGATCTTGACTGCAAGGGCTAGTGACAAGCCCCCAATGTTTTGTGTTGGTTTGTGCGAATACAAACCCTTCGCATAAAACGACATAACTGAGGGAGTCCGCGATTAAGGGGTCCTCGGGCGGTCGGGCTGTTGTTCATGGGAAGACCTAATAGGCCGCATTATTGAAGACAAGACAACATGATGATCTCATGAACAAGTATAAATGCTCCAAATACTCGTGTGTCATCCTAGTAGTGTTGGCTAGATTCGCATGTTTACCCCTGGCTTAGGTCGGTTGTATGTAACCCTACAAACCCCTGGTGTCTATATAAACCATGGGTTTAATCCGCATAGACAACTTGATTCATCTAGGCTTTAGCTCATATGATCTCGAGGTAGATCAACTCTATAATCCTCATACTCTGTCAACATAATAAAGTAGGACGTCGGGTTTTACGACCTCAATAGGGCCCGAACCTGGGTAAAACACTTTCCCCTATGTCTCCTGCAACCCATCCATCCTAGGTCCATAGTTCAGGACCCCCTACCCAATATCCGCCGGATTTGACACCGACATTGGTCCTTTCTTTGATAGTTATGTTGTGGGATCGTCGGAAGGATTGATGGCCCACTTAATCGTAAGCGATCAAATCAGCAACATAGGACAACTTCGTCCCCGCGCGAGTTCTCACGTTCGGCAGCTTCACGCTACGCGTCGACCTGACCGGCCAAATTGGCCAAGTCGGATGTCTCATCCTCGATCAGGAGATAGGGTTCAGGAACCTCGAGTTCTCCACCAACTCCCAGGGCAATCTTCTCCGTGTTCAGGTCAAAGTTTCGCCCGATGAGCTCCAAAATTCCGAAGCCTTGACTTCAGGTCTCTTCTCCGGCCATGACCTCCATTGACTCTTCAGTGAGTTGGCTTCGAGACCGGGCCCGACCTCTATGCCCGAATAACTGCAAACGGCAATGTCCTAACTCACTTCCCCCACGGAAGCTATGGAGGTCATCTCCAAAAACCATCAAGAGATTAATCTGGACAACCTCTCGATGTTAAACGAGGTGCTCGGCCAGCCTCAATCCCCCATGAAACGATGTGCTCGTCCGAGCTATACTTGGGACAGCCCGGAGGCGGATTACGAGGACTTTTACAACCCAACTACCAACCACGTGGTAGCCACCATTGCATACTTAACCAATGTGCTGGATTATGCCTCTGAGGAGGTCGAAGACATGGATTACGTGTCCGATGAACCCGTCCCTGTAAACACCTGGTGATGGATTGCCACCTCCACCTATGATGTCTACATGGTGGACACGCCTAACAGCAATGGCGACCACACCTTCGTTCTAGAAAACGATGATAAGTCCGGGGACAAGCCAGCAAAGTGTCTAAATACATGCAAACAATCCAAGGAGAACAAGGGAAGAGGGACCATACAAGGGCACCGGGGAGAACACAACCCAACAGGACACCGGTAACCTCAGAGCTCCCGAGACACCATCGGAGGATCCGAACAAGCCCGAGGGCCAGTCCGATCCTGATGACCTCGACGATGTAGACGATCACAACTACCTCCCTCCCGACGATGTGGAGGACAGATTGGAGGCCGAGGACTTCATAGTTCCCGAGGACCCTGATGGTTAGGCACGATTCAGGAAGTAGCTCATAGCTACCACCTGCATCCTCCAGGCGAGGCAACAGTGGCTTCAAGCCGAAGAAGAAACCATCAACAATAGATGGACAAAAGTATTGGCAGTCGGAGAAGAATATAGCACCGAGTGGACAGATCAAAACAAAAGCTACCCACGTCGGCGATTGCTGCCTCAGTTCGATGACGAGGCCCAAAACCCATGTCCCCCATGCACACATAGTACGACGAGCCCGATCATCCACCTCGAGGGCGCAACAGAGTGGCCGGATAAACTGAGTATAGACACGAGCCTCCCTGCAGGAAAGGAAAGGAACACGTGCAGCCCAGGGGAAAACATTACCTACGTCACGACTTAGACAACAGAACAGGTCGCAAAAGATTCATCTATGTATCCAGAAGACACTCTCCCGCTCGATGGGATGGAGACCAACCTAGGCGTACCCACATTAACAGAGACCAGCAATCATACCGAGCACAACCAATAGTTGTTCTCTGGCATAGTATAGCCCAGGTCAGAGGCGCCGCTCACCTACTATGCTTCACAGATGAGGTCCTGCAGCACCAATTCCTGGAAGGGTTTAATCCCATGAACATAGAGCAATACAACGGAACTACGGACCCGCCTTGTGGATAGAGGATTTCCTTCCTCACATCCACATGGCCAGGGGAGATGACCTCCATGCCATCAAGTACCTGCCCCTAAAGCTAAAAGGGTCAGCACGACACTGGATAAACTTCTTACCCGAAGACTCTATCGGAAGTTGGGAAGAGCTCGAGGAAGCCTTCCTGACCAACTTTCACGGAACCTACGTCCAACCCCGGACTCCTCCGACGTCAGCAACGTCATCCAAAAGGCAGGCGAGTCGCCCAGAGAATTCTGGAATAGGTTCCTCACCAAAGAGAACCTCTCCGGATGCCGAAGTAATAGCCTCATTCAGGCATAACATCCGAGACGAATGGCTGGCATGCCATCTCGACTAGGATAGGCTGGGAATGAAGTTCGCTCTCACTTCCCTCATGACCCACTTTTGCGTGGGTGCAGACAATTGGCTAGCTCGGCGCAACAATAATGCGGATGAGCCTGGTACCTCTGAAGTTGGGTATGGGAACAACAAGCCAAGGCGAAACAAAAGCAAACGTCATCACCGTAACGGTGACACCGATGACACGGCCGTCAATGCCAGCTTCTGCAGTTCGAAATTCGGACAGCGGAAGAAACCCTTCAAAGGGAACAAGGATGGGCCAAATCCATTAGATAAAATTATGGAGATGCCCTGCTAGATCCACGGCACCCAAGAAAGCCCGTCACCCACACCAATCGTAAGTGTTGGGGTGTTTAAGCAGGTTGGCAAACTAGCAGCCGAAGAACAAGGCAAAGGCCAACGGAGCGATGGCGATGAATAGCCCCGCGGACCGAACATTGTGGGCCAGAAATAGTTCCCCCAAAAGTGAAATCTGTGAACAACATATGTGTCACTCACATACCAAAGAAGGAAAGGAAGCAAGCCCTTCGGGATGTCTACGCCGTAGAGCCCATAGCCCGAAGTGCCACCCATGGTCGGCTTGCCTGATTACCTTCGATCATAGGGATCACCCGACCAATATCCATCACGGAGGATCGGTAGCCCTTGTTCTAGATCCCATAATAGATGGGTATGACCTCACCAGAGTCCTTACGGATGGAGGAAGTAGACCTAATCTGATTTACTCAGATACGGTGAAAACGATGGGCATCAACCCATCAAGAACTAAACCCAGCATCACTACCTTTAAAGGAGTAATCCCAGGTGAACTCGAGGTTGTGTTCGGTTTGCCCGACAACTTCCATAACGAAGACTTAATCTTCGATATTGTCTCTTTCTGTAGCGGGTACCACACTCTACTCGGCCGCACAGCGTTCGTCGGCTTCAATGTTGTGCCTCATTATGCTTACCTAAAGCTCAAGATGCTCGAACCCAGAGGTTTTATTACCGTCAACGGCAATACAAAGCGGTCTCTCCGGACTGAGGAGCACACAACAGCCTTGGTATTTGAATGCCAATACAACACTAAAGCATCAAGCGGCAAGGTCGTCACCGAGGCAGGGCAAGCGAGCACAAGCTCAACCAGATCCCCCCGGAGGAGTCGCCGGTCCAAAACTAATAGGGATAAACTACAGGAATCAGCTTCTTTGCCGTGTGCCATAGCGGATGGCAAAGGGGCTGTTCACGGACGGCAAAGCCCTTTGTCGTCCGTCTCCGGTCGGCAAAATTCCTATGACAACTTTCGTCGGTAGAGGCCCTTCTTTCCCGTGTGCCTGGTGAAAGCGGACGGTAAATGGCTTTGCCGTCAGCCTACCGTGGCAAGTAGACAACAAACCACTTAGATGACAGCCGACAGGCAACTACTGCGTTAGGTGGCTAATGGAGTATTTGTTGTCTGCTTTATTTGTTGAGTCTTTGCCGTCTGCCTTGCGGAGACCTTTGCTGTGTGCCATATGTCAACATGGGAAGCCCCCCTCCCGCTGCCGCCAAGTGGCTGCTCTTTGTCATCTGCCTATGCGGGAAGCTTCGCCATCTGCCTATTGGGGGAGCTTTTTTGTCAGCCTTTGCGGGGAATTTTGCCGTCTCCTTTCAGTGGCAGCATATGGCAAAGTGACTATATAGGTCAGCCGATCCTGCCCTACGATGCACAGGTGGAAGGAGAAGAATAGGAAGAGGATCATTACAATACTTTTCTTATTTAGAGCTTATTATGTCATTTAGGAGGAATATACGCTAAGTTATGAGCTAACCAAGGTTCTTGTGATGTTTTTACCTAACTGAGCTAATTATGTCATAAATGAACTACATAAGCTAATTATGTCATTTTGGAGGATAATTAGCTAAGTATGTCTTTGTTCGGGAAAATGATCTAAGGAGAAGACGGAGAAGAAGAAGAAGAAGAAGAAGAAGAAGAAGAAGAAGAATGAGAAGAAGAAGGAGAAGAAGAAGGAGAAGGAGAAGAGGGAGAAGAAGGAGGAGGAGGAGAAGAAGAAGGAGAATAAGGAGAGGAAGAAGAAGGAGAGGAAGAGGATGATTACAATACTTTTCTTATTTCTAACTTATTGTGTCATTTAGGAGGAAGATATGCTAAGTTATGAGCTAACCAAGGTTCTGGTGATTTTTTACCTAAATAAGCTTATTATGTCATTTTGGAGGATAATTAGCAAAGTATGTCTTTCTTGGGGAAAAAAGCTAAGGAGAAGAAGAAAGAAGAGAAGAACAAGTACAAGAAAAAGCAGAAGAAGAAGAAGAAGAAGAAGAAGAAGAAGGAGGAGGAGGAGGAGGAGGAGGAGGAGAAGGAGAAGAAGGAGGAGGAGAAGGAGAAGAAGAAGGAGAACAACGAGAACAAGGAGGGGGATAAGAAGGAGAAGAAGGAGGACAAGATAAGAAGACGGAGGAGGAGGAGGAGAAGATTAAGGAGGAGGAGAAGAAGAAGAATATACTTTTCTTATTTTGAGCTTAATATGTCATTTAGGAGGAAGATACACTAAGTTATGAGCTAACCAATGTTCTTGTGATTTTTTACCTAAATAAGCTAATTATGTCATAAATGAACTAAATTAGGTAATTATGTCATTTTGGAGGATAATTAGCTAAGTATGTCTTTCTTGGAGAAAATAAGCTAAGTAGAAGAAGAAAGAGGAGCACAAAGAGGAGAATAAGAAGGAGAAGAAAAAAGAAGAAGAACAAGAAGAAGAAGAAGAAAAAAGAAGGAGGAGGAGGAGGAGAAGGAGAAGGAGGAAGAGAAGAAGTAGAAGGAGAAGAAGGAGAAGAAGAGGAAGAGGATGATTACAATACTTTTCTTATTTTGAGCTTATTATGTCACTTAGGAGGAAGATACGCTAAGTTATGAGCTAACCAAGGTTCTTGTGATGTTTTTACCTAACTAAGGTAATTATGGCATAAATGAACTAAATTAGCTAATTATGTCATAAATCAACTAAATAAGCTAACTATGTCCTAATGAACTAGAGAAAAATTATGGTCGTGGTCATCAAGGAGGAGAAGCACCTGGGTTGCTCGGGGCGGGTGCCTTTGGAGAAGGTAGCCCTGGAGAAGGGTGGTGTGATGCCGCTCGGGAGTTATTTTGCAGAAAATATATTTTGCAATGTCTCGTTAGCATGATGACACTCAAATGTTAATACTAGTTTATAATGACAATTGAAATGAAATTCAGAGTGCCAATCGCAGAAAAGACTCGCATCGGCGGAGGGGGCTGACCGGTCTTCTCGCACATAGACTGCACATTTGGTTTTGAAGAGTTGGTCATATTATTTAGTAATGAAACTGACATTACACGCATGATTTGGCTAATGTGAAAAAAGAAACTTACCACCAAAAGCTCAAACATGGCCAGGTGACCCGCCTCATTCTGGGCCCTCTCCTCGTCCAACATCCGAGCCTTTGTCTAGCCCCTCTCCTCCAGAATCACCTGAAGAGCAGCCTGGTTTGCCGCTCTCTCTTTCTGAAGAGCAGCCTGGTTTGCAACTCTATCTTTATGAAGAGCAGGCTGCAACACCACTCCTCGTAAGCATTGTAATGATTGATGGCCACACACACAATGCAATGGATGAAAGTTTTCTCAGTCCTTACAACTAACCTCGATGGTGAGATCGACTGGCTATGGACGAGGTGTTATCTCAGACAGGAGCTCGACTTGCGCGCCTTGATCTTCAGGAGAGTGAGTGGAAAACGTATTATCCCATCTCCAATGGCTATCGAGCCATGGGGCCTCCCACCACCAGATATCATCACCGGCTCTGGATCCAAAGGTTCCTGGCTCGGGTTGAAGTCATCCCCTTTCCTAGCCTTCCCCACGTCCCTGTATCTCACGAGCTTGTGGTGGGAGGAGACGTTGTGAACTTCTCTGGATGATCCAGTTCAGACTTAGAGAATGCCTTGGCCTTCTTGTAGGAGGAAGTTTGGGCCATGCCATAAAGGTCGTACAACTCTGGCACCTCCATCTTATTTTGATGCGCCTAAAAGAGAGGAACGAAGTATTAGTAAAGGGCTCAAGCTAGCATGAAGAATGAATTGCATGAATCATGAAGCAAACCACATACCCAGTTCCATCCGAACTGAATTAAGTTGGCATTGCCTTGATGGTGTGGCACACCAACCATTTGGGCACGTTGATCCTTCCCATTGTCGTGGACGGCTTGCCAGTTGCCTATGCACCACTCATCCACCAACGCCTCCCAAAAATCCATCTTATCCGCACACCATCTCGAGGGCACCTATAAGTTAGTAAAGAGAATTTTGAGCGCTACGCCTACGAATCAAATCAATAAAACTACGTACAAGGCCTTAAGAATAGGTAATTACCATCATGTACTACTCCTTCTTCAGATACTTTCCGTAGCATTCCTTCTTCTGCTTCTTAACACCACGCGTGGCGTAGTAGTCTCGAATAACCTGCGATCGAGCCTCGTGGTGTAAGTTCTGTAATAGCCGCCTGCACTCGGCCTTGAGAACCTTGGACGCTGCCTCCTCATATCCATCCTCACACCTATAGAAGGTCTGCAATCAAACGAGACAACACCAATTAGTATAATAATCAGCTATATTGTTAATTTTAGTTTGTGTAAGAGGAGCATTTACCCAAAAGTTGTTGATCACCATCTCGGCCCTCATGTGGCACAAGACACCATCTATAATCTCCTCCAGCGGGGCTTGCACAGCCTAGTACTGCTCCGAGGTAAATCCTAGTGTAGGAACCCGACCCTCACCGGGCAAGGTGACAAACCCCGGGAAATTTGTCCGACAAAGCACAACAAGTACAGTGTTCGGCTTACGGACTCCAACGGGGTGCTCCCAACCCCTTAAGTATGATAAGGTCAACGCATTAGATATTTGAAGAAACTTGAAGGGAAAAGGTAAAAAAAGAGTAAATGCACTTACCTCTCCCCTTTAGACCTAATCACCGGCCTCTGCTCGTGGGTCGCTGGTACGACCAGGAGACGTGTACTACCATGCTTGTACACGGTGGCCCCGTCTACCACCTCATCCTCACTATGTGTAGAATCATCCCCGCGACTAACAGAATGGCCACCCGACCCCTCGGTCCAATCCAGCCCCTTGGCCCGATCCGGCTAGGCACCCCATCCGGACATCTCCGCATTGGCCGAAGGCTGTGGGGCGGGAGTCTGCTGGGACGTAGCCTGAGGAACCGTAGTTTCATGGGCCAAATGCCCGTCGACCAGAGGCTCTTGGATAGGAGTCCCCGTAGCCTCCACCGCAAACTGGTCCACCATAGTAGTCTTGTGCTCGGGTGAATGGGCTGGTGGTGGTGGCAAGGACGGCGTAGTTGTCCTCCTACCTCTCCCGCGGCCACGTCATGTACCCTTCCCCTTCTTCCCTGCTCGACCTCCTCTCCAATTGGGAAATTCTGCCGATGCAGAAGCAGCCGCGGGTGGTGTCGAGACACTATTCGCCAAGGCTCTATGGAGAGATAGTGGTTGAAAGGAAGTACGACCCCTCGCACGGGCCGCCGATGAAGAAGTACCTGCCGAGCGTTTTGGGCCCGCCCCCACCATCTTTCAACACCTGCCATGATAAAGAGTAAAAGTAATTAGTACAACATGAAAAATTGAATACCTGACATGAATATTAATATGTACATTTATAACTTAAGTTCGGATGCACACAAACTAATAATACTGCGGATCAATAAATGCATCATCATCTTCACTATCACGGGTGTTTTCATGAATGATGTGCTCATCGGGTTCAACGACATCAACTTGCGGAAGGCCTTTCTGTAATCGGTCAAGCATTGACAGGTCATCTGCAGTAGTAACCTCTTCTAGTTCAAGCTCTGCTGGTTCTGGCTCAGGGATGATGTCGGATTCACTATTGTTGTCTACTTCCATGTTCTGGGGTGAAGCAAACTGGTTCTTGAAATGTTTCTTGGAAAGACGTGTTTCTTGGAAGAATTCTCCGTCATATGTGTCTGGGTTAATGTGTTGTTCATAATCCTCTTCATCTGGGGAGGTGGTCTAGCATGTGGCGGCACTTCATAAACAACATGCCAACCATTCAGATTCTGATCAGTTTGGCACGTCGAGGGTAGATAGAAAACTCGGGTCGCCTGTTGAGCCATAATATAGACATCGGGAACATCTAAATGGGTGCTTGGATTGATTTTGACTAGCCCTATATGTTCATGAGTCCTTCTAGTCTCCTACGGCTGGAATCAATAATATTTGATGACTACGACGTTAGGTGGGTTTTCACCATAGAGTTGAAGTTAATAACTTGCTTCAACTCTTCCATAATACTCGATACCAGCTTCGCTGATAGCAGAGACACAACAATTTGTAGATTTTCGGTCGGCCATAGATAGCTCTTTGCCAAAGGTACGAAAGTGATACTAGTTGATGTTGTATTTCTCAAATGAACGGACCTTATAGTCAAAACCATTGGCGGGTTGTCTCAATTTGGCATCCATAGACTCTGAATTAGCCTACAAGTTTAATACAAAACGAATATCGCATTAGCCGCAAGTTAGACCAAGAAATGAAATGGTCCATTATTGATAATTACCGTTTGTTTGAACCAAGAGATGAAACTCAGATAGCCTCCTCCAGGCTTTGCCAGAAGCTCATACTCTTGGACGGAATCATTTTGGATCACCGCTCCATTCGAGAATTTGGCGATGTATCGACTGTATCAAATATCCGGGAGTAAGAGCAGTCCAAAGGAATTACAAGTTGTGGAAAAATGTACCAATAACTTACTCGATCTATGGCCGTACTTCTGTTAGCTTGTTCAAGATATACAACGAAATGGTCCAGCATTCTTCGACACCCAACGTTATTGGTTTCCAAGCACAAGCTGGTGTAAGCTTCCCTTTGAATAGGCTCAAATTGGATCCACCTTTTTTAAGGTCGTCATAATTGTACCGAGGCTTCGAATTATGCAAATGAGTGATTTTTGGCTTTGTAGTGTGTTGTCACAAAGTTAGCCACCTCCTCAGTAATGAGGCCTCGGCCATCGATGCTTCAATTCTATGTTTATTTTTACATTTAGCTCGAAGCGTCTTCTGCATACTCTCAGTTGCAAAGCATCAACGATTTTTCACGGGCCCACCCAATCTTGCCTCGGTCGGTAGATGTAAAATCAAATGATGCATTGTATTAAAGAAGCCCGGCGGAAAGATCTTCTCTAACTTGCAGAGCAACTCTGGCGCCAACTCCTCCATGTCATTTACCACGCCAGGCGACATTTCTTTCGCGCAAAGAAAACGGAAGAAATAGCTCACCTCCGCCAGTACTAGCCATTCATCCTCAGGAATAAAGCCACGTAACATCATCAGCGTTACACGCTCAAGCCATATGTGCCAATCCTGACTCTTCAGACCAAAGATTTTTATTTTTTCCAGACTCGCTCCCATCTTTAGATTCACTGCATACCCATCGGGGAACATCAAGTGCATTTTGACCCACAAGATGATTTCCCTCATAGCTGGCCTTCCAAGATTGAACCAGGCCTTTCGCTTCGACCAGTTCTGCTTTAATTTCAATTCTCACATGGTTTGTAATGGTCTATGACATAGTGTCTCTTGATCGACTCTAGCCTTAGTATTATCCTTTGACTTCCCATCTATGCTGAACAATGTACCAAAAATGTCCTCTCCGATATTCTTTTTAGTGCGCATCATGTCAATGTTATGTGGAAGAAGGAGGTCTTTGAAGTAAGGCACAACCCACAAGCATGGCTTGTGAGTCTAGACGTGTTCTGAATTATACCCCTTGAAATACTCTGGATGCTCTGGATCAGGCTCGAGGGTGTTTAACTGGTCCAGGATCTGTTGGCCTATCAACGCAGGTGGTGCCGAGGTTTTGACAACTTTACCTTTGGTAAAGTTCTTCTTGTCTTTTATGAACTGATGGTGAGGATCCAAGAACTGTCTATGCAAGTCAAAGCAAGAATACTTCCCACCCGTGTGCAACCAATGAAACTAAAGAGATGCCTTGCATGTGGAGCATGTGAACCTTCCATGCACACACCATCCAGGGAATAGCGCATACGTCGGCAAGTCATGCATCGAGCACATGTACCAGACATGCATTTTGAAGTTCTCTTTTCTAGCGGCATCGTTTGTCTTGACCCCATTAACCCAAGTTTCTTGCAATTCATCCTTAAGCGGCTACATGTACACATTCATATTCTTCCGGGATAGCTGGGCCCTGGAATTATCAACGTCAGGCATATGTTCTTTCTTTGCATAATCTGCCCGGGGCGGGTGGGGGCGGTTGAGTGGAATGAAAAATACAGGCCAACAATTGTATTGGGTTGCAGTCATACCGAAGGGATTGAACCCATATGTGGCAACGCAGACTCGACGATGCCTTGGATCTGCCACTTTATTCTGATGTAATGCATTGAAATCCTTCCACGCTTCCCCATCCGATGTGTGTACCACCATCTTATTCCCATCTGCATCTAGTTGGGTTCTTTTGCCGAATTTGTGCCATGTCATCTGTATGGCCATCTTTTTTACCATGAAAAGACGTTGAAGCCTTGGTATGATTGGCATATACCGAATAATATTAACTGGGATTTGGGTCTGGCTCTTCTCACCCATACCGTTATCTACCACAACATACCTGGAAGACATACAAATGGGACAATAGTCCAAGTCCGCATACTCGTTTCTAAATAAGGCACATCCTTTCTCACATGCATGTATCTTCTCATAGGGCATCTTAAGTACACGAAGTATTTTGACCGATTGGTACAGATTTGCACGCATGACATGGCATTTGGGTATGCAGCGTCCAACTTGTGTCATCACCGTGTCGTAGCATTCCCTTCCCAAGTTGAACTGAGCCTTCAAAGCCATTACATGTGCAATGGCATCCAGCTAACAAAGCTGAGTGTGCTCGTGGAGAGGACATTTTGAAAACTCCAACATTTCATAGAAGGCCTTTGCAGAATCCTCCATCTCATCTGCCGAATCCCGAGCATCATCAAAGTCTTGCACCATGTCTTCGATCCCGGTACCATGCTCGTCGGTTCAATGACAGACCACCTCAGCTCTGGTGCGTTGTATAGACTCACCATTAAATGTCCACACCATATAATTAGGCATAAAACCCCTCCTTTGCAGTTGTTTAATCATTTCAGTCTCTGTCCTCCTTTTATAGTTGTCGCACCCAGGACAGGGGAAACAATTTTTTCCTCGCCATTTGCATATGCGTCTTTCACAAACTCCTTGGTTTTTAGAAACCATTCTTTGGTCATCTCTTTCTGACTAGGGTGACAGGGTATACATCCACGCACGATCACTCATCTTGCCTAGCTGCTAAAGACACCATATATATATATATATATATTTGTATATATATAATTCAGCATGTATATTCATCCGTTAATATAGTTTGTCAACTTTATTACATCCATGCAACCTACACGCTAATAGGTAAACATAGGTCCTAATCCCACCTGAATATGTGTAGAGTGAGTACGTTCTCTATGCTCTACCCCATTCTGACACAAAATTTGGCAGCACCTCCCCGTTGTTCTCCAAATACACGTCTCGGCAAAAATTAGAGAGAATGTGCATCTAGAGAATAACGGGGAGGCGCTGCCAAAATTTTGTCTTGGAGTGGGGTAGAGCATGGACAATGTACCCAATCTACACATCCTCGGGTTGTTTGTGGAAATCGCTCGACAATCCAAATGAGTTACGGTGATAAATATGCAACTGAATGCAAATTTATCGATGCAACCCTTTTGGACAGGAGACACCTCGCTTACGCGACTTAGCATGAAAGTGAAATATACTAACATGATTAAAAGAGCATAGGAGGTGAAGGTGGACTCATAGCTCACCCTCGGCTGTAGAGGAAGTACTCGAACAACGATGATGACTCCAAAGCAGTTGAAATAGCACAAAGCCTGTAAATTGTACCAAGTGAAAAAAATTAGTACATCACATCACATAAAGCATTGATAGTTCAAACTATGAAAAAAAAATCATATTGCTAATGAAATCTCCTCTTCTTTTCCTTCTTCTTCTTCTTCTTCTTCTTCTTCCTTCCTTCTCATCCTCTTCTTCTACATCTTCTTCTTCTTCTTCTTCTTCTTCTTTCCTTCTCCTCTTCTACTTCTTCTTCTTCTTCTTCTTTCCTTCACATCCTCTTCTTCTTCTTCTTCTTCTTCTTCTTCTTCTTGTTCTTCTTCTTCTTCTTCTTCTTCTTCTTCTTCTTCTTCTTTCCCTCTCATCCTCTTCTTCTACCTCTTCTTCCACTTCTTCATTTTCTTCTTCTTCTTCTTCTTCTTCTTCTTCTTCTTCTTCTTCTTCTTCTTCTTCTTCTTCTTCTTCTTCTTCTTTCCTTCTCATCCTCTTCTTCTTCTTCTTCTTCTTCTTCTTCTTCTTCTTCTTCTTCTTCTTCTTCTTCTTCTTCCTTCTTTTCCTTTTTCCTCTTCTTTCTTCTACTCTTCCCCTCCTCCTCTTCTTCTTATCCTCCTCCTCTTTTCCTCTTCTCCTCTTCTTATTCTTCTTCTTCTTCTTCTTCTTCTTCTCCTCCTCCTCCTTCTTCTTCCTTAATCTTCTCATTCTTCTTCTTCTTCTAATTAACTAAACCTAGCACTAACCAACCAGTAAATCTACTAATAACTAAATCTACCAACTAAACTACCACTAAATCTACTTATTAACTAAACTAGCACTAATCTACCAATAAATCTACCACTAATTAACAAAATCAACAAAAAACGGAAAAGAAAGAATAAAAAACCTAGCACTAATTAAGTAAACCTAGCACTAACCTAGCACTAAATCTACTAACTAACTAAATCTACCAACTAACCTAACACTAAATCTACTAATTAACTAAACCTACCACTAATTAACAAAAACAACAAAAAATAGCAAAAAAGAATAAAAACCTAGCACTAATTAACTAAACCTAGCACTAACCTACCACTAGATCTACTAACTAACTAAATCTACCAACTAATCTACCACTAAATATAGAAAAAAGGAAAATAACTCACTTGTAGGGGCAGTGGGCGGCCGGGGCGGTAGGGGCCTGGCCGATGGGGCGCCGGAGCTGGCATGGGTGCCGGGCGTGGTAGGGGGCGCCACTTGAGGAGGGACAATGATGGAGGAGGGGCGGCATGGAGGAGGGGCGGCGTAGTGAAGGAGGGGCCACGGGGAGGAGGCCGTGCGCGGGGAGGAGGCTGTGCGCGGGGAGGAGTTGTGCACGAGGAGGAGGGGATAGCGTTGGAGGAGAGGCGCCGATGGAGGAGGGGCGGTGGAGAGGAGCGGCGGCAGTGGAGGAGGGATGGCAGGGATGAGGGGGTGCGCGGGGAGGAGGTGACAGCGATGGAGGAGAGGCGGCGTGGTGGTGGAGGAGGGGGTCATGGCGGTGGTGGAGGAGGGAGGTTGCCCAAGGAGGAGGGGGTAGAAAGGAGGAGGGGGTGTGGGGAGGAGGGGTCCGGTGCGCGGGCGGGGAGTCGTTATGGGGAGAGAGGGGGTGTGGGGTGGGGGCCGACGGCCATTAGGTCGCCATACTCTTTGTCGTCTGCCCCCCGACAGCTAAGAGGTATAAGGCATACAACAAAGAGGAGCACCTAACGACCGGTTAAAAAGTGGTCCAATGAGCCTCTTTGCCGTATGCCTAACTTCTCTTTGCCGTGAGCTGTCAGACGGCAAAGAGTTCACTGATGGCAAGTAGAACCTTTGCCAGCAGTCAGCTCTTTGCCGTCTGCTTTCCATCTCTATGCCGTCAACTGGCAGATGGCAAAGTGCTCACTGATGTCAAATAAAACCTTTGCCATTAGTGTGCTCTTTGTCGTCTGGTTTTTCTCAGCTGATGGCAAAGAGGCTCTTTGCTATCAGCCAGCTAACGACAAAGAAAAGGCTGACGGCAAATTCTCTGATTCCAGTAGTGATATGCTCCCCACGGCACAGCTCGGTCACCCATCAGGTATGTCCCCCGTAGACACAATTTCATTCTCAAAATACCATGGGCAGTTGTGGGGATGCACAACCAAGGACCATATGTTCGGCTCGACCGAACTATGGATCGCATGTCTTTACAAACAAGAATGATATGTCATTAAGGATCTCTCGAGTCTCTAGCTCACCTATAGCACGACTGCTTCTCAAGACTTCCTGTTCAAGGTCCGCCTGCCGACAATAAAGCAACCTTTAGAGGACATTACCCCTCTTCCAAAGAAGCATAGGAGAAACCACGCAGCTGGAAGCAGGGTTGACGTCAAGTCACCCATGACACACCATGGAGAAAAGGTCGCCTTTTAATATGACAATCCAAAAAGGAGTTCCTCGTAACAGCTGCCATGGCGCCATGATTTATAATAAATGTTATTCATATACCTTTTTACAACATATTTACATTCATATGTGTTTTGTTCATCGACGCCGAAGGGTAGATTTATTGGAAAGGTATCAAGTGTGGTCGCCTAATAGACCGGGCGCTTGGATAAAACACCTTCCCGAGCACTGTCCTACCACTACGTTTTTCTATGGTCGGTTTCTTGGATATTGCTTTATATGCATCGGCTCCGAATTATGTCTTGGGTCAATAGTTGGGTTGCCCCACTCCTGTGTTTACCCCCTTATGTTCCGCTAGTTCTACTAAAGAGGTAAAGGGAGAACCACTGCGATTGTATTCCCAGCAGGCCTGGCTAGAAATACCTCAGTGGAGCAAGCCAAAAACTGATTGTCATAATAAGTGAGAAGCGGTTTGCAATCTGAGTTAGAAACTAAAGACTCATGGAGGTTTTATTCCGTGTTATACGAGGATGTTTGTACCTTCGCAAACCAGGTGGTAGCTATTTGAAAATTTTGGTTTATCCGATTACCACACGAAACTGGGGGCTAGCCCCCGCATTCAAAGCTCCTAAGGCCAAGTGAAAGCATTAAAGCTGAATAGTACGATTGCCTCATTTCCTTCACACACTACCACCTCCGGGCACAGATACATCGGCTAAGGGCAGTGCGGACGTCCAAACACACTTTGTAGTTTCTACATGGGGGCTAAAGCTGAGGACTGGAAACTTTTAGATTAAACGACCAAAATAGGAGTCACAAAATAATTGAAAAGTGCATTACATTGGTACAAGTTACATAATAACGAATTGTTCCAAGGAACGGTACTATATCCCTACTCGTAAATTACATCTTTGGGACATTGGGCATCGATGGCCCGAGCACCCTCCGTCGTGGCACAAAAATAAAGCTCCCATCACCGGTTTTCTTTCCTGGGAGGCGGAGGCGCAGTTGCCATCGTTAGGGGCTTCACTCCTGAACAATGCATCATGGTGCTTGCAAAGTCCATTCGAGTTCCTCTATGCAGATGGAGCAATTCAGTACCTCGAGCTGGGGCACGATATCGCTCAACTTTTGCACTAAGACGAAATAACTGCTCGTCTGTGGCTCGGGAGGCCATAATTAGATGCAGAGGTCCTTCATGGTTGGTTCTGCCATCCTTTGAAGCTCCATCACCTACTTCATTTGATTAAGAAGAAGGGGGTTGGCCTCGGGAGTTTCAAACCGCGCCTAGAAAAGCTTCTGCTCGGCGTCCCTGTCATGGACCATGTAGTGCTTGGCCGCGTCTACTGCACTCCGTGGGTGGTCCGTAAAGGCACCTCGGGAACGCCATAGCTGTGTAAGAAAGGCAAACCTATTTCCACCAAAGGCACCTTGAAGTAAGTATGGCTTACCATCTGCAATCTTCTTGACTTGGCGCACTTCCTCTTTGAAGAAGGGCCTCTCTACCCGCTCTGATTTGAGCGAGGAGGACAGCTTGGATAGCTCGATCACGTGTTCCCCAAACTTTTTTTCCGAGGCCTCGTGCTTAGCACTCGCATTTTGCAGCTCCTATTGAACCTTGGTCACTCTAGCCTTGTACCCTCCGCTCTCGATATTCAGCGAGTCTACCTAAGTGGCGGTTTTCTCTGCCATCACTCTAGCCTTGTACCCGCCGCTCTCGATATTCAGCGAGTCTACCTAAGTGGCGGTTTTCTCTGCCACCATCTTCTGAGCGGCGGGCTCCTAATTGGCCTTCTCCAATTCGGCCCGGAGTTTCTCCAACTCCAGGTCCATGGCTACGGACATAATCGGAATCACAATGTCATGTATACATGCCACACAGTACTAAATTATACGAGTACTACAATGAGTGTTATGCGTTAAGCTTACCTTGCTTCTCGTCTAGCCGACTATTAAGCCAGCTAAGCTCCTCACTGGAAACCTGGAGTTTCTGGTTCAACTCGGCTAGTTCTAGGTCATTAGTATCCACAGCCGAGGACGAGGCCTACAACAACCAGATAAGGTTTTGTAAGCATCCATGTCAACGAGAGTGGGTTATTTGGCCGAAGTATCTTACTAAGCTGTAATAGTTCATGGGTCCTCCAAACCATTTTTTTCTCGAAGTTGGTAAATTATCTCGAGCCACGGGCAAGCTTTTCAACTCACCTATGGATCTGGGGGCTATCATACCTATAAGGCATATAAAAGTCTTAAAAATAGAAATAAACACTAACCGTTTTACCTCGAAGGCTGTCATCACACTACTGAAGGCTCCCTTCAGTCTGCTATCCACGGACTAAATGCTTTGCAGAATCGCACCCATAAGGGTACGATGTTCATCGGTGATGGGTGCGCCGGATAGGGCCTCTGCCATCCTTGTGGGCCATTCATCCACAGTCTGTTCAGGCACATGCGTCGTCGAAGGCAATGGTGAATACGTTGGAGGAGGAGAGCTCCTTGGAGATGTATCCGGAATAAGCTCAGCCGAGTTCAGGTACCCTTATCCCCTCATCAAGAGGGGGTCGACTTCCTGGGTCCCAGTGACCGAGGCATGAACCTCGGCTCGGAACTCCTAGTCTTCGGTGACCGAAGCACGAACCTTGGTCGGGACCTCCTGATTTTGGTGACCGAAGTGTTTACTTCGGCAATCACCACCTCGTCCCCCGTGTTCGGAGGGGCTTGGTGGGCACTTCACCGCTGCAACCTCATCCAACATTGGGAGAGTAGTGAGGGATTCATTCCCACTCTCTGCAAATTTGACTGGTAGAGAACCGCCCGAGACCTGATCCGTTGGGAGGTCTTGGGCATGGTTGTGTCCGAAAAAAGAGCATGTATGGTTAACAAAGAAAGGTCAGCATAATTCATTAAATACCATTCGGATTTTGTACTTTTGGGCCAGGGGATTGACCCTGGGGGGTCCTTTGGGGAATCCTCTCAAAGGCCTCGGAGTTCTCTTCGGAATCCTGGGCTGTCATCAGGCACGACTACCTTTCCTCTATAAGGTTTCTTCGGGGCCTCGGGAGGCAAGCCCTCCTTGGCGTCCTCTGGCGCTGACTTTTCATTGTTTGGAGGGAATCTTTTCCCCCTCCATCCTCTTCCTCCTCCTCCACATAGGTGGAGGAAGCATGGGATTTTCCGGACTTAGTATCCGGAGGACCCCTTGAGCGGAGACCCCCATAGGTCTCCTTCTTCTTCTTCTCCTTTTTATCCGACGCCATGTATGGCGCCACCACTAGCATCGCGGTCAGCAATTGCGACCTGGGTTCCTCGAGCAACGGGGGCGGGCCTTCTATTTTCTTGGACTTTTCTAGCCAGCCCTGCAGAGATGGTGGGGGAAGAAAATGAGATCTCTGTTAAATTGAAAACCTTTAATAACAAGAGTGTTGATCATACCTCCAAAGTGTGGGGGGGGGAATAGCAGCATCCAAGCCGACGTCTTCTTCCTCGACCGGCCAATCTTGTTCAGGTTTGAATAACACCTTCCACAACTTCTCAAGGCTGATATGGTAGAACTGTTTCACGAGGCTAGTGTCACCGATCTTATAGGACCTCATTGGGGTGTCCTCACGCTGGCAGGGAAGGATGCGGCGATGGAGCATAACTTGAACCACGGCGGTCAGCTCGACATTTTTCTTCAACATCTACTTGACGCGCTTCTACAGCGCGTCCACCTCTGAGGATGACCCCCAATCGAGGGCCCTTTTCACCCACGAGGTTAGCCTGTCAGGGGGTCCGGATCTAAACTCGGCGGGATCCAGCCAACCCGCCTCCCGAGGCTCAGTGATGTAAGACCATTCCTTCTCCCATGATTTGATGATGTCAATGAAGGTGACCTCCGACCATTCAACTTGCGGAAGCTTGCTGATCAGGGCTCTGCCACAGTCAGCGTGTTAGCTGCTAACTGATTTTGGCTTGACATTGAAGGTCTTAAGCCATAAACCGAAGTGCCGATGAACCCGCAAAAACGCCTCGCAAAAGATGATGAAGGAAGAAATGTGCATGAAGGAGTTCGGGGGAATATTAACTTGTAGTAGAACATCAGGCCCGTGACGAAGGGGTGGAGTGGGAAACCTAGTCCCCATATGAAGTGGGGAACAAACACCACTCTTTCGCCCGGCCTTGGAGTAGGCACGACCCGACCTTCCTCCGGCGCACGGTGAGCGATATCTGGCGAAACATAGCTGGCCTCCCTCAGCTCCCGGATGTCTTTGTCGGAGACACACGATATCTCCCACTTGCCATGAGAACCTCATCCGGCCATGAATCGGCTTGGGGGAGGACGGGGGGGAGAGGACAGAAAGCACAATGGATCTGAGCTCTTGGAAGCAAGGATGGGAGGAGGTCTAGTCTCGAGTGCGTGTGGCTGCTCGATGAAATGTGCATGTGCGGAAGCGGCCTCGAGCCGCGAATCGAGTTTTTGTCATAACTGACTATTGCGACCTTTCGTGAGAAAGGCTTTCAGTTGAGGAGCTGTTCACACTCAGGCCTTTTGGCCTTCTAATTAACCAATGTTTGTTTTGAAGGCATGATATCACCAATGGATCAAGTTTAGAACCAGCCAAACATAAGGGGATCTCGCCTCGCAAGACAATTACACTGGAGCTGCCGAAGACTATTTACATCAACATTGGATGCTAGTTCGGGGGTTACTTTGGGAGTCCGGGATTAAGGGGTCCTCGGGCAGTTGGTCTGTTGTTCATGGGCCGACCTAATGGGCCGCATTTTTGAAGACCGGACTGCATGACGATCTCTTGAACAAGTAGGAAAGCTCCAAAGAGTGACGTGTCATCCAAGTTGTATTGGCTATATTGGCTCATTTACCCCTGGCTTAGGTCGGTTGTATGTAACCCTAGAGACCCCCGATGTCCATATAAACCAGGGGTTTCATTTACATAGACAAGTTAATTCATCTAGGGTTTAGCTCTTACGATCTCGAGGTAGATCAACTCTATAATACTCATACTCCATCAATATAATCAAGCATGACGTATGGTTTTACCTCCTCAAGAGGGCCCAAACCTCGGTAAAACGTTGTCCCCTGTGTCTCCTTCAAACCGTCGATCAAAGATCCACAGTTCGAGACACCCTACCGAGATCCGCCAGTTTTGACCCCGAAAGTAATCTCCATCAAATTTTTGTTTAACACTTGTCACCGGATCGCCAACCGATTCTCGCTTATTATGACAGTCAGTTTTCGGCTTTCTTTAGTAAGGTACTTAACAAGGCAAGCTGGAACTACAATCGCAGTGGTTCTCCCTTTTACCCTCCTAGACGAACATGTGAAACGTAAGAGGGTAAACAGGGGAGCCATGCAACCGAACTATTGACCCAAGATGTAATTTGGGACCAATTCATATAATGCAATATCTGAGACGTCGAGCACATAAGATAAAAAATAGTGCCGGAAGGATGCTTGGGTGAGTTTTATGTCGGACCCTGGTCGATTAGCCGGTCGCATCTAAGGAAAATATGTACTCAACTAGTTTGTGTCGGCATCAGAGAGCAAAATAAGTTATTTAACATAAATGGCTGCAATGGGACCGTAAAGAGTGGTCTTTATTTCCGATGAACTCGTGACATCTAACCGTACAATCCAAACTTCCTAAGCAATGGTTACAGATACTTTGTTTATTAAAAAATAAAATTTTCAAAGGAAAGGTTTACACATGACCTTTTTGAGTGGTTTGACGTTCCTAGTGTTCCCTGGTGCACATCTGCTTGTTTGCTCTCAAGGGGAGGGCGTGCTCCATTAGAGGATATAGTGATCGGCGAGCGAACCTTTGAGAGAGGATCTTGAGAGGTCGCTGTAATATGTTAGCTTGATTCTTGGTAGGTCCTAAATGGTACCTACTATTGCCCGAAGACGTGTTTGACCATAGCTCGGTCAACTCGAACACTTGGTCCTTAGATAGTAGGTCCCCACAGCTCACCATGGTATTTTGAGCGTGAAATTGTGCCTCTGAGGCACGGACTTTGCGGCTAGCTAGGCCTTGTTGTGGGGAGCGTGTTCCAATTTATGTTGAGTGTGGGAAGACTTCGGGAGCTGAGGTAGGGCTTAGGCTCATTTTCTCGCCTCTCGTGCCTTGACGGCGCACTCGAACTTCGGTGGCTCATTGTCGACCTGGACTTTGGTTGCCAGAGCCGTTGTGTGATCCTTAGTTCGTAGTAAGCGCTCAGTGTTGCCATTAACAGTGATTAGAGCTTGGGTCAAGGCATCTTAATCTTAAGATATGCGTAATGGGGACGTTGTTGAAGCAAGCAAACGTTATGCGGCCGAGAAGTGTGTGATAGCTGCTACAAAAAGGGATGATGTCGAAGAGCAAGGCTTTATTTTGGAAGTTGTCGGGCGAGCCGAACACTACTTCCAAAGTTGTGGTTCCCGAGTAGCGGGTTTCGACGCGTGGGATTACTCCTTTAAAGGTGGTGTTGCTGGGTTTGATCTTTGAAGGATCGATAGCCAATTTTCTCACTTTATCTGAGAAAATCGTATTGAGGCTATTGCCTCCATCCACGAGGACTCTAGTTAGGTGGTATCCATCGATAATGGGGTCAAGTACTAGGGTCGCCGACCCTCCATGAAGAATACTGGTCAAGTGGTCCCTACAGTCGAATGTGATCAGGTACACCGACAATGGATTGAATTTTGGGGCTATGGGTTCTACAGGATAGATGTCCCGAAGCGCACGATTCCTCTCCTTCTTTGGTACATGTGTGACGTAGATGATGTTCACATTTTTTACATCGTGAAGGAATTCCTTTTGGCCTCCATTGTTCGGCCCGCAAGGCTCTTCATCGTCCTTGCTGCGGAGGCGCTTGCCCAACTCCTCGACTATGAGTTTGCTCACCTGTTTGTTCACCTAATTATTACGATTGGAGCGGATGGTGGGCTTGTTAGGGGTGTCGTCGATCTGGCAGGGCCTATCCAGGATTTTGTCCAGCAGTAGGTCCATCCCGATTCCATTTATAGGGCTTCTTCCACGGTCCTGACTTTGAATTGTTGAACCCGGCATTTACTATTGTACGCATGGCATAGCCGCTATTGTGTCAATGCTTGTTCTTTTTGCACCATGGTTTCCCGTTTTCATCTTGAACTTCAGATGTGGCTGGGTTTTTAGGATTGTTGCTTCGACAAGCTAACCAACTGTCTTCGCGTGCGCAAAAGCGGGTCATAACTGAGGTGAGGGTCGACATTGTTCTTAGCTTTTCTTGGCCAAGATGACAAGCTACCCTGTAACGTCCAAGATGTGGCACTATCCATATTTGGGGACGAGTCCTTAATATGCATAGAGGTGCATCTCGGCGTTTCACAAGTACATAAATAATTGCAGATAAATTTATGAAGAGATGAGTATATGGATTGGCTTACACTCGCCACATGCTAAATTACAAGTCACACAACATTATTTTAACCATCCATAAGACAAGGTCCGACTACGGACGAAAAAATGATAAAATTGTATTGAGTTTGTCTTGCTAGCCAGGAGACGACCAAGGTCCTCTACTCGTTAGGGTACGTCACGTACATGCGCCTTCTCTCCTCAACAAACTCCCACTAGAGCAGTGAAGCATTGAACGTCTCTGGATCTGCAGTACCTAGACCAGCGGTGTTGTAGTAATCTGTGAGCCACGGGGACTCATCAACCTTGCGACCATGATAACATTAATGGATAAGGTAAGGTTAAGTGTTGAGGTTGCGGCAACACTAAGCATGTTTGTTGGCTAACTTACGAGAACTTAATTTAAATTAAGTGGTCTAAGCATAACGAACATAAGCTAATAATGATCAATAAGTGATCTTGAACACCTACTTAAGTCAGACATAACCCCACCGTGTACTCAGTTGGAGTAGAAACTCACGAACAGAGACAGTCACGGTTAACACACAGTTGGTATATATTAATTGAGTTTACTTCAAGATTTTTATAACCGGATGTTAAGAAAATTCCCAACTTGCCACATAATCGCGGGCACAACTTTATGAAAGATATTAACACTGCAGGGGTGCTCCAACTAGTCCATCACAAACTTTCACAAGCTGCTCTAGAGAGAAAACCTCAACCTCGAGATAGCCCGAAGTATCCCCAATATCCGAGTGCACAAGACATCCGTTAAGAGTAAAACAATTCCAGAAAGACTGCTCCAAATGCAAGATCCCAATAGGATCCACACATATCTTTGTCTCAGGCACCACTAGATGGGACTAGCTATGGGGAAAAACCAATCCCCGAGTTTCCTCGAGGCGGCCCTGCAGGCAACCCGGTTTGGACCAACACTCCTAAGGAGCACTGGCCCGGGTTGTGGATTAAGATCCACTGGGTAGCTATTTCCTATGCACTTTTATTAAGTTGTTTAGCAAAAGTAATACCTATGTTGGGCCTTGCCAGAAGAATCTTAACTCAAAATGAATAATCAAGGGGGTCCCCATAACAACCCCAAGTATGTTAGGAGCTCTCAATACGAAACATAACACCAGTAACCGGAAACTAAGGAGGCAAAAGCGGAACAAAACACCAAGCAAAAGGACAGGCCTTCCATTGTACCAGGTATATATGTGCATTAAATTATATAGCAATAATTAGATGATATTCCAAATATCCATGTTATCACATGGATCAACATGCGCATGCAACTAGAAATGTTATAAGAAGGTTTGAGCAATCGCTAACTTAGCCAATCAATGTTTGCTAGGATGTGGACGGTTAGAAGTTGTACATGGAAACTTTTGGAGGCATGTTATTCAGGTGGTAGGCAGCGATAAATAGGGATGGGAACGAGATAGTTAAGCATAAGAAAATTAGAAATGATATCAAGGTCACGATCATCTTGCCTAGCACTTCTTCTGAGGGATAAAATTCTTGCACTTCGGGAATGTTCTCAATGGCGTCCTCATACTTGTTCTCGTCCCTCATGCTACCCAAAATAAAAATACAACATCCAATGAACACACAACCACGACATGATGCTCAAACATATGATGCATGAATATGACGTGAATGAAACATGGAAATGCTACACTAGTCATCTTTCTCATGCAATTATTTGATTATTACCATTCTATACAGAACCTCAAGATTAATGAACATGGAAAAAATAAATGCATCACGAGAAAACGATACAAATGCATATAAAGAATGTTGCAAAATGAGTTAGGGATCTCTCGAAACTCACACTACAAGATATGGAAGGCAATGATGATAAAACCACATTTGAGAGAGGCTATGTGCAATTACTTGGAATTCCAAGTATTCCACTGGACTGGGCACGAAATTATAGGTGAAATAGACCTAAATTTCATGCAAAACATAGGAGCACAAATCTCATAAAGCACAAAACAATCCAACAAGCAATATGTCCAACAACAGCAACATGCCACTTTGTTTGTATGAGAACTAACAGCTACAACCACCTATCAAGTTCAACCAAGATATGGATATGAAGCCATCAAAGATTACAATAACCCCTAACTAATAGGAACACGGACATGTTCGTGGAACAATGGCAATCAAGCTCATAACATGGCAGGAATTATAAGAGACTGGACTTAGAGAAAATAACAGTTTTACACAAGCAGATTTATCATGATGGCATGTTGACATCAATAAAACACTATTCTACAGTAGCTTTCATGGCATGAAATCTAATAGGGTGATAGATGGAAACAACTACTACAACTCACTCCCACTAACCATGAGCTAAAACTCCAGAGAATGAATGATAGCGTTCTCTAAACATGGAATGATGATAATAGCGGATTCTCATACTGAGTCAAATTTCACAAGGTGCATTCACAAGAGCTGACATCAACATGGCATGTTTAACAGGAATAATATCTAAGTTTCAAAACCTATTTTGCAAAGTAATGACACCATGTCACAAAGGGCAACATGCTCTTCGATTCACCCCAAAGTACCAGCACAAAGAACTCATAGATGCTTGGCAATCATTATGGCAACATAGCTACTTGAAACAGTTTTTAGACTTAGTCATATTCCAAGTTATCCTAGAAACAGTAATTTTGAGATTACATGTTTACAACAAGAAACCCACAAATACACAAAGTTCTCATGAAAAATATAAATATCAGGACCTAGTGCTCCCTAACACTACAACTTTCAAGTTGACAAGTTTGACATAGGGTGCAAGGATTGCTTCACACAAAATTAACAAAATGGCATCTTAGCACAAAATAGCATTTTGACAAACTTTATTAAATGACAAAACTAATGCCATGATTTGATTTTTGGGTTTTTTCTACCCCAAAATAATGTATCGTAAGGCTATGTTACTGTAGAAAATTCACTCACAACCACAAACGAAAAAATCACACCTCTAGGTATAATAATTTATATGCCAAGTTTGGCATGTCCCTATTTGTACTCTCTCAGAAGTGGCATGGCCAGATTTGAAGATGGCCTAAAATGGTAAGTGCTGGAAACAACACATAAAACACAAAAGCAAAAAACAAAATAGAAAGAGGAAGGCCCACTGGCAGTGGCACTCAGCCCCTGGTTGGTTGTCACGTGAACCATGGACCCACTGTGAGGTGCTCGGCTAAATGGGACAAATGGGGAATAATAGGGCGTCACATGGGTCGAACCCGGAAGGAGATAGAGGGCGTGGCCACTTGGCTAGGTGGGGGTTGTCGATACAGGGGGCTATCCTCCTTTTGAGCTAGCCCCCAACAGGGCTGGCACTTCACCTACCCCAGCACGACCGCGAGGTCGATGCCGGCCAACACTCCAGCCACCAGTGGAGCGGGAGACCTACGGCGGGGCTGTGGATAAAAGGGGGGTTCAGTTCCCATAGAGGGAAGGCTGCGAAGCGCTAGGGGCTGCACCACGAGCTCGAGCAGAAGCTCTGCTCATGGCCATGACGAGGCGAGGCGGGGCGAGGACACTGGGGTGCGGCGAGTGCGCGGGTCTACAAGGCGGCTATGAGAGACTTTGAACACAACCAAACACACACATAAAAAGGCATCCGCCGCGGAGGAAGGGTGCATGCGCTTCTCTGAAGTATTTTCAGAGATACCCGCAGAGCACGGGGAGCATGGCGAAAATATGGCGAGGACGACGCCTATGGTGAGATGACAACAAACAAAAGGGCAGGGGCGAGGGTGCTGCCCACCCTTTGCCCTCCTAGATACGACGACCTGGCTGGATGTGGGCCGAGTCGACGACGCGTAACCCTGAACCTCTAGCGTGCTTGGAGCATAGCTGTTCCGAGGCAGGAGGGAGGAGGCATGCTCGGCCTTGACGTTCCCTCGCTGGCGTAGTGGAATCAGGGGACGACGGGGACGCGGATGCCGCCGCCAACGACGACTAGCTGCCGCCCGACGTTGCTGGCAACGGGGGCACGACTCTGTACCGCTCTCTCTTTCTCGGGGCTGACCAACGAGGAGAGGGGAGAAGCCTCATGGGTGGCGGTAGAAAGGAGGAACCCTAGGTTTCAGGCACGAACGCCGATGTTAAATAGGAGGGGGCGAAATGGACCAGCCTTGGCGTCCGTGATGAATTTCATGACATACGAGCTCTCCTCTGCTGAAGGAGGAAGACGGTGTTAGGAGGGGCCAGGTAGGTGTGTGGGTTGGCTGGGCCGCGTGGGGAGTTCTTGGGCTGCTGCTGCATTGCGCTGTGTTGGGTCTGCGGGGAAGGCAAAGGCCGAGGGGCTACCTTCTCTTCTCCAGAAAAAAAAAACCTCTGATCTGTTATCTAAAATATGGCCTATTTAACAAAATTGGTCTCGCAGTTTTTAGAGACGCAAAAATAAATGCTCTATTATTGCCATCTAGCTGTGTTGTGCGTTTAATAAATAGGAGAAAAAAATATAACACACCTGAAACTTGATTCTAAATTATCAACAAAATATTTACAGTATTTGCAACATTTTTAGCATAGTGTTGGGCCAAACAACATTTCACCATATCAATATATTTGAAATAAGGAGAGATGTGGTTTATTTCAAAGCATTTGAATAGAGGGTTTAACTCACACCACTAGCACCACTCGCATGCAAACATTGCATCACCCCAACATACTTCAGTTCAACTAGCACAACACCAAGGAGAAAATAACATGATGCATCACATGATGATATGATGCTATGATTTAATGAAATTATGAAGCAAACTTGATTAATTCAAACTCATGAGGCCAACATCAAAGTCTCACTCATGATAATAATACAAATATTTGTAAATTGCACTTGGGTTGTTACAACTCTCCCACACTACAAGAGTATTTTGCCCCGAGATCTTGGATTGAAAGAACTCAGGATATTTGGAACATAGAAGATCATCATGTTCCCAAGTGGCTTCTTTATCGGAATGGTGTTAGCACTTAACTTTGAGGAATTTGATAGACTTTTTGCGAGTCTTGCACTCGGTCTGTTCAAAAATAGTAACTGTATGATCATGATAAGAAAGATCTACTTGGAGATCAATCTCTTAGAAGTCAACAGTGCACTCGGGAGTCTTGAAACACCTCCGAACCTGAGATACATGAAAGATATCATGCACATTTGAGAAATTGGGAGGAAGCTCTAGTTGATAAGCAAGGTCACCTATTTTGCCAACAATCTTGAAAGGACTCACAAGTGGAGATACCCAAAGATAGACAAAATCATCGATCTAGAATGCCAAGTCACGATGTGTGCTATCATAGTAACTCTTCTCATGGGATTGAGCAGTTTTGAGCTTATCCCGAATGACACAACACATTTCTTCTGCTTCGGTGATCATGTCATTCCCAAGAGTTTGACACTCACCAGTTTGAGACCAATTGAGCGGGGTATGACATTTCCTGCCATAGAGAATCTCGAATGTGGCCTTGCCTGAACTTGCTTGAAAACTATTGTTGTAGGAGAATACAACAAACAAGAGGTAGTCTTCCCATTTGATGCCAAAATATATAATACATGCTCTAAGAATGTCTTCAAGAATTTGATTGATTCTCTCCACTTGTGTGAGGATGGAAGGCTGTACTATAATGGACCTTGGTGCCCATTGTAGTTTGGAAGGAATCCCAGAATTTGGAAGTAAAGATGCTTCCTCGATCTAAAGAAATAATCTTAGGAACACCATGCAAAGAAACTTCCTTGTAGTGTATAGCTCTGCCAGCTGAGCTACCGACATAGATTCTTTGACAGAAGGAAGTGGGCAACTCTAGTCAGCTTGTCGATGACCACAAAGATGACATCGTTGCCTCTCTTGGACGTACGAAACCCAGTGAAAAAATCCATCTCCACATGATCGCCCGATTAAAGGAAAAGGATGAAGAATACCTGATGGACATTGATGTTCCGCCTTCACTCTGCGACACACATCACACTCGTTCACAAACTAAGAAATCTCACATTTCATGTGAGTCCACCAGAAGGTTTGCTTAAAATCTTGATACATCTTAGAACTAAATGGATGTATCGGGAGGAGAGAAATGTGGGCTTCATCCATCATAACTTTTTTTAGCCCTCCTTTTGGAACCAGAATGCGGTCCTCAAAAAATAAAATGTGTCTTTGTCATCAACACGGAAGCACTTATACTTTGGAATGCTCTTTGCAAAGCCTATCTTCACTTTCTGCACCATAGCATCAATAAGTTGAGATTGGCGGACTTGGTCTTCCAAGGTAGGAGAAATTTGAAGGTTGGCAAGTAATCCTTGGGAACTACTTGAAAGTTGAGCTTCCTGAAAGACTCAAATAGATCAGGCTGGAATGGCTTGAGAATGAGATTATTGCAGTATGCCTTCCTGCTCAAAGCATCTCCAATCACATTTGCTTTGCCTGGCGTATAGTCAATGCTTGGATTGTAATCCTGGATCATCTCCATCCAACGTGTGTGACAAAGATCTAGATTCGGTTGAGTGAAGATATATTTAAAACTCTCATGGTTGGTGTAGACTTCAACTTGTCTTCCGAACAAGAGGTGTCTCCAAGTCACTAAAGCATGGACAACTGCCGCTAACTCAAGATCATGAGTGGGGTAGTTTCTCTCACTTGGCTTCAACTGACGCGAGGGTTAAGCTACCACTTACTTGTCTTGCATAAGAATAACACCAAGACCTTGCAAAGAAGAACCACAAAAAACTTGGAATGGCTTGGTGTCACACCCAAGATGCGACCCTATCCTCAATTTGGCACAAGGGCCTCGTCAGGGATAGAAGCGCATCTCGTCGTGTCGCAAGAATGGATATCGTTACAAGTACATGTACTGAAAAGAAGAGATATATATAGAGTTTGGCTTACACTCGCCACAAGCTACATCAGAGTCACATCAGTACATTACATAATCATCAAGAGTAAGAGCAGGGTCCGACTACGGATGAAAACAAACGAGAAAATGAAACGACGGCCATCCTTGCTATCCCAGGCTGCCAGCCTCGAACCCATCCTAGATCGATGATGAAGAAGAAGAAGCAACTCCAAATGAACAATCAACGTGCTCGCGTCAAGTATCCTTTATATGTACCTGCAACTGGTGTTGTAGTAATCTGTGGGCCACAGGGGACTCAGCAATCTCATTTCCAAAGGTATCAAGACTAGCAAAGCTTAATGGGTGAGGTATGGTTAAGTGGTGAGGTTGCAGCAGCGGCTAAGCATATATTTGGTGGCTAAACTTACGAGTACAAGGAATAAGAGGGGGTATGATCTACGCATAACGGACGTGAAATACTGATGATCAAAAGAATGATCCTGAACACCTACCTACGTCAGACATAACCCCACCGTGTCCTCGATCAGAGAAAGAACTCAAGAAAGAGACAGTCACGGTTACGCACATAGTTGGCATATTTTAATTAAATTAACTTCAAGTTATCTAGAACCAGTGTTAAACAAAGTTTCCACGTTGCCACATAACCGCGGGCACGGCTTTTCGAAAAGATTTAACCCTGAAGGGGTGCTCCAACTAGTCCATCACAAATTACCACAAGCCGCATAGAAGTCCTCAATCACGAAGCTCGCGATCTCGTCGGATTCCTAGTGGAAAACCTCAACTCTGAGATTACCCAAAGCATCACCGGAATCCCGATGCACAAGATATCTCGTCAAAGGTAAAACTAATCCAGCAAGGCCACCCGGTGTGTCGACGAACCCGATAGGAGCCGCGTATCTCGTTCTCAAGGCACACCGTCTATGCATAGTGGACGGTAGCCAAACCTCGAGTTGCCCCGAGGTGACACCGCCGACTGCTAGGTGGGTGGACCAACACTCATGCAGAGCAGTGGCCCGGGGGGTTGATTAAATTATCCTCGGGGTCCGGAAAGTCCCTATGCAATTTTATTAGGTGATTAGGCAAATGTAGTACCAAAGTTGGGCCTTGCCAGACCAGCTTTAATCTAAAACGAATTATCAAGGGGGTCCCCATAACAACCCCGATCTTGTTAGGAGCGCTCAATTATGGAACATAACACCGGTAGCCGGAAACTAAGGGGGCAAAGGTGGAACAAAACACCAGGCTAGAAAGGCCGAGCCTTCCACCTTTTACCAAGTATATAGGTGCATTAAATTAAATAGCATTTAATAGGGTGATATAACAAGGAACCCATGTTATCACATGGAAGCAACTGCACCTGCAACTAGCAACGCTAACACAGGGTTAAGCAAGCGGTATCATAGCCAATCAGTGGTTTGCTAGGTCGAACAGGTTGGGGGTTTCATGGCATTGTTGAGAGGCTGATATTTAACATGTAGTAGGCAACGAGACATAAACGACAGCAACGGTAAAACTAGCATGGCAATGATAGTAATGGTATCTGGGGAAATGGTCATCTTGCCTGAGATCTCGCTTGGAAGAAGAATGCCTCCGTGAAGAAAACGAACCGATGTAGTCGAACGGGTCCTCACATCCGACACGCTTGCGGAACTCTATCGAGACGGGGAAAACCGGAACAAGCATCAACACACGATATACACCAGACGATGCACAACACAAATGATGCATGAACGGTCTAATGCGAGGCATGGCAATCACAACAATCAAACACTACACATTAAGTGAAGCTCGATATGCAACGAGTTGCATATCGACGAAACTCCACGTCTAACTATTTAGTTCACTCCCGTTCAGGTACACGACTATATTAAAAGGTTGTTAACATGGCAAGGGGTGAAGCACAAATTAATCTACCTAGCTAGGCATTTTAAATGAGACCAGAAACGACATATAGCATCCCCGAAATGACCCCACGTGTTAAATAACAATTCTGTCCAGATCTGAACTAACACATTTAATTGGTTGTTAAACAGAAAAACAAATAGGTTCACGTGATTCTACGCGTCATTTCAAGCAATCTACACATAGAGAACATCTCCAACGGAGCTACGGTTCAAAAGATACAAGCACCGCAAGATATGATGGCATGAATGCAGTATGTGTGCAACGACGGTCACGAGGACTTCAACACATGCAACCAGCAAGAGAAAATGAAACTAAACAAGATTCTAAGCGAGTCTCATATAGGACACGAACAAAATGGAGCTACGGTTCAAAAACTACGAGCAAAACAAGAACTGACTACAATCTGCCAAAATCAGCCACATAGCATCTTCTACGCCCCACAACTACGGGCTACACAACTCCGATAAACTCAAGCAAGGCATGACACGAAAGAGGGCAAGAAGCACTACTACAAACAACTAACAACAACTAGCATGGCATCATGGATCACTAGGGAAAGAAGACACAAAATGGCATCTCACACACTATTTCAGACTTCGTGAAAATTACACCTCATGAAAGTGCAGTTTTTGATCTGAAGCCATATTGACAGCAGAAAAACCAATAGCTACAGGGCTCCAAATGGTATGAAAATTCACAGCATGCTAGAGAAACATAAGGGCTACAACTAACTCCATTGGACCAACCTCAAAAGAGTTACAGATCACAAGATAGGAGCAAAACAAAACAGCAACAAAATAAAACAGATTCCAGACTTAGAAAATATTTCAGCTCCTCCAAATCAGCACTATTTCTAGCAACTTGAGAGCAAGCAAACCACACCTAAACATGCATTTCTATTGCAACCAAAAATACCAGGGGCTAGAGCAAACATCCAAGAACAACTCCCTAGTTGATAACTCCGACAAACGAAGCACGGAATAAATTCTACGAATTAAACAAAAGGGCAACATGGCCAAATATCGCGCGAACTAATTTGCTCAAAAGCTAAAACTAATTGCACAGAAAAATCCATGGATTTTTCTACCCCGGAAACATATAAAATATGTGGGGTTGCAGAACAATATAATGCCACCCGAAAATGCGAGAAAAATAACCTATACACGGGAAAATAAACTAGCGCAATCCCTACATGCAAAAATACAAATGACCGCTCTGAAATACATGGAAAATAGGTTCCTAAAACATGGGCATTTTATCTAAGGCATTCGGGCAACCCGGACACGCGCGAAAAATAAACTACGGACAAAACATATTAGGACAGCATGTGTTTCTATGCATACGGCACGCCACATGACGTCAAACAATTATGCAAGTTGGAAGAACGGATTCTACGCGAGAAACTACATGAAAACCATATCTAAATCATCGCGATCCGACAAACGGTTTAAAAGATACACGCGTTTTTATATACGTCTATTTTTCTTGAATTTATACTATTCCGAAAAATCACCTAAGTAACTAATGGGCCTAATCAGTGGCGCAACATAGTCTAACCTCTGAGTGGGCGAGGGAAAAAGAAATAACAAGGCAAGGGGATCTCAACTTGGGCCGGTTGGGGATCTGCTGGAGGGGTCGGCTGGACCGGGACGGAGGAGGTGGCCCTCCAACCTGTGCTGGCGCTGGCGTTGGAGGACGCCGGCTGGAGCGGCGAGCTGGGCCGAGGGGGTCCTCGGGCGACTGGGCCGGGAGGAGCTGCGGCGCTGGCCAGGGAGGAGCTGGGCCGCGGGCGAGGCCCAGGGCAGCGAGGCCCAGGGGCGTCGGGTGAGTGGCGCTGGCGAGCGCTGTCGATCTCCTCGCGCAGGAGATCTGGCGGTGGCCGTTGACCATGACGAGGAACCCGGCGAGGTGGGGCTTTGGCAGCAGGGCGGCGACTGCAGCACGTGGGGGCGCACTGCTGGCGGGCAAGGCATCGATGGGAGGTTGGCACGGCTGCTGGATCGGGGAGCAGCTCGGGGAGGATCTCGTGTGGTCGCCCGGACATGTCCGATTTGACCACGGACATGTCCGATAGGTGGGAATTTGGGCGAATCTGAGCCCCATATCTCAGATTCGAAGGCTGAGAAAGGCTATGGAGCTTGGGGCTGCGGGATTTGAAGGGTGTGGGCTAGCAGGTGGGGATTTCTAGGGGGGTGGCTGCAAAAATGGCTAGGGGAACCGTAGTGAAGTGAGAGGGCTCTCTCTAGGGGGTGGAGCTTATAAAGGGTTGGTCTAAGGTGGGGTGGACCTCATCCGTCCGATCGCGATCCGATGACCACGAATGGAGGAAGTGGCTAGGTGGCACTACTGACCTGTGTAGATGGGCTATGTAGGGGTGAGAGGGAAATAGGGCGGTGCGGCAACAAGATTTAAAACACCGAAACACGTCCGATGGTAGACCGAATACGGTGCCACTACGGGCGATCGTTCGGGTACCTGACGGACTCCGATTGCGACGAAATTCGACAAGCGGCCTAGCTATAACTAATCACGACCGCATGCCAAGTTTCACCTCGATTAGAGAAAGTTTTACGCACACTTTAAAAACAGGGTTTCGACGATGCCGCGGGCGCGTGCGTGTGCGGTCGGGCTCAAAACGGACAACGACGAGAACCGGCAACTAACAACGGATGCAACTTTTGAAAACTGGCAGCAACGGAGATGCCGATGCAATGCAGATGGTGCGCATGATGATGCGACAAAAGAAAAATAGACACACGACGAAAATGGAAAGGAAAGGTAATCTTCTGGAACGTCGGCATCGGGCTGTCACACTTGGAATCATCAGGAGGAGTTAGAACGAGAGCTAAGGTGAGCTCTCCTTGAGTGTATGGAAAGCCAAATAACACTCGGGAGTCCAGACATATTTTAAGCTCTTATAAAGAAGGTTGGACAAAGGCTTAGCAATCTTCGAGAAATTCTTAATGAATCTTCTGCAATAGCTTGCAAGCCCAAGAAAGCTTCAAAGCTGCTTGACATTGTGAGGAGGCTCCCACTTCACAATGGCTTGAGCCTTTTCAGGATCCACCTTGATGCCCTCGGCATATATGATATGCCCAAGGTACACAACTTCATGGAGCCAAATTCACATTTTGAGAACTTAGCATAGAACGTATGCCCTCTTAGCTTATCAAGCACAAGCCGAAGATGTTCTGCATGTTCTTCCTCAATGTCCGAGAAGACTAGAATGTCATCAAGATAAACCAAGACGAATTCATTCTTGAAGGGAGAGAAGACATAATTCATCATGCAAGAGAAAGTTGAGGATCATGGGCGTGACAGAAAGACATCACTGTGTACTCATAAGATCCCAAGCTTGTCCTGAAAGCAACCATAGGAATATTTTCTTCACAAATGCGGATTTGATGATAGCCCATTTGAAGATCAAGCTTGGAGAAAACCTTGGCTCCTTTCAATTGCTGAAACAAATCATTGATGTCGGGAAGTGGATATTTGTTTCTGATTTTCTTCTTATTCAACGGACGGTAATCGGCACAAAGAAGGTATGTGGCAACTTTCTTCTTGAGAAAAAGAACACCAGAAACCCAAGGAGAAGAACTTGGTCTGAACAAACCAAGACATTCTTGTTCATCTAGCAGCTTCTTCAACTCTTTGAACTCTTCGGTACTAAGTTTATAAGGATGCTTGCAAGCAGGTTCAGTTCCAGGTTGAAGTTCATTCACAAACTCTACTGGCTAGCGAGGAGGCATTCCTGGCTTTTCTTCTGGGAAGACATGTTCATACTCACAGACAACAGTCACTTGAGAAATTGTTGAGGTTTCATCCTTCTCATTGAGAGAAAACAGACGGATCGTGCCATCGCGAGCATCGAAAATGATCACGTCTTCTGAAGGATGAGCCAATTTGACTTCTTTAGGTTCACAAACAATGTACACCTTGTTCTTCATCGTCAGAAAACCCATGCCAAGAATAAGATAAAAATCAAATTGTCGAGAACAATTGGAGAGGCTAGAAAAGAATAGCTGCCCATCTGGATAGAGACATCCGGAACTACCATATTTGAGCTGAGACGCTTTCCCTGGGATACAACTTGCAAAGCCCTTGGTAAAAACTCGATGGTGAAATTATTGATAGATGCAAAAGGAAATGACATGAAAGTATGCGATGCACCTGAATCGAATAACACCTTGGTGGGAGTAGAATTAACAAAGAGATTACCTATAATCACATCTAAGGAGTCTGTGCTTCAGCTGCAATTACCATGTTCACTCTTGTTGACTTGGGATTATGCATCACCATTGCATTGCATGGGGGGCTGAATGGAGGAGGAGGCAGAAGACGCCACTGGTTGGTACACTTGTTGGAGTAGTGGCCCTTCTAACCACACTTGTGACATGTTGATCTGCAATCTCTGGCGTTAGCTAGATGAATGCTTATGACAACAAACCTTCTCCTGCAACGGCACCAGAAGAAAGCTCCTAGCACTCCTCGGCAATGAAACTAGAAGAATGTTATTGATGGCCCACCAGCGCGTGGGTTCGCAGCAGTTTTCGAGGGTAGAGTATTCGACCCAAATTTGTTGATCGCCTATAGGAGGTGAGAGAATACTCTCGAGTATTAGCAGCTGAATTTGTCAGATTCAACCACACCTGAAAGATTAGTATCTGCAAGCACAGTAGTAACAACAAAGTAGCGAGTAACGGCAGTGTAACGAGCAATAGCAGCGGCAAGGAACAACAGTAGTGACAGCAGTAGCAAGTAGCAATAGTAGCAAGCGACAGTAATAGCAACAGTAGTAGCAGCAGCAGAGCAAAACAAGTAACAACAGCAATAGGACAAACTCGTAGGCAATGGGTCGGTGATTTTTTTGGATGATATTCATCATGCAACAGCTATAACACGGAGAGATATGTGGCTAGCTCCCGTTCGTCAATGTGATGTAGGCATGCATTCCGTGTGTCGTCATACATGCTTAGGGAAAAGAACTTGCATGACATCTATTGTCCATCCCTCCCGTGGCAGTGGGGTCCAAAAGGAAACTACGGGATATTAAGGTTCTCCTTTTAATAAAGAACCGGACCAACGCATTAGCACTTGGTGAACACATGAACTCCTCAAACTATGGTCATCACCGGGAGTGGTTCCGGTTATTGTCACTCCGGGGTTGCCGGATCATAACACATAGTAGGTAACTACAACTTGCAAGATCGGATCTAAAACACACATATATTGCTGACTACATAATAATTTCAGATCTGAAATCATGGCACTCCGGCCCTAGTGACAAGCATTAAGCATGGCAAAGTAGTAGCAACATCAATCTCAGAACATAGTGGATACTAGGGATCAATCCCCATCAAAACTAACTCGATTACATGATAGATCTCATCCTACTCATCACCGCCCAGCGAGCCTACGAATAGATTACTCACGAACGACGAAGAGCTTCATCGAATTGGAGAGGGAAGAAGGTTGATGATGACGATGGCGACCATTTCCCCTCTCCGGATCCCAAGACGGACTCCAGATCTGCCCTCGAGAAGAACAGGTGGTGGCGGCCCCTCCGTAACGAAAACGCGACGAAAACTTCTCTTTTTATTTTTCTGGGATGAAAGGCAACTTATAGAGCTGGAGTTGGGGGCGGCAGGTGCCTGTGGGCCCCACAAGCCTTCCCACCGCCACCAGGGGGTGGTGGCGGAGCAGGGGCTTGTGGCCCACTGGCCCACCCCCTGAGGTGGAACTTGGTGCAGATATTTTTGATATTTTCCAAAACTGCTCCCCGTAAATTTTCAGGACGTTTGGAGAACTTTGATTTCTGCAAAAAAATAACACCAAGGTAATTCTGTTGTAAACAGCATCAGTCCACGTTAGTTCCATTCAAATCATGCAAATTAGAGTGCAAAACAAGGGCAAAAGAGTTTGGAAAAGTAGATACGATGGAGACGTATCACATGTCACCTGTGAGAGCAGACGAAAGTGATCTGGAGGAGCTCCTAACTTAGGCGACTGAGACTTCTGAGGGAAACCAGGATTGGGTGGGTGGAAAGATCCACAACCACCGTTCTTCTTGAACTACTGAGGAGGAAGAGGTAGAGGAGGATACCAGAACTTCTGCTGCTTTGGAACAATGTGAGCTGAGGACGAAGATGAATGAGAATCTCTGAAGCGCTTTCTTGAATTCTTGACCTCCAGCAGAGCTGACTCAGCCCTGAGAGCCAAGTTGTAGAATTGGTTGAACTCAGGAGGGTCGTGCAAGGCAAGAGAAAGTTGCAGATCTTCCTTGATACCACCTATGAATTGATAGATCTTGCTCTTCTCATCAGGAACATCGTGCTTAGCATAACGGTCCAAGTTCTTAAAGTCGATGTTATACTAATAAACAGGCGAGTTTCCTTGATTTAGATTCCTGAACTTCTCACACATGCCCTCAATAAAGATTGTCGGAATATGATGAGCTCTAATATCATGGCAAAAGTCATCCCTACTAATCAAATAGTCACCTTTGGAATCCTTGAGCTACTACCACCATTCTTCTACGTGACCCTTCAGCTGGAAAGTAGCAAATATGACATAGGCCTCAGGCCTGACATTGCTACACTCAAAATGCTTGCTCATGTCACGTAGCCAATCATCCTCATCAAACGGCTGATCACAAAAGCTGAAGTACTTGGGCTGATTTGCGAGGAATTGATCAAGAGAAGCAAACTGCTGCTGGTTGTTGAAATTCCCTTGCTGGTCTTGGTTCCTCTCTTGCATCATTTGAAGTAGCATCTGAGTGTTTGCATTGGTCCCGGCCATCAAAGCTTTCCATGCCTCTTGAGGAGGAGGAGGAGGTGATGGAGGTTCTGACTGCTCCCCATCACGACCTGAATTTTGACGAGTTGTTGGGGCCATCCTAGAGACGAACATGAATATTAGATCACCGATTAAAAGATGAAGCTGATAAGCTGAATCAAAGGCTTGAATATTTCAAAATAAAGTCTTAGCAATTTGCATTCAAACTAGAATTAGTAAGAACACTTCCATGAAATTAGTGACGACAACATACGATTCCAAAGCCACTTGCAATTGTCAAGTTTGATCTAGAATTGCTTGGAACAAATGTAAATCCCAAGATATATTCGATGAAATAATTTTCTAGGTGACTACTTGAATTACCACCTGAGATTTTCCGAAATCTTTCTTGGTTATGATATTAGGTTGCGGGTCTGGGAACCTTCTCAGTATAACCAGCTACACATTTCCCACAAGTAGCAACACATATCCGAGAAGTTTCGCAAAATCATGTACCTTGGACCATCGAAAACATAATGATACGAAACCTGGTAGATCATCCGAGCTATCTCCACCAATATTGGGGAAAATTCATGGCACTATTTGCCACCAAGCAAAATATAGATGTGTTTCGATGTACGCATCTTGAGATACTAAGGAATTGGAATGAGAACGATGTGTCGAAAACCCCTTGGAGCTCAACTCCCCGGAAGAAATAAAGTCAGACAAGAGGCACCAAGTCACAATTCTGTCACATAGGCATCATATAGATTGCAAAATACCCGAGTGATCCAAAAATTTTTTTGAGCGAGAAGAGGTGTAGAATCAAAATTTCTAAGTTGTAAACCTCACCAGAGGAGGGAAGAGGAGTAAAAAAATCCTACTCTCCGATATAAATAGACTCAATATAGTTCTTCACTGGACTTGACTCGGCCAAGTTCGATCAAGCAAAGGCTCCTATGGTCGTATGGCTCTGATGGCCAACTTCTAACGTCCAAGATGCGACACTATCCATATTTGGGGACAAGGCCTTAATATGGATAGAGACGCATCTCTGTGTTTCGCATGTACAGAAATCATTGCAAATACATTTATGAAGAGATGAATATAAGGGTTGGCCTATAATCGTCACATGCTAAATTACAAGTCACACAACATTATTTCAATCATCCATAAGGCAGGGTCTGGCTACAGACGAAAACAAACAATAAAATTGCAATGAGTCTGTCTCGCTACCCCAGGAGACAACCAAGGTCCTCTACTCATCGGGGTACGTCATGTACATGCGCCTGTTCTCCTCATCGAACTCCCACTGGAGCTACGAAACATTAAACATCTCTAAATCCGCGGTACCTGGACCTGTGGTGTTGTAGTAATATGTCAGCCACGGGGACTCAGCAATCTTGCGACCATGATACGGGGACTAATTAAGTAAATGGATAAGGTAAGGTTGTGTTTAGGTTGCAGCAGCACTAAACATATTTGGTGGCTAACTTACAGGAACTTAATTTAAATTGAGTGGTCTACATAACACCACCATGTCCTCAGTCGGAGTAGAAACTCACAAACAGAGACAACCACAGTTACATATACAATTGGCATATTTTAATTGAGTTTACATCAAGTTTTCTATAACCAGATGTTAAACAATTTTCCAAGTTGCCACATAACCATGGGTATGGCTTTCAAAAAGATATTAACCCTCGAGAGATGCTCCAACTAGTCCATCACAAACTATCACAAGCTTCTTTGGAAAGAAAACCTCAACCTCGAGATAGCCTCAAGTATCACTGATATCCTAGTGCACAAGACATCCGTTAAGAGTAAAACAATTCTAGCCAGACTGCCTGGCAGGCCACTTCCCAATAAGAGCTATGCGCATTTCTGTCTCAGTGAACTACCGGATTGGACTAGCTATGGGTCAAAACCAATCCCTGAGTTTCCTCAAGGCAACCCGCAGGCAGCCCGGTTTGGACCAACACTATGTTGGGCCTTGCCGAAAGGATCTTAACTCAAAACAAATTATCAAGGAGGTCCCCATAAAGACCCAAGCGTGTTAGGAGCGCTCAATATGGAACATAACAACGGTAATCGGAAACTAAGGCGGCAAAAGCGGAACAAAACACTGAGCAAAAGGCCAAGCCTTCTTCCTTCACTAGGTATAGATGTGCACAAAGTTAGATAACAATAATAAGATGATATTTGAAATATCCATGTTAACACATGGATAACCCCGCACCTGCAACTAGCATTGCCATAAGAAGGTTTGAGCAAGCGTTAACTTACCCAATCAATGTTTGCTAGGATTTGGAGGTTTAAAGGTTGTTCATGGCAATTTTTCGAGGCTTGTTATTGAGGTGGTAGGTAGCGATAAATAGCGATGGAAACAAGGCATCTAAGCATAACACAATTAGAAACGATATCAAGGTCCCGATCATCTTGCGTGTCACTTCTTCTGAGGGATAAAATACTTGCTCTTCACGAATGTTCTCAACGGGATCCTCGTACTCGTTCTCGGCACCCGATGCTACACAAAATAAAAATACTACATCCAATGAACACATAGCCATGGCAAGATGCTCAAACATATGATGCATGAATATAATGTGGATGAGGCATGGCAATGCTACACTAGTAACCTTTCTCATGCAATTATTTGGTTATTACCAATCGGGACAGAACCCCAAGATTAATTATTTGGGCATGCATGAACATGGCAAAAATGAATGCATCGTGAGAAAACGATCCAAATGCATATAAATAATGTCGCAAACCGAGTTACGGATCTCTCGGATCTCACACTACAAGATACCAAAGGCAACAATGATAAAACAACATTTGAGAGACGCTATGGGCAATTCCTTGGCATTCCAAGCATGCCACTTGATGGGGCATGAAATTCTAGGTGAAATAGACCTAAAGTTCATGCGAAACAAAGGAGCACAACTCTCACAAAGCACAAAACAATCCAACAAGCAATCTGTCCAACAACAACAACATAACACCTTGTTCATATGAAAACTAACAGCTACAACTACTTATCAAGTTCAACCAAGACATGGATATGAAGCCACCAAAGAGTGAAATAAACCCTAACTAACAGCAACATGGATATGTTCATGGATCAATGGCAATCAAGCTCATAACATGGCGGGAATTATAAGAGACTGGACTTAGTGAAAATAACAGTGTACACAAGGAGATTTATCATGATGGCATGTTGACATCAATAAAACTCTATTCTACAATAATTTTCATGGCATGAAATTTAACATGGTGATTTAGGGCAACAACTACAACAATTCACTAACACTAACCATGAGCTAAAACTACATAGAATCATTGATAGCATCCTCTAAACATGGCATGATGATAATAGCAGATTATGAGACTTAGTCAAATTTCACAAGGTGCATTCAGAGCAGTTTACATCAACAAGGCATGTTTGACAGGAATCTTGTATTTTCTAATTGGATGCATCATACGAGTATTCACGATAATCCACATCATTAAGATTATTTACACCATTGATCTATATAATTGATCAATCTTGGCCCCACGATTTATGATACTCTCACGGCGAAATAAAATGACTCAACTTACACGTGACAAAGACAAAACTTGAGTTAACCTACACGTATTGTTTCATCCCTATAGCCGTGATCGTGTAGGACTCCAGTAGAATGACTCCCTTCACAAATAACCATACGTACCTGTCCACAATTCAGCTTACATGTATTGTTCCATCCCTGCAGCCGTGATCGTCTAGGAGTCGAATACCATGAACACCTTTACAAAAGAGATCCACGTACCTCTCCCTAAAGAAATCCAAGCGTACCTCTCCTTCTTGAGCGCCGCCTCTATCACCGTCTCGACAAGATCGGCCAAACTCTCCACCCCCTCCTCGCCCTTGCCGTACAACCGGCCAAACTCTCCACCCCCTCCTCGCCGGCTCTGCCATGTCGTATTCTCAAGACCCATGTGGCCTCTACTTCGTGTGTTTTCCCCTCGCATCACCCTTGCCATACAGCCGACCAAGGTCTCCGATCCCTCCTTCATGCTCTCATCGCATGAAGCTCGACCAGGAACGTTCTCCACCACTTCCCCAGGTTGTCATAGCACCCAAGCTTGCCAACGAGTTGCCTCAAGAATTAGGTATATTTTTCTTTGATAACACAAACGATCAGGTCTGAACATGTTCTCGACCGACTGCTGGACGAGGAGATAGAGTTTCTCTTTATAGGTCGTTGTTGATGCAAGATGATTGAAGCAATTTGTATAGATTTAAGCGCGCCAATGCTTTGTTGACCTTCCGATAAATATGTCTATCATTTCATGTTTGTTGCTATGGTGTTACTTTTTTATTTAATGGAACAAGATATGAACACTATCGTTATTATGGTTTAACATATGCATCCCAAAAACAAATATGGAGTGTCTATCCACTAAAATAGTCGCATGGAGTGATCTCATCACTGCTTCTTATTTTCCTTAAGTTGGTAAAGAATTAACAAGAATATGAGAAGTATACAAGGAGTTGGTCTATTGGTGCTCTACAATATTGTGATTTTTAATAAGAATAGACAGATCAAGCTGAAGGATATAGAACAAATTAATAGATATGCTTACTTGCTTATTTTTTGCATAAATATATGAATTTAACAAGCACATTTTGATTTTGAACTTTCTATTTTCACATGTTTTTTAATGAACCGTGTTGATAGTCCATACATCTCCTTTGTGCAGTGATTATCGACTTAGTTCTTGATTAAGTTGGTGATCCGTTGTAATGATTAGTTACTTTGAAGATTGAGAGTCTTTTTTCTAGATCCATCATCGAGGTAAGACAATGACCAGAATCTTAATAGCCTGAAAACCATTCCTTGTAGTGAAATAATGTTTGGAGATTGCAAGCTCTTATTTGTAATTATGTTCCTGTCCTCTCCACCGCTTCCATTGAGGACTAAACTTTGATCTTTCCCTACGTGGTAAAATTGATTATCTGAAAGTTTCTGATTCCATATTGGTATACCATGTTCCGATAACGTTTTGGAAGATTCTCTTCGGATATTCTTTAGTTTCTTCTTTTGACTAGATTTTTGTGTCAAGTTCAACACAAACATATGGGGAGCTATTAAGCCTTGATATTTCTATTTTTTTTTGTATTGAGTATGGTCACATAGAAATAATACTAAATTTATCTATGTTAAGATTTAATGGTGAAAATGCACAGGGAAATATTTCATTCTTGCAACTGTAATTTATGCCATCGTATTTTTTTCTTTTTGTTGTTCCTCCAACAGATTTGATGTCCCATTTTCGACCTCAGCATCTTTCTGCTGTCAGGCTGTACTATCTATTCTGTGATTAGGTAAAAGCTAGATTGTGAAGTACATTGCGACCAGACCTGCTGATGCGTCACTGGCTGTGAATATAAGTTCTATGAGATTGGATGGCAAAATTAGAACGTGTGACACTCAACCAGGCAGTGATTAATGCTTTTTTTCCTGGATCACCCTTTCTAGGCTTTTGATTTCAGGTAACATCAAATTGCTTCACTCTAATATGTGGCTGATTCCATTGTTTAGTCTACCAGACGTGTTTATGTAAACTACATCTTGGTGTTCCAACTTCCAACGTAGTACAACCTGAGACTGTGTGACAGAATATGATTTTGTTCTACATTATTGGTTTACCACTTTTGAACTTCACAAGTTAGTTTGATTTCATCAGGATGTCAACAATATTACTTCGCAGCAACTCTGTGGAGTCCTTTTAGATGGCGGCCTCTACGATTCGAGGTACATAATTCATGCTACTCAGATAGATTATTTTAGTAATATGAAAATTTGGTCTTTTAAGTCTACGTAAATTTCGTAGCATGTACGACACCCAAAGCAGCTTCTGTTACAGCATACTGCAATCTAATCGGATGATGTGCTGGATGGAGCCTGCAAGCAGGATTGGACATGACATGGAAGATGCAGTACTGGTCACACTTACATGCCAGCATGCGAACGGTCACGCTGAGGTCGTATTCATCTATAACATAAGTTCTATGTTCCATGTCTAAGTTAATAATATAAAAACACCATGTAACACAAGATTTTATTTGCACAACTATTCTAAAAATAATAGTCCAGTATGAGGAAAAAGATATATTTGATAGCGTCAACTAGATCCTTCTTTTTCAAAGAAAATGGATGTTTATATGAGATATTGACTTTTTGTGGGTTTTATGATGTACGCCAACATGAGCAAATGAAGAATTATTTACATGGGAATAATCATGCAAACTTGGGTGTTTCAGTTTTGCCTGCAAACATGTGTGTGGGTCCTGAAGATGTTGGATTATTTTTTATACTTATCAGTTATGTTAAATTGTGATTTAAATTTTACCGTATTGGATTAAACGTAATACAAACGGTGTGGACATTTGCGTTGGTAACGACGCGTACGAGTACAACTCGTTTACTTGTCCTCCAAGGACTCTCATGTATTGCCCCTCATATATACTTCACGTAATCGCATCTAAAGACGGTATGTTGTCTCGTGCTTGTAATACTCCACGCTAATAGTGATTGCGCCTTCGTGCGTCCGTGATTTTCTTTCGTAAAGGTTTCCACATAAAAATCCGTGTCTCTCGTGTCTCGTTGATCTCGTTTTATCTAATAAATGGTATACAGAGCTAAGGTTTTGGGTATACGAGATTTGAGACGAGAGTTAGGGTTTTTTCCACGCAGCCGCCGCGTCGGCGATCCGCCGATCTGAAGCCGGATCGATTTCTGGTGCCGCTGTATGAAGCCGAGTCCGACAGAGATTAAATCGTTGCAGCCGGCCGCTGTTAAACTGTTCGCTGCCGCGGTTGCTGTGCAAAAAGTCGCCGAGCCGCTGCAGCTGAACTCGCCGAGAAAACTGCCGCGCTGCTGGTTGCTCCAAGTATCGAGGCGCTGCCTGGCCGAAGCTGCCGCTGTTCCGCTGTTACTCAGCAAGTTGCTGCTGCATACACGTCTAAGTCTGGAGGTGCTGTCGCTGATTTGACAGCCGCCTCTTTTCTCTCACGTCAAGGCCAAGGCTGAGCTACTAATTCAGATTTGACTACTCTCATCGCTAATTGCTATGTCCACTGTTCGAACAGCTACCGGGTGCTATCTATTTGAATCAGTTTTTTTTTCTCCACTTAACTAATTCTGTCAAGAATTTTTCTACCGGCTTGTACTACTTTGTGTATACAAATTTATCTATTTATGGCATTCATGAAGTACGACCTTCCGCTACTGGATCGTGACACAAGGTTTATCCTATGACAAGTCAAGATGCGGGCGTTGTTGGCGCACGCCGACTATGATGATGCACTGGACAGTTTTGAAAAGAATAAAATTGAGGATTGGACTGTTGATGAGAAAAGAAGGGATCATAAGGCTCTGTCACAAATTCAACTCCATTTGCATAATAATATTTTGCAGGAAGTTTTGAGCGAGAAAACCGCCGCCGCACTATGGTTAAAGCTGAAAGAGATTTGCATGACAAAAGATTTCACCAGCAAGATGCATCTGAAGCAAAAATTATTCATGCACAGGTTACCTGAGGGAGGTAATGTTTTGAATCATATTTCAGAATTTGAAGAGATCATATCCGATCTAGCTACAATGGAGGTTACATATGATGAAGAAGATACTGCTTTAATGCTACTTTGTTCGCTGCCAAGTTCTTATATCAATTTTCGAGACACCATGTTATACGGTCGTGATACTCTCACGCTTAATGAAGTTTATGAAGCTTTGAAATCTAAGGAGAAGATGAAATTAATGGTGCCTCGTGATGGTTCAAGTTCATCCCAAGCCGAGGGATTATCTGTTCGTGGCAGGACAAAGGAGAAGAACTCACATAATGGAAACCGCGACAAAAGTAAGAACGGCCAGAGGGGCCGGTCGCAATCCAAAGACAAGAAGCAGTCTTGCAGGTATTGCAAGAGAGACGGGCATGACATCTCAGAATGTTTCAAATTGCAGAACAAGGAAAAGAGGAATGGTACGTATAAACCGAAAGGTAACAAACAAGGTGAAAATTCTACTAATGTTGCTCGTGATGATAGTTCCGATGATGCTATTGTTGTTATTGCTGGATGTGCTGAGACCAATGATGAGTGGGTACTTGACACTGCGTGTACTTTTCATATGTGCCCGCATAGAGATTGGTTTACTACTTTTGATTCTACCACTGCTGTTGGTTCCGTTTTGGGTTTTGATAATTCACCATGCAAGATTGAAGCCATAGGTTCCATTCGAATCAAGATGTTTGATGGCACAATCAGAACTTTGACAGATGTTCGGTATATTCCGAAGATGAAGATAAATCTTATCTCTGTGAGTGCCTTGATGCAAAGGGGTACAAGTATTCAGGTGGAGATAGCGTTTTGAAGGTCACCGAAGGTTCTCTCATTGTGATGAAAGGTGACTTAAGTTCGACCAATAGTCTTAATTACCTTCGAGGTTCTACCGTTTCAGGTAACGCTACTCCGGTTATTTTAAAGAATTCTGATTGTGATGCTTCTAACCTTTGGCATATGCGTCTTGGACATATGAGTGAACTTGGTTTGGCTGAGTTAAATAAGAGAGGTCTTCTTAAAGGATATCAAACTGGTAAATTGAAATTTTGTGAGCATTGTATCTTCGGCAAGCACAAGAGGGGCAAGTTCAACACTTCGACTCATACAACTGAAGGTATTCTTGATTATGTTCATTCTGATTTATGGGGACCATCTTGCAAAAAGTCACTAGGTGGTGCTAGTTACATGTTGACTATTATTGATGATTATTCGAGAAAGGTTTGGCCTTATTTCTTGAAGCATAAATGGCAAGCTTTCTTAGCTTTTAAGGAGCGGAAGATTGTGATTGAGAGACAAACTGAAAAGAAGGTAAAAATGCTTCGCACTGATAATGGTATGGAATTATGTTCTAAGCAGTTTGGGAATTATTGCAAGTCTGAAGGCATTGTCAGACACCACACCGTTCCTTATACTCCTCAACAAAATGGTGTTGCTGAGCGTACGAATAGGACCATTATTTCCAGAGCCTGTTGCATGTTGTCCAATGCAGGTTTGCATAGGCGTTTTTGGGCTGAGGCCGCTTCCAGTGGTTGTTATCTCATCAACCGTTCACCATCTATTCCTCTTAATAAGAAAACTCCAATTGAGGTATGGTCTGGTTCACCTGCTGATTATTCACAGTTGAGAGTTTTTGGTTGCACTGCTTATGCTCATGTTGATAATGGAAAATTGGAGCCAAGGGCTGTTAAGTGCATCTTTCTTGGTTATAAATCTGGTGTTAAAGGTTTAAATTGTGGAATCCTGAAACACAAAAGATTGTTATTAGCAGGAACGTTATCTTTAATGAATCTCCTATGTTACATGATGTTGCATCTACTAATGTTCCAATTAAGAGTGAATAGCAGCCTACTGTTCAACAGCCTACTGTTCAGGTGGAGCATGTTATCGATTCAGGTGATACTTATGATAAGGAAAATGTTGATGCACATGATGAACCCGTCTTTGATGATGAACATGTCACTCCAAATCAGCCTATTGTTCCACCCGGTTGGAATCTCGCACGTGACAGAGTTAGGCGGGGTATTAATGCACCTGAAAGGTTAATTGAGGAGTGCAATATTGTTTGTTTTACTTTATCTGTTGCAGAAGAAATTGAAGGTAATGCTGAGCCTTTTTCATATTCCGAGGCTATCATTTCTAGTGATAGTAATAAGTGGATGACTGCTATGCAGGATGAGATGGAATCACTTGAAAAGAATGGCACTTGGGATTTAGTAAGATTACCTAGAGAGAAGAAACTTATTCATTGCAAGTGGGTTTTCAAAATAAAGGAAGGTGTTTCTCCAAATGATGAGGCAAGATATAAAGCAAGGTTGGTTGCTAAAGGTTATAGCCAAATTCCAGGTATTGACTATAACGAAGTCTTTTCTCCTGTTGTGAGGCATAGCTCTATTCGCACTTTACTTAGTATTGTTGCCATGAATGATTTTGAGCTTGAACAATTGGATGTTAAAACTGCATTCTTACATGGAGAATTAGAAGAGCATATTTATATGGAACAACCTGAAGGTTTTGTTATTCCTGGAAAAGAAAAGCTTGTATGTAAGTTAAAGAAATCTCTTTATGGATTGAAGCAATCCCCTCGACAGTGGTAGAAGAGATTTGACACCTTTATGCTCTCTCAAGGTTTCAAACGGTCTAATTATGATAGATGTGTTTATTTGAGAATTGTCAATGGTTCAACTATTTATTTGCTCCTTTATGTTGATGATATGTTAATTGCTGCTAAGAGCATGTTAGAGATTGATGAACTAAAGAAGCAATTGAGTAATGAATTTGAGATGAAGGATTTGGGTGCAGCAAAGAAAATACTTGGCATGGAAATATCCAGAGATAGACCGTCTCGAAAATTATATCTCAGTCAGAAGGGATATATTGATAAAGTTCTTCGTCGTTTTAATATGCATAATACCAAGCCAGTAAGTACTCCGTTAGCTGCACACTTCAAATTATCATCAGCCTTATGTCCTGAGTCAGATGCAGATATTGAGTACATGTCTAGAATTCCCTATTCGAGTGCAGTTGGTTCACTTATTCATGCCATGGTTTGTTCTCGTCCGGATTTATCTTATGCCCTGAGTGTTGTTAGTAGATACATGGCTGATCCTGGAAAAGAGCATTGGAATGCAGTTCAGTGGATTTTCAGATACCTGCGAGGTACTTCTAATGCTTATTTACAGTTTTGGAAAACTGGAGATGGACTTGTTGGTTTTGTTGATTCTGATTTTGCTGGTGATTTGGATAAGAGAAGATCGCTCACAGGTTATGTTTTCACCATTGGTGGTTGTGTTGTGAGTTGGAGAGCAACTTTGCAGTCTATTGTGGCTTGTTCCACTACTGATGCCGAGTATATGGCTATTTCCGAGGCATGCAAAGAAGCTATCTGGTTGAGAGGTTTCTATAGTGAGCTTTGTGGAGATTCATCTTGCCCTACCATATTTCTGACAGTCAAAGTGCTATATATCTTACAAAGAATCCAATGTATCACAGGAGAACAAAACACATTGATGTCAGATTTCACTATATTCGAGATGTTGTTGCTAAAGGTGATTTGAAGGTATGCAAGATAAGTACTCATGATAATCCAGCTGATATGATGACAAAGCCAGTTCCTACCAATAAATTTGAGGTTTGCTCAGGCTTAGTTGGTATTTCTCACTAGTCCTTTGGACTTTGACGCACAAGGTGTTTATGCTGATTTGGATGGAGTTATTCACTTTCTTTGACTATTGGAGGGAATTTGGCTCAAGGTGGAGATTGTTAAATTGTGATCCAAATTCTACCGTATTGGACTAGACGTAATACAAACGGTGTGGGCCTTTGCGTTGGTAACGACGCGTACGAGTACAACTCATTTACTTGTCCTCCAAGGACTCTCATGTATTGCCCCTCATATATACTCCATGTAGTCGCACTTAAAGAGGGCATGTTGTCTCGTGCTTGTAATACTCCACCCTCATAGTGATTGCGCCTTCGTGCGTCCATGGTTTTCTCCCGCAAGGGTTTCGTGACAGCCCGATGCCGACGCCCTAGAAGATTCCCCTTCTATTCCGTTTTCGTCGTGTGTCTATTTTCTTTTGTCGCATCATTATCGCATCATGCGCACCATCTGCATTGCATAGGCATCTCCGTTGCTGCCAGTTTTCAAAACTTGCATCCGTTGTTAGTTGCCGGTTCTCGTTGTTGTCCATTCTGAGCCCGACCGCACACGCACGCGCCCGCGGCACCGTCGAAACCCTGTTTTTAAAGTGTGCGTAAAACTTTCTCTTATCGGGGTGAAACTTGGCATGCGGTCGTAATTAGTTCTAGCTAGGCCGCCTGTCGAATTTCGTTGCGATTGGAGTTCGTCTGGTACCCGAACGATCGACCGTAGCGGCACCATATTCGGTCTACCGTCGGACGTCTGACGGTGTTTTAAAATTCGTTGCCGCGCCGCCCGTTTCCCCTCTCGTCTGCGGATATCTACACAACACGGCCACTTAGCATGTCCCGCATTTGGAATTGTTCAATTCCGACAGCGCGGTTGAGACCGGGGCGAAAAACTGCTAAACCTAGCCCCCTTTGCCTATTTAAGCACCCCTAACCTGCCCTAAGGGAAACCCTAGTCCTCCACCTCGATTTCCGCGCCGGCAACCTAATCCTGGTCTCTCTCTCCTCTCCAGCGCCCCTTTCTCCATCAGCCGCCGTTGAGGCCCGCTCGGGCCCGAGGCAGGCCCGCCAAGCCCATCTGGCCGGCTGCCGCCGAGCAGCAGCAGCCCGAGCCGCCTCCAGCCGCCACGCCGCCGCCGGAGCCCTCCGCGCCGCCTCCTCGCCGACCCTCGGTCCCGCCTTCCCACCGGCCGTCGCCGGAGCGCCGCGCCCTTGCGGGAGCTCGCCGCCCTCGGCCTCCGTTGCGCCATCGCCGGCCGTGGCTTCCCGAGCCGAGCCCGCCGCGTCGGCTCCCGTCGCCGCCCAGATCCGGGTCGCCAGCCCCACATCCGCTTCCCCCTCGCCGTTCCCTGCCACTGGCCTGCGGGCTCGCCGCCGGCAGCCGCACGCCGGTAGGCCTCGCGCCGCCGTGGCCAGATCCTCCCGCTCGAGGCGAGGAGAACGAGCGCTCGCCTCGCTCGTTGACCGGTGGCCACGTGGGCCGGCCACCCTCGCCAGCGCCGCGGCCCCCCAGCTCGCCCCGGTCCAGCAGCAGGCAGAGCCAGGTGCGCCCCCGGCCCAGTCTGGCCCAGCAGCAACCGCCCGGAGCCGGCCCAGCTCCTCCTCCCCACCAAGCCGACTTCCTTTCGGCCCAAGGTGAGCTTGCCCCGAGCCCCTCTATTTTTTTCACACAGGGTGCAGTTTAGTTAAATCGCGCCATGCCTCCGTTTCGGGCCTGGTTGCAAATCGGCCCGTAGATGTTTTTTAATTATTTTTTTTCTAGAGAAATAGCTGATATTAAAACGCGTATAACTTTTAATACGTGTGTCGGATCGGAATGTGTAGCATATGGATTTTGTGTAGAATTCCGCGTAGATTTCGAATTTCTAACTTGCATAATTATTTGAGGCAGTTTGAAGTGCCTAATGCATCGTTTTGCGTGCTGTTTTAATAGGATCCGTTCCGTAGTTATTTCTCGTGCGTGTCCGGACTGCCCGTATACCTAGATTAAATGTCCATGTTTTAGGAACCATTTTTGCATGTATTTTAGAGCGGTCATTTGTATTTTTGCACGTAGGGATTTGTCGCTAGATTATTTTCCGTGTTTAGGACGTTCTCTCGCATTTATGTGTGGAATAATTGTTGTGTTGCAACCCCACATATTTTATATGTTTTCGGGGTCTGTGCAATTAGTTTTAGCTTTCGAGTAAGTTGGTTCACGCGATATTTCGCTATGTTGCCCTCTTGTCTTTTACGTAGGATTTATTCCGTGCGTCGTTTGATTAAGTTGTCAACTAGGGAGTTGTTCTTGGATGTTTAGACTAGCCCCTGGTATTTTTAGTTGCAATAGAAATGCATGTTTAGGTGTGGTTTGATTGCCCTCAAGTTGCTAGAAATAGTGCTGATTTGGAGGAGCTGAAATATTTCCAAGTCTGGAATCTGTTATATTTTGTTGCAGTCTTGTCTTGCTTGTATCTTGTGATCTGTAGCTCTTTTGAGGTTGGTCCAATGGAGTTAGTTGTAGCCCTTGTGTTTCTCTAGAATGCTATGAATTTTCATGCCATTTGGAGACCTGTAGCTTATGATTTTTCTGCTGTCAATATAGCTTCAGATCGAAAACTGCACTTTCATGAGGTGTTATTTTCATTAAGTCTGAAATAGTGTGTGCGATGCCATTTTGAGTCTTCTTTCCCTAGTGATCCATGATGACATGCTAGTTGTTGTTAGTTGTTTGTAGTAGTGCCTCTTGCCCTCTTTCGTGTCATGCCTTGCTTGAGTTTATCGAAGTTGTGTAGCCCATAGTTGTGGGGCGTAGAAGAGGCTATGTGGCTGATTTTGGCAGATTGTGGTGTTTTCTTGTTTTGCTCGTAGCTTTTGATCCGTAGCTCCGATTTGATCGTGTCCTACATGAAACTTGCTTAGAATCTCGTGTACTTTCATTTTCTTTTGCTGGTTGTATGTTTGAAGTGCTCGTAGCCGCCGTTGCACACATTTTGCATTCATGCCATCATATCTTGCGGTGCTTGTGTCTTTTGAACCGTAGCTCCGTTGGAGATGTTCTTTATGTGTAGGTTGCTTGTATTGATGCGTAGAATCACGTGAACCTATTTGTTTTGCTGTTTAACAACTAATTAAATGTGTTAATTCACATCTGGACAGAATTGCAAATTAACATGTGAGGTCGTCTCGGAGATGCTATATGTCATTTCCGACATCATTTAAAATGTCTAGATAGGTAGTTTAATTTCCGCTTCACCTCGTGCATGTTTGACCTTTCTAGCCTTTCTAGCCTGGTGTTTTGTTCCACCTTTGCCCTCTTAGTTTCCGGCTACCCGTGTTATGTTCCATAAATGAGCGCTCCTAACACGATCGGGGTTGTTATGGGGACCTCCTTGATAATTCGTTTTAGATTAAATCTGGTCTGGCAAGGCCCAACATTGGTACTATTTTCCCAACATAATAATTTTTGACAACTGAAATGCATAGGGAGTTAGCGCTACCCGAGGAGTAATTCTACATAATACAGGGGGGCAGTGCTGGTGGTGCTGGTCCAAAACTAGAGCCGTTTGCGGGGCCAACCCGGGGCAACTCGGGAGATTTCTATCAGGCCACCGTACGCTGCGCTTATCTGTCGTGTCCTGAGAACGAGATACGCGGCTCCTATCGGGATCGTCGACACGCCGGGCGGCCTTGCTGGATTAGTTTTACCTTTGACGAGATATCTTGTGCATCGGGATTCTGGTGATGCTTTGGGTAATCTCAGAGTTGAGCTTTTCCACTAGAGAATCCGACGAGATCATGAGCTTCGTGATTGAGGATTTCTATGTGGCTTGTGGTAATTTGTGATGGACTAGTTGGAGCACCCCTGCATGGTTAAATCTTTCGGAAAGCCGTGCCCGCGGTTATGTGGCAACGTGGAAACTTTGTTTAACACTGGTTCTAGATAACTTGAAGTTAACTTAATTAAAACTTGCCAACTGTGTGCGTAACCGTGACTGTCTCTTTCGTGAGTTCCTTCTCCGATCGAGGACACAGTGGGGTTATGTCTGACGTAGGTAGGTGTTCAGGATCATTCATTTGATCAACAGTAGTTCACGTCCGTTATGCGTAGATCTTCCCCCTCTTATTTCTTGTACTCGTAAGTTTAGCCACCAAATATATGCCTAGCCGCTGCTGCAACCTCACCACTTAACCATACCTCACCCAGTAAGCTTTGCTAGTCTTGATACCTTTGGGAATGAGATTGCTGAGTCCCCTGTGGCTCACAGATTACTACAACACCAGTTGCAGGTACATGTAAAGATTTCTAGACGCGAGCGTGTTGATTGTTCATTTGGAGTTGCTTCTTCTTCTTCTTCTTCATCGATCTAGGATGGGTTCCAGGCCGACAGTCTGGGATAGCAAGGATGGACGTCGTTCTTATTTTTCTCGTTTGTTTTCGTCCATAGTTGAACCCTGCTCTTGCTCTTGATGATTATGTAATGTACTGATGTGACTCTGATGTAGCTTGTGGCGAGTGTAAGCCAATTCTATTTATATCTCATCTTTTCAGTACATGTACTTGTAACGATATCCATTCTTGCGACACGACGAGATGCGCTTCTATCCCTGACGAGGCCTTCGTGCCAAGTTAAGGATAGGGTCACATCTTGGGCATGACAAGTTGGTATCAGAGCAGTACCGACCTAGGAGCCCCTTGATTGATCGAACTTTGCCGAGTCGAGTCTAGTGAAAAACTGCTTTGAGTCTAGTTATATAACGGAGAGTAGGATTCTTTTTTCTCCTCTTCTATGCTCTGGTGAGGAATCTTGACGTAATAATTTAATTCTACTCGTCTTCCCACTCAAATTTTTTTTAGGATCACGCGGATATTCTTGGGATCTATATGATGCCGATGTGATGGAGTTCTGTCTTGGTGCCTCCTATCTGCTTTAAGTTTCAAGGGAGTTGAGCTCCAGGGGATTCTTGAGCACATCGTTATCATTCAGATTTCTTCGTATCTCAGAACGAAGGATGTTCGTAATTGCTTCAATACTAGTAGTGGCGAGATAACCCCGATGTCCCCAGTACTGGTGCAGATTGTTCGGGAGTACTGCCATACTTTGTATCGTTGTGATCACGAGGGTCTGTTGTAGATGAAGGTCCGAGATTCACGTCGTGTGTTGACGGATGTGATACAAGTGACGGGTTAGTATAGGAGTTGTCTGTTATTACTCCTTGTATCCGTGTACCAGATTGCATGACCAGATATTTCCGGAATTCATAGGTGGGAATTCAAGTAGTTGCTTATAGGACAATCTTCCAACAAATCCTCACCCTTTGTTTTGTTGAACTATGGTAATTTGTGTTGCTTCGGTGTCAAGTGGTGATTTCAGACCTTTCCAAGAGGTGTTCTCATATTTTTATGTGAATGCTAATCCTTTTGCTTAATCAAATTGTCATGTCAATTCCTTTTCAGCCGGAGTCATCGTATCAATTCTTTTCATCCGGTGTGCTTCTCTTCAGTCAATTCAATCCTGTTTAATTTTTGCAAGATCATTCTCTCATTTTATTCCGGAGTTCATCTCATCTGTACCAATTTGTCTTTGTTTTTCCCGCCCTCCCGCCCTTTTCTTCAATGTTTGAGTCATCATTCTAGTGCCTTCATATTCAGTGATGCTTCCGCTATCTCTTCTCCCTTTTGTACCCGGTGATTGATTGTGAAGATTCTCAGGAGCTTCATGTTCATCTTTATTCATTCTTATCATCCTTACCGGTAAATTTAATTCAGTTGTCCGTGTTCATTATATCCTATTCATCCTTGTAATTTTTCCCATGTTGGGAATTCTTATGAGTCTTCTTGTTATTCATTCCTCTCTTTTCTATCCGGAGCATTGAAGTTATCTCAGAAATTCTTGTTTTCAATTCTTCCAATTATTTCGGGGTGCTAACCTCATCTAGTTTTCTTATTCTGGTGCAATTTCCCTTGTTCTAGCAATTGTTTCAACGGTGGTTTCTTTGAGTGGGCCCATAACCGACAGGTTTTTCCGAGGATCTTATATGTCTCTTCTATTTTTCCAGAGATCTCTAAATCTTTTCAACTAGGACGTAAGTATGAATTTCATCAGTCATATCCCTTCTTCAAGTTCTATTTGAATTAATTCTCATATGGCTCAACCTTTCATTCTTTCTTATTCCGGAGTGTCTCATTAAATCTTGGTGTTGTTCTCGTCATCATTCTCAGCTTGCAAATTCGAAGGAGTGTTTCTCTCAATCCTGGTCTATTCTCTTGGACATTCGTCATTTCAGCTTGATGTTATGATCTTGAATTTGTTCCAATCATGAGTGATTCATTTCTTGCTATCCGGTGCTTTTCTGTGTTGTTTTTATTTCTCGTTCCTCCGAAGGCCATCAGTTCAGAAGATTCTTCGTTCTGAGCCTTCAGCTTTCATCCTCAAATCTTCTCAATTGTTGTCTCTTCGTTCGTCTCTCGATTATCCGGTGCTTTGTTCAAGTTTTCTGTTAGGTGGGTCATGATCTCTTCATTCTCATGTGTTTCCATGCATTCTTGGAATTCCCATTCAGTTGTGAATTCTTACCGGTGCTTCCTTCAATTATGCGTCAAGTGGTGCTTATCTCTCTGTCTCTTCAAGATCATTTCAAGAAGAATAAGTGGTATGCTAAATCCGCTGCTTGTCATCAATTAAACTTGATGAAGGATGAGCATAACATAATTCTTATTCTTGTTTTTCCTTCTTCCAAGGGATTTCAATTGTTCTTCCGGAGTGGCTCATGATATCAATTCTTTCTCAAAGTGTTCTTCAAGATTCTTGTTGGAGTACCTCAAGTTTTCCTCTCTTGCTTTTCCAAGTGCATTTGTTCTTCCTTATCCTTTGAGGTGGTATTATAGCATTCTTGGTAGTGTAGGAGCCTCGAAGAGACTTCCATGCAAGTATGAGATAATTAAACCCACCAATTCTTTGATCATGGGACGTTTCAACCCATGATTTCTTCTTTGAGGTATCTTGGTTTGGATTTCACCTAATGCTTTTCCTATGGATTGTTGCTATCATGGTGCTTGTCATTAATCCAAGTTCTCAATGTATCCTCTTGGTGTAAGAAATTGTTCATATCTTGTTTCTCCCAATCTGTCCTTGTTTCTTTTAGTGGATGGTTTTCACCTCATAAACGTGAGATGATTTTCATAAGCCCACTACTATCTTGTTCCTCGATGTTGATTTTTCCAACTACTACGTCAATTCTCTGTCCGGAGGCTCTTCAATTCTATTGTGATGATACTTGTCATTCTCTCTTCATTCTCTTCTTCCGTATGAGCTAGTTCATATTCTCTTGTTCCGGAGGCATTGTGATATTGCTCTTTTGGGTCAATCTTGTTGTTCTAGCAAGATCATGGTGTTCCCGTGTTCTATTTAGTTGTTTGATATGTATATTGTCTAATTCTCCTACCTTTTCGAATTTTTTGTCCCATTTTCCTACCGAAGTGCTGCCGAAATTTTCCGTGAATTCTTGCTTCTTTCTGATATCAGTCCTCATCTCGTTGCAACCTTCAAGGATTGTTGGTTTCACTCATTTGTCAAAGAAGCGACTAAGTTTTACCTCTTGTTCTTTCTCATCCTCTCCCCCTTTCATTCTTGGATCTTGGGGCGAGATCCTCTTGTAGTGTAGGAGAGTTGTGACAGCCCGATGCCGACGCCCTAGAAGATTCCCCTTCTATTCCGTTTTCGTCGTGTGTCTATTTTCTTTTGTCGCATCATCATCGCATCATGCGCACCATCTGCATTGCATCGGCATCTCCGTTGTCGCCAGTTTTCAAAACTTGCATCCGTTGTTAGTTGCCGGTTCTCGTCGTTGTCCGTTCTGAGCCCGACCGCACACGCACGCGCCCGCGGCACCGTCGAAACCCTGTTTTAAAGTGTGCGTAAAACTTTCTCTCATCGGGGTGAAACTTGGCATGCGGTCGTAATTAGTTCTAGCTAGGCCGCATGTTGAATTTCGTCGCGATCGGAGTTCGTCTGGTACCCAAACGGTCGACCGTAGCGGCACCGTATTCGGTCTACCGTCGGACGTCTGTTGGTGTTTTAAAATTCATTGCCGCGCCGCCCGTTTCCCCTCTCGTCTCCGGATATCTACACAACACGGCCACTTAGCACGTCCCGCGTTCAGTATTGTTCAATTCCGACCGCGCGGTTGAGACCGGGGTGAAAAACTGCTAAACCTAGCCCCCCTTTGCCTATTTAAGCACCCTAACCTGCCCTAAGGGAAACCCTAGTCCTCCACCTCGATTTCCGCGACGGCCACCTAATCCTGGTCTCTCTCTCCTCTCAAGCGCCCCTCTCTCCCTCAGCCACCGCTGAGGCTCGCTCGGGCCCGAGGCAGGTCCGCCAATCCCATCTGGCCGGCCGCCGCCGAGCAGCAGCACCCCGAGCCGCCTCCAGCCGCCACGCCGCCGCCGGAGCCCTCTGCGCCGCCTCCTCTCCGACCCTCGGTCCCGCCTTCCCACCGGCCGTCGCCGGAGCGCCGCGCCCTTGCGGGAGCTCGCCGCCCTCGGCCTCCGTTGCGCCATCGCCGGCCGTGGCCTCCAGAGCCGAGCCCGCCGCGTCGGCTCCCGTCGCCGCCCAGATCCGGGTCGCCAGCCCCGGATCCGCTTCCCCCTCGCCGTTCCCTGGCATTGGCCTGCGGGCTCGCCGCCGGCAGCCGCACGCCGGCAGGCCTCACGTCGCCGTGGCCAAATCCTCCCACTCGAGGCGAGGAGAACGAGCGCTTGCCTCGCTCGTTGACCGGTGGCCACGTGGGCCGGCCACCCTCGCCAGCGCAGCGGCCCACCAGCTCGCCCCGACCCAGCAGTAGGCAGAGCCAGGCGCGCCCCCGGCCCAGTCTGCCCCAGCAGCAACCGCTCGGAGCCGGCCCAGCTCCTCCTCCCCACCAAGCCGACTTCCTTTCGGCCCAGCCCCTCCATTTTTTTCACACAGGGCGCAGTTTAGTTAAATCGCGCCATGCCTCCGTTTCGGGCCTGGTTGCAAATTGGCCCGTAGATGTTTTTAAAAAAAGGCTTAGATTTAATTATTATTATTTTCAGAGAAATAGCTGATATTAAAACGCGTATAACTTTTAATACATGTGTCGGATCGGAATGTGTAGCATATGGATTTTGTGTAGAATTCCGCGTACATTACGAATTTCTAACTTGCATAATTATTTGAGGCAGTTTGAAGTGCCTAATGCATTGTTTTGCGTGCTGTTTTAATAGGATCCGTTCCGTAGTTATTTCTCGTGCGTGTCCGGACTGCCCGTATACCGTAGATTATATGTCCATGTTTTAGGAACCATTTTTGCATGTATTTTAGAGCGGTCATTTGTATTTTTGCACGTAGGGATTTGTCGCTAGATTATTTTCCGTGTTTAGGACGTTTTCTCGCATTTATGTGTGGAAATATTGTTGTGTTGCAACCCCACATATTTTATATGTTTTCGGGGTAGAAAGTGCAATTAGTTTTAGATTTCAAGTAAGTTGGTTCGCGCCATATTTCGCTATGTTGCCCTCTTGTCTTTTACGTAGGATTTATTCCGTGCGTCGTTTGATTAAGTTGTCAACTAGGGAGTTGTTCTTGGATGTTTAGACTAGCCCCTGGTATTTTTAGATGCAATAGAAAAGCATGTCTAGGTGTGGATTGATTGCCCTCAAGTTGCTAGAAATAGTGCTGATTTGGAGGAGCTAAAATATTTCTAAGTCTGGAATCTGTTATATTTTGTTGCTCTCTTGTCTTGCTTGTATCTTGTGATCTGTAGCGTTTTTGAGGTTGGTCCAATGGAGTTAGTTGTAGCCATTGTGTTTATCTAGCATGCAGTGAGTTTTCAAGCCATTTGGAGACATGTAGCTTATGATTTTGCTGCTGTCAATATAGCTTCAGATCGAAAACTGCACTTTCATGAGGTGTTATTTTCACGAAGTCTGAAATAGTGTGTGCGATGCCATTTTGAGTCTTGTTTCTCTAGTGATCCATGATGCCATGCTAGTTGTTGTTAGTTGTTTGTAGTAGTGACTCTTGCCCTATTTCGTGTCATGCCTTGCTTGAGTTTATCGGAGTTGTGTAGCCCGTAGTTGTGGGGCGTAGAAGATGCTATGTGACTGATTTTGGCAGATTGTGGTGATTTCTTGTTTTGCTCGTAGCTTTTGATCCGTAGCTCCGATTTGATCGTGTCCTACATGAAACTTGCTTAGAATCTCGTGTAGTTTCATTTTCTTTTTCTGGTTGTATGTTTGAAGTGCTCGTAGCCATCATTGCACACATTTTGCACTCATGCCATCATATCTTGCGGTGCTTGTATCTTTTGAACCGTAGCTCCGTTGGAGATGTTCTTTATGTGTAGATTGCTTGTATTGATGCGTAGAATCACGTGAACCTATTTGTTTTGCTGTTTAAGAACTAATTAAATGTGTTAATTCACATCTGGACAGAATTGCAAATTAACATGTGAGGTCATCTCGGAGATGTTATATGTCATTTCCGACCTCATTTAAAATGTCTAGATAGGTAGTTTGATTTCCGCTTCACCTCGTGCATGTTTGACAAGATTAATATTACCGTGTATCTAATCGGGATAGAACTAAATAATTAAACGTGGAGTTTCGTCAATATGCAACTCGTTGCATATTGAACTTCACTTAATGTGTAGTTTTGATTGTGTGGAATTGTCATGCCGTGACTTGCATGTATTCAGCTGCTCAGGCATCATATGTGTTGTGCATCGTGTGGTGAATTCCGTGTGTTGATTTGTGTTTCCGGTTTGCCTCGCCTCGATAGAGTTCCGCAGCGTGCCGGATTGTGAGAACCCGTTCGACTACATCAGTTCGTCTGCTTCACGGAGGCATTCTTCTTCCAAGCGGGATCTCAGGCAAGATGACCATTTCCCTAGATACCATTACTATCATTGCCATGCTAGTATTACCGTTTCTATCGATTATGTCTCGTTGCCTACCACCTGTTAAATATCAGCCTCTCAACAATGCCATGAAAACCTTTAATCTGTTCAACCTTCTTGCTAGTTGCAGGTGCAGTTGCTTCCATGTGAAAACATGGGTTCCTTGTTATATCACCCTATTAAATGCTACTTAATTTAATGCACCTATATACTTGGTAAAAGGTGGAAGCCTCGGCCTTTCTAGCCTGGTGTTTCGTTCCACCTTTGCCCTCTTAGTTTTCGGCTACCCGTGTTGTGTTCCATAAATGAGCGCTCCTTGATAATTCGTTTTAGATTAAAGCTGGTCTGGCAAGGCCCAACATTGGTACTATTTCCCCAACATAATAATTTTTGACAACTGAAATGCATAGGGAGTTAGCGCTACCCGAGGAGTAATTCTACATAATACAGGGGGCCAGTGCTGTTGGTGCTGGTCCAAAACTAGAGCCGTTTGCGGGGCCAACCCGGGGCAACTCGGGAGATTTCTATCAGGCCACAGTACGCTGTGATTATCCGTCGTGTCCTGAGAACGAGATACGCGGCTCCTATCGGGATCGTCGACACGTCGGGCGGCCTTGTTGGATTAGTTTTACCTTTGACGAGAGATCTTGTGCATCGGGATTCTGGTGATGCTTTGGGTAATCTCAGGGTTGAGGTTTTCCACTAGGGAATCCGACGAGATCGCGAGCTTCGTGATTGAGGATTTCTATGAGGCTTGTGGTAATTTGTGATGGACTAGTTGGAGCACCCCTGCAGGGTTAAATCTTTCGGAAAGCCGTTCCCGCGGTTATGTGGCAACGTGGAAACTTTGTTTAACACTGGTTCTAGATAACTTGAAGTTAACTTAATTAAAACTTGCCAACTGTGTGCGTAACTGTGTCTGTCTCTTTCTTGAGTTCCTTCTCCGATCAAGGACACGGTGGGGTTATGTCTGACGTAGGTAGGTGTTCAGGATCATTCATTTGATCAATAGTAGTTCACGTCCGTTATGCGTAGATCTTCCCCCTCTTATTTCTTGTACTCGTAAGTTTAGCCACCAAATATATGCTTAGCCGCTGCTGCAACCTCACCACTTAACCATACCTCACCCAGTAAGCTTTGCTAGTCTTGATACCTTTGGAAATGAGATTGCTGAGTCCCCTGTGGCTCACAGATTACTACAACACCAGTTGCAGGTACATGTAAAGATTACTTGATGCAAGCGCGTTGATTGTTCATTTGGAGTTGCTTCTTCTTCTTCTTCTTCATCGATCTAGGACGGGTTCCAGGCCGACAGCCTGGGATAGCAAGGATGGACGTCGTTCTTATTTTTCTTGTTTGTTTTCGTCCGTAGTCGGACCCTGCTCTTGCTCTTGATGATTATGTAATGTACTGATGTGACTCTGATGTAGCTTGTGGCGTGTGTAAGCCTATTCTATTTATATCTCATCTTTTCAGTACATGTACTTGTAACGATATCCATTCTTGCGACACGACGAGATGCGCTTCTATCCCTGACGAGGCCTTCGTGCCAAATTAAGGATAGGGTCGCATCTTGGGCGTGATAGGTTTCCACGTAAAAATCCGTGTCTCTCGTGTCTTGTTGATCTCGGTTTATCTAACAAGTTAATCGAGATAAAAACTCCATACATTTGATTGATGAACTTGAGAATTTCTACACGTTCACTTTCCACTTCTCCGTATTTTAATTTACTTCTCCCTCTTTTAATTCTAACTGGCTTTGCTTTCATATTTAGAGGTTGGGTCTGGCACTCTTCGTAAATATAGCTCCGTTTACCTTCTATTGGTTCGTGGGGAAAATGACATTCCTATAACTGTATAAGCAAACATCTGAATTGAAAATGAAATGAATTCTATCTACTAAACTTAGATCTTACTCCATTCGTCCAGAAATAAGTGTACATCTAGGTTTTGTCCAAGTCAAAGTTTCAAAATTTTGATCAATTGTACATGAAAAAGTAGGAGCATTTATGACACTAAATTAGTATCACTAGATTCGTTTTGAAATATAGTTTCATAATATACCAATCTGATGTCATATATTCTATTATTCTTTTGTGTAAAGTTGGTCAAACTTTTAAAACTTTGACTTAGAAGAAAACCTAGATGTACACTTATTTCCGGACGGAGGGAGTATATACCTTTACTATAAATTTATGATAAATATTAATTTCAACTACCATGAGGAAATACCCATGGATATGTAAATACAAAAATAATATAAAAAATAAGTGAAAAACATGTACCATGTTTTAGGGCTACAAAGTGTATCAAGAATAATGTATGATATTATATTTACTTATATAATAATAATAGTTAAAAGTAGAGAAATGTCTAGCCCATGCTGATGCACGGTTCGATGACTAGTAATAGCTAAGATGCACAATCTATTTTGCAAAGTAATGGCACCATTTCACAGAGGGAAACATGCTCTTTATTTCACCCCAAAGTACGAGCACAGAGAACTCATAGATGCTTGGCAATCATCATGGCAACACAGCTACTTGAAACAGTTTTCACACTTAGTCATATTTCAACTTATCCTATAAACTATAATATTGAGATGACATGTTTACAGCAAGAAACACATAAATAAACAAAGTTATCATGACAAATAAAAATACTAGGACCCAGTACTCCCTAAATACTACAACTTTCATGTTGACAAGTTTGACATAGGGTACAAGGATTGCTCCACACAAAATTAACAAAAAAGCACCTTAGCACAAAATACTATTTTCACAAACTTGCTCAAAAGAAAAAACTAATGCAACCATTGGATTCACGGTATTTTACTACCGCAAAATCATATATCATAAGCCTATGTTACTACAGAAAATTTACTCACAACCACAAATGAAAAAATCACACCTCTAGGTATAATAAGTTATATGCCAAGTTTGGCATGTCCCTGTTTGGACTCTGCCAAAAGTGGCATGGCCATATTTGGACATGGCTCAAAATGGCAAGTGCTGGAAACAACACATAAAACACGAAAACAAAAGCAAAATAGAAAGAGAAAGGCCCGCTCTCAATGGAACTGGGCCCCTGGGTGGCTAACACGTGGACCCTGGGCCCACTGCTAGATGCTCGTCTAAATAGGGAAAAGGGGGGAGTAATAGGGCACCTGTTGGTTTGAACACGGTTCTCCCTGGAAGGAGAGAGAGGGCGCAGTGTAATGCCCAAGATGCGATCCTATCCTTATTTTGGCGCGAGGGCCTCGACAGGGATCGAATCGCATCTCGTCGATTCGCAAGAACGAATATCGTTACAAGTACATGTAGTGAAAAGATGAGTATAAGGAGTTGGGTTACACTTGCCCCAAGCTACATAAAGATCTCATCAATAGAACACCATAATCAATCATCATGAAGAAGAGCAGGGTCCAACTACGGACGGAAACAAACGATAAAAGAATGACGTCCATCCTTGCTATCGCAGGCTGCTGGCTTGCAATCCATCCTAGATTGATGATGATCAAGAAGAAGAAACTCCAAAAGGAACAATCATCGTGCTCGCGTCAAAGTATCGCTTTACCTGTACCTGAAACTATTGTTGTAGTAATTTGTGAGTCACATGGACTCAGCAATCTCATTTCCAAAGGTACCAAGACTAGCAAAGCTTAATGGGTGAGGTATGGTTAAGTGGTGAGGCTGCAGCAAGCGACTAAAGATTTATTTGAGGTGGCTAACTTACAAGTACAAGAATAAAAGAGGGGATGATCTATGCATAGCGGACGTGAACTACTGATGAGGAAATGAATGATCCTGAACACCTACTTACATCATCGTGTCCTCTTCCGGATACAGAACTCACAAGAAGAGACAGTCACGATTACACACATAGTTGGCATATTTTACTTAAGTTTACTTCAAGTTATCTATAACCGGATGTTAGACAAAGTTTCCAAGTTTTCCACATAACCGCGAGCACGGCTTTCCGAAAGATTTAACCCTGTAGGGGTGCTCCAACTAGTCCATCACAAACTTGCACATGCTGCGACTCAATAACATCGATCAGGGAAAACCCGTGATCTCCTCGAGTTCCTATTAGAAAACCTCAACCTCGAGATACCAAAAGTATCCTCGGAATCCCTCGCACAAGACGCTCGAGAAAGGTAAAACAAGTCCAGCAAGGCCGTCCTGCGTGTCAAAGATCCTGATAGGAGCCGCGTATCTCGTTCTCAGGACATGACAGATAAGCACAACGTACGGTGGCCTGATAGAAATCTCTTGAGTTGCCCCGGGCTGGCCCCGGAAATGGCTCTAGTTTTGGCCCAGCACCAGCAACACTGGCCCCCTATATTATGTTGAATTACTCCTCGGGTTCATGACGCCCTATGGTTTTAACGGTGTTCAGTATTATTATGTTGGGCAAATGTATTACCCATGTTGGGCCTTGCCAGATGAGTTTTATCCCAAAACGAAAATCTAGGGGGTCCCCATAACAACCCCAAACATGTTAGGATCACTCATTTATGGAACACAACACCGGTAGCCGAAACTAAGGCGACAAAGGTTGAACAAAACACCAGGCTAGAAGGTCAAGCCTTCCAGCTTTTATCATGTACTCCCTCCATCCCAAAATAAATGTCTTAACTTTGTACTAGTTCTAATACAAAGTTATACTAAGCTCAAGACACTTATTTTGGGACGGAGGGAGTATATAGGTGCATTAAATTAATTAGAAATAATATGGTGATATACCAAGGAACCAATGTTTGGCACATGGAAAGCAACTGCACCTGCAACTAGCAATGCTATCAAAGGTTGAGCAAGCGCTAACATAGCCAAATAGTGGTTTGCTAGGTTGTGCAAAGGTTAGAAGTTTTTCATGGCAATGTTGGGAGGCTTATTAAACAGGTGGTAGGCAGAGTGACATAGAGAAAGAAACGTGACAACTAGCATGGCATTGATAGTAATGGTTACTAGGGAAATGGTCATCTTGCCTGTGATCCCGCTTGGAAGAAGAACGACTCCGTCAAGCACACGAACCGACATAGTCGAACGGATCCTCAGACTCCGAAGCGGTTCGAAAATATATCGAGAAGAAACAATCCGGAACAACAATCAACACACGGTAACACCACACATAATCATGACAAGATGCACAACACATATGGTGCATGTCAGATTTAATTATGCAAGGCATGGCATGGTAATTCACAAGAATCAAACAGTACACATTAAGTGAAGCTCAATATGCAACGAGTTGCATATTGAGGAAACTCCACATTTTAATTATTTAGTTCGCTCCCGCTTATTTACACGACAATATTAAATAATATTAAACATGGCAAGAGGTGAAGCACAAATAAACTACCTATCTAGGCATTTTAAATGAGGCCGGAAACAACATATATCATCTCCGAAATGACCCCATATGATAATTTAGAAATCTGTCCAGATAACTAACACATTTTACTATTTGTTAAACAACAGAATAAATAGGTTCACGTGATTCTACGCGTCATTCTAGTCGATTTATTTATATGGATCATCTCCAACGGAGTTACGGTTCAAAAGATATGATCGTCGCAAGAATATATGCATGAATGCAGTACGTATGCAAATGACAGCCACAAGCATTCCAAACGATGAAGACAACAAGATATTATGAAACTACACGTGATTCTAAGCAAGTTTCATATATGACACGTTCAAAACGGAGCAATGGTTCAACTAATACAAGCAATACAAGATAAAGTTACAATGTGCCAAAAACAACAACATGGTATTTTCTACACCCCAAAACAACAAGCTACATGATTCTAAAATGCTCAAACAAGGCATGAGAAAGTAGTGGTCAAGATGCACAATAACTCTCTACCAATGGCAAGTAGCATGGAAGCATGTATCGCTAGTAACTGAGCTCACAAAATGGCAAGTTGCACACAATTTCAGACTTGGTGAAAATATCAGTTTAACAATGCAGTTTTCAACCAGATGGCATATTGGCAGCAGTAAAACTATATGCTACAGGCCATATAATGTCATGAAGCTTAACAACATGCTAGATAATCTTAAGCACTACAAATAACTCCATTGCACCAACTCCATGGCAAGACATCAACAAAATATTACATATTCCAGAATTAGAAATATTTCAGCATCTCAAAACAACACTATTTTTAAGCATGTTGGCAACAAGAAAAGAACACCTAAACATGGATTTCTATATCAACCTAAATTACCAAGGGATAGCATACATGTCCAAGGGCATATCTCATGTTCACGAGTAATTCATGTCATGCACGGAATAATTCACACAAAATAAACAAAAGGGCATCATGGCAAAATATCATGCACGCTAACTTGCTCAAAAGACAAAACTAAATGCACAGATAAATTCCATGGATTTTTCTAGCCCAAAAACATATATAATATGTGGGTTTTGAAATAAAGCTAATGCTACCACATATATGCAAGAATAAGACATAAACCCGTCTTAGCAAATGATTTATGCCACCCACATAATAACAACAATGTAACTATTTTTACCATGCATGGAAATGCATTGCAAACAACATGGATATTTTACCTACTAGGTTTGAGCAATTCGGACGCATGCTTAAATAGCTATGGAATAATTCACCTTAATATAACAGCATGCAATTCTATCCAAACAACAGTTCAAACAATTTTAAATATGCATGCCAGCTGGAAAATATTAATCTATATGAAATTCTACACGTCTTACATATAGAACTTATCTCGATCCTACGCACGCTCTAAAATATATAAGTGTTTCTATATATGCATTATTCTGGAATTTAAATAAATTCGCAATAGAATAAAATACATCGTGGGTCGAATCTGTTGGTGCCGGATAACTAAATGTCGCTCACGATGAGGGATAGACGGGCTGGCAGGGGGTGCTCACCCTGGCCACTTGGGCCGGCTCGGAGGAGAGGAGGCAGAGTTGTGCCGGCCTGGACGCTGGCCAAGGGGAGGCCGCATGCCTTGTCAACGCCAATGGCGCCAGTTGCGGCCCACATGGGGGAAGCCGACCCAGGTTGCGAGGCGGGGCGCTCGGGCGGCTCGTGGTGGATCTGGATCCCGGATCCAGATCGTGGGGAGGTTGCGGCGGCCGACGGGGTTTGGACGGCTAGCTAGGACTGACGGTGCTCCGGTGGCGGGGGCGGCGACCGGCGGCGGCGGCTTGAGGCGCGGGATCTGCAGCAAGCTCAGGGCTCCTCCCTCTGGCACGAGCTGCAGTAGCTCGAGAGCTCGGGTGACAACGGCCAGATGGGCCCGGGAGGGTCTAACCCGGGCTCGTGCGGGCCTGGGGCTGAGGAGAGAGGAGGTGGGAGAGGTATCCTAGGGTTAGCACGGATTTAGAGGTGGGAGGCTGGCTGTCCAAATTAGGTAGGGGGTGTTTAAATAGGAATGGGGCTAGGGTTATGCGATTTTCTCCTTTTTTGGACTGTTGGATCACGATCCGACGGCTCCGATCGGAGGGGGTTTGTTAGGTGGGTTAGTGGGATCTGTAGAGGGGTTGTGGGCTAAGAAGAGAGGGAGGTTTGCGGCCCGGCACAAGATTTTTAAACATTGATAAACGTCCGACGATAAACCGATGACGGTGCCGCTACGGCCGACCGTTCGGGTGTCAAACGAACTTCGATTGCGACGAAATTTGGCACACGGCCTACTTAGAACAAAATTAGACCACATACCAAGTTTCAACCTAATCCAAGAATATATTATACGCACTCATATAAACAATATTAAAATGATGTGACGGGCGCATGCGTGTGTGGTTGGACTCGAAACGGTCAACGACAAAAACGGAGAGAACCGACAACTACAAATGGGTGCAAGTTTTTGAAAACTGATGGTAACAGAGTCTTGATGCAATGCAGATGATGTGAATGGTGGGATGACGAATGCAACAACCAGATAAAACACACGGCGACAATGGAATAAAAGGGGAATCTTTTGGAGCGCCAGTTCTGGGCTCTTACATGCGGCCACTGGGTTAGATGTGGGTTGTCAATATAGGAGTGGCTCTGCTCTTTTTGAGCTAACCCCCCAACACGGATGGCACATCACCTGCCCCAGCAGGAACCCGACGTCGACACCTGCGAGCACTCCGTCCACGAGCCAAGCGGGAGACCTACGGTGGGGTTGTGGCTAAAAGGGAGGTTCAGTTCCCAAATGGAGGGAATGCAGCAAGGCGCTAGGGGATGCACCACAAGCTCGAGGATAAGCTCTGTGCACGGCCATGCCGATGAGAGGCGAGGCGAGGACTCTGGGATGCAACGAGCGCGCAGGTCTGTAAAGTGGCTACGAGCGACTTCGAACACGGTCAAACACGCACATAAAAAGGCACCCGACATGGAGGAAGGGTCCACACGCTTCTGTGAAGTATTTTTAGAGATGCCCCAACAACACGGTGAGCACGACAAAAACACGGCAAGGACGACGCCTACGGTGATATGACAACAAACAAAAGGGCACGGGCGGAGGTGCTGCTCACCATGTGCTCTCGCGGACACGACGATGCGGCTGGACACGGGATGGGTCGACGGTAGGGACCCTGAACCTCTGAAGTGCTCGGGGCAGAGTAGATACGAGGCAGGAGGCAGGAGGCATGCTCGGCATTGACGTTCCCTCGTTGGCATAGTGGAATCAGGGGACGACGAGGATGCAGACGACACCGATGACGATTACTAGTTGCGGCCCAACGCTGCTGAGGACGGGGACGCGACTCTGTATCGCTCTCTCTTTCTCGAGGCTGGCCTACGCTGTAACGACTAAGATGCGGTCCTTTCCGATTTAGGGAACACGGCCCCAAAATGGAAAGAAGCGCATCCAAGCGTTTCGCAAGCACGGTAACATAGCACAAATATAATAATAGAATGACAAATAGGGAATCATCTGCCATCTCATAGATAATATCAAAGTTTATATCACACAAATATCCAGACAAGGTAGTTCCGCTACGGACTACATAACATGAGAAAAGGCTATGCTACCCTGCATGCTTGCCCACGATCACGACCATGCCTCAGTCTTCTGGATAGTTCACGTACAAGCGGTCGTTCTCCTCATCGTAATTTCACACCAGCTGCGTGCCATCGGGATCACCTGTGACGGGCGTACCTGTACCTGTTGGGGTGTTGAAGTAACTTGTGAGCCACAGGGACTCAGCAATCTATGACCTCGGTGCAAGAACTAGTCAAGTTATTAGGTAAGGAAGGTTTAGTGTTTAGGTTGCAGCATCCTAAGCATTTATTGTGGCTAACTTACGTAGAACAAGTTATTGAAGGCGGTCTATACTAGCGATCGATGACTAGCTGATCAATAAGTGATCCTGAACACCTACCTACGTCAATCATAACCCCACCATGTTCCCGATCGAAGAGAGGTCTTCGAAGGGGACAGTCACGGTTACACACACAGTTGGCAATTTTATTAGATTATGTTCAAGTTATCTATAACCAGATGTTAACAAATATTCCTAGTTGCCACAAAACCGCTGGCACGGCTTTCCGAAAGATTAAACCCTGCAGGGGTGCTCCAACTAGTCCATCACAAACGGTCACAGGCCGCAAAGTAATCCTCTATCACGAATCTCGTGATCTCGTCGGATTCCTTAGAGGAAAACCTCAACTCTGGGGACAACCAAAGCTTCACCGGGATTCCTATACGCAAGATATATCGCTAAGGTAAGACAAGACTAGTAGGACCTCCCGACGTGTTGACGACCCCCATAAGAGCCGCGTATCTCAGTCTCAGGACACGCCCGATAAGCACAACATACAGTGGCCTGATAGAGATCTCCCGAGTTGCCCCAGGTTGGCCCCGCACATGTCTCTTGTTTGGACCAACACTCATGAGGAGCACTGGCCCGGGTTGTTGATTAATTCCTCAGGGTAGCTATTCCCTATGCAGATTATAATTAAGTGATTAGCAAATTAACACTAATGTTGGGTCCTGCCGGACAAGTCTTAACACTACACGATTTATCAAGGGGGTCCCCATAACAACCCCGAACGTGTTAGGAGCAATCAGTTATGTAATCAAACACCGGTAGCCGGAAACTATGGCGGCAATAACGGAACAAAACACCCGACAAAAGGTTAGGCCTTCCGTTATTTACCAAGTATATAGGTGCATTAATTAAATAACATATTTAACATAATGATATCAAACTCATGTTATCACATGAGACAAATGCACCTGCAACTAGCAACGCTAACATCAGAAGTTGAGCAAGCCTACTTAGCCATTCAATATTTGTTAGGAGGGAAAGTGTTTGGGTTTCATGGCAATATCAGGACGCAATTATTTTAGTGGTAGGCAGCGATCATAAGAAAAAGGAAACGTGAATCTAGCATAACAAGTCTAGAGATGGAATCAAGGTCATATCATCTTGCTTGTGATGTCTTCAGCTTGGAACTGCTCTTGTTCGTCCTGCACGTACTCTCCCGGATCCACGTACTCGCTCTCCGATCCCGGTGCTACCCAACATAAAAATAGCATCGAATGAACAACAGCACAACAAGATGCAACAAGCACATGATGCATGAGATGAAAATGTAGCATGCATCTCTATTCTAGTCACTTGCACATGCATGAGAAGAAAATACAAACTTCTGGAAGAACTGCACTCTAAGCTATCTTGACATGCATGAGGATGACATGAACAGATGCATCACGCGAAAACGATGTGAAAACATATAAAGAACGTTACGAACAGAGCTACGGATCAACCGGAAACAACGAAACAAGAAATGGAGTCCTACGGATCAAATCCATCACAACACACTCCAATGGCATACTTCTGGTATTCCCAAGTTGCCATATCACAAAACAAACAAGTATGGATGGGGTGGTGCAAGGAATATCACCACACCATCAACTATGCACTCACAAGCATCAAAACATCAAAACTATACATACTGTCCTAAACAACATCATAGCAGTTTGAGAGCTACATGCAAAGCACCTACAACCACACAAATGTGCCAAATAAGATATGTGGCAGAAGCTATTGAAAATCTCTACAAGCATGAGCAAAAAGATAATCCAAAGGAGTTCCACACAGAAAGTTCTATAGCTGCTAACTTGAACAAATATATCAGTTTTCACGGACTTAGTGAAATTCTCAGATTCTCACTAGCTGTTTATGCTCTGAAGCATTCTGACAGCACCCAAAACAATATCTACAGGAAGACAAATGGAATGAAAATTGACAGAGAGCTAGACAAACACAAAAGCTACAACTTTCTAGTTGATTGCAAGGGCTGATTCCTAACACATGAACTTTTGCAAGCACAACTACAAGGGAAGAAAATATGAGCAGTTTCTCAGACTTAGTGAAAATCACAGATTTTCACTAAGCTGTAATTTCAGCCACATGCCTACTTTGACTAAGCACAACTTCCACATGAAAACTCCTAAGCATAAAACAAAACCAACATGCTATAGAGGGGTTCACCCTCTACTGCCGCTACATGGAATCAACCTCTTGGGCTCATCACATCACATGGAACCAAGCTCTAAACATTGAACAAAATAGAAATATGACATTCCCAGAAAGTGTTCCAAAGTGGATTCTGGGATGATTCTACCCCAAAAACAGATATAATACATAGGCACTTGCATAGAACAAATGGGCACAAAGCTAAGAAGAAAATAAACATGGAATCACAAAGGGGTGAATAGTGCTATATCATATGCTACTCACTACATCATCACCTACACATGCACTTGCACACACTCACATATCCAATGGTGCACATGAGTGGTAGACCTCATGTTCATGTGCCTTGTCACACCACCACACACACACTTAAATGAAGCACAAACGTAATAAGCAGCTACACATGCTAGTTATCACACAACACTAGCTTACACTCACATCATGCATTCCTACACATACACATACAAACTTGCACATAGGTGGCCATTAAGGCTATGCCATGGCTTGGCATGTGGGTGTCACACACACACATGCACACACAAACATCACATGATCATCTATGCACACACCACAAAGTATGGGGGGGGGGGAACCCACACACACACACACATACACACACTTGCACTAACTAGTGCTTAAGTTCATCACTCAAGCACATAAGTAACACACACACATATGCATCACTAGCCTAGTGCAATACACACATGCTAAACACACTCACATACATGGTATCTTGCTCCACCTACACTAGCACACAAATACTTACACATGCATTTCTACCATGCTAGCAAAATACTGGAGACAACATGCTGGTTGTGAGCTAAAAATAAATACCACATGAGGTGACCAAGCATATCACAACACTATGCAAGCAAACAAATGCAAAACATAAAAAGGAAATGGCAACAAAAAAAAGGTATGGGGGGATTCGAACCCAGGTGCCCTTGGATTACCCCAGCAACTAACACCACTGGCTGGTGCGGTCTGGCTCGACAGGAACAGAGAAGGGAGCAGGGTAAGCTGTCTACTGAAGCTACTGTGCCCGGGAGATAAATAACAAAGAGGGGGCGATGCAGGACTCGAACCCACGACCACCTGAAGCCACAAAACCGCCCTACCACTACGCTGTTGCTACAGATCTTAACAGAGAAGGGGAGTAAACTCTATTGAGCAACCCCCTCTTGTCCTTCCTCTGCCCGACGGTGGTCGAAACAGGGGAAGCACCACGCCGGCGATACACATCAAATTGGACCGCTGCTCATCGATGGAAGGGAGTAGGGACTCCCATGGTTCCATTTCTACAGCTAACTCCCCTCGAGGATGCCTACAGCTACGGCTCCAGGACGCGCGGCGGTGCTGGCGACAGAAAGGGGAACGGCGATGAAGCTATGGCCCTATGCACTGGATCTATCGACATGAAGGGGGAAGGAAGGCTTGGGCTCACCCACTAGACGAGGGCATCGTGCCTGTGGGAGAGGAAGTAGAGGAAGGAGTGGAAGAAGCTGCGGCGGGGAAGATCATCGGGGAGGAAGCCACCGTCGTCGAAGAAGGGGAAGCAGTGCAGATCCGCTCCTCCTAGCTGCGGGAATGGGTTCCCTGGAGGTCCTGTGTGCTCGCCGAGGGATTGGAGAGGACGCAGGGCCACGTCAGCGATGACGAAGACCTCCTCAAGTCATGGCCATGGCAGGGAGCTTGCTCTCTTACCTGCTGCCGACGACAAAGAGGGAGGAGGAGATGGGGAAAGATTTGCGGTGCTAGGGAGGAACCCTAGGCTCTGCACGGACGCTGAGGGATATTTATGGAGGAGGAGGAGGCGAGGGACGCGTGGCCTCGACGTCCGTGAGACGGTGTTGATGTCTGTCGCGCTCTCTCTCTCTCTCTCTCTGATGGACTGACGAAAGGAGGAGGAAGGAGGACGCCGTCTACAAGAAGGGCTGTGCACGAGGGAAGCTGGGCCGGCTAGTGGGAGAGAGCCCACTCGAGGCGCCAAATAAGAAAAAGGAAAACCCACTAGGAATATTGAAAACAAACAGAGACAAAACTAAATGCACAGGAAAATCTATTGAGGCTAAAAATAAAATAAAAATGCCCCTGGTCATAAGGAATTATGACCTATTTAAATTAAATTGAAAGGGAATATTTGGAGCAAATAAATATTTACAAAACATAATTTAATTGATCTGTTTTGTGAATAATTGCACCATTAAATCATAGTTTCAAAACAACAATACATAGCATCACATCCACCACAAATCATACTAAAGCATGGGCATTTTTGAAAGAGGAATGGAGCAAGAGAATCTTGGGCTTGAGATAAATAGAGAAGGGGAAATTTTGAATCCTATTGCAATCCACATAGTGCTCCTTACTTTCAAATGCACTACCCCACATCATTCATATATCATCATCACATGTCACACGACATACATCACTAGATTCACAAGGCAACAAACACAAAAGACATGGACATAAGTATGCATGCATGCAAAGGAAAAACATGAAAAGGTGAGCATCACATGAAATAACACATGAATTGATCTCTCATGTCAATGACAAGGTGGACCCACATACAGAAGGTTCCAAATAAGGCAAGTTGCACTCTTGGGGCATTACAAACTCTCCCACACTAGAAAAAGATCTCGCCCCGAGATCTAGGACTGAAAGAACTCTGGGAATTCAAAACGGAGGTGATACTCGCGTTCCCAAGTGGCCTCTTTATCGGAATGGTGTGACCACTGCACTTTGAGAAATTTGACAGTCTTGTTGTGGGTCTTGCGCTCAGTCGCCTCGAGAACTGCGACTGGATGCTCACGATAGGATATGTCAGGTTGAAGGTCGATGTCTCAAAGATGAACAGTGCGCTCGGGAGTCTTGAAGAATCTCCGGAGCTGAGAGACATGGAACACGTCATGCACATTTGCGAAGTTTGACGGGAGCTCGAGCTAATACGCAAGGTCGCCTCTCTTGCCAACAATTCTGAACGAACCCACGAAACGAGGCGCAAGCTTGCCTTTGATGCCAAAGTGTTGTGTACCCTTCATAGGGGACACCTTGAGATAAATGAAGTCATCAAGCTCATAAGACATGTCACGATGCTTGCTATCATAATAGCTCTTCTGACGGGACTGCGTTGCTCTGAGATTATCCCGAATGACCCAACACATCTCTTCAGCTTCTTCTATCAAGTCATTCCCAAGAATTTGACGCACGCCGGTCTCGGACCAGTTGAGCGGGGTAGGGCACTTCCTGCCATAGAGAATCTCAAACGGAGCTTTGCCTGAACTAGCTTGATAACTGTTGTTATACGAGAACTTAGCGAAAGGCAGACAGTCTTCCCACTTCATGCCAAAAGATATAACACAGGCTCTCAGCATATCCTCAAGGTCCTGATTGACTCTCTCCACTTGACCACTAGTCTGAGGATGAAAAGCTGTGCTGAAGCGTATCTTCGTGCCCATTGATACGTCTCAAACGTATCTATAATTTTTCATGGTTTCATGCTGTTATCTTGTCAACTTTGGATGTTTTATGTACCTTTTATATCTTTTTTTGGACTAACTTATTAATTCAGTGCCAAGTGCCAGTTCCTGTTTTTCTGTGTTTTTGACTCTTTTTAGATCTGATTTTGGAACAGAGTCCAAACGGAATAAAATCCCCGAAATAAGTTTTTCCAGAACGGAAGAAGATCGGGGGACTTGAGAGCCAAGGCAGGAGAGCCACAAGGGGCCCACAAGCCCTGTAGACGCCACCAGGGGGGCCGGCGGCTACCAAGCTTCTGGCCCCCCTGGAGCTCCCCTGCCCTAGCTCTTTCGCCTATATATTCCCTAAAATCCTAGAAAAAATGAGGGCATCCACGAAAACACGTTTCCGCCGCCGCAAGCTTCCATTTCCGCGAGATCTCATCTGGAGACCCTTCCTGGTGCCCTGCCGGAGGGGACTTTGGAGTTGGAGGGCTTCTACCACAACATCATCGCCTCTCCAATGACTCGTGAGTAGTCCACTTCAGACCTACGGGTCATTAGTTAGTAGCTAGATGGCTTCTTCTCTCTCTTGGATCTTCAATACAAAGTTCTCCATGATCTTCATGGAGATCTATCCGATGTAATCCTCTTTGGCGGTGTGTTTGTCGAAATTCGACGAATTGTGGATTTGTGATCAGATTATCTATGATTTATATTTGAGTCTTTGCTGATTTCTTATATGCATGATTTGATCTCCTTGTAAGTATCTACGAGTCTTGGGTTTTGTTTGGCCAACTAGATCTATGATTCTTGCAATGGGAGAAGTGCTTGGTTTTGGGTTCATACCGTGTGGTGACCTTTCCCAGTGACAGAAGGGGCAGCAAGGCACACATCGTGTTGGTGCCATCAAGGGTACCAAGATGGGCTTTCATCATAGATTTGAGATTGTCCATCTACATCATGTCATCTTGCTTAAGGCGTTACTCTGTTCTTATGAACTTAATACACTAGATGCATGCTAGATAGCGGTCGACATGTGGAGTAATAGTAGTAGATGTAGAAAGTATCGGTCTACTTGTTTTGGACGTGATGCCTATAGATATGATCATTGCCATAGATAACGTCACGACTTTGCGCGGTTCTATCAATTGCTCGACAGTAATTCGTTCACCCACCTCTACTTGCTTTCATGAGAGAAGCCACTAGTGAACACTACGGCCCCCGGGTCTATTCACAACTATCGTCTCCACTTTCACTTTTACTTTGCTTTGTTTACTTTTTGCTTTCAGTTCTCACTTTGCAAACAATCTATAAGGGATTGACAACCCCTTCATAGCGTTGGGTGCAAGCTCGTTGTGTTTGTGCAGGTACTTGTGACTTGACGCGATCCTCCCACTGGATCGATACCTTGGTTCTTAGACTAAGGGAAATACTTACCACCGCTGTGCTACATCACCCTTTCCTCTTCAAGGGAACACCAACGCAAGGCTCCAAGGCCGCGGGGAAATCCTTTGCATATTTGCCAAGGAAGTCCCTATAGGCATAGCCCGTAGCAGAAGGATTCCTGGCGCCGTTGCCAGGGAAGGTCTGTTGACGCAGTAGGAGAAGGATTTTTGGCGCCGTAGCCGGGGAGGAGGATCTCTTGCCGAGGAGGATCTAGACAAGAATAATCTCCCGTCAACACGCCTATTTCTGGCGCCGTTGTCGGGGAGGAGAGATCAAGTCAAGATCTATCCAAGTAAGTGTCACAAACTCATCTCTTGCGTTTACCTTTTTTTGCCAGTTGCCTCTCGTTTTCCTCTCCCCCACTTCACATTTGCTGTTTTCATTTGCCTTTCTCCTTTGCCGTTTTCATTTGCCTTTCTCCTTTGCCATTTTCTTTTGCCTTTTGCCATTTTCCTTTGCCAGTTTTCTTGCTTGCCTGTGTTCTTGTTGGTTTGTTGAAGTCATCATGGCTGAAAACACCAACCTTTGCGACTTCTCGAGTACTAATAATAATGATTTTATTAGTACTCCGATTGCTCCCGCCACTAGTGCGGAATCATACGAAATCAATGCCGCCTTGCTGAATCTTGTTATGAAAGAGCAATTCTCTGGCCTTCCTAGGGAAGATGTCGCATCCCATCTCAATACCTTCATGGAGCTTTGCGATATGCAAAAGAAAAGAGATGTGGATAATTATGTTGTTAAGTTGAAGCTTTTTCCTTTCTCGTTGCGAGATCGCGCAAAAACTTGGTTTTCTTCTTTGCCTAAAAATAGTATCGATTCTTGGGATAAGTGCAAAGATGCTTACATATCCAAGTATTTTCTGCCGGCTAAGATTATCTCTCTCTGTTACGATATCATGAATTTCAAGCAATTTGACCGTGAACACGTTGCACAATATTGGGAGAGGATGAAGTTAATGATTAGAAATTGTCCCGCTCATGGCTTGAGTTTGTGGATGATTATACAAATCTTTTATGCTGGTTTGAATTTTGCTTCTCGCAATATCTTGGACTCCGCCTCAGGTGGAACGTTCATGGAAATCATGTTAGGAGAAGCTACAAAACTCCTAGACAATATCATGACCAACTACTCTCAGTGGCACACTGAAAGGCACCTACTAGCAAAAAGGTACACGCTATAGAAGAAATTAACTCGCTTAGTGCTAAGCTAGATGAGTTGATGAATTTGGTTGCTAGTATAAATGCTCCTTTAGATCCTAATGACATGCCACTATCTTCCTTGATTGAGAGTAGCAACGCTAGTTTGGACGTTAATTTTGTTGGTAGGAACAATTTTGGCAACAACAATGCTTTTAGAGGAAACTATGTTCCTAGGCCTTTTTCTAGCAACTCCTCTAACAATTATGGCAATTCCTACAACAACACTTATGGAAATCATAACTAATTACCCTCTAATTTGGAGAGTAATATCAAAGAGTTCATCAACTCTCAAAAGGTTTTCAATGCGTCCATAGAGGAAAAACTACTCAAAATTGACGATTTGGCTAAGAGTGTTGATAGGATGTCTTGTGATATTGATGCTTTGAAAGTTAGATGTGCTCCTCCCAAGGTCAACTTGGATGTAACTTTAAAAGCTATGCGTGTCTCCATGAATGAGAGCAAAGAAAGAACCGCCCAAATTCACGCTAGGCATGAATGTTTTAAAAGGGTGCGTTCTAGTGATGCAAATCACGAAGATCTTAAAGTGCTTTGTGTGACTCCTCTTGAATCTTTGTTTTCTGGTGTCAAACCTATTGATGAAGGTGCTGGATATGAATCCACTTTGGTTGAGAAACGTCCCAATGATTCGGAGTCCACCTATCTTGATGATAAAGGTGTGGAGAGTGGAGTAGAAGAAATCAAAATTTTGGGTCGTAATGAAACTCCCACTTTGGATTTCAAGGAATTCAATTATGATAGTTGCTCCTTGTTTGAATGCATTTCCTTGATGTAATCCATTGCAAACTCTCCACATGCTTATAGCCAAAGCAAAGCCTTTACCGCACATATCGTAGATGCTATGATGAAATCTCTTGAAGAGAAACTCGAACTAGAAGTCTCTATACCTAGAAAACTTTATGATGAGTGGGAACCTACTATCAAAATCAAAATCAAAAACTATGAACGCAATGCTTTGTGTGATCTGGGTGCTAGTGTTTCCGCGTTTCCAAAGTCTTTATGTGATATTCTTGGTTTTCATGAGATTGAAGAGTGTTCTCTTAATTTGCATCTTGTGGATTCTACTATCAAGAAACCCATGGGAAGGATCGATGATGTTCTTATTGTTGCAAATAAGAACTATGTACCCGTGGATTTCATTGTACTTGACATAGATTGTAATCCTTCATGTCCCATTATTCTTGGTAGACCTTTCCTAAGGACTATTGGTGCTTTCATCGATATGAAGGAAAGGAATATTAGATTTCAATTTCCTCTAAAGAAGGTCATGGAGCATTTTCCTAGAAAGAAAATGAGTTTGCCTTATGAATCTATGATGAGGGCTACTTATGGTTTGAGCACCAAAGATGACTATACGTGATTCCATCACCTTATGCCTAGCTAAGGGCGTTAAACAATAGCGCTTGTTGGGAGGCAACCCATCGAATCTATCCTTTTTCTTTCTGTTTTGTGGCATAAGGGCGTTAAACAATAGCGCTTGTTGGGAGGCAACCCAACGAATCTATCCTTTTTCTTTCTGTTTTGTGTTTTCCACACTTTCATAATTCTGTTATGATTGTGTTTTTTGTGTTTCTTTTGCGTTTGTGCCAAGTAAAACCATTATCATTAGTCTTGGGGATGATCGTTTTGTCATGCTGGAAAACACAGAAACTTTCTGCTCACGAAACGATTTTTTTTTCTGTAAGAGATTTTGAGTTGATTAGTTTTTCCGCTCATTGCTATGAAAATTATTCAGAATTTTTGAAGTACGAGAAGTATACGAAGTATACAGATTGCTACAGACTGGTGTGTTGTTAACAGATTCTGTTTTTGTTGAGTTGGTTGTTTATTTGGATGAAACTATATATAGTATCGGGGGGTATTAGCCATGGATGATTGAAAATACAGTAACCCAACATCAACATAAGTAGAATTTAAGTTTGCTACAGTAGCTAAGGAAGTGGTGGTTTGCTTTCTTATACTAATGTTATCATGAGTTTCTGTTTAAGTTTCGTCGTGTGAAGTTTTGAAGTTTTGGGTGAAGTTCTTATGGACAAAAAGATAAAGAGTGGCAAGAGCTCAAGCTTGGGGATGCCCAAGGCACCCCAAGTTGATTCAAGGATGCCGAAAAAGCCTAAGCTTGGGGATGCCCCGGGAAGGCATCCCCTCTTTCATCTTCAATCCATCGGTAACATTACTTGGGGCTATATTTTTATTCACCACATGTTATGTGTTTTGCTTGGAGCGTCTTGTATCGTAGAAGTCTTTTATTTCTGTTGTGTCACAATCTTCCTTGCTGCACAGCTAGAGAGAGAGACATGCACTCACCGTGATTTTGTCGAGCTTCACTTATATCCTTCGGTTAGACAATTCAGCTCACATGTGCTTCACTTATATCTTTTGAGCTAGTTGATTTTACTCTATGTGCTTCACTTATATCTTTTAGAGCACGGAAGCACGTGGCTTGGTAGTTGATCTATGCTATGAAAGTAGTCTCAAAAGGGGTAGTTATCCAAAGGGATATGAAAACTTCCACCTTCATGTGCATTGAGTAGTTAGAGAAGTTTTATTCATCTCAACTAGTTTTGAGTTGTGGTTATGGTAATATTGAAGTTATACTAGTGAGGTGTTGTGGATCTAGAAATACTTGTGTTGAAGTTAGTGATTCCCGTAGCATGCACGTATGGTGAACCGTTATGTGATGAAATATGAGCGTGATTAGTCTATTGATTGTCATCCTTTGTGTGGCGGTCGGGATCGCGCAATGGTTTATACCTACCAACCCTTCCCCTAGGAGTATGCGTTGAATGCTTTGTTTGGATTACTACTACAACTTTTGCAACAAGTATATGAGTTCTTCATGACTAATGTCGAGTCCATGGTTTAGATGCACTTTCACCTTCCACCATCACTATCTTCGTTAGTGTCGTGCAACTTTCGCCGGTGCACAAAACCCACCATATAGCCTCCCTCAAAACAGCCATCATACCTACCTACTATGGCTTTTTCGAAGCCATTACGAGATATATTGCCATGCAACTACCACCATGACATGTGCCACCACTTCTACATTGCCATTGCATGATCATAAGATAGCTAGCATGATGTTTCCATTGATGTCTATGCCATGCTAGATCATTGTCACGGTACACTACCGAAGGCATTCCATATAGAGTCATCATTGCTCTAAGTTTTGAGTTGTAAGTGTGATGATCATCATTGATGGAGCATTGTCCCATGTGAGGAAATAAAAGAGGCCAGCGAAGCCCATATATAAAAAGAGGCCAAAGATGCCCACCAAAATAAAAAAAGAAAAAAAGAAAAAGAGGCCAAAGAGCCCACCAAAAAAAAGAGAGAAATAGAGAGAAGGGACAATGCTACTATCTTCCACACTTGTGCTTATTAAGCACCATGATCTTCATGACTGAGAGTCTCTCGTTTTGTCACCACCATATAGCTAGTGGGAAATTTTCATTATATAACTTGGCTTGTATATTCCAATGATAGTCTTCCTCAAAGTTGCCTTAGGTCTTCGTGAGCAAGCAAGTTGGATGGACACCCACTAGTTTTCTTTAAGAGTTTTCACTTACTCTTAGCTCTAGTGCATCATTTGTATGGCAATCCCTACTCATTCACATTGATATCTATTGATGAGCATCTCCATAGCTCATTGATATGCCTAGTTAATGTGACCGTCCTCTCCTTGTTTGCCTTGCAACCTCCACCACACTCCATTCCGCTTTTAGTGCTAAAACCATGGCTCACGCTCATGTATTGCGTGAGAGTTGAAAAGGTTTGAGAAAGTAAAGGTGTGAAAACAATTACTTGGCCAATACCGAGGTTGTGCATGATTTAAATTCGTTCTGCAAGGATGATAGAGCATAGCCAGACTATATGATTTTGTAGGGATAACTTTCTTTTGGCCTTGTTATTTTGAAAGTTAATGATTACCTTGCTAGTTTGCTTGAAGTATTATTGTCTCCACGTCAATAGCAAACTATTGTTTTGAATCTAATGGATCTGAACATTCACGTCACATAAGAGGAGTTACAAAGGACATCAATGCTAGGTAGCATGAAAGCATCAAAAATTCATTCTTTATCACTTCCCTACTCAAGGACGAGCAGGAGATAAGCTTGGGGATGCTTGATACATCTCAAACGTATCTATAATTTTTGATGGTTTCATGTTGTTATCTTGTCAACTTTGGATGTTTTATGTACCTTTTATATCTTTTTTTGGACTAACTTATTAATTCAGTGCCAAGTGCCAGTTCCTGTTTTTCTGTGTTTTTGACTCTTCTTAGATCTGATTTTGGAACGGAGTCCAAACGGAATAAAATCCCCGAAATAAGTTTTTCCAGAACGGAAGAAGATCGGGGGACTTGAGAGCCACAAGGGGCCCACAAGCCCTGTAGCCGCCACCAGGGGGGCCGGCGGCTACCAAGCTTCTGGCTCCCCTGGAGCTCCCCTGCCCTAGCTCTTTCGCCTATATATTCCCTAAAATCCTAGAAAAAATGAGGGCATCCACGAAAACACTTTTCCGCCGCCGCAAGCTTCCGTTTCCGCGAGATCTCATCTGGAGACCCTTCCCGGTGCCCTGCCGGAGTGGACTTTGGAGTTGGAGGGCTTCTACCACAACATCATTGCCTCTCCAATGACTCGTGAGTAGTCCACTTCAGACCTACGGGTCCGTAGTTAGTAGCTAGATGGCTTCTTCTCTCTCTTGGATCTTCAATACAAAGTTCGCCATGATCTTCATGGAGATCTATCCGATGTAATCCTCTTTGGCGGTGTGTTTGTCGAGATCCGATGAATTGTGGATTTGTGATCAGATTATCTATGATTTATATTTGAGTCTTTGCTGATTTGTTATATGCATGATTTGATATCCTTGTAAGTCTCTCCAAGTCTTAGGTTTTGTTTGGCCAAATAGATCTATGATTCTTGCAATAGGAGAAGTGCTTGGTTTTGGGTTCATACCGTGTGGTGACCTTTCCCAGTGACAGAAGGGGCAGCAAGGCACACATCGTGTTGGTGCCATCAAGGGTAACAAGATGGGCTTTCATCATAGATTTGAGATTGTCCATCTACATCATGTCATCTTGCTTAAGGCGTTACTCTCTTCTTATGAACTTAATACACTAGATGCATGCTGGATAGCGGTCGACGTGTGGAGTAATAGTAGTAGATGTAGAAAGTATCGGTCTACTTGTTTTGGACGTGATGCCTATAGATATGATCATTGCCATAGATAACGTCACGACTTTGTGCGGTTCTATCAATTGCTCGACAGTAATTCGTTCACCCACCGTCTACTTGCTTTCATGAGAGAAGCCACTAGTGAACACTACGGCCCCCGGGTCTATTCACAACTATCGTCTCCACTTTCACTTTCACTTTTCTTTGTTTACTTTTTTGCTTTCAGTTCTCACTTTGCAAGCAATCTATAAGGGATTGACAACCCCTTCATAGCGTTGGGTGCAAGCTCTTTGTGTTTGTGCAGGTACTTGTGACTTGACGCGGTCCTCCCACTGGATCGATACCTTGGTTCTCAAACTGAGGGAAATACTTACCGCCGCTGTGCTACATCACCCTTTCCTCTTCAAGGGAACACCAACGCAAGGCTCCAAGGCCGCGGGGAAATCCTTTGCATATTTGCCAAGGAAGTCCCTATAGGCGTAGCCCGTAGCAGAAGGATTCCTGGCGCCGTTGCCAGGGAAGGTCTTTTGACGCAGTAGCACCCATCGCAGACTGAAAAGAGTCCCAGAACATGGAAGTGAGGATACTTCCGTGATCCAAAGAAATCATCATAGGCACACCATGCAAAGACAGTATCCTGGAAGTGTATAGTTCTGCAAGCTGAGCTGCGGAGATAGATTCCTTGAATGGAAGAAAATGAGCCACTTTACTCAACTTGTCGATGACGACGAAGATGGCATCATTACCCTTCTTGGACTTCGGAAACCCGGTGACGAAATCAATCACAATATGCTCGAACTTCCACTCGGGTATGGGCAATGGATGCAAAAGACTTGCTGGACGTTGATGCTCTGCTTTCACCCTTCGACATACATCACATTCATTTACGAACTGAGCAGTCTCACGCTTCATGTGAGTCCACCAGAAGGTCTGTTTCAAGTTCTGATACATCTTGGAGCTTCCAGGATGTATGGAGAGCAGAGAGTTATGAGCTTCTTCCATGATTACCTTTGTGAGATCACCTTTTGGAACGACAAGACGATCCTCAAAGAACAACGTGTCTCAGGCATCAACACTGAAGCACTTGTATTTGGGAAGTCCCTTTGCCAAGCCAATCTTGACTTTCTTCACCATTGCATCAAGAAGCTGTGCTGCTCGGACCTGATCTTCCAAGGTAGGAGAGATCTGAAGATTGGCAAGAAATCCCTGAGGTACTAACTGAAGGTTGAGATTTTTGAAATATTCACAAAGGTCAGGCTGGAGAGGCTTCAGAATGAGACTGTTGCAGTAAGCCTTCCTGCTCAAAGCATCTGCCACGACATTAGCTTTGCCTGGCGTGTACTCAACACTCGGATTAAAATCTTGGGGCATTTCCACCCAACGAGTTTGCCAGAGATTCAGGTTAGGCTGGGTGAAGATGTACTTGTGACTCTTGTGATCGGTGAACACTTCAACCTTTCTCTCCAACAAGAGGTCTCTCCAAGTCATCAGAGCATGTACCACTTCTGCCAGCTCAAGATCATGCACAGGATAATTCTTCTCCGCTGGCTTCAACTGCCCGGAGGTATAAGCAACCACTTTCTTCTCTTGCATCAGAACTGCACCAAGACCTTGAAGAGAGGCGTCGCAGAACACTTGGTAAGGTTTGGAGTCATTAGGAGGAACCAAGACTAGAGTAGAGGTGAGCTTCTCTTTGAGTGTGTCGAAGGCCAACTGACACTCTAGAGACCAGCCATACTTCACACCCTTCTGAAGAAGATTTGAGAGAGGCTTAGCAATCTTGGAGAAGTTCTCAACGAACCTTCTACAATAGCTTGCAAGCCCGAGAAATCTTCGAAGTTGCTTCACATTCTACGGAGGCTCCCACTCAACAATGGCCTGCACCTTCGACGGATCAACTTTGATGCCCTCGGCAGAGATGATGTGCCCAATATAGATGACTTCTTTCAACCAGAACTCACACTTGGAAAACTTGGCATAGAATTTGTGCTCTCTCAGCTTATCGAGCACCAGTCTGAGATGTTCTTCATGTTCTTCCTCAGTCTCCGAAAAGACCAGAATATCGTCGAGATACAGCAAGACGAACTCATTCTTGAAAAGAGATAATATGTAGTTCATCATTCGACAAAATGTCGGAGGAGCATTTTCCACACAAAAATACATGACCGTATACTCATACGAGCCAAAACTAGTTCTGAAAGCAGTCTTCGGAATATTCTCTTCGCGAATGCGAATTTCATGATAGCCCATTCTGAGATCGAGCTTGGAGAAGATCTTAGCCCCTTTCAACTGTTCGAACAACTCATTTATGTTCGGAAGTGGATACTTGTTCCTGATTGTCTTCTTGTTCAATGGACGGTAATCGACACACAACCGGTCCATGCCATCCTTCTTCTTGACAAACAGAACTCCACAACCCCAAGGAGACGAGCTCGGTCTGATCACACCCAAACGCTCCTACTCATCGAGTTGCCTCTTAAGTTCCTTCAGCTCTCCTGGAACCAATTTGTACGGCCGTTTGCACACTGGCTCAGTACCTGGCTCAAGCTCAATTAAAAATTCAACTTCTCGGTGTGGAGGCATTCCTGGCAGCTCTTCTGGAAACACATCTTCATATTCGCAGACCACTGGGACTTGCGAAATAGGATTAATCTCACCCTTTTCATTCAAAGAGAACACACGAATTGTATAATCGCGCGCTGCGAATATAATCACGTCCTCCGAAGAGTGACTAAGATTCACTTCTTTAGCTTCACAATCAATCGATGCCTTGTTCATGGCCAACCAGTCCATACCAAGGATCAAAAATGTCGGAATTGCCCAAGACAAAAGGAGATGCCAGAAAAGAGTAATTACCCATCTTGACAGAAACATTCGGGACCCGAGAATTGGAATTCATCAATCTCCCAGGAGAAACTAATGAGATCGGTTTAAGCAAGTCTTGACAAACAAACTCATGCTTTGCAAAGAATGGACGGGACATGAAGCAATGCGATGCACCAGAATCAAATAACACTTTAGCAGGAATATTGTTGACGAGGAGGTTACCCATGATCACATCTGACGAGTTTTCTGCCTCAACCGCATTCACCATGTTGACTCGAGCAGACCTGGGGTTGAACTTGACGATAGCACTGCTTGGAGGTTTGCCTGGAGGAGGAGGCGGAAGACGGAACTGAGAAGTGCACTTGTTGGCATAGTGACCCTTCTCCCCACACTTGTGACAAGTAACATCTGCTGGCTGACGGTACTGTGTCTGAGGAGGCCCTTGCTTCTGCTGCTGGAATCTCTGCTGGAAAGCAGGGTTGGGTGGGTGGGAAGAACCACGGCCACCTGAATGCTTGAACTGCTGTGTGTGCCGAGGAGGAAGAGGAGACACCCAATACTTCTGTTGCTTCTGAGCCACCTGAGTAGAGGAAGACGAGCGGGAATCTCTGAAGCGCTTCTTAGAATTCTCCACCCTGAGAAAAACTGCCTCAGCCCTGAGAGCTAAGTTGCAAAACTTATCGAACTCCTCAGGATCGTGCAAAGCGAGAGCTAACTGCAAATCTTCTTTCAAGCCACCTCTAAACTGATAAGTCTTGCTCTTTTGATTAGGGATATCCTACAAAGCATATCGGGCTAGCTCGTGGGACTCGACGTTGTACTTGTACACAGAGTTACCACCTTACTTCAAGCGCCTGAAATTCTCACGCATTTCCTCCACAAAGCTGGATGGAATGTAGTGGGATCTGAAGTCATGGCAAAACTCATCCCAAGTGATCACTCTAGCACCCCTAGAATCCTTCAACTCTTGCCACCAGATAGATGCTTGCCCCTTCAGCTGGAATGTTGCAAACTTGACGAAATCCTCAGGACGAACATTGCTGCATTCAAAGTACTTGTTCATGTCGCGGATCCAATCCTCAGCATCAAACGGCTGGTCACAGGAAGTGAAAGTCTTCGGCTGATTTGATAGGAACTGACTCAGATTAGCAAACTGATTACCCCATGATTGAAGTTGCCTTGCTGCTAATTAGTCCTCTCTTGCAACAACTGTATCAGCATCTGAGTGTTTGCATTTGTAGCAGCCATCACCGCTTGCCAAGCCTCTGCATGAGGAGGCTACGGCGGAGGAGGATTCTCCGGAGGAGGAGGTGGTGGCGGCACATCCTCACGACCTGGATTCTCACGAGTTGGTGGAGCCATCCTGAAGACAGACAACACATTAGCCCACATAATAAATTGAAGGTATAGCTGAATCAAAAAGGCAGGAACATCTGAACATGAATATTAGTAATTGCACTCGAACAAAGTAGTAAGAATGCTTCCTGAAAGTGACTGTCGACAAAATTCTGATTAAGACCACTTGCAAACAAGTATGAGCTAGAACTGCTCGGAACAAACATATAATCGAGATTTCATTCGATATCTTCGTGGATAAGATCGCACGGGCTCGAATTTACAGTAGCCATCCTGTGCAAGGTAGTGCACACGACTTACGAAGTATCCCCGAGTCGTAGCAAGCTACAAGGACTCTTTAAGACACAACGAGAACCGCTGTAAGACGACCGTGAACAAACATACCCACTGAATGTCGAATCCGAACCTCGCATCATGCATCTGTAGGAAGATTGTCCTATAAGTCACTACTTGATATCCAACCTATGAATTCCCGAAATATCTGGTCATGCAATCTGGTACACGGATACAAGGAGTAATATTCACACAACTCCTATACTAACCCGCCCATTGTATCACATCCGTCAACACATAACCAGAATCTCGGACCTTCATCTACAACAGACCCTCGTGATCACAATGATACAAAGTATGGCAGTACTCCCGAACAATCTGCACCAGTACTGGGGACATCGGGGTTATCTCGCCACTACTAGTATTGAAGCAATTACGAACATCCTTTGTTCTGAGATACTCAGAAATCTAAATGATGGCGATGTGCACAAGAATCCCCTGGAGCTCAACTCCCCTGAAGAAATCAAGGTAGACAGGAGGCACCAAGACAGAACTCCGTCACATCAAAATCATATAGATTTCAAAAATACCCGTGTGATCCTATTTTTTTTGAGCGAGAAGAGGAGTAGAATTAAGATTTCCTAAGTCGAGAACCTCACCAGAGCATGGAAGAGGAGAAAAAAGAATCCTAGTCTCTGATATAACTAAGACTCCAAAACATTTTACTAGACTCGACTCGGCCAAGTACGATCACACAAAGGCTCCTATGTTGGTAAGGCTCTGATTTCCCACTTTTTAACGACTAAGATGCGGTCGTTTCCGATTTAGGGAACGAGGCCCCAAAATGGAAAGAAGTGCATCTAAGCGTTTCGCAAGCACGGTAACATAGCGCATACATAATAATAGAATGACAAATAGGGAATCATCAGCCATCTCATAGATAATATAAGAGTTTACATCACACAAATATTTAGACAAGGTAGTTTCGCTACGGACTACATAACATGAGAAAAGGCTATGCTACCCTGCATGCTTTGCCCACGATCACGACCATGCCTCAGTCTTCTGCATAGTTCACGTACAGGCGGTCGTTCTCCTCATCGTACTGCAAAGCCAGCTGTGTGCCATCGGGATCACCTGTGTCGGGCGTACGTGTACCTGCTGGGGTGTTGAAGTAATCTGTGAGCCACAGGGACTCAACAATCTATGACCTCGGTGCCAGAACTAGTTAAGTTATTAGGTAAGGAAGGTTTAGTGTTTAGGTTGCAGCATCCTAATCATTTATGGTGGCTAACTTACGTATAACAAGTTATTCAAGGTGGTCTATACGAGCGATCGATGACTAGCTGATCAATAAGTGATCCTGAACACCTACCTACGTCAATCATAACCCCACCATGTTCCCGATCGAAGAGAGGTCTTCGAAGGGAACAGTCACAGTTACGCACATAGTTGGCAATTTTATCAGAGTATGTTAAAGTTATCTATAACCGGATGTTAACAAATATTCCAAGTTGCCACATAACCGCGGGCACGGCTTTCCGAAAGATTAAACCCTGCAGAGGTGCTCCAACTAGTCCATCACAAACGGTCACGGGCTGCAAAGTAATCCTCTATCACGAATCTCGTGATCTCATCGGATTCCTTAGAGGAAAACCTCAACTCTGGGGAGAACCAAAGCTTCACCGGGAATGCTATACGCAAGATATATCGCTAAGGTAAGACAAGAATAGCAGGACCTCCCGGCGTGTCGACGACCCTGATAAGAGCCGTGTATCTCAGTCTCAGGACACGCTGGATGAGCACATCATACAGTGGCCTGATAGACATCTCCCGAGTTGCCCTGGGTTGGCCCGGCACACGACTCTAGTTTGGACCAACACTCATGAGGAGCACTGGCCCGGGTTGTTGATTAATTCCTCGGGGTAGCTATTCCCTATGCAGATTATTATAAAGTGATTAGGAAATTAACACCAATGTTGGGTCCTGCCGGACAAGTCTTCACACTACACGATTTATCAAGGGGGTCCCTATAACAACCCCAAACGTGTTAGGAGCGATCAGTTATGGAATCAAACACCGGTAGCCGGAAAATATGGTGGCAATAACGGAACAAAACACCCGGAAAAAGGCCAGGCCTTCCGTTATTTACCAAGTATATAGGTGTATTAATTAAAAAACAGATTTAACATAATGATATCAAAATCATGTTATCACATGAGACAAATGCACCTCCAATTCGCAACGCTAACATTAGAAGCTGAGCAAGCCTACTTAGCCATTCAATATTTGCTAGGAGGGAAAGTGTTTGGGTTTCATGGAAATATCAGGAGGCAATTATTTCAGTGGTAGGCAGCGAGCATAAGACGAAGGAAACGTGAATCTATCATAACAAGTCTAGATATGGAATCAAGGTCATATCATCTTGCCCGTGATGTCTTTAGCTTGGAACTGCTCTTGTTCGTCCTGCACGTACTCTCCCGGATCTACGTACTCGCTCTCTGATCCCGGTGCTACCCAACATAAAAATAGCATCCAATGAACAACAGCACAACAAGATGCAACCAGCACATGATGCATGAGATGAAAATGTAGCATGCATCTCTATTCTAGTCACTTGAACATGCATGAGAAGAAAATACAAACTTATGGACATAACTGCATTCTAAGATATCTTGACTTGCATTAGGATGACATTAATCAATGCATCATGCAGAAACGATGCAAAAACATATAAAGAACGTTACGAACGGAGCTACGGATCAACCGGAAACAACTAAACAAGAAATGGAGTCCTACGGATCAAATCCATCACAACAAACTCCAATGGCATACTTCTGGTATTCCCAGGTTGCCATATCACAAAACAAACAAGTATGGATGGGGTGGTGCAAGGAATATCACCACACCATCAACTATGCACTCACAAGCATCAAAACATCAAAACTATACATACTGTCCTAAACAGCATCATAACAGTTTGAGAGCTACATGCAAAGCACCTACAACCACACAAATGTGCCAAATAAGATATGTGGCAGAATCTATTCAAAAGCTCTACAAGCATGAGCAAAAATATAATATAAAGTAGTTCCACACAGAAAGTTCTACAGCTGCTAACTTGGACAAACATATCAGTTTTCAGGGACTTAGTGAAATTCTCAGATTCTCACTAGCTGTTTATGCTCTGAAGCATTTTGACAGCACCCAAACCAATATCTATAGGAAGCCAAGTGGAATGAAAATTGAGAGAGAGCTATACAAACACAAAAGCTACAACTTTCCAGTTGATTGCAAGGGCTGATTCCCAACACATGAACTTTTGCAAGCACAACTACAAGGGAAGAAAATATCAGCAGTTTCTCAGACTTAGTGAAAATCACAGATTTTCACTAAGCTGGAATTTGAGCCACATGCCTACTTTCACTAAGCACAACTTGCACATGAAAACTCCAAAGCATAAAACAAAACCAACATGCTATAGAGGGGTTCACCCTCTACTGCCACTACAAGGAATCAACCTCTTGGGCTCATCGCATCACATGGAACCAAGCTCTAAACCTTGAGCAAAACAGAAATATGACATTCCCAGAAAATGTTCCAAAGTGGATTCTGACTCCACCAATGTATTCCTGGGATGATTCTACCCCAAAAACATATATAATACATAGGCACTTGCATAGAACAAATGGGCACAAAGCTAAGAAGAAAATAAACATGGAATCACAAAGGGGTGAATAGTGCTATATCACATGCTACTCACTAGATCATCACCTACACATGCACTTGCACACACTCACATATCCAATGGTGCACATGAGGGGTAGACCTCATGTTCATGTGCCTTACATCAAGCACAAACATAATAAGCACCTACACATGCTAGTTATCACACACCACTAGCTTACACTCACATCATGCATTCCTACACCTACACATACAAACTTGCACTTAGGTGCCCACTAAGGCTATGCCATGGCTTGGCATGTGGGTGTCACACACACACTTGCACACACAAACATCACATGATCATCTATGCACACACCACAAAGTATGTGGGGGGGGGGGAACCCACACACACACACACATACACACGCTTGCACTAACTAGTGCTTAAGTTCATCACTCAAGCACATAAGTAACACACACACATATGCATCATTAGCCTAGTGCAATACACACATGCTAAACACACTCACATACATGGTATGTTGTTCCACCTACACTAGCACACAAATACCTACACATGCATTTCTACCATGCTAGCAAAATACTAGAGACAACATGCTGGTTGTGAGCTAAAAATAAATACCACATGAGGTGACCAAGCATATCACAACACTATGCAAGCAAAAAATGCAAAACAGAAAAAGGAAATGGCAACAAAAATAAAAGGTGTGGGGGTGTTCGAACCCAGGTGCCCATGGATCACCCCAGCAACTAACACCACTGGGCTGGTGTGCTCTGGCTCGACAGGAATAGAGAAGGGAGCAGGGTAAGCTGGCTACTGAAGAGACTGTGCCCAAGAGATAAATAACAAAAGGGGGCGATGCGGGACTCGATCCCACGACCACCTGAAGCCACAAAACCGCCCTACCACTACGCTGCTGCTACGGATCTTAACAGAGAAGGGGAGTAAACTCTATTGAGCAACCCCCTCTTGTCCTTCCTTTTCCCGACGGTGGCCGGAACAGGGGAAGCACCACGCCGGCGATACACATCATATTGGACTGCCGCTCATCGATGGAAGGAAGTAGGGACTCCCACGGTTCCATTTCTACAGCTAACTCCCCTCAAGGATGCCTATAGCTACGGCTCCACGACGCGCGGCGGCGCCGGTGACAGAAAGGGGAACGACGACGAAGCTATGGCCCTATGCGCTGGATCTATCGATAGGAAGGGGGAAGGAAGGCTTGGGCTCACCCACTGGACGAGGGCATTGTGCCTGTCAGAGAGGAAGTAGAGGAAGGAGTGGAAGAAGCCGCGGCGGGGAAGATCGTCGGGGAGGAAGCCGCCGTCGTCGAAGAAGTGGAAGTAGTGCAAATCCGCTCTTCCTAGCTGCGGGAATGGGTCCCCTGGAGGTCCTGCGTGCTCGCCGAGGAGTTGGAGAGGACGCAGGGCCATGGCAACGACGGCGAGGACCTCCTCAAGTCACGGCCATGGCGGGGAGCTTGCTCTTTTACCTGTTGCCGATGACAGAGAGGGAGGAGGAGATGGGGAAAGAGTGGCGGCGCTAGGGAGGAACCCTAGGCTCTGCACGGACGCCAAGGGATATTTATGGAGGAGGAGGAGGTGAGGGACGCGCGGCCTCGACGTCCGTGAGACGACGTCAGTGTCTGTCGCGCTCTCTCTCTCTCTCTCTCTGACGGACTGACGGAAGGAGTAGGAAGGAGGACGCCATCTACACGATGGGCTGCAGGCGAGGGAAGTTGGGCCGGCTAGTGGGAGAGAGACCACTCGAGGCGCGAGATAAGAAAAAGGAAAACACATTGGGGTTTTCCTATTTAAAACAAATAGAAACAAAACTAAATGCACAGGCAAATCTATTGAGGCTAAAGATAAAAAAAATGCCCCTGGTCATAAGGAATTATGACCTATTTAAATAAAATGGAAAGGGGATATTTGGAGCGAATAAATATTTATAAAACAGAATTTAATTGATCTGTTTTGTGAATAATTGCACCATTAAATCATAGTTTCAAAACAACAATACATAGCATCACATCCACCACAAATCATACTAAAGCATGGGCATTTTTGAAACACGAATGGAGCAAGAGAATCTTGGGCTTGAGATAAATAGAGAAGGGGGAAGTTTTGAATCCTATTGCAATCCACTTAGTGCTCCTTACTTTCAAATGCACTACCCCACATCATTCATATATCATCATCACATCTCACACCACATACATCACTGGACTCACAAGGCAACAAACACAAAAGACATGGAAATAAGTATGCATGCATGCAAAGGAAAAACATGACAAGGTGAGCATCACATGAAATAACACATGCATTGATCTCTCATGGCAATGACAAGGTGGACCCACATACAGAAGGTTCCAAATAAAGCAAGTTACACTCTTGGGGCATTACATACGCGGAGAGGGGAGAACACCCATGGGTGGCAGCAGAAAAGAGGAATCCTAGGTTCCGTGCACATACATTGAGGTTAAATAGGAGGGGGCGAGACAGAGCAGCCTCGGTGTCCATGATGAACTTCAAGGTGCGCGAGCTCTCCTCTGCTGCAGGAGGGAGACGGTGTCAGGAGGGGGGAGGTAGACAGCTGGGTTGGCTGGGCCGCGCGGGGAGCTACTGGGCTGCTGCTGCACTCCGCGACGCTAGGCCTAGAGGGAAGGCAAAGGCCTAGGTGCTGGCTTCTCCTCTCTAGGAAACAAATCCTCTCATCTTTTATATAAAACCTGAAAATGCAAAATCCCCTCAGAAAATAGGGAAGGTTTTTAAATAAAAGAAAATAACTTTTGAACTTACAGAAATATGGCCTATTTAATAAAAATTGGTTTTCCGATTTTTGAAGACATAAATGTAAATGCTCTATTATTACCATCTAGCACTGTTGCAAGTTTAATAAATAGCAGAAAAAATATAACACACGTGAAACTTGATTCTAAATTATCAACAGAATATTTAGAGCATTTGCAACATTTTTAGCATGGTGTTGGGCAAAATAACATTTCACCATATCACTATTTGAAATAAGGAGAGATGTGGTATATTTCAAAGCATTTGAATGGAGGGCTTAATTCACACCACTAACACCACTTGCATGCAAACATTCCATCACCTCAACATAATTCAATTCAAATAGCACAACACCAAGGAGAAAATAACATGATGCATGACATGATGATATGATGCTATGACGCAACGAAATCATGAAGCAAACTTGATTAATTCAAACTCATGAGGCCAACATGGAAGGTTCATTCATGATAATAGTACATGGTTTGGAAATTGAACTTGGCTTGTTATATAGCCATTCATCTCGGATGTTATTTCCGAAAGAGGCTATTGCCTCGGCATGCGAAGAATCGATGATTTGGTTTTTCTTAGATAGGAACCGGTTCCAAAAGTTCCAGGCTCACTCGCAGGTCTGTTGAACGACGTGGCTTTAGTCATTGGAGTCTGGGGACCGGACATAGGTACCTTGAAAGTTAGCTTGGAAAGCATCCTCAAGCTCTTCCCAGCACCCAATGGATTTTTCAGGGAGTCTGTTCAACCAATGCCATTCTGGCCCCTTAAGCTTGAATGACAAGTATTTATGGCATGGAGGTCATCTCATCGGGACATATCAATGTCCATGAAGTCTTCAATCCACATGGGCGATCTATTGTATCGTTGTATTGTTCAATGTTTACGTGTTTAAACCCTTTAGGAAACAGGTGTTGTATCACCTCATATGTAAAGTAAATTGGGTGAGCGGCACCCCTCACCAGGCTACGTCACACCGGAGATCGACTGCCATCCGAACTCGATGTTGCTTCCGAGTTCTATTGTTTCGGTCGAGCCAAGCTTGGTACAGTTGGGTAACTTTGCATGGGAAACAAAAAAATTCCTACGCACACGAAAGACCTATCCATGGTGATGATCATCTATGAGAGGGGTGATCGGATCCACATACCCTTGTAGATCGCTAAGCGGGAAGCGTTAAGAAACGCGGTTGATGTAGTCGAACGTCTTCACGATCCAAATAGCAAGCCGTCGCACGATCCAATAACGAGCTAGCGCTGAACGGACAGCACCTCCGCGTTTAGCACACGTGCAGCTCGATGAAGATCTCTGCCTTCTTGACCTAGCAAGAGAGACAAAGATGTAGCTGGATTCTCCGATAGCACGATGGCGTGATGGTGATGATGGTGGAGCTACTCCGGCAGGGCTTCGTCGTGCCGTACTGAAATAACTACGGGGTGTCACAAGGTGGTGGAGGGAGAGAGGGTTGTGCCGTGGCTTGGGGTGCAAAAAGCCTCTCTACTCTCCACTCTATGTAGGAAGGAGGTAGGGGTGGCGCCCTTGGCACTTGCCCTAGTGTTCGGTCGGCGCAAAGGAGGAGGGAGGAGTCGTCCTCCAAGTCGGTTTGAAGGAGGAGAACTCCTCTCCCTATCCGGTTTGGCCCCACCTCTCTCTCTTCTCTACTTCAACCGAAATAGGCCTTCTTGGACTGGCCACCCAGCCCACCAGGGGCTGGTGCACCACCCTTCGGCATGTTTGCTCCCATCCCGGGTGTGTGGCTCCTCCGTGTGGAACTCCGGAATCCATTCATCACTCCCGGTACTTTACCGGTAATGCCCAAAATCATTCCGGAAGCCAAATGGATACTTCATGTGTATCAATCTTCGTCTCCGAACCCTTCCACAACTCCTCTTGACGTATGGCACCTCATGTGGGACTCTGAAAAACATTCGGTTGTCAACATCAGTAATTCAACTATACTGAAACGTCACCGAACCTTAATTGTGCAGACCCTGTGGGTTCGAGAACTATGTAGACATGACCGAGACACTCTCCGGTCAATATCCAATAGCGGGACCTGGATGTCCATATTGGATCCTACATATTCTACGAAGATCTTTAATTGGTTGAACCTCTATGTCAAAGATTGAGTTAATCCCGTATAACATTCCCTTTGTCATTCAATATGTTACTTGCCCGAGATTCAATCGTCGATATCTCTATACCTATTTGAATCTCGTTACTGACAAGTCTCTTTACTCATTCTATAATACAAAATCCCGTGGCTCTTTAGTCAAAATGCTTGCAAGGCTTGTTTTGATGTTGTATTACTGAGTGGGCCCCAAGATACCTCTCCGTCATACGCAGTGACATGTCCCGGCCTGGATCCATGCTAACTCAACGGACACCTTCGGAGATACTTGTAGAGCACCTTTATTGTCACCCAGTTACGTTGCAATGTTTGATACACACAACGTATTCTTCCGGTGTCAGTGGGTTACATGATCTCATTGTCATAGGAACCTATGCTTGACATGCAGAAAAACGGTAGCAATAAAACAACACGATCACATGCTACATTTCATAGTTTGTGCTTGTCCATCACATCATTCTCCTAATTATGTGACCCCGTTATCAAGTGACAACACTTGTCTATGGCTAGGAAACATTAGCCATCTTTGATCAACGAGCTACTCAACTAGAGGCTGAGTAGGAAAAATGTGTTGTCTATGTATCCACACATGTATCTGAGTTTCCATTCAATACAATTCTAGCATAGATAATAAACGATTATCTGGAACAAGGAAATATAATAATAACTATTTTATTATTGCCTCTAGGGCATATTTCCAATAGTCTCCCGCTTGCACTAGAGTCAATAATAAGGAGCATGCGTGCCAGAGGTGTTTTTGGAGGCGAGCTGGTGTCGTGGAGGGGGTCAAAGGTGTAAAGAGGGGTCTTCTGGCACGCTGGGACACGCTGCCACAGCTGGACACAGCTGCACCAAGAGGACAAGGTGTAGAGCACCATTACTGCATTCCATCTGAGAAGTCACCACGCCACACCGTGTCTAGATCCACCTCTTGGCCTGGCCAAGGTGTCCAACATGCAAGGGATGCGTGCCAGAGGGAACTGGTGCAATTTCGAGACGAATGGAGTAGTCTCGGATAGGTTTTTACTGCATATAAGTTTGCAACAACAAACTTTGGGCTAGCATAATTTTTTTTACTTTGAGGAATTTGAAAAAAAATCGTTTCTAGTAGTCTTAGGCATGGAAGGACTACAAGACTGCCGAGTTTCAGATCAAGGATAGGAGTGTAGCTAGCACTTGTAGTTCAAGGTCACATTTGTGCCAAAATCAAGTTTCAGAAGGGTTGCTTATATTTCCTACATGAGCATGACATATCTTTTTCTTGAAATAGTGCACCAACATACTAGAGGTGCGCTAGAAAGATGTGGGGGCATTGTCTTGAACAAAACTATTGAGAGAGAGTAAAAGTGGGGCTGCCATGGTAAAAAGAAGAGGTAAAGAGAAGGAGTCACCCACCAATAATTGACCAAAAGACATGGCAAGCTTACTGGAGGTAAAATAGGGTCAGAGAATACTGTGGTAAAAATTTGAGCTGAATGAGAATAGTGGAAGAGGCCAAAGAAGCAATTTTGGTAAAGGAGAAGAAGGTGTTTTATGGGTGTTAGGGCTAGCAAATGGATTCCAATTGCTATGAAACTTAAGAGGATCACATGATAGGTGAAAATGAGACACGATACCAAATTTGGGATTTGTTGGAGAAAGTTTCCAATGTAGACTTGAAAAACCCTAGAAATAGACAAAAATGACTTTCTGAAGGTAAACACATGCAATTTAATTCCCACAAATGCACCACTTAGTGGGGTGACATTCTTTGAGTATTATACCATGCCAAAAAAGTTTGGGACCTATTGGAGAAACTTCACAATGTAAAGTTTCCCAATTCTAGAAAACAACACAAAGGGTTTTGAGGAGTTTTGGACAAGTTACTATATTCTCCTTGATGCACCACTTGGTGTGGATGCATTATTGGAGTATCAAAACATGTCCACAAAATTTGAGCACAATTGGAGACACTTAGCAATGCAGAGTTGCTCAAATTTGGATCTAGATAGATAGGGTTTTGGAATCCTTAGGTCAACCAAATCAACTTGGATTGAGATGAAACATGGCAAGATCATCACATATAACATGTGTGACATGCTGGAATTTTACTGGGATTTATCGAGAATATTTCCTATTGAAATATCCCAAAAGCTTGAAATAGGCAGAAAGGGTTTTGAAGGGTTTTGTCCAATATTTTGAACATGATCATGTCTTGAAAGTCTTATATATGGAATATATATGTCCATTGAGTTTCTCTAAATTTTCTCAAATATTTTGATAGCACGAAAAATAATCTTTCTTTGTGAAAGACCATTTCTGGCCTTAGGAAGAAGTATTTAAATAAAATAGGAAAATAACTTTTAAAATAATAAATTTGTGGTTTTGGGAAGTCTTTTTGATAATGGGATTCAAATAAAATATTTCGGGCGAAACAACTTCCCTAATTTGCGTACTTGTAGTACAAATCCCAACTCACGGTTTTTTGAAAGCTTAAATCAAATAAATGCTTTTTGGCCAAAATAATATTTCGTAAAAACAGTTTCTACTCCAATGCACAAGGTATGGTCATTGGAAAAATACTTGGTCATGTATGAGAGTGTAAGGAGTAGTAGGAACCTTGTGATTTAAACACAAGCAAACAAGCACGCAAGCAACAATCACATCAAGCATCACAAGAATTCACAAAATTTTTAATCGGTCCTAATTTTTGAGTTATGTTAGTTTAGCCAGGATAGTTAAAACACAAGGTGTGATAGACCTTACCCTCTTAATAAAAATCTCGCCCTCGAGATTTCTAGGCGATGCATTGGAGAGATACATAACTTTGGGTCGGAGGCAGTCTTCACATTCCCGTGTTGCTCCTTCTTTGATGTGGTTGCTCCTCTGGGTCTTAAAGTGCTCGAAGATACAACTTCCGCTTGTCTTCGCCTAGCCATGGACGGGATTCTTGCAATAGTCTAGGCTTGACTAAGGGTCAAGGACTTGATGTACTAAGTTCTCGCAAGGGCCTGGCTTGCATGTGTACTCGAAGGTCAGAATACGTGGCAAGGTAGCGTGTTTGGGTGCTGGTCCTAGGGCTGCGGACGTTGGTTAGTGACACCTAGATGTCTTGGGTTAGAACATAAGGGTCCATCGTAGGCTCTTCGTCGAGATCTTCTTCTTGAGTAAGTTGCCCGTGTATGTGCTTCATTCTTCTCTAGCCGTTTATCGTTGTCGTCATGGACGCATGTTTCCGGTGTGTCTTCAGATGTTTGGTTTTCTAGCCTCTTTGTAGCTTCTCATGACAAGGCCTGGGTTGGGTCTCGGCCATGACACTAAGCTTAAGGACACGGTGTTAGAATGGGTCTTATTACCTAGGGAAATTTGAGGGGTCCTAGATGAGGTGTCTACCCGGAAGTATAGACCAGTCAACCAATCGCTATAGTCTACGGCTTGGCAAGCGGGATGAACTTCCCCTCGATAGGGGTCTCACCATGGTCCAGTTAGGACCCACATCCCTGATTTGGACCAAGAAGGGCTCTTTAGTTTCCCTTGATGTCCAAAGGCTTCATCGGCTTGAACGTCGACACTTCCTCGCATAGTTAATGTAGCCAGCAGGGGAGCGGCGGTTGACTTCTACCGCTTATTTTTCTTCGTCGTGGTTTCGCCACCATGGCGGTTCTTCGCCTCCTCTTGGGTAGGATTGACTTCTGATGCTTGGAGATTGCTTCCAGGAGTCCATTTTCTCAAGGTAATACCTTATTCGTGAGAGGTATGGTGATCGGTGTTCCAGGGGCTTGTCCAAACAGGACTAAGGTGTTCCTGCTCTTGTTAGGTGAATAAGTACGTCATCCATGAGGGTAACAACATACTTCCCCAAGCATCATATAAGCACACTGCTCATGAGATAGGTGAGAAGAGCTGGGGTTTGTTATGGGCGGTCACTTGTTGAGGGGCTTGTGGTCCAACATAATCTAGTCCTTCAAGTGCAAGTTCCTCATAGAAATGATTGGTGATGGTCGGGGTGGAGGATTGGCCATAGTCTAATGACTTAAAGCCATTTCCTATAGTCATAATCCGACCATTCTATGGCTCGGCGAATCTTTGGGTTTCATGGAACTTAGGATGTGAGTGAACGTCTATCATCTTATCTTTAAGCACATTCCTTAGATGCCAACAGTCTAGCCTCTATATCTGCACAAAAATCACCCTATATCATCAAAGGTGCCATCTCACATAGATCAACGCCACATCACTCGTGTTAGTCAACACGAGGATTGAGAGAAGGACTAAACCAAAACATCATAAGTATAGTTACATGTGTATTCCCATGCAAGAATCATCGGGGGAGCATACAAGCTTCTAAGCTTGAATCAAGGCACTACGAATCAAAGTGTTCAGCTAGATCATCCAATGGACAGGGTACTGCATTCCCATGTTAAGAAAACATGTAGTTTACCAATCCAAGGCCTTGTTTCCTTCCTATGAATCCAATCAAGTTGTCCATCAATCTTGTCAACCATCACTAGACCCATCAATCCTATAAGTCCAATATCGATGGTGTTTTCCATAACCACCTAGAGTCCTCGTAATCCACATATCATTGCAAGGACTATGCCATAGTATACCCACCATCTTCCAATATCATGGCCAACTATTCTCCAAGGCCAGGCTTATATAAATTCGTAAATCATTTCGACAACTCCAATTTCCTCTACTTGCTACCAACCTAGAAACATGGTATCATGATTGAGATCATCGGATTAAATCCAATTTACTCCAAACCATGTGGCCTCATTCATCGTCGATACTCTGTTAAGATCACCTGTTAAATCCAGATCTCATAGCCAACAAGAACTCTTACTCGTTACCCCAAGTCATTATGGTAACATCATCAAACCATGATGAAGACATACGAGTGTGGATGCTATCGTTGATGACTAAGCGAGTCATCAATCAGTTGGCGATCCCACAGCGGAACTCTCAATGAAAGCACCAATGTCGGTATCAAAACCGGCAGACCTCGGGTAGGGGGTCGTGAGTTGTGGATCATGGATCAATGGGAAGTAGGAAACACAGGGGATAGGATTTACCCAGGTTTGGGACGTCTCGAAGAGGCAATACCCTACGTCCTCCTATATTATATTGATATGTGTATGACAATTACAATGTCAATTTCCCACGAGATCAGATGAACTAAGCCCTAGATGACTAGTATAATGATCCCCCTCCTGCACGAGCTAAACCCTTCGGTTTATATAGACATCGGGGTACCTAAGGTAACACATGGTCGGCTACCATCAGGGAATAAACTTGTCTATTCTACCATCTTTTTATGGACGACACACCAAGGCACAAGAGGATTCCTTCCCGAACACAGAGTTGCCTTGTAGCTCAACCTTCCAGTACTGGTCACAGAGCGGCCCATAAGAAATAGATCGGCGGCCCGAGGACCCCATAGTCCCGCACTCACTCAGCTGGCGCGGTACCTGTTGTCCTTCTCCACGTGACCATGTCACCAACATGATGGGCATGGGGCCCCACGGTCGCTGTCATGCACCAAGCCTCATGAGGCCACCTTGAGGGAGGGGGCTTCAGAGGGCACCCTCGTGCTCGAAGGCCCCTGCAGGCTGTGAGTCAGTACGAGGGGGCCTCGCGAGCACAACCCTCGTGAGGCTGCTCCTCCCGGAGCAGCTAAGCCATGGTTGTATCCATTGGGCTGGCCCGTGCATCGTTCTCCAGGCCAGCGATAGAAAGGTCGTGGTACCCCGGGTCCCACAAGGCTGACAATAGCCCTCGGGCCCACGGTGCGCATGTTCCACGAGCAAAGTTTGGGACGACGTGGGCTGAAACATCGCGAGCTCGAATGAACTGTCGGGTCAGCAAGCGGCATGTGTCAACCATGATGGGATGCGACTCTTCCACTCCCCCCATGATGCCTCGGGAATCATGTGCTTGCCGAGAAAACTACTATGTGAGATGGATGAACTATCATTGCTTGACATCCCCCGTACGCCTCCTTTGCGCATCGCTCCTCCTTCCTCATGCACACGCCGCTCGTCGCTTCCTCTCCGCCTTCTTCTCCACCACGGTTTTCCATCATCGTGGCGTCTAAGAGGAGCACCACCGCCACCTCCGGGGTGCAAACAGATCCTACAACACTATCCTCCTCCTGCGAAAGTGGTGGCAGCTAACGCCCATAGTCCCTTCCAACGTAGAGGTTTTGGGACGTTGCCGATGAGTGAGTTCGCCAAGACTCCTTTATCCATTACCTCTTACCGCCAGTGAGTATAGTGGATTGGTTTGATCTCCTCTGCAAGGCACCAGTGCGCAAAAGGCAGAGGGCTTCCACACCCACGGTGCCCTCATCGGTGTGACTCGCCGAGGAGGCTCTCGCGACGCACAACAACCCAACCCTGGATGAGACTCGCGCCGAGGGCACGGATTGGAGGGCCACGGCGAGCCCCCAGATCGTGGCTGGCAGCGCTGCCCCGACCAGGGACAAGGAGTTCTGGAGGGAGAGACCCCTGCAGGGACCATAGTCTCTCGCGGGGCTCTCCCAAACGCCCGTGTTGCGCTTCACACGCTTGAGGAAAACCTCCGAGCGGAGAGTACCCAGCACCGGGAGGCCAAATCCAACGCCTGCCAAGCAGAGGAGCAGGCCGCCCTCCGCAAGAGGGAGCTCTGGGCGCGCGAGGTTGTTGCCATCGCGTGCGAGAAGTGGTGCATCGCGCACGAGTGGGAACGTGCCCAAAAGGAGGCGGCCCTTTTGGAGCGAGTGGCCGCTCGGACCGCCTTTGATGAGGAGGCAGAGCGCGAGCGCCTCCTAACCATTGAAGGCCAGTTACTCGGCGAGGTCGTGCGCTCCATGGTTAACACTAAGGCTGATGTGAGGGTCGCCAAGGGGCGGGAGGCTGCCTTGGAGGAGTACCGCGGAAGGCTGGCGCTGCACGAGTCCCGCTTCTATCTCAAGCGCGACAAGCTCAAGAAGGAGGCCAACAAGCTCAAGGCCTAGCTCGAGGACACCAAGGCAAACCTCTAGGTCGCCCGTGAGTGCAAAGTAGACGCGGAGGCAGACCTGGCATTGCTCCAAGCTAAGTTTGTGAGGCCATTGGTGCCGTGTAGAGGGCCGAAGACAATGAGGCGCAGGTGCAGATGATGCAGGCACAGTGTGCCAAGCTGTCCTTGGACCTTGCCGTGTGCTCCAATCACGCGCTTGTCCGCTTCGTCGAGAACGTCCTGGCGTTGCCTCGTGCGCAACTCCAATGGCGGCTACCTCGGATTCTTCATGAAAGTGGTATAGGGGCTGGCGGCAGGCGTATCCAAGGTGGATGAGGTCATCGAGGGGGGCGCCCACGATCTACTGGACTGCGCGGCCATGCACGTCCTCTCCAACCTTCGCTGCCATGACCCCTCCTTTGACTTCTACCTTGTGGTTGAGCCGGTGCAACATTGGTAGAGAGAGCATCGAAGCATGTACAACTTCGGCTTTCTCGTATTCGTGGAGCACAGATATAACTCACGGTGATGGAGGACATTACATGTATTTGGTACTGGAACACCCTGCATCGTCATTCTTAGGGTCGCAGGGGCCGATCGGCGATTGTACACCACATCCGGGATGCGGGACTCTAGACTTATGCTCCAGCCTTGCGAAGATGGCTGCGACATTCTCCATGCTGAAAGGCCTGGGCATAAGTTGAGATGGAGGAGGGACGGGCCTCACAAGGCGAGCCGTGTTGAGGGAGACAAAGTCGACGCACATGCGCCTGCCGCTGCGCGGCTTGGAGACGGGTGTGGTCTTGAGGATCCTCCTAGGGGTTCTTCACTTGCGATTTCGGTGTCTTGAGGCTCACCGGCGGGTCGTGCGCTCTGACACGTGGCTAGGTTGTGCTCGATCACCTCCCTTGGCAGGCTTGGCATGCCTGATACCATACATCACGGCGCACCAAGGCCTACCCGGAGGGGGGCAATGAGCGCACCTTCCTACTTGAGGGAGGGGCCTGCGCTGCCCCTGATACGTCCATTTTGCATCATGCTGTCATATCAATATTTATTGCATTATGGGCTGTTAATACACATTATGGTACAATACTTATGCCTTTTCTCTCTTATTTTACAAGATTTACATGAAGAGGGAGAATACCGGCAGGTGAAATTCTGGACTGGAAAAAGGAGCAAATCTTATATGACTATTCTGCACTGCTCCAAAAGTCCTGAAAAGTTACAAAGAATTCTTTTGGAATATATACAAAATAATGGGCGAAAGAAGTACCTAAGGGGACCCACCAAGTGGCCACAAGCCAGGGGGCGCGGCCTACCCCCCTGGTCGCGCCGTGCAGGCTTGTGGGCTCCCTCGTATGCCTCCAGTGCCCATCTTCTGCTATATGAAGGGTTTTGACCTAGAAAAATCATATCAGAGCTTTCGGGATGCGAGGCCGCCGTCTTGAGGCGGAACTTCGACAAAACCAATCTAGAGCTCTGACGGAGCAATTTCGTCAGGGAAACTTCCCTTTCGGAGGGGGAAATCAAAGACATCGTCATCACCAACGATCCTCTCATCGAGAGTGGGTCAGTCTCCACCAACATCTTCATCAGCACCATTTCCTCTCCAAACCCTAGTTCATCTCTTGTATCCGATCATTGTCTCAAAACCTTAGATTGGTACGTGTGGGTTGCTAGTAGTGTTGATTACTCCTTGTAGTTGCTGCTAGTTGGTTTATTTGGTGGAATATTATATGTTCAGATCCTTAATGATTATTAATACTCCTCTGATCATGAATAGAATATGCTTTGTGAGTAGTTACGTTTATTCCCCAGGACATGGGATAAGTCTTGTTATAAGTGATCATGTGAATTTGGTATTCGTTCGATATTTTGATAAGTTATATGTTGTGTCTCCTCTAGGGGTGTGATGTGAACGTTGATTAAAAGACACATCACCATTATTTGGGCCTATAGGAAGGCATTGGGAAGTAATAAGTAGATGATGGGTTGCTAGAGTGACAAAAGCTTAAACCCTAGTTTATGGGTTGCTTGGTAAGGGGCTGATTTGGATCCGTATGTTTAATGCTATGGTTAGATTTATATTAATTCCTATTTCGTAGTTGCGGATGTTTGCGAGAGAGGTTAATCATAAGTGGGGGGGTTTTCCAATTAAGGGCAGCACCCTAGCACGGGTCCACCCACATATCAAATTATCAAAGTAACAAACGCGCATCATATGAGCATGATGAAAACTAGCTTGACATACATTGCCATGTGTCCTCGGGAGCGCTTTTCCTCATATAAGAGTTTGTCCAGGCTTGTCCTTTGCTACAAAAAGGATTGGGCCACCTTTTTGCACCTTTGTTACATTTGTTACTCGCTTCCCGTTACGAATTACCTTATCACAAAACTATTTGTCAACGATAATATCAGTGCTTGCGGAGAATACCTTACTCAAAACTGCTTGTCATTTCCTTCCGCTCCTCGTTGGGTTCGATACTCTTACTTATCATAAGGACTACGATAGATACCCTATACTTTTGGTTCATCAAGACTCTTTTCTAGCGTCGTTGCCGGGGAGTGAAGCGCCTTTGGTAAGTGGAACTTGGTAAGGAAAAAAATTTATATAGTGTGCTGAAATTTACTGTCATTTGTCACTATGGAAAATAATCCTTTGAGGAGCTTGTTCGGGGTATCTTCACCCCAAATAGAAGCACAAAGATATGCTCCTCAACCTTCTGCACCTACTGAAAATATTTATTATGAAATTCCTTTAGGTATGATACAAAAACTGCTAGCTAATCCTTATGTAGGAGATGGAACACTACGTCCTCATTTGCACCTAATCTATGTGGATGAAGTTTGGGGATTATTAAACTTGCAGGGCTGCTCGAGGATGATGTCAAGAAGAAGGTCTTTCCTTTATCATTCAAGGAAAAGGCGTTGACATGGTATAGGCTATGTAGTGATATTGGATCATGGAACTACAACCGATTGAAATTGGAATTTCATTAGAAGTTTTATCCTTTGCATCTGGTTCATCCTGATCCTAATTATATTTATAATTTTTGGCCTCATGAAGGAGAAAAAATCGCTTAAGATTGGGGAAGCTTAAGTCAATGTTATATTCATGCCCCAATCATGAGCTCCCGAGAGAAATTATTATTCAGAATATTTGTGGTCTGCTCTCTCGTAATGATCAATCCATGCTCGACATTTCTTGTGCTGGTTATTTTATGAAGAAAGATATCGAATTCAAATGGGACTTATTGGAAAGAATTAAATGCAACTCTAAAGATTGGGAACTCGACGAAAGTAATGAGTCATGTATAAGCCTTGAGTTTGATTGTTTTAAATCCTTTATAGACACCGATGCTTTTCGTGATTTTAGCACTAAATATGGACTTGACTCTGAGGTAGTAGCTTCATTTTGTGAATATTGTTCTACTCATGTTGATCTCCCCAAAGAGAAGTGTTATAAATATCATCCTCCCATTGAAGATAAAGTGGTAGAACCTATTAAAGTTTAAGAAGAGACTACTATTTATAATGTTGATCTTGTTATTCCTACTGCTTATATAAAGAAGCCACCCTTTCCTGTTAGGATAAAGGAACATGCTAAAGCTTCAACTATGGATCGTAAGAGTTGTGCTACAACACCTATACCTCCTAAACAAATTAAAATAGAACCTAATATTGCTATGGTTAAAGATATCTTGGTTGATAATATTGATGGGCATGTCATTCACTTTTGTGATGAAGCCGCTAGAATTGCTAGCCCTCATACCAAGGGTAAACATAGACCTATTGTTGGCGTGCATGTTGTTTCTGTTAAAATAGGAGATCATTGTTATCATTGCTTATGTGATGTGGGTTATAGTGTGAGTGGAATTCCCTTTACCTTATACCAAGAAATTATGAATGATATTGCACCAACCGAATTAGAGGAAATTGATGTTACCATCAAGCTTGCTAATAGAGATACTATTTCACCAAATGGGATTGTTAGAGATGTTGAAGTCTTGTGTGGGAAAATAAAGTATCCTACTGATTTTCTTGTTCTTGGTTCCCCACAAGATTACTTTTGTCCCATTATATTCGATAGACCCTTCTTGAATACTGTTAATAGAGCACGATGCTAAACCAGTTGTTGATCACCAACGATGATTAAACCCTAAAATGAAGGATGTGGTATGAAATGAAATACTAAAGCTTCTAGAGGCACGTATAATTTATCCTATTGCTGATAGTAGATGGGTTAGTCACGTTCATTGTGCCCCTAAAAAGGGAGGTATTACTGTTATTCCTAATGATAAAGATGAATTGATCCCACAAAGAATTGTTACAGGATATAGAATGGTAATTGACTTAAGGAAATTAAATAGGGACAATTACATTTGAGCACCTAGTTGTGTCACACTAGTTTGATTTGCCCCTAAATTAAAAAAACTCTCGTTTCTCTCCAAGCTCGTTCGCTCCTCTTATGTTTTTGCTCTTTGACCGTTTGATCGGCACTTAGAAAACTTCCTAAAAAATTCATACTAACTCGTAAAAATTCAAATAACCTATCAAAATGTTTGGAAAAATGTCACCTATATCTGCATGTCATTTAAATTCATGACGAAAGTGCTTGAAAGTCCCCATCTCAATTTCAGCTGATATGATGTCACCAAGAATAATAAAATCCAAAACAATTGGAAACAAATTCAAAAAAGTTCTGAAATTATTTAGTGGAAAACATTGAAAAATGTGTTGAGTAATTGCGAAGTTTCATCTGGGAATGGCATCCATGGAAGTTGTGGCAAAAACCAAAAATGATGCTCCAAAACAAAAGCATTTTTGAGTGCTGATTTTGTTTTTGCCACGACTTCCTCAAATTTCATTACCTAATGAAACTTTTCAATCACTCCAAACATTTTTCAATGCTTGCCAATAAAATATTTCATAATTTTTTGAATTTGTTTTCAATTTTTATTGATTTTACTATTCGTGGTGACATCATATGAGCTCAAATTGAGATGTGGAATTTATAGCATGTTTGTCATGAATGTAAGTGACAGCCAGATGTAGGTGATGTTTTTTTTTGTAATTTTTGATATATTATTTGAATTTTTCTGAGTTAGTATGATTTCGTTATGAAGTTTTCAAAGTGGCACTCAAACGGTCACAGGGCAAAAGCATAAGTGGAGCAAACGAGCTTGGACAGAAATGAGGGTTGTTTGAATCTAGGGGCAAATCAAACGGGTGTGACACAACTAGGGGATCAAATGTAATTTTCCCAATTAAATAAGGCTACTAGGTAAGATCTTTATAGATCAAATACTAGAAAGACTATCCAGACATACACATTTTTGCTTTCTAGATGGTTACTTTGGTTTCTCTCAAATACCTGTATCAAAAGAGGATCAAGAGAAGACCACTTTTACTTGCCTTGTCGGTACTTTTTCTTATAAATGTATGCCTTTTGGTTTATGAAATGCACTTGCGACCTTTCAAAGATGTATGATGGCTATTTTCTCTGACTTTTGTGAAAAGATTGTTGAGGTTTTCATGGATGATTTTTTCCGTTTACGGAACTTATTTTGATGATTGCTTGAGCAACCTTGATCGAGTTTTGCAGAGATGTGAAGAAACTAATCTTGTCTTAAATTGGGATAAGTGCCATTGAAACTAATCTTGTCTTAAATTGGGATAAGTGCCATTAAGGCAGCATCTTGGGACACAAAATCTCCGAAAGAGGTATTGAAGTTGATAAAGCTAAATTTGATGCCATTGAAAAATGTCGTGTCCAACAAATATGAAAGGTATAAGAAGTTCCATTGGTCATGCTGCTTTTTATAGGATATTTATTAAATACTTCTCTAAAATTTCTTTGCCTCTCACAAATCTTTTGCAAAAGGATGTTCCATTCGTTTTTGATGATGATTGTGTAGAAGCATTTGGAATTCTTAAGAAAGCCTTGATAACTGTACCTGTTGTTCAACCACCTGATTGGAACGTACCCTTTGAAATTATGTGTGATGCTAGTGATTATGCTATTGGTGTTGTTCTAGGACAAAGAGTTGATAAGAAATTAAACGTTATCCATTATGCTAGTATAACTCTAGACAACGCTCAAAGAAACTGTTCACACTGATCAGCGCTCAAAGGAATTTTTATCAGTTGTGTTTGCTTGCCATAAGTTTAGACCTTATATTGTTGATTCCAAAGTAACTGTTCACACTGATCACGCACTACTTGGGAAAACCTTATACACATAATCTTAGCAGAAGTGCGGGACAGGACGGAGCACTACTGCGACTTCGGAGCAGCCCATTCTAAATATAGGCGCTACTGCAATAAACTTAGTAGCAGCGTGGCTTGGTAGAACCGCGCTGCTACTAAAATTGTCCTACCGTTCCTGCCACGCTAGGTTTAGTAGTAGCACGCTTAAAATAACCGAGCTGCTGCTAACATGATAGTAGTAGCGCTTTTTTTCATGTTGCTACTGCTAATTCTCAAACTGGCCACATGGCGGGCCCCACTTAACAGTAGCGCATGTGACAAGGAAGCGCTACTGCTATGTTGTCTTAACGCCCAAAACTGCTTCCGGCCTCTGCTTGTTCCCCTAAATCCCCACTCTCTCTTCTCCCCCTCATCGCTGCCGGAGCCCGTGCCCTCGCCGCGCCCCTGCCTCAAGCGCCGGATCCCTGCCCTCGCCCTCGACCTCACCGGAGTCCTGCCCTCGCCCCCGACCCGGCGCTCGCCCCCGACCCCGACACTCGCCCCCGAACCCGGCGACCTCGCCCTCACCCCCGACCCTGGCCCAAGCGCGCCATGCCTCCCTCCTCTGCTTCCTCCCCTCCCAACCTAGGTCGTCGTCGGGCCTGCCTCCTTGCCCCTGCACCCTCTGTTAGCCCCCACCGCTCCTCCTCTTTCTGCTAGCTAGGGTTCTTCTCTTAATTTACTTAGGTTTTAGTTAGGGCAGTAGGTTAATTAGGTTATCTATTTAGTTATGAACCCCAGTTATCAAACTAGTACGTTAATTTGGCTATATTATGAACCCTAGTTAGTATGAAACCTAGGATAGATTAGCTAAAGCAATTGTTGCTATTTAAAAAACAGAATTTGAAGTGGACAGATTTGTTAAAGCAACTGCTGCTATTTTTAATTAGTTTCAAATTTACGTAGGCTGAATGTAGTTTCAAATATTGTGAAGAAAAATGACTTATTGCATTTTTCTTCAAGTTCTATATTTTTCTTCCTTTTATATGCAAATTAGAAGTGGATATGTGATATGTGGACATGTGATTTGGACATGTCATATTTGGAATTTGGACATGTCATAGATGGACATGTGATGTTTTCAACATGTCATATTTGGAAAATGATGATTATGTGCAGGGTAAATGATCCGAGTGGCCTATGTTTCACAATAATGTTGATTCATTTCTGTTCCGGTGAATTTCACGCGCTCCATATGTCCACTTTTTAGCAAAGGTCATGCCGAAATTTTTTGTGAATTTTGGCATGACTTCTGCTAGAAAGTAGGTATATAGAGTGTCGCGATTTTGCTGGAAAACGGCATTCCCGCAAACATAGCTCTTTTTTTATGTCATTTTCAATATTTTATAGTTTTAGAATTAAACGAGGGGACTTAATCATAGGAAACATGTCGAACAATGAAGAAACCGGGCCATGTGACAAAAATGCAGATGAGATGGATTGTGAGGGTGAACAACAGTACCTCAATTTTTTGTCTTCTAAGCACAGTCAAGGTTTGCAGGCCGGCCTAGATGATGCTACTGACGCCGACATCAACACCGACGGCGTCGACACCGATGGCGGCACCGAGACCGGTGGGGAAGGTACCGGCGGTGAAGATACCGGCACGGAAGCTACCGGCGCCGCTATATGTTGCATCTAGTTGATAACCCTTTCTTTTTTGTGTTGCTCAAGTATATTTTGTTGCATACGATTGTACGTTCTCTTGATCAAGATGCGTCTCTAACAGGTACCAAGATTCTTGATGGCGAAGTAGCGGTGCTATGTCGTGTACAAAGGAAAGGTTCGGGGAGTATACGACAAGTGGTCCGAGTGTCAGGCGCAAGTGGAGGGGCTCTCGGGCGCCATCCATAAAGGCTTCAAAAGCAGACAAAAAGCAGAAGCTAGTTATGTGAGGAGGCTCACGCTAGCGCGAGAGAGGGCTCATAACCGCCACCTCATATACTACATAGTTTCGCTCTCACTCATAGTGATAGATCTTCTCACGTATATCATTGTTTAGATGGATGACGATGTAGTTGCAAGTATTCGAGACTTGTATACCTATTTTCGAGATGATGGCGAGAGACCACTTTGTGTTGGATGATGATTATGATGATGACATGATTTGATGAGACTATTTGTATGTTAATGCTATGATTACATTCGTGGTCTCGCAGCCATTTGTATGTTTATGATGATGACATTTGTATGTGCTAAATATTCTAGTATAAAGCCTGATCATATACAAAACAAATATGCAAAAAAATATATCAGAAACTACTAAAGTTAGCAGTAGCGTGTGGAGTAAACTTAGCAGCAGAGTGCCATTACCAGTAGCGTGGTCTACTACAAGGAGCTACTGATATTAGCAGCAGCACGCTATTCTGGAGCTTGCTGCTGCTACGTATGTATAGCAGTAGCGCGGGCCAACCCGTGCTACGGCTACAGGTTAGTTGTAGCAATGTATGAGTAGCGCAGGTTCCCGCGCTACTGCTATACATAATACCCGCGCTACTGCTAGGCTTTACCCTAGTAGTGATGCTGTTATTAAGTACCTTATGGAAAAGAAAGATGCTAAACCTAGACTTATTAGATGGGTTCTTCTGCTACAATAATTTGATTTGCATATTATTGATAGAAAGGACACTGATAACCCCATAGCAGAAAACTTGTCTAGATTGGAAAATGTTCTTGATGACCCACTACCTATTTATCATAGATTTCCTCATGAACAACTAGCTGTTATAAATGTTTCATGCAATGCTCCGCTGATTATGCTAATTACATTGTTGTTAAATTTATACCGCCTAGCTTCACATAACAACAAAAGAAAAAGTTCTTCTATGATTTAAGACATTACTTTTGGTACAATCGACACCTTTATAAAGGAGTAGATGGTATTATTAGACGTTGTGTACCCGAGCATGAACATGCATAGATCCTATACAAGGGTCACTCTGAAGCCTACGAAGTACATCAAGCTGGAGATAGAACTACAAACAAGGTATTGCAATCTAATTTTTATGGCCTACTCTCTTCAAGGATCCTGGTAAGTTTGTCTTGTCTTGTGATGAATGTCGAAGAATAGGTAATATTAGTAGACGCCAGGAAATGCCTATGAATTACGCTTTAGTTATTGAACCATTTGATGTTTGGGGTTTTGATTATATGGGGCCTTTTCCAAAATCCAACGGGTATACTCATATTCTAGTTGTTGTCGATTATGTTACTAAGTGCGTAGAATCTATTCCAACTAGGTGATGATCATAACACTTCTATTAAAATGCTGAAAAAGTTATTTTCCCTAGATTTGGAGTCCCTGGATATTTAATGACTAATGGTGGTTCACACTTTATTCATGGTGCTTTCGTAAATTGCTTCCTAGGTACGATGTTAATCATAGAGTTGCATCTTCTTATCATCCTCAGTCCAGTGGGCAAGTAGAATTGAGAATTAGAGAAATAAAATTGATCTTGCAAAAGACCATTAATATATCTAGAAAGAATTGTTCGAAGAAACTTGACGATGCATTATGGGCTTATAGAACCTCTTACAAAAACCCTATGGGTATTTCTTCGTACAAAATGGTTTATGGTAAAGCATGTCACTTACCTCTATAGCTAGAACATAAAGCTTATTGGGCGATTAAAGAACTTAAGTATGATTTCAAACTTGTCGTTGAGAAGAGGTTATTTGACATTAGCTCACTTGATAAATGGAGAACCCAGGCCTATGAGAATGCCAAGTTGTTTAAAAGAAAGGTTAAGAGATGGCATGATAGAAGGATACAAAAGTGTGAATTCAGTGTAGGTGATCATGTCTTGCTATACAACTCTCATTTAAGATTTTTTTGTAGGAAAACTTTTCTCTAAATGGGAAGGTCCTTACATTATTGAGGAAGTATATCGTTCCGGTGCCATCAAGATCAACAACGCCGAAGGCACAAATCTGAAGGTGGTAAATGGGGAAAGAATCAAACATTATATCTCACGTACTACAATAAATGTTCAAACTAATATAATCAATACCATAACTCCGGAAGAGTACATTAGGGAGACCTATCAGAATGCCTCGGACACTGAAAAGGAATAGGTATGTGCTACAGTAAGTAAACCGACTCCAAAACATTTTCAATGGCAATTTTTACCAGTTTTGGAATATTCAAAAAATTAGGAAAATTTAAAGCAGTCCGAAGCGTGCACGAGGAGGCGACAAGCCAGAGGGGCGCGGACTACCCCCGTGGCCGTGCCCCGCAGGCTTGTGGCCACACCGTGCACCCTCTGGACTCCGTTTTCTTATGGAATACTCCTTCGGGTCAGCAAAAATTTATTATATAGTCTCCCGAAGGTTTTGACCTCTATATCTTGACAATATCTCCTGTTTTCGTTTTGAGCTATTTCTGCAGCAGATTCAGAGCAATATGTCGTTGCAAGAATCTGTTGGGGAGAATCGTGTCGGGCAGGTCACGGAGGAAAAGGTGGAAGCTGACTTGAAAATGATATATGCTATGGAGGAAGACCAAGAAGTTACCTCTCGTTTGAAACCTGAAGCCATGTTGTAAGAACTTTAGAGCTCAACAATTCCGAATTCGGTTATCCCTCTAATGCTAAATTTCTCACTTTATGAAAATATGAAAAAGAGTGTTGCCTTTTCCCCCGCAGCAATGGAACATCCATGGGTTATGGGATCTCTAACCATCACTGGAAAACTCCACAAGGAAATATTGGATCTCAGACGGAGAAATGATAAGCTTGAGGAGGAGAATTGCATTCTGAGGGGCATCATCGCCAAGAATATAAAACCACTACCTCCAAAGGAAGACAACTAAACACATGGGTATGGGCACTCCCCTTGGCTTGTGCCAAGCTTGGGGGAGGTGCCCCGGTATCATAGCACCATCACACCTTTTTACCTTTTTGTTTTTCTTCGTCCGGTCCTTTTGGTTATATCTTGATCTAGTAGAACAAAGTTTTAGTAAGATCTAGTTTTAAGTTTTTCTTTTAGTTCCCCCTATGTAAGAAAGTCTGAGAGTTATATAATAAAGAGTAGTTTTGAGTTGAGGCCTTTACTTGCTTGCTATGATCATGAGAAAAAGAAATAGAAATTAGTATGGAATAAAAGCAATAGAGCATACATAATGATCTTATGGGGAGTGATGACTTCACATATAAAAAGTATGTTGATTGAAATTTGTTGTGAGTTGACAAACAAAGCTATTGGTCATTGTTGCAATTAAATGGAAGTAATAAAGAAAGAGAGGTTCACATATAAATATATTATGTTAGACATCTTTTGTGATTGTGAGCACTCATTAAAATATCATATGGCAAAAGGTTGATGTTGGACAAGGAAGACAACATAATGAGTTATGTTTGCTTATTTACGAATAGAAGTTATATGGTTGTAGATCCTTCAACTTGTGTCACTTTCTTCCACCTCATATCAGCCAAAAGAAACTCATGCACCAAGTACAGATACTACTTGTGCATCCAAAAACCATTAACCCAGTTTTGCCTTGAGAGTCCACGATACCTACCTATGGATTGAGTAAGATCCTTCAAGTAAGTTGTCGTCGGTGCAGGTAATAAAAATTGCCCCTTATGTCGGCATGCTGGGAACGGGGGTACCTGTAACACCCCGTTTTTAGCTTTCATGGCTAATTTACTTATTTCAAAAATTAGGACCAATGAATTTTTTTTGTGAATGCTTGTGATGCTTGAAGTGACTGTGGTTTGCTTGCTTGCTTGTATGCGTGTGGTTGATCCTCAATAATTCATGTTACTCTCCACACTCACCTCCTTAGTCCAAAACTCCTGCCTAATGATCTCGCCATGTGTTTAGGACCAGAAACTATTTTTACCAAATATTATTTTCACCAAAAAGCATTTATTTGAATTAAGCTTTCAAAACCCCTCAGATGGGATTCGTACTATAAGTCCTCAAATTAGGGAATTTATTTTGAACCAATTATTTTATTTAAAACCCATTATCAAAATGGCTTACCAAAACCACAACATTATTATTTTAAAATTTATTTTACTATTTTATTTAAATGACTTCCCATGAGGCCAGAAATGGTCTCTTATGAAGGAAAGTTATTTTTATTGCTTTGAAAATATTTGAAAAAATTTAGGGAAACTCCATGGACATATATATTCCATATATATGACTTTTAACACATGGTCATGTTCAAAATATTGGGCAAAGCTCTTCAAAACCTTTGCTGCCTATTTCAAGATTTTGGAATATTTCTCAATAAATTCCTGTAATATTCTAGCATGTCACATATGGTATATGTGATGATCTTGCCATGTTTCATCTCAATCCAAGTTGATTTGATCCCCCTAATTATTCTAAAACCCTATTTGTCTAGATCCAAATTTGAGCAACTCTACATTGCCAAGTATCTCCAATTGTGCTCAAATTTGGTAGACATGTTCGGATACTCCAATAATGCATCCACACCAAGTGGTGCATCAAGAAGAATTGAAAAACTTGTCCCAAGCCCCTCAAAACCCTCTCTGTTGATTTCTGACTTTGGGAAAATTTACATTATAAATTTTCTCCAATTGACCCCAGACGTTTGGAGCATGCTTTAGTGCTGAAATAATGCCCCCAAACAAAATATTGGATTTGTGGGAATTTATTTGAATCGTTTTGTAAGAAGAAAGCCATTTCTGCCCATTTCGTGGGTTTTCCAAGTCTACATTGCAAACCTTCCCCACCAAATCCCAAATTTGGTGTCCAAGCTTATTTTCATCTGTTATTGGATCCTATTAAGTTTCATATCCATTGAAGTTCATCTGGTTTCCCTGACACTCATCAAACACTTTGTGTGCACTGATCAAATTGGTCCTTTGACCCCTTCCACCTTTACCCTTGAGCTCAACTTTCTACCACAGTCTGCCCTAGTTACCTTTTTACTCTAGTAAATTTTCGATGGCCACTGGACAATTACTAGAGGAAGATTCCATCTAACTACTTCTCATGTTTACCCTTGGATCACCATTTTCACCCCTCTTACCCCACCTCAGCTTAAGTTAATGACCCCACCTCTTTCCAGAGGGTTCCTGGCATCCCAAGGCAGCAATTCAAACCAAGATATGACATGTTCATATGGGGAAAATGAGGAGCACATCTGCAAGCTGATTTCTGGCTGAAATGTAGCTTTGTAGAACAAGTACTAGCTACTCTCCTCTACTTGACCTCAAACCTGGCAGTGTTGTAGTCCTTGCATAGCCAAGCATGGTAGACAAGGTCCCATCCTGAGATCACTCCATTAAGCACCCTCATTTTTATCCCCAAGTTTTCTACTGCAAACTTAATATGTGTTCAAACCAATTCAAACCAGCACCGTTTGGCTCCAAACTTCATCAGTGTCCTCTGGTATGCATGCCTTGCACGGTTGACACCTTGGTCTGTCCAGGGGATGGCTCTAGACACGTAGAAGGGTGGTCACCACCTCCTTGACATGCAGAAGCGGTGCTCTGCACCGTGGCTCCACTCGGCAGGCCATGCCTGGCCGTGGCAGCTTGTCCCAGAGCGCCAGGGCACCTCCCTTTGACCGTTCAAGCCCCTCCCCGACGCCAGCTCGCCTCCAAATCCTCCTGGCATGCGTGCTCTCCCGTGTCCAGAGCATCCAAGGTGCACCGAGATCCTTCTCGGCTCCCCCTCCCCCACCTAGAGCCTCCTTGAGTCCCTGTTGCCTCCCATCTCCTTCTCTTTCACCTTCTGAAGCCTCAGAGCGCCCCTCTGCTCTCTTCTTCCCAGACACCCGCGGCAATGGCCGAAGCCATGTCGGCGGCCTCGATCAAAATTCGGCCGCTGCACCCTCTCCCAGGCCTCCTTGTCCCTCCCAGAGCACCCCTGCATCACCATGAAGCTGCCCCGCTCCTTCCTTTCTCCTTGCGGTGGCCAGAGACCCCTACCACGACCGCCGACATCGGCCTCTGCCATGGCCGAGGGCCCCCTTACCCTGAGCCCCCTCTCGCCTGTATTGGGTCCCCAAGTGACACCCCATCCTCCAAGGCACCTCAGCCGCTCTCTCCATCGTCGTGGCATGCCAGCCAGCAGCGGTCGGCATCATCGTCCGCCCCCTTCGGGGCCCATCTTCCACGGCGTGCCACCAGGGCGGCGCTAACCACTTGGTTGGTTGCCACTAGGTACAGGAGCAACGGATCTTGTGGTTTAGGCGCTACTAGGATTCGTGCAGAGGAAAGGTATTGCATCAGGTCTTGTAGCGCCATTTCGCCTCGGTGGTCCACTCCATCGGTCCCGCCTTCTTCAAGATTTTGAAGAATGGTAGGGCGTGTTCGGCAGACTTGGAGATGAACCTGCTCAGGGTGGCTACAGAGCCGGCAAGGCATCGCACATCCTTGACACGCTTTGGTGCCTGATTTGTTCAATGGCCTTAATCTTGTCAGGGTTCGCTTCTATCCCGCGTTGGGACACGAAGAACCCGAGGAGCTTGCCATATGGAACACCGAAGATGCACTTTTTGGGGTTGAGCTTGAGGTTAATATTGCGTAGGTTGGCAAATGTCTCTTCCAGATCTTCCACGAGTGTTTACTTGTCCTTGGTTTTCACCACTATATCATTCATGTAGGCTTCTATGTTCTTGTGGAGTTGGGGCTCAAAACCAATCTGGATCACTCTTGCAAAGGTGGAGCCGACATTCTTCAACCCGAAGGGCATTCGTACAAAGCAGTACGTGCCACAGGGGGGTTATGAAGGCGGTTTTCTCTTCATCTTCATCGGCCATGTAAATCTGGTGATACCCTGAATAGGCATCCATGAAGGACAACATGTCACACCCAGCAGTGAAGTCGACAATCTAGTCGATGCGCATCAAGGGAAAAGGGTCTTTCGGTCAAGCTTTATTGACATCTTTAAAGTTGATACAGAGCCGCCACTTCCCGTTCGCCTTGCGCACTACAACCGGATTGGCGAACCACGTGCGATGGATGACTCCTCTGACGAGTCCCGCTGCTTCTAACTTCTCGATTTCCTCGACAATGAACTCCTACCACCCGAGGGCTTGCTTCCTCACCTTCTGCTTGACTGGTCACGCGTGGGGGCACACAGCGAGGTGGTGCTCCATCACCTTCCTGGGAACACCGGGGATATCCAATGGTTGCCATGCAAAAACATCGAGATTCGCCCACAGGAAGGTGATGAGCGTGATTTCCTATTTGCTATCAAGGGCGAAACTTATGGTGAAAGTTCCACCCGTGTCGTCCTCTCGGGTAGGTACCTTCTTGGTCTTTGGCAGGGCAGCCCTGGATTTCTTGTTCTGGGCAGTGGAGCTTTCCGGGGCGTCCTTGGTGGAAGCAAAGTATTCCGGAGAATCGTACTTGCCGGGATCAGCGTGGGAAGCCCTCTTGTCGAGATTCTTCTCTTCGGCGGACGGTGTCTTGGCGGAAGGCGCCAACACTGCCTCCCGGTAGAGGCGGTTGGTGCACACGAGTGCGTCCTTCTTGTCGGCGTTGATGACGATGACGCCGACCGGCCCGGGCATCTTCAGGGTGTTGTAGGTGTAGTGGGAAACTGCCACGAACTTGGCCAGTGCAGGGCGCCCAAGGATCCCATTGTACGCGAACGGATTGTCTGCAACGTCAAAGACGACTTTCTCCGTCTGGTAGTTCTGGTAGCTGCCGAAGATCACCGACAACGTGATCTTCCCCTTCGGTTGAATCTTCCCTGGGTTGATCCCTTCGAACGCTCATGTCTCCTCGAGATCTTCGTCGGAAATCTGCAACCTCTGGATCACGTCGGGGGAGATGAGGTTTAGACCCAACCCGCCATCCACCAACATCTTCATCACCTTGAGGTTGCGGATTGTTTGGGAGACCAACAGCGGTAAACATCCGACAGCCGTAACACGGCCTGGATGATCCTCAGAATCGAAGATAATCGGTGTGTGTGACCACTTCAAGGGCCTATGAGTGCCGATGGAGGGCTCCGCCTCACTCACCTCACGCACCCACTTCTTTAGTTGGTTGTGGGAAGAGTGAAGCGATGCCCCTCCATCGAGGCACTTCATATCTATTGCCATTTGGAACTCGTGATCGCTGGAGTTATCGTCTCAGCAGTCTTCATCCTCATCATCCTCCTTTCTTTACCGTGCCGGCGCGGGCTTCACCTTCTTGTTCTTGAACTTGCCGGGGGGACCCCCTTGGCTGCCCTTCTTCCTGCCTGATCCTTCGCCACCGTCTCAGGCCTTTTCCTTGTCACGTCTCTGGTACTCCGCCCTCTGCTTCTCGGCAAGTTGCTCAACTTGTCGGCAGTGCTAGAGGTCGTCACCCTTGGAGCGATGGATCTTGCAGTACTCGGCGTCGGAGCCCTCAGGTTTCTCGGCGACCGCTAAGGCTTGGCAAGAGCCGCACCCGGCAGCGTCCTTGCCGGAAGCCTCGGCCTTCGCCTTCTTGGAGGAGTCGCTGCTGCCGCATGTCTCGATGGCAAACACGGTCTTGCCCTTCCACTTCTTGTTGCGCCGCTTCCCCTTTTTCGTGGGCACGTCGGCGTCTTCGTCTTCGGAGTCGGCCTCTCCACCGGCGTCTTCACCGGGAAGCCTCCTCCCCTCTTCCGCTCGTGCACACTTGTCCGCCAGGGCGTAAAGCTCGGCGACATCGCGAACCTTTTTCATCGCAACTCCTCGCGCATCTTCCGATTTCGCACATTCTGATGGAATGCGCTGATGACTGCGGCCGGGTGAACATTCGGGATGTTGTGCTGTATGCGGGTGAATCTCTGGATTTACTTGCGTAGAATCTCACCCTCCTTCTGGGGGATGATGTACAAGTCGCTCTCCTGGCTAGGGGCCCGGTGGCCACCTGTGAAGGCGCCAACGTAGTCGTGGCACAACTCCTTCCAGGAGGAAAAGGAGTTCTTGGGCAGGTGCATGAACCACGACCTAACGGTGGGCTTGAGCACCAACGGGAAGTAGTTGGCCAGTATCTTGTCATCCTGGCCCCTAGCAGCATGTACCGCGATGGTCTAGATCCTTAGGAACTCGGACGGGTGGGTCTTGCCGTCGTACTTCTATGGGATTTCCAACTTGCAGGTATGGGAGCGGGGCCACTAGACTTGCCGGAACTCGTGAGTAAATGCCGGACAACCCTCCTCGTAAGGTAGGTCGCGAGGATTCCCCGATGCAGGAGTGTCTGTAGCGGCTCCAACATGTCTGTCTGACTGACGGCGCGTCTCTCGTCGTCGCTCGATGAGAGTACGCGCTTCCTCTTTGCGTCGCTCGTGAAGGACATCAAGTTGATCGCGGTGGGTCCGTGGGTCGGAAGACCCGGTCGAATTGTTAGAGACGATAACCCTTTGCCACCGCCGTGGGGGAGAGTGCACCATGGCGGTGGCAGCTCTAGTCTTCTCGATGCAGTCGTGGGCGCATTTGCTGGAGGGTCGTTTCGACGTCCCCGCCTGCTGGGGCCCGTCCCCATTGGCGAGGGCGATGAGACTCTGGATGGTAGCCCTCCACTCCTCGAGCCTGTCTGCTATCGGAGAGAAGTCCAAGAGTACTTGAGTTCGCTTCAGGGCTTCTGCCTGCATAGGCAGTGGCGATATGTGTGAAGACCGCGAGGGGCTCTTACTTCTAACTATGTTAAAAGGAGCGCCCCCTTGTTCCCACGGTGGCGCTCCACCCTGGCCGGTCGCAGAACATGCGTGTCGGCCCTGCAAATCCTGGGAACGAGGTCCCGGAGTCCTTCGAGGGGCGGCGACTCGCCGCCGTTCTGGCGTGGTCCGCCGCACGTGCCCTGGGAAGGTCGGGGTGGGTACGTCCGCTTCGTCATCTTGGAGGATGTCCTCACATCCTTCAAAGTAGCGGCGCCACCCGTGGGCAGCGCAGCTACATCCTTCGATGTCCCGGTGCGCGAATGGTCGTCGCGGTCGTGGACGATACTACTCGCACGGGTCTGCTCTCTGGAGTGTTGCGGAAGTTCGGGACCTCCGCCTCCTTGTCCTACGCTCGCACCCTCGCCCGCTCTCACCAGGGCCGGAGCATTGGGTGCGAGTGTGTCCGTCGCCGGAGCACCCCTCCTCTTGGGGGCCATGGTTGTGAAGAGGAACTGGTGTGCTGATGGCTAGGTCAGATCAACGTGACCTCCACTCCCTACTTGGCACACCAAAGATGTCGGGGAAATCGACAGCTATGGGAAGCTCGAAGGGTCCCTTGATCGTTCGGTGGAGGGAGAGAGGTGGTGGCGAGAGCGAAGCTAGTGATCAACACCGGCAAGATCGTTTACCCATGTTTGGGCCGCTTGGCGGTAAAACCCTACTCCTGCTTAGTTTGTATTGGAGGCTTCCTGGAGGGGTAATTTGCTACAATAACTTAGCTCGTGATTAGGGAGTCTCAAATCCCAAAACTTATAACCTCTAGAGAATGAGCCTTGGGGCTCCTTTTATAGGCAAGGGGTCACCAACAGTGTGCTCACGGGTTGCATAGTGAACAGGGTTCACCGCTCTTCTTCTACGGTGGTGTCAAGGGCAGTAAATGCCTTGTCTGACCCCTGACCAGCAGTGAGGTGGTCGCGACATGTACCCAGGTGGATCGACACCTGGGTCTTGCGCTCCCGCTTGAAGGATGCGCTGGAGCGGTTTAACTGTGGTAGAAATAGGGGAGGACACCTGGCGAGCGAAAGGAGCTTGTTGGCCTGGCGTCCCTGTCGGAGGGCTCGATTATCTTCTCGGCAAGGAGGGCTTGCCGGGGGCTTGAACGTCTTCCCGGCAAGGAGGGCTTGCCGGGGCCTTGCCAACCTTTGTGATTCTTCCCGGCAAGGAGGGCTTGCCGGAGTCTTGCGAGTCTTTGGGAGTCTTCCCCGCAAAGAGGGCTTGCCAGGGCCTCTCGAATCTTCCCGGCAAGGAAGGCTTGCCAGGGCCTTGTATCTGGAGCTCTTGTACTCTACGCCCCCAGAGAGGGGGGCGTGGCCTCGGTGGGTCTTGGTTTGTCTTCCTGCCAGTCTTCCTCGTGCGCTGCTCCCAGGGGCGTTGCCTGTGCCCGTGCACAAGTCTGGGGCACAAGGGACCCCGGTCTCTAGGGCACCGACAGGAGCCCCCGGGCTTGGGCCATGCACGCGTGTGGGGCGTTGCTGGGCTAGGCCCAAAGTGGTGCACGGGCTTCCATGGCAGTGTACTCTCTAGCTTTGGAGCCGTTGTAAACGACCTTTCCCTGCGCCGCACATTGAATGCGCGAAGTAGGGAGGCGTGTGCATAGTGGCCAAGGTGGCCATGCGCGCGCTGAGCCATTGGTTGGGCACGCAAGGGTCGGCCTGTGTGTCCACCCCTCTCCGTATAAGAGGGGAAAATGCGAGCGCACAAGCCCTTCGTCCCTTCCTAGCTCTTTTCAATCTCAAAACCGCCGCCGCCTCCTTCTTCCAGCTGAAGTTTTCTCCCCCACCCCCACATTTGCTTCCGAGGCCGCGCTCCAGACGGACACAGCTTTCGCCATTGTTATGGCGCCTAAGGGAGCCAAAGGCAGGAAGGGGAAGCCTGCTGTTGCGGAGAAAGAGTTGGCGAAGCTGCGGAAGGAGCTTGCCTATTTCCCCCCGGGCCCTGATGCGTTCTTCCTGAAACAACGCTACCAGCACATGTGAGCAGCCAAGAGGAAGGCGCATCCGGCCATCCACGTGACCCCGGGGAGGCTGACGGTGCTCCAGGCCAGTCTTCCTTCTTTTCTGATTACTTTTATTGCAGGCTTTGCCCACCCTTTTCTAAGTTCTTCATCGACATCATGTACACCTACGGCTTCCATCTTATGGATTTCACGCCGAATGCGGTGACATGCATTTCTATATTCACGCATCTCTGCGAGAATTTCGTCGGGATCACCCCCAACACCGCCCTCTTTCGCCACTACTTAATCCCCCGCATCCAGGGAGGGGATGCTCTTTCGGGCTCCATCACTTGTATACCGAGGACCGGATGCAAGGAGATGTATCTAGATGCGGCCCTTCGGGAGAAGTGGGAGGAATGGCACGGGAAGTGGTATTGGATCCGTGAGGACAAGTATCTGCCCTTCTGCGAGCCCAGGACCGCCAAGATCGATTCCCGCGACAAGCATTGGAGCGTCCTCGACCCGGATGATAAAAGCTGAATGTCGTCGTCAACAGGATCCCGCGTCTCAGAGCCGCAGGGTTGGCGATAGAGATGGTGGGTGCCGATTTTATCCGCAGGCGCATTGCCCCCTCCAAAATAGGGAAGGAAGGCTAGCCTCGGCCGTCATGATTGTTGCGGACATCATGCGACTGCGGACTAGGCTCAATAACAATCATACGGTGATGGGGCTGCCTTCATTTGCCAAAACTTGTTCAAGTCAGACACGAGGCCTCGACTGCCGCATGGCGTTGTACCCTTGTGCAACAATTCTTCCTTAAGCGCACTCACAACAAAGATGCCGGAGTGTAACGTTCATGGCATAGTTCCGACTTGGATCGAGCCCATGGAGGAGGATGCCTTATTCTTCTTTGACTTCTTGTCGGAGAAACCCATCAGAGAAGAGACCGGCCTCGTCTGCGAGACCACCGACAAGAAGGTGGCGTGCATAGCTAGCCGGGCCGAGGAGCGGGCCCTTCTTGAAGCGGCGGGGAGCGTTGGCTTCTGTGATGAGGGAGCATCCAATGAAGAGGCGCTGCAGGAGGAGGAGCTCACTGGATAGCCCAGCAACTCAGCGCCCCGGGGCCCTTCGGAGGAACGGGCGCCCAATGCATAGGAGGAGAAGGAGCCTCTACCCCGCCGGAGGCCTAGGTGAGTGCTTCGACATGCCGACTCCAACCTCCCTGTTCGGCAAGTTCTGCCCGCCGCGCCCGTCAAGATTCCCAGAGCCGCGTCTCCCCCGGCGGATGTTGAGGCGGACGTGGATTTTGATTTCTCGGCCTTCAGCTCGGGGAGGAGGAAGAGTACATGCCTGACTCTTTACCCTCTTCGAACCCCTTGCCTTGTGCTCTTACTCATCAGGTACTGGTTCTTCTTCTCAAGGACACAAAAACATTGGCCTAGAGGATGGTGAAGAGGGCCAAGGTGGCGGTAGGCAGCGGTTCTTTGACGAGTGCTTCAGAGGCGCCGCCGGCAGCTTCCACCCCCCTATGTCAAGCCCCAAGCGGAGCCCCCAGTGGGAGTCTCTGAGGCCCACGACGTCTGAGGATGAGCCCCCGACAACCGATGTTGTCGGAGAGGGAACAACTACCCCTCACCAGCTTGACGAGGGTAAGCATACCGGCAAAGGACGTCTGAGAGTTTTTTTCCTTCATTCTGCTTCCCTGGACGCCAATCCCGTTTTGATAATATTCTTCTTTGTCTTGTACCACAGGCTTCTCCTTCGAGGAGGAGATGAATGTCGACTCCGTCATCGAGGAGACCGGGCGGCACACGGCTGCTGAGGCCGACAAGGTTTTCCGCGAGCGAGTCTACTGCGAAGGCGCAGGAACGGGCCACCCAGGAACCGAGGGAGGAGTCTGCCGAGGAGCCCGAAGCGCGCGTCGGTGACTCTCCTGCCGCCGAGGCCGAGGGGACTGTAGTGGAGGAGGATTCCCCTCTCGCCGGTGAGGATGTTGGTGGTGACCAGCCTCCCATGTCTGGGCCACTGCCAACAGGCGAGGATGTTGGTGGCGACCAACCTCGTATGTATGGGCCCCCACCAGCCAGCGAGTACGTTTACACGGGCGAGGGTCTGTACATCAACTTGCCAGGGGTGTGCCGCACCAGGATAGCCATGGAGGGGGAGAGCTTCGACGCCGAAGTCTCCGCCAGTGTTGGGCGCGAGATCAAGGGGGAATCGGAGGCTTGTGGCGGGAAGCTCAGCGAAGAGCATCTCTTCCAGTCCATGGGGGACAACGTCAGTCAGCTCCAGGACCTTTATCAGGCCCGGAAGGAGAAACTGGACTTCCGGGCGGCGTTTGTGGAGGCATCAGAAGAGGCCTTCGAGAAGCGCTTCGAGGAGATGCGGACCCACTTCGTCGAGGTTCACTAGGAGTTGAAGGTTGATCGTGAGAAACCGAGGGCTGATACGTCTCCAATGAATCTATAATTTTTGATGGTTTCATGATATTATCTTGTCAAACTTTGGATGTTTTGTATGCCTTATATATATTTTTAGGGACTAACTTATTAACTCAGTGCCAAGTGCCAGTTCCTGTTTTTTCCGTGTTTTTGACCCTTTTCAGAGGAGGATTTTAAATGGAGTCCAAACAGAGCGAAACTTCCAAAATGATTTTTTCCGAAACAGAAGACGGTCGGGGGACTTGAGAACCAAGGGAGAGGGTCAACAGGGACCACACAAGCCCCCTAGCTACGGCCACGGGGGCCCACGCCTCCCAGGCTTGTGGGCTCCTTGGACCTCCTCTGCCCTAGATGTTTCGCCTATATATTCCCTAAAATCCTAGAAAAAATCAAGAGAGCCTCGAAAATACTTTTCCGCCGCCGCAAGCTTCTGTCTCCGCAAGATCCCATCTGGGGCATGTTCTGGTGCCCTGCCGGAGGGGGGATCCGGATACAGAGGGCTTCTTCATCAACACCATGACCTCTCCGATGATGCGTGAGTAGTTCACCATAGACCTACGGGTCCATAGATAGTAGCTAGATGGCTTCTTCTTCTCTTGGATCTTCAATACAAAGTTATCCATGATCTTCATGGAGATCTATCCGATGTAATCTTCTTTTGCGGTGTGTTTGTCGAGATCCGATGAATTGTGGGTTTATGATCAGATTATCTATGAATCTTATTTGAGTTTCTTCTGATCTCTTATATGCATTATTTCATATACTTGTAATTCTCTTCGAGTTGTGGGTTTTGTTTGGCCAACTTGATCTATGATTCTTGCAATTGGAGAAGTGCTTGGTTCTGGGTTCATACCGTGCTGTGACCTCACCCAGTGACAGAAGGGGTAGCGAGGCACGCATCGTGTTGTTGCCATCAAGGGTAAAAAGATGGGGTTTTCATCATTGGTTTGAGTTTATCCCTCTACATCATGTCATCTTGCTTAAGGTGTTACTCTGTTCGTCATGAACTCAATTCACTAGATGCATGCTGGATAGCGGTCGATGTGTGGAGTAATAGTAGTAGATGCAGAAAGTATCGGTCTACTTGTCTCGGACTGATGCCTATATGCATGATCATTGCCTTAGATATCGTCATGACTTTGCGCGCTTCTATGAATTGCTAAAAAGTAATTCATTCAGCCACCGTAATATTTGCTATTTTGAGAGAAGCCTCTAGTGAACACTATGGCCCCCGGGTCTACTTCACATCATATTTTCAGCCTTACACTTTTACTTCGTTGCACTTTCCGCCTTCAGATCTTAGTTTGCAATCAATCTTGAAGGGATTGACAATCCCTTTATAGCGTTGGGTGCAAGCACTTTTGTGTTTGCGTAGGTACTCTGGACATGACGAGATTCTCCTACTGGATTGACACCTTGGTTCTCAAACTGTGGGAAATACTTACTCCTCCTGTGCTGTATCACCCTTTCCTCTTCAAGGGAAAAACCAACGCAAGCAAGTCTCCATCAACGTGTCAATTTTTGGCGCTGTTGTTTGAGAAGTAGCAGAAGGATTTATGGCGCCGTTGCCGGGGAGGATCAAGTCAAGAACTCATACAAGTAAGTGTCGCAAACTCATCTCTTGCATTTACTTTTTTGCCTCTCGTTTTCCTCTCCCCCACTTGTGAAAAACAAAAATTTACAACTTTTTTTGCCTTTTTCGTTTGCCTTTTTCGTTTGCCCTTTTCTCTCGCCTGCTTTCTGTTCTCTTGTGTGCTTTCTTGCTTGCTGAAGTCACCATGACTGAAAACACCAAACTTCGTGACTTCTCGAATACTAATAATAATGATTTTATTAGTACTCCGATTTCTCCTGCCACTAGTGCGGAATCATACAAAATCAATGCTGCTTTGTTGAATCTTGTTATGAAAGAGCAATTCTCCGGCCTTCCTAGTGAAGATGCCGCATCCCATCTTAATACCTTCATTGAGCTTTGCGATATGCAAAAGAAAAAAGATGTGGATAATGATGTGATTAAGTTGAACTTTTTCCCTTCTCGTTGCGAGATAGAGCAAAAACTTGGTTTTTGTCTTTGCCCAAAAATAGTATTGATTCTTGGAATAAGTGCAAAGATGCTTACATATCCAAGTATTTTCCGCCGGCTAAGATTATCTCTCTCCGTAATGATATCGTGAATTTCAAGCAACTTGATCATGAACATGTTTCACAATCTTTGGAGAGGATGAAATTGATGATTAGAAATTGTCCCGCTCATGGCTTGAGTCTTTGGATGATTATACAAATCTTTTACGCTGGCTTGAATTTTGCTTCTAGAAATATCTTGGACTCCGCCTCAGGTGGAACATTCATGGATATCACGTTAGGAGAAGCTACAAAACTCCTAGACAATATCATGACGAACTACTCTCAGTGGCACACTGAAAGGTCACCTACTAGTAAAAAGGTACACGCTATAGAAGAAATTAACTCGTTGAGTGATAAGATGGATGAGTTAATGAATTTGGTTGCTATTAGAAGTGCTCCTTTAGATCCTAATGATATGCCCTTCTCTTCCTTGATTGAGAGTAGCAATGCTAGCTTGGACGTTAATTTTGTTGGTAGGAATAATTTTGGCAACAACAATGCTTTTAGAGGAAACTATGTTCCTAGACCTTTTCCTAGTAACTCCTCTAATAACTTTGGCAACTCCTACAGCAATACTCATGGAAATTACAATATATTACCCTATGATCTAGAGAGTAATATCAAAGAGTTTATTAACTCACAAAATATTTTCAATGCGTCCATAGAGGAAAAAGTACTCAAAATTGACGATTTCGCTAAGAGCGTTGATAGAATGTCTAGTGATATCGATGCTTTGAAAGTTAGATGTGCTCCTCCCAAGATCAATATGGATGAAACTTTGAAAGCTATGCGTGTTTCCATGAGTGAGAGCAAAGAAAGAACCGCCCATATTCGTGCTAGACATGAATGACTTAAAAGGGCGTGTTCTCGTGATAAGGATTACGAAGATCTTAAAGTGCTTGGTGTGACTCCCATTGAATCTTTGTTTTCTTGTGTCAAACCTAATGATGATGGGGCTGGATATGAATCCACCTTGGTTGAAAAACGCCCCAATGATTCGAAGTCCATCTATCTTGATGCTAAAAACATTGAAAGTGGAGTAGAAGATATTAAAACCTTGAGTAGTAATGAAGTTACTACTTTGGATTTCAGGGAATTCAATTATGATAGTTTCTCCTTGATTGAATGCATTTCCTTGATGCAATCCATGCTAAACTCTCCACACGCTTATAGCCAAAACAAGGCCATTACCGATTATATCGTCGAAGCTATGATAAAATCTCTTGAAGAGAAACTTGAATTCGAAGTTTCTATCCCTAGAAAGCTTCATGATGATTGGGAACCTACTATCAAAATCAAAATCAAAAACTATGAATTCAATGCTTTGTGTGATTTGGGTGCTAGTGTTTCCGCGATTCCAAAGTCTTTATGTGATGTTCTGGATTTTAATGAGATTGAGGAGTGTTCTCTTAATTTGCATCTTGAGGATTCTACTATCAAGAAACCCATGGGAAGGATCAATGATGTCCTTATTATTGAAAATAGGAACTATGTAACCGTGGATTTCATTGTGCTTGACATTGATTGCAATCCTACATTCCCTATCATTCTTGGTAGACCTTTCCTAAGGATTATCGGTGCTATCATCGATATGAAGGAAGGGAACATTAGATTTCAATTCACTTTAAAGAAGGGCATGGAACACTTTCCTAGAAATAAAATAAGATTGCCTTATGAATCCATGATGAGGGCTACTTATGGTTTGAGCACCAAAGACGACGATACGTGATTCTATCGCTTTATGCCTAGCTAAGGGCGTTAAAAATAGCGCTTGTTGGGAGGCAACCCGATGAATTTATCTTTTCTCTTTCTGTTTTGTTGCGTCCACACCATCATAATTCTATTACGATTGTGTTTTTTGTGTTTCTTTTTGTGTTTGAGCCAAGCAAAACCTTTATGACTAGTCTTGGTGATGGTTGTTTGATCCTGCTGGAAAAAGACAGAAACTTTTCGCTCACGAGATTATTTTTCATTTTTATTGAGAAAGAGATTTTGAGTTGATTATTTTTTATGCTGGTTGACATGCCTTTTTCCCAGGCAGTCATAATTTTTTAGAATTTGTTAGGTGCCAGAAGTATACGAAGTATACAGATTGCTACAGACAGGTCTGTTTTTGACAGATTCTGTTTTTGTTGAGTTGGTTGCTTATTTTAATGAAATTATGGATAGTATCAGGGGGTACTAGCCATGGAAAAGTGATAATACAGTAATCTAACACCAATATAAATAGAAATCAAGATTGCTACAGTACCTAAAGAAGTGGTAGTTTGTTTTCTTGTGCTAATGATATCACGAGTTTCTGTTTAAGTTTTGCGTTGTGAAGTTTTCAATTTTTGGGTCATGTTCTCGTGGACAAAGGGATAAAGAGTGGAAATAGCTCAAGCTTGGGGATTCCCAAGGCACCCCAAGCCATTCAAGTACACCAAAAAGCCTAAGCTTGGGGATGCTCCGGGAAGGCATCCCCTCTTTCGTCTTCAATCCATCGGTAACATTACTTGGAGCTATATTTTTATTCACCACATGATATGTGTTTTGCTTGGAGCGTCTTGTATCGTAGGAGTATTTTATTTTCGTTGTGTCACAATCATGCTTGCGGCACACCTTTTGAGAGAGACATGCACTCATCGTGATTTTGCTAAAATGCTCATTGTGCTTCACTTATATCTTTTGAGCTAGATAATTTTGCTCTATGTGCTTCACTTAGATCTTTTAGAGCAATGCGGTGCGTGACTTGGTAGTTGGCTTGTGCTATGAAACTAGTCCCAAAGGTGATAGGTACCCAAAGAGGATACAAAAACCTCCATCTTCATGTGCATTGAGTAGAAAGAGAAGTTTTGATTCCTCTCAATTAGTTTTGAGACGTAGATTTGGTAATATTAAGAGTTATGTTAGTAGGGTGTTGTGAATCTAGAAATACTTGTGTTGAAGTTAGTGATTCCCGTAACATGCACGTATGGTGAACCGCTATGTTAGGAAGTCGGAGCATAATTGATCTACTGATTTTCATCCTTTGCGTTGAGGTTGGGATCCCGCGATGGTTTACACCTACCAACCCTTCCCCTAGGAGTATGCGTTTAGCACTTTGTTTCGATTACTAATAAAAAATTTCGCAACAAGTATGTGAGTTCTTCATAACTAATGTGAGTCCATGGTATAGATTCACTTTCACCTTCCACCATCGCTAGCCTCTCTAGTGCCGCACAATTTTCGCCGGTGCACAAACCCACCATATGCCTTCCTCAAAACAGCCGCCATACCTACCTACTATGGCATTTTCATAGCCATTCCGAGATATATTGCCATGCAACTCCCACCGTTCCGTATCATGACTTGTGTCGTCACTATCATATTGCCATCGCATGATCGTAAGATAGCCAGCGAGATGTTTCAACGTCATTCGCCAAGCTAGATCGTTGCACATCCCGGTACACTGCCGGAGGCATTTCCTATAGAGTCATCATCGTTCTGAGCTTTTGTGTTGTGAGTAAATAAAAGTGTGATGATCATCATTATTAGAGCATTGTCCCATGTGAGGAAATAAAAAAAGAGATGCCCAAGTTGCCCACACAAACAAAAGAGGCCAAAGAGCCCAAATAAAAAAAAGAGAAAAAGAGAGAAGGGACAATGCTACTATCTTTTTCCACACTTGTGCTTCATAATAGCACCATGTTCTTCATGATTGAGAGCCTCTCGTTTCGTCACCACCATATTCTAGTGGGAATCTTTATTATATAACTTTGCTTGTATATTCCAATGATGGGCTTCCTCAAATTTCCCTAGGTCTTCGTGAGCAAGCAAGTTGGATGCACACGCACTAGTTCTCCTTTTGAGATATCACATACTTATAGCTCTAGTGCATCCTTTGTATGGGAATCTCTACTCATTCACATTGATATCTATTAATGGGCATCTCCATAACCCTTTGATGTGCCGAGTCAATGTGACCATCTCCTCCTTTTTTTTCTCACAACGACCACCACACACTGTTCCACCTATAGTGCTATATCCATTGCTCACGCTCATGTATTGCGTGATAGTTGGAAAAGGTTTGAGAAAGTAAGAGTGCGAAAGCAATTACTTGGCCAATACCGGGGTTGTGCATGATTTAAATTAGTTGTGTGATGATGATGGAGCATAGCCAGACTATATGATTTTGTAAGGATAACTTTCTTTGGCCTTGTTATTTCGAAAGTTCATGATTACCTTGCTAGTTTGCTTGAAGTATTATTGTTTTCATGTCAATAGCAAACTATTTTTTTGAATCTTACCGATCTGAACATTCATGTCACATGAAAGAAGTTACAAAGGACAATTATGCTAGGTAGCATTCCACATCAAAAATTCAGTCTTTATCACTTCCCTACTCGAGGACGAGCAGGAGTTAAGCTTGGGGATGCTTGATACGTCTCCAACGTATCTATAATTTTTGATGGTTTCATGCTATTATCTTGTCAAACTTTGGATGTTTTGTATGCCTTTTATATCTTTTTTGGGACTAACTTATTAACTCAGTGCCAAGTGCCAGTTCCTGTTTTTCCGTGTTTTTGACCCTTTTCATAGGAGGTTTTTAAACGGAGTCCAAACAGAATGAAACTTCCAAAAAGACTTTTTCCAAAATAGAAGACGATCGGGGGACTTCAGAACTCAGGCAGAGGCTCACCAGGGACCCCACAAGCCCCCTTGTCGCGGCCAGGGGGGGCCGCGCCTCCCAGGTTTGTGGGCTCCCTGGACCTCCTCTACCCTAGGTCTTTCTCCTATATATTCCCTAAAATCCCAGAAAAAATCAAGGGAGCCTCGAAAATACTTTTCCACCACTTCAAGCTTCTGTCTCCGCAAGATCCCATCTGGGGCACGTTCTGGTGCCCTGCGGGAGGGGGGATTCGGCTACAGAGGGCTTCTTCATCAACACCATGACCTCTCCGATGATGCGTGAGTAGTTCACCATAGACCTACAGGTCCATAGCTAGTAGCTAGATGGCTTCTTCTCTCTCTTGGATCTTCAATACAAAGTTCTCCATGATCTTCATGGAGATCTATCCGATGTAATCTTGTTTTGCGGTGTGTTTGTCGAGATCCGATGAATTGTGGATTTATGATCAGATTATCTATGAATCTTATTTGAGTTTCTTCTGATCTCTTATACGCATGATTTCATATCCTTGGAATTCTCTTCGAGTTGTGGGTTTTGTTTGGCCAACTTGATCTATGATTCTTGCAATGGGAGAAGTGCTTGGTTCTGGGTTCATACCGTGCGGTGACCTCACCCAGTGACAGAAGGGGTAGCGAGGCACGCATCATGTTGTTGCCATCAAGGGTAAAAATATGGGGTTTTCATCATTGGTTTGAGTTTATCCCTCTACATCATGTCATCTTGCTTAAGGCGATACTCTGTTCGTCATGAACTCAATACACTAGATGCATGCTGGATATCAGTCGACGTGTGGAGTAATAGTAGTAGATGCAGAAAGTATCGGTCTACTTGTCCCGGACGTGATTCCTATATGTATGATCATTGCCTTAGATATCGTCATAACTTTGCGCGGTTCTATCAATTGCTCGACAGTAATTTTTTCACCCACCGTAATATTTGCTATTTTGAGAGAAGCCTCTAGTGAACACTATGGCCCTCGGGTCTAATTCACATCATATTTTCAGCCTTACACTTTTACTTCGTTGCACTTTCCGCCTTCAGATCTCAATTTGCAATCAATCTTGAAGGGATTGACAAGCCCTTTATAGTGTTGGGTGCAAGCTATTTTGTGTTTGCACAGGAACTCTGGACTTGACGAGATTCTCCTACTGGATTGACACCTTGGTTCTCAAACTGAGAGAAATGCTTACTGCTTCTGTGCTGCATCACCCATTCCTCTTCAAGGGAAAAACCAACGCAAGCAAGTCTCCATCAACGTGTCAATTTTTGGCGCTGTTGTTTGAGAAGTAGCAAGGGACGAGCAGGATGAGCTCCTTCTGAAGTCGTCCAACCTCCGGAAGGAGGAGGAAGAGGCTCGACGCCGTATTTCTGATGAAGACGCCCGCCTCAATGTGCTTTGGATCAGCCTCAAATCCCAGGAGGAGGAACTTGCCGATTGCGTGAGGACGCTCAATGGCAGGATCCCCTCCAAGGACGAAGAAGTTGTGAGGCTTGTGGCGCAGCGTACCCAAGAGCTCAAGGACCAGCATAAGGACTCCCTTGCCGCCCAGGCTTTGGAGCATGCCGACGAGTTGCAGGAGGTTGCCGACAAGGCTGCGAGCATCAAGGCTATTAGGGAGGAGCTTGCTAGCAAGTTGAAAAAGCTAGAAGAGAATCTTGAAGGCCTCGGCAAGGAGATCTCCACCCTCACAGTTGAGAGAGAGGAGGCTCTCTCCAACTTGATGGAGACCCAAGCTGTCGTTTCCGACAAGAGTCCTCAACTCTGCTCCGCCAACGCCTCCCTTGCCGCCGTGTAGGATAAACTGGCTCCTCTGGAGCGGGCTCTTGAAGAAAGCAAGGCCCGTGGGGAGGTCTTGGCTCAAAAACTCCTTGCCATGACGAAACAGCTCGAGGCCGCCTCCGCCGCCCGCGAGGCCTATACGCACGGCATGGAGTTGTGGACTGAACGTCTTATCAACGCCGTGGTAGGGATCACCGCGCAACTGTCTTCTATGGATCTCCAAGGCTTTGGTTATTCTCCGGACCCAGAGGTGTCTCCTAGCGCCAAGCTGACCCTGTTCTTCAAAAGTGTGATCAACGCTTTGAAGCATATTTGAGCCAGCGAGGCGACGCGCCTCACAAACGAGTCTCGAAGATTGTGCCGGGGCGACCTTCTCATGGTCCTCACCAAGTTGGCATATAAGAATCCTGGCATTGACCTCACCCTGGGGCTTCTGCCAAAAGAGGTGAACCTCAAGGAACTCGAGAACCTGGTCATGGCTGTTGTCGACAAGGTGGACCAAATCAAAAGGGTGCAAGGTCCACGACGGGATTAATTCTTCTTGTTCTCCTGCTGATGCGATTCTCAACTGAGAGTTGTTGTCTTGTTCATAACTGTTAGTATTGTAATATACTAGATGCTCTTAATGGGTATTACTTTTCCTCCCTTGCTCTTTTTGCATGGTTTGCCCTTGTGTTTCGCTGAGACTTTACCAGCTCAATCGGCTTTGCCGCAAGCGCTTCCGAGCGGTGGCTCTTGCCGGAGTCGTCACCGCCGGCAAGGTGCCTTGCCTCCCTATGGATTTTCCCATAGGTTGTCGAGCACTCTCTTGAAGCAGAAGGGGCACGCGAGGTGGGCCGCTTAAGTTATCAGGCGCGCTCCAAGACAATGTTTAGCAGGCTTGCGGCGGAGTTCCCTCACGCACAAGTTTTCCATACAAAATGTGTCGACGACACGTAAAGCGGAGGGTTGTATTTGCCCGAAGACTTATTTGAAGTTTTCTCAACTTATCTTTAGGTCGCGGTTCTTCTTTCTGTCTAGGGTAGATCGTCCTTGTCCTTTCCACTGTCGCGGGCGTCCCCACTATCTTCTCCCCCCGGCAAACTTGTGCGCGGGGTTCCATCTGTTATTAAGAAAAAGAAAGAAGAGAAAATATGTGTCGGGACCTTGGCAGTCCATTAGCTCAGGCGTTTCACAAAATGTTATATTATGCATGCATATGATCTAACATGGAAATCTAAATGATGATGTGGAACGCTATGCTTTATTCAACTACGCACAGGGTCTTCGCTTGGCTTTGTACAAAGGATTACATGCAACTTCAGCAAGACTTGTAGAAAAGGTGGTTGCCGGGAGGCCCGACAATTTCTCCCTACGGGTAGAACTTTCGAAGATGTTCAATGTTCCAGGAATTGCTCACCGGTGTGCCATCTTTGGTCTCCAGGCAGAGACCTCCAGGCCTGGTGACTCGTACTACAAGATATGGGCCTTCCCACTTTGGCGTCAACTTGTTTGAATTCTTGCTCGACTGAACGTGCCGAAGAAGAAGTTCGCCTTCCTCAAGACTTTTGGCTTGGACCTTGTGGCTACGATAACCAAGCAAGGTTTGATGATAGCGAGTGGCTCGCACGGGCGCCTAAATTCAGGTCTCCTCGAGGAGCACTGCATCGTCCTGACGCAATTTCTCTTGCTGAAGCTCATCATAAGCGAGCACCCGGGGTGACCCATAAATGAGTTCTCTACGAAGAACTGCCTCCACCCCGTAGATCAGGGAGAAGGATGTCTAGCTGGTGGCTTGGTTTGGCGTCGTTCTGATCGACCAAAGAACCGTCGGCAGTTCATCAATCCAGTGCTTTCCATGCCTTCGCATCTTGTCAAAAGTTATCGTCTTGAGCCCCCGAAGTACCTCGGCATTTTCTCTTTCAGCTTGACCATTGCCCCTTGGATGGGCAACAGAAGCGAAGCGTATTTTGCTGCCGAGGTCTTGGGTGCCATTGTTCGTGATAACCCTGTTCGGGACCCCGAAACGACACACATTTCCTTTGAAGAACTTGATGGTTGATTAGGAGGTCACCTTCCTCACTGGCTCCACCTCTGGCCACTTTGTGAACTTGTGGATTGCGACGTACAAGTACTCAAATCCCCAGCAGCACGGGGGAAAGGGCCAAGAATATCGAGCCCCCTGACCGAGAATGGCCTGGAGAGTGGGATCGTCTGGAGAGCTTGAGCTGGCTGATGAAGCTTCCTTGAATGGAACTGGCACGCTTCACACTTGGTTACTAGTGCAGACGCATCCTGGAGGGCCGTGGGCCAGAAGAAGCCTTGCCGGAATGCCTTGCCGACAAGGTCTCTCGACCCTATGTGGGAGCCACATATCCCCCCATGTATCTCGGCCAACAACTCCAGTCCTTCCTCTTGGGGGATGCACTTCAGTTTCATGACGTTCAGTCACCTTCTGTATAGGGATCATCCAAGAATAGGTACATGCTGGACTGACGGGCTACTCTTTCCGCTTCTTCCTGTCCTTCGGGCAGGTCCCGAGTTTGGGGGTACCGAAGTATGTGCTACGCCCATGCCGGAGCCTGATGTTCGACGGCAAGGACTAAAGGCATATCCTTTGTCGGGATGGTGTCTTCACCGACAAGCTCTTTATCTACCCCGGCAGCTTCCTTTCCGGCAAGATCCTTGCGGGGGCTCCTTGGCAGGTCCGCTGGAAAGTACTTGCCGGAGCTTGGCTTCCTCCTCTTTTCCGGCTTGGTGGATGGTGTTACGGAATGTTGAGTCAGTCGTAGCACAAAAGTTCCCGTATCCACAGGTAACTTAAGGGTTGTGCGCTTCGACAGATCATTAGCGATGGTGTGTTTAGCACGGGGGATGTGCTCCATCTGTAGACCATCGAAGCGCTCTTCCAACTTCCTCAATTCCTCCATGTAAGCTTCCATCAATGGGCTCTGGTAGTCCTTGTTGACCTGTCAGACTACCAGTTACGAATCTCCTCTGACGATGAGCTTGCTGATCCCCAGATCTGCCGCGATCCTGAGGCGGGCAAGCAACCCTTCGTACTCGGTGGTGTTGTTGGTGGACTTATCCCGAGGAAAGTACATATGGATTACGTACTTGAGGTGTTCTCCAGTAGGCGCGACTAGCGGCACGCCGGCTCCAGCGCCTTACAGTGATCCATCAAAGTACATGATCCACTCTTGGTTGGACTCCTTGCCCGGGAGGGTTGATTCTGGTATTTCCTCGTCTGGCGTCGGGGTCCATTCGGCAATAAACTCCGCCAAAGCTCTACTTTGGATGGTTGATGTGCTTTCGAACTTGAGGCCGAAACTAGACAACTCCAACGCCCACTCCATGATCCTACCAGTTGCACCGGGGTTCCGCAAAACCCTTTGCAGCGGAAATTGGGTGACGACGGTGATCTCATGTGCTTGGAAGTAGTGGCACAGTTTTTGCACCCCGGTGTATCTCGATCTGCCCCCCTGCAAGAGGGAACTGACGAAATAGACTGGGTGCAGCACCATGTTCTTATTCTGCACTAGCCCAACTACTGGCGAGGGTTCTTCTTGATCGCCCCCGGACTTTGTCGGGAGTCCCTGGTTGCCGGTGTGCGCTTCCTCATCTGGTGGTGTTGTCTTTGCCAGTGTATCATCATCATCTTCCCTCTGTGTCACCAGGGCGGCGCTAACCACTTGGTTGGTTGCCGCTAGGTACAGGAGCAGCGGTTCTCGTGGTTTAGGCGCTACCAGGATTGGCAGAGAGGAAAGGTATCGTTTCAGGTCTTGTAGCGCCGTTTCCGCCTCAGTGGTCCACTCCATAGGTCCCTCATGGTAGGGCGCATTTGGCAGACTTGGAGATGAACCTGCTCAAGGTGGCTACATAGCCAACAAGGCGTCGAACATCCTTGACACGCTTCGGTTCCTCGATTTGTTCAATGGCCTTGATCTTGTCGGGGTTAGCTTTGATCCCACATTGGGACACGAAGAACCCGAGGAGCTTGCCGGATGGAACACCGAAGACGCACTTTTCGGCGTTGAGCTTGAGGTTAATCTTGCGCAGGTAGGCAAATGTATCTTCCAGATCTTCCACGAGTGTTAACTTGTCCTTTGTTTTTGACCACTATATCATCCATGTAGGCTTCCATGTTCTTGTGGAGTTGGGGCTCCAAACTAATCTAGATCACTCTTGAAAAGGTGGAGCCGTGATTCTTCAACCCGAAGGGCATTCGTACAAAGAACTATGTGCCACAGGGGTGATGAAGGCGTTTTTGTCTTCATCTTCCTCGGCCATGTAAATCTAGTGACACCCTGAATAGGCACCGAGGAAGGACACCAGGTAACAACCAGTGGTGGAGTTGGCAATCTGCTCGATACGCGGCAAGGGAAAAGGGTCTTTCGAGCAAGCTTTATTGACATCGGTAAAGTCGATACAGAGCCGCCACTTCCCATTCGCCTTGCGCACTACAACCGGATTGGCCAACCACATGGGATGGATGACTCCTCTGACGAGTCATGCTGCTTCTAACTTCTTGATTTCCTCGGCAATGAACTCCTATGGCTCCAGGGCTTGCTTCCTCATCTTCTGTTTGACTGGCTGCTCGTGTGGGCAGACAACAAGGTGGTGCTTTATCAGCTTCCAGGGAACATCGGGGATATCCGATGGTTGCCATGCAAAAACATCGAGATTCGCCCACAGGAAGGCGCCGAGCGTGCTTTCCTATTTGCTGTCAAGGGCGGAACTTATGGTGAAAGTTCCACCCGTGCTGTCCTCTCGGGCGGGTACCTTCTTGGTGTCTCGCGAGGCAGCCCTAGATTTCTAGTTCCGGGCAGTGGAGCTTTTAAGGGCGTCCTCGGCGACAGCAAAGTACTTCGGAGAAGCATGCTTGCCGGGATCAGCATGGGAACCCCTCTTGCCGGGATTCTTCTCTCCAGGGGATGGTGTCTTGGCGGTATCCGCCAACACTGCTTCCCAGTAGAGGTGGTTGGTGCACACGAGTGTTTCCTGATTCTCGGAATTGATGGCGATGACACCGACTGGCTCGGTCATCTTCAGGGTGTTGTAGGCGTAGTGGGAAGCCGCCATGAACTTGGCCAGTGCAGGGCACTTGAGGCTCCGGTTGTACACGAACGGATTGACAGCAATGTAGAAGACGACCTTCTCCGTCCGGTAGTTCTGGTCGCTGCCGAAGGTCCCCGGCAGCGTGATCTTCCCCTTTGGTTGAATCTTCCCTGGGTTGATCCCTTGGAACGCTCGTGTCTCCTCGAGATCTTCATCGGGAATTTGCAACCTCCAGATCACGTAGGGGGAGATGAGGTTTAGACCCAACCCTCCATCCACCAACATCTTCGTCACCTTGAGATTGCAGATCTTTGGGGAGACCAATAACGGCAAACATTAGACCATCGTAACGCGGTATGGATGATCCTCGGAATAGAAGATTATCGGTGTGTGTGACCACTTCAAGGGCCTATGAGTGTCGATGCAGGGCTCCGTCGCGCTCACCTCATGCGCTCACTTCTTCAGTTGGCGGTGGGAAGAGTGAAGCGATGCCCCTCCATCAAGGCACATCATATATGTTGCCATTCAGAACTTGTGGTCGCTGGAGTCGTCGTTTGGGTAGTCTTCATCCTCATCCTCCTCCTTTCTTTCCCGCGCTGGAGCGGGCTTCACCTTCTTGTTCTTGAACTTGTCTGGGGGACCCCCTTGGCCGCCCTTCTTCCTGCCCGATCCTTCCCAACCGTCTCGGGCCTTTTCCTTGTCATGTCTCTCGTACTCCGCCCTCAGCTTCTCGGCAAGTTGCTCAACTTGTCGGCAGTGCTGGAGGTCATGACCCTTAGTGCGATGGATCTTGTAGTACTAGGCGTCGGAGCCCTCTGGTTTGACGACGGCCGCTAAGGCTTGACAAGAGCCGCACCCGACAGCGTCCTTGCCGGAAGCCTCAGCCTTCGCCTTTTTGGAGGCGTCGCCGCTACCGGATGTCTCGACGGCAAACACGGCCTTGCCCTTCCGCTTCTTGTTGCGTCGCTTCCCCTTTTCCGTGGGGACGTCGATGTCTTCATCTTCGGAGTCGGCCTCCGCACCGGTGTCTTCGCCGGGAAGCCTCCTCCCCTCTTCTGCTCGTGCACACTTGTCTGCCAGGGTGTAAAGCTCGGCGACATCCCGAACCTTGTTCATCGCAAGCTCCTCGCGCATCTTCCAATTTCACACGTTCTCATGGAATGCGCTGATGACTGCGGCCGGGTGAACATCTGGGATGTTGTGCTGTATGCGGCTGTACCTCTGGATGTACTTGCGCAGAGTCTCACCCTCCTTCTGGGGGATGATGTGCAAGTCCCTCTCCTCGCCACGGGCCCGGTGGCCGCCCATGAAGGCGCCAACGCAGTCCTCCCACAACTCCTTCAAGGAGGAAATGGAGTTCTTGGGCTGGTGCATCAACCACGACCTGACGTTAGGCTTGAGCAACAACGGGAAGTAGTTGGCCAGTATCTTGTCATCTCGCCCCCCAGCACCATGCACCGCGATGGTGTAGATGCTTAGGAAATCGGACGGGTGGGTCTTGCCGTCGTACTTCTCCGGGATTTCTGGCTTGAAGGTACGGGAGCTGGGCCACTGGACCTGCCGCAACTCGCGGGTAAGTGCCGGACAACCCACCTCGTAAGGTATGTTGCTAGGATACCCCGATGCAGGAGTGTCTGCAGCGGCTCCAACACATTTGTCTGACTGACAGCGCGTCACTCGCCGTCGCTCGATGAGAGTACGCGCGTCCTCCTTGCGCCGTTTGTGAAGGACATCACGTTGATCGCGGCGGGTCCGTGGGTCGGAAGACCCGATTGTATCGTAAGAGACGATAACCCTTCTCCGCCGCCATGGGGGAGAGTGCAGCGTGGCGGTGGCAGCTCCAGTCTTCTTGGTGCGGTAGTGGGCGCATTTGCTGGATGGTCTTTTCGACGTCCCCGTCTGCTGGGGCACGTCCCCATTTGCGAGGGCGACGAGACTCTGGATGGTAACCCTCCACTCTTCGAGCCTGTCCGTTGTCTGAGAGAAGTCCAGGAGTAGTTGAGCTCTCTTCAGGGTTTCTTGTCGGTGAATACTCACAACATATGCCATAGGTAGGCTAAAGTCGGTGAGAACCGAAGGGACAAAGGATGGCGCTGGGAACAAGGTTGGTACAAGCATGGAACGCACGATGTACCTTGGTCCAGGGCTCTTCGTAGAGATAAGACCCCTAGTCCTGCCAGAGTGTTTGATGTGTATGAATGGATTACAGGGTTGCTCCTGGAGCTGTGTTGGGAGGAGGAAGAGGGGAGCAGCCGGCTCGTCTCTGCCTCTCTCTATGTGGTTGGTGGTTGTGAAGTGTTTTCTGACCAACCCTCTGCATGGAGGGTGACCGGGGGGTTTTATAGACGAACCCACCAGCCTACAATATGGATAAAGGGTACAAGAGTGGGACCCGGTTGGCAGCCTCGCCGGCTGACCAGGGCCCCACGAGAGTCTTGTCTTGTCGCTTGAGGGGCCCGCCGACTGCATCGTATCGATTGGCAGTGGGACCCGCCGGCTGGCCAATGAAGCTCTCGCGTAAGGTTGACGCCGAGCACGCGCTGTACGTCGAGCGTCGTCCCACAAGATTCGTCATGGGCAGGTAGTACGACCGCCTCCACTGTTCCCCATGCCGAGTGCACTAATGCAGTGGGAGTGTGACGGTCCGACATTATGCTAGGTGATGGATCAGAGCCGGGGTAGGTTAGTGGCATGGCCGTCGACGCTCGTACCTGTCGGACGCCCCGATCCAGTACCTTTGCTGACACATAGCTACCTTTAATCGTAAGGTCTCATCCTGACCTACGATCTGATGTGAGTTATCATCCCCGGCCGGCTAGCCTGCTTGGCCAGCCGGCCTGGGCACGGCCGCCTCGTTCCTAACCGGCTGGCTGGACCAGGCCGGCCCGGAAGAGGTAACCGCCTCGACTCTAGCTGGCAGGGGTTGCCTGGTGGGCCAGAGAGATGGCCGCCTCGTCCTCTAGCCGGTAGGCGCAGCCTAGCCGGCGAGAAGACTTGGGCCTTAGGAAACTATATTTGTTCATGTCCTTTGGGCCGGAAACGAAGGAGCAGGCTTGATGAGCCTACCCCGGGGTTATCCCCCGGAAGTAGTCCCCAAAACTGGAGAGGCATGCCGCGTGCGGGCGGGCGGCCTCACCGGCTTGATGACTTGTCTTAGTATTTTTGCCACCATTCGTGACGAGGAGCGCCGGCTCCGAAACCGGTTGGCCTCGAAGGGACGCCTCGGCTTCGTTGTAGGTCGCCCAGGGAGCGCCACGTGCCAGGCCCTGCCTGACGTAATGATGGTGGTTACTGGTGACGGGACCGGGCCTAGGACCTGGGTCCCGCCATGACACCCCCTTGGCCTCCGCACGGGAGATCCTGTGCTGATTTACTCCGTGAACGGTCGGGCTTAGGGAAGCCTTACCGCCCGTAATACACGGGGTTTGTGGGGGTCCCGCACGCACCGGATCCCCTCCCCACGACGCTTCGTGGGGGTTTAAATGGGATGCGGGGGTTCCCAGGAGGCCATTCGCCCCCCTTCTCGCCCCGCATCCAGGCTCTCTTCCTCCCCGAGCCCCGAGAGAAAGAGCTCGCCTTCTTCGTCTTCCTCGCCTTCGTCGCTGCAAAGCCACCAGCCCCTTCAAGTTTCAGCCGCCCGCAGCCATGGCCGGCGGCTCTTCCTCGAAAAGGTCCTCGTCGCAGTAGGCTTCATCGCAGGGAGCTTGGCTAGGTAGCGAGGTCGGCGAAGAGCACATCGAGGTGCTCCGTCATCACCGGCTGCTGCCCCCAGCCTCCCAGGTGCTAGTGTGACTCGCCGGCGTCGAGACCGCTCCCACACCCGCCGTGGGAGAAGTCGTGGTCTTCACCGAGCATTTTTATCGGGGCTTCGGGTTTCCGGCCAGCGCCTTCTTCTCCGAGTGGCTTCGCTTCTTTGGCCTGCAGCCGCATCACCTGGTGCCGAACGCCATACTGCAATTGTCGGCCTTCATGATCCTGTGCGAGGGCTTTGTGGGGATCGAGCCCCGCGTCGATTTGTGGCGCAACTTGTTCTTCTTCAAGCAGCAATCCATCTCCATGTAGAAGTCCGAGGTGGAGAAGCTCACCGGACCGTGCACGATGATGCCGTGCGGAGCCGCGCTCGTGCATCACCGCTCGAAGTCGGGCTTCCCCCAGATGCCACTGCAGGAATTCATCAAGCAGTGGCAGAAGGGCTTATTCTACGTGAAGAACGCCGACCCCGCCCAGGACGCCCTCAACATGCCCCCCTTCAATATCGACCCGCCGACGAGGTTGAACTGGGCGGCGAAGACCCCCAAGCTGATTCCCGAGGTGGCGCTGATCTGTGCCCACCTCGAGATCTTGGAGAAGAGCGGCCTCCTTGGCCGCGACCTGCTCACCACTATGGTGACCCGCCGGATCCTACCGTTGCAGAGGCGGCCACATCTGGTCTGCCACATGAGTGGCCGGCATGATCCCTACAGGCTGTCCACCAAGAGGTTCACCCGTGGCGCAATAGTGCGACGGGTGAACCTGATCTCCACCGCCCGCATGGACGACGGCGGGGAATGGTCGTGGGGGATGACCCCCTTCAATAGGTCCCGTCCGCCTCCAATGGTAAGTGGTCTCTTCATTCTTCACTGTTTGTTTTTCAACCGACCGTCTCGCTGAGCCGGCGGTTGAATCCTTTTTTGCAGCTGTTCGAGAAGCTGTAGGGATCCCTCCGTCCGCCCGCTCCCGATGTGGATGTGTCCGATGCCTCGAAGATTGAGGACGAGGGTGTGATTGAGTCTCGCTCAGACTCCTCCGCAGGCTCGGAGAACGCCCTGGAGTCGGAAGGGACAAAGCCGTCTGGTGAGTACCCGCGGTCCTCCGTCGCAGACTGGACGGACAATGACGAGACTCCCTCATTTTTCTCTGGTGCAGCCTTCGAGGAGGACTCTGACGGGGAGGAGGAGGTCACCAGCCCGCCGCTGACGCGTGGCCGGCATCAAAGGGCCAGAGCAGCTACCGCCAACGAGGCGGCCGGGAGGAAGGGCAAGGGTGGCACAGCATCCATGCCGGCTCCTAAGCGGCTGGCGTCGGGTCCTCCAAGCGGAGCACGAGGAGGCGGCGCCAAGAAGCGCCGTGGTGCCGGCCGGAGGCTGGTGCCTATGACCGCGAGGTAAGATTCCCTCCCCCTTTTCTTTCGTTTATCTTATCGGAAGCTTTGTTCCTTATGAACTTTTCTTGACAGGGAGGCAGAGGGCATGGAGGAAGACACTGCATCTGCAGCCGAGCGGGCTGGCTGGGAAGCCGCCGATGCTGCCCAGAGGGAGCTTGAGACGTAGTCCAAGCGCTGGTGGGACGTGGCCGCGGGGAAGACGGCCGTGGACCAGTCTCGCCCCAGTCGGGCCGAGACGCCGGCGGAGAAGCGTGCGAAGTCTAGACATGACCCCTCCGCGCATGCTCGCGCGAAGGAGCCAGCTAGTGAAGGGGCTTCAAGGCACGCCCCGAGGGCTGAGGGGGACCAGCCCTCTGAGCCGGATGCCTCGGCGCCGGTGGACTTGGAGACGATCCCCGACTCCCCCAGGGCCGAAGTGGCGCCCGACACGCAGGAGCTGATCCTAGACGCGCCGGGCGCGGCCCCTGATGCATCAGGGTTGGCCATGGATGCGCCGGATGCAGCCCGTCCACCTCCTATTGAGGAGGCGGCACTGGCCGTGATATTGGCAGAGTCGGTTGTCGAGCTGGCACCCGGAGCCGGCGCCATCGTCGCTCCCCACCACGCTCCAGCTACGCTGGGAGCTGGAGGCTGGGTTGGGAGCCGGCCCATGGAGACATGGCGGGCGGCCAACTTGGCGTGCGCGCGACTGCCCGGTGGCACTGTGCTCATCGGTGTCCCGGAGCTGGTGTCGCTGTTTACCAGCGCCGCTCCAAGGTGGAGCAGCCGGCCCGCGTGGTGTGCAGCGACATGGAGCGCCTGGAGGCCCGTACGAGGGTAACTGCCTCATCTCAAGTTTAAATTTCTCCTTTTTCCTCTTCTTGCCTCAGTGGGGGCGCGACAGCGCACCCACTGGGTGTAGCCGCCGAGAATCGGGTCGGCCGATCATCGGCCGGACCGAATCTCTTTGAACTTCTTATCTTGTTGTGCTTCTTTAGTGGGGGCGCGCTAGCACACCCACTAGGTGTAGCCCCCGAGAATCGGGCTGGTTAGGTTTTAACCAGGCCAAATCTTAATCCTGCTTCTTCTTTTGCTTTTTTTGGCACGAGCTTTATGATGCTCAGGCGCAGGCCTGTAATGAGTTGCGGACTCAGCATCTGGCAGCTGATGGCCAGATCGCCGAGCTCGAAGTTCGGCTGGGCGAGGTCTTCATGGAGCGGCACGCTCTGCGAGGCGCTGGCGACCGGCTCCAGGAGCAGCTGGCTCTTCTCTAGACTGAGAAGAAAGAGCTCGAGGCGGCTAGCCGGGTCGAGCTGGAGCAGCTGCACGACATGCTTCAGGTGAAGGAGGCCTCCTACTCTGCTGACGTGGACCGCCTTGCGTCGGTTCATCTCAAGGAGATGGCCCTCAAGGACGCCGCCTTGAGGGAGAAGGAGGGGGCTCTTGTCCAGATGCAGTCGCAGCTGGCCAAGGTCCTGGAGTCTGCGGCGACTCTCCAGGAAGAGGTTGCCCGCCTTACTCATGTGAGCAAGGTGTGGGAGCTCGAGGTCCTGGAGAGCGCCCATGAGACCAATGGCGCCTTCCACCTGGAGTCTCTCTTTTTTGTTTTGTCTTGAGTTTTTTGCCCGTCTCCTCTTCTTACTGCGCCCTTGTTTTCTTGTCTCAGGCCTCTTCCCTGCGAGCCAGGTCGCAGCCGACACTGCCGTCGAGGTGAGTCGTGAGGAGCGCCGCGCGGCTGGGAAGGAGGTAGATACTACCTCCGGCTTGAGTGTGGAGGAGATCGGGGTTGGCCTTCGGGCCCGCCTGCACGCCCTGGGCGAGTCTGTGGCTCAGCTCCAGGTTGCTGGCTCGTCGATGGTGGCGGCTCTGTGGCCGAATGGCATGGAGCCGGCATCTATGAGCCGACTCACCCGCTGGCTTGCAGCTGGCGAGGAACGCCTGGCTGCCTGGCACGCCTCTGCCGCGCGCGCTGGAGCCTACATGGCCCTGCGCTTGGCCAAGTCCTGGTATCGAAACCTGGACTTGGGCAAGCTCGTCGCTCAGCGCGACGACTCAGAGGCTGAGCTGCATGGCATGGAGGAGGCAGTGCGCGTGAGAGCCAGCGGCATCGTCGATTACGCCGCTTGGGACGATTTTGTTTTCGAGCGGGGTGAAGATGGCGGTGTGATCCTTGAAGATCTGCACGGCCTTCAGCCCTATGACCCCAATGGCAGCTCCGGAGAGGCGACCCACTCTATGGATTCTGCTGCCGCCTCCAGCGGTGCGGCGTACGCCGACTCCGGTGAGGATGGAGCCGGGAGCCTTCGCGAAGGAGACGGCGCAACCGCCTCGGGAGCAGTCGGGGATGGTGAAGCCACCACTTCAGGAGCAGCGGCCGGGGCGACCGATGAGGCCACAACCCCGTAGCCAGTGTACTTTTTTGTTGTTCCACCCACTGGGGGATGTAATGAATGTGGGTTGTGGGCCAATGCATTTCGAATGTATGTATTCTGCATTATGTTCGTATTACCATGTGTGCTGTTTTATATCTTTATCTTTTGATTCCTGGTTGACTCCTTTTTCTCCAATCCTTGTATTCCTAAGTTTCCACCCCGCCAGCCCGATAGCCGGGAGCCGGTTTGTGACTGGGTCGAGGTTTCAGAGTTTAGAACACAAGACTTAGATTTTTCGAAGCCATCAAGACTTAAAGATTAAGACATAAACCAGCAGAGGCCGGCCTGAATGACATCGTAAATTTGATCGAGCCAGCCCGAGCCGGCGACCCTTTTGTAGTCGAACTTTGCATGCATCCGGCCTTACCTGGCGTCGCCTCGCAAGCCCGACGGCCGGAGCCAGTCCGCAAGCTCGTACGAGGTGACCAGGGATCGGCCGGCTTACACTATGTGTTCTTCTGCAATATAGGGAAGGCGTCCGAGCGGCTAGCGAGCCCCCGAGCTTGTTAAAGCCAGCAAGGGGCGTACGCAGCGTAGCCCCCGAGCTTATTGAAGCCAGAAAGGGGCATACACAGTGTAGCCCCGGGCTTATTGAAGCCGGCAAGGGGCGTACAAAGAGTGAGCACTCTCTATAAAAAGAAGCATGAGGCATGCTCTTTTTATTGCCTTCATTGGGGATGCCTAAAGAGGGAGAAATATACATATGCATGCTCTTTCCATTGTTTGATACTTGCTTTCTAGCAATGGAACGGGTGAAGCAATGCCACGTTCCATGGACGTTCCGTTTCCTAGCCGGAGTCGTCCCTCTTGCGCTTCCGTGGCTTTTGGGCATCGATCAAGTAGTAAGCGTTGTTGTGCAACGCCCTATTGATGATGAAGGGTCCCTCCCATGGGGATGAGATCTTGTGCTGGCCGGTAGTGCGCCGGATTCTTCCGAGGACCAAGTCTCCCTCCCTGAAAGAGAGAGGCTTTTGCTGTGGTAGTATCTCAGCTTCTGTTGATAGATGGTCATCTGGCTCAAGGCCAAGTCCCTTGCTTCTTCGAGGAGGTCCACGCCGTCTTCTCTTGCTTCCTTCGCCTCCGTTTCCGTGTATAGGGTAACCCGAGGCGAGTCGAACTCGATATCCGTGGGAATAATAGCCTCGGACCTGTATACGAGGAAGAACGGAGTGAAGCCGGTCGACCGGTTGGGCGTGGTGCGGAGGCTCCCTAACACAGCCGGTAGTTCTTCGATCCAACAGCCGGCTGATCTGAAAAGTGGTGCCACCAGTCTTGGCTTGATGCCGACAAAAATCAGGTCGTTGTCCCTCTCGGCTTGGCCATTCGACTGGGGATGTGTCACTGATGCCAAATCAAGTCGGATGCCTACCTTGGAACAGTAGAGCGCCAGAGCGCCTTTGGTGATGTTGGTGCCGTTGTCGGTGACGATGCTCTGGGGGATGCCATATCGAACAGAGATGTCCATGATGAACTTGACGGTCGTGGGGCCATCAAGCTTCTTCATAAGTCTGGCTTCAATCCACTTGGTGAATTTGTCAACGACTACCAAGAGATGGGTCATTCCACCACGAGCCGTCTTGAAGAGTACTACCATGTCCAGCCCCCACACAGTGAACGGCCATGATAGGGGAATGGTTTTGAGGGCTGAAGGCGGCATGTGGCTCTTTGCGTTGAACAACTGGCAGCCTTCACATTTGTCGACCAAATCCACGGCCTCCTCGAGGGCCGTGGGCCAGTAGAATCCGTGGCAGAACGCCTTCGCCACCAGGGTTCTAGATGCGGCATGATGCCCGCACTCCCCTTGGTGAATGTCTCTGAGGATCTCCTGTCCCTTTTTTGATTCGACGCAGCGTTGGAACACGCCGGTCACGCTGAGTCGTACGAGCTCGCGATTGATGATGGCGTAAGCTGCAGATCTGCGCTGGATCTACCTCGCCTCCGCCTCGTCTTGAGGAAGCTCGCTGCGAAGGAGGAAGGCCAGGATAGTTTGAGCCCATGACAAAGCCGACACAAGGGCTGGCTCCGCCTTAACCTGACTGTTAGGGGCTTCTGTAGCCCCCGAGCTTGATGGAGCAGCGGTCGTGGACTCGAGACGAGGTGTCTCTGGTGTTGCTGCGCTAGCTGGCTCGCCGTCTACCTCCATGACGTCCACCCACTTGGTGTCGAGACGACATGATTCGAGGCACGACGGAGCCGGAGTTGTTGTTGTAGCCGACACAGGAGCTGCAGCCGGCATAGCTGGTGGATCTGACGGCGCTTGCACCGTGGGCTCAGCCGGTGCCGCTATTGGAGTCGGCATGGCCTACGTAGTCGGAACATGAGCTGTAGCCGCCGTAGCTGGCGGAGCCGACGGCGCTTGCGCCGTAGAGTCAGCCGGCACGAAGATCGATGCCGACTCGGGAGATGGCCTGATAGACAGCTTATGGAGTTGTTCGAGGGAGATGCCAGCTGGGATAGCCTGTCTCATGGAGCCAATCTTTGCCAGTGTATCAACCACCTCATTGTCTGCTCTGGGAACATGGTGGAACTCACAGCCCTCAAAGGGGCCGCTGAGCTGCTCGATGAGGAAGCGGCAGCTTGCCATGTTGGCGTCCTTGGCGTCCCATTCGCCAGAAACTTGTTGTACCACCAAGTCTGAATCGCCGAAACATATGAGCCGCCGGATGCCAATATTCTTGGCGTGCCGGAGGACATGGGCCAGTGCTTCGTACTCGGCGACGTTGTTGGAGGCGGCAAAGTGGATCTGGAGAGCATACTTGAGTTGGTCTCCTTTCGGAGACGTCAAGCCGATGCGGGCTCCCAGACCCGTCAACATCTTCGAGCCATCGAAGTGCATCCGCCAATGTGTAGAGTCTGGAGGCGGCGGCTCGAACTGGGTCTCGGCCCAGTCAACTAGGAACTCGGCCACCACCTGATATTTGATGGCGGTGCGAGGCTGGTACCGAATATCATGGTCCGCCATGGCGATGGACCATTTGGCAATTCTGCCCGTGGCATCACGGTTGCCTATGATCTCTGAAAGTGGAGCAGTGCTCACCACAGTAATGTCATGCTCTTGGAAGTATTGCTTCAACTTCTTTGCAGCAAGGTAAACACCATAACACATTTTTTCGTAATGTGGGTAGTTCTGCTTGGAGGCGGACAAGACCTCGCTGAGGTAATAGACAGGGCGCTGCACTAGCAGTGTCTTGCCCTACTCCTTGCGCTGAACTACCAACACTACACTAACCATGCGAGTGGTCGCAGCAATGTATATGAGTATGGGTTCCCTTTCAGCCGGTGCTGCCAAGATTGGCAGGCTCGAGATGACCCGCTTGAGGTCACGGAAGGCTTCGTCTGTCTGGTCGTTCCACTCGAACTTCGTCGTCTTCTTCATGAGCTGGTAGAGTGGAAGGACCTTCTCGCCAAGACGGGTGACGAACCGGCTAGGGGACGCCAGGCAGCCGGCGAACTTCTAGACGTCCAGGATCCGAGCCGGCTGCACCATCCGATCGATGGTGCCAATCTTCTCGGGGTTCGCCTCGATGCCACGAGAGGACACGAAGAACCCCAAGAGTTAGCTGCCTGGAACCCCGAAGACGCACTACTCCGGGTTGAGCCGAATCTTGTATTCGCGCAGGTTGGCGAACGTCTCCCGCAGGTTGATATGTCTCCAACATATCTACTTTTCCAAACTCTTTTGCCCTTGTTTTGGACTATAATTCGCATGATTTGAATGGAACTAACTTGGACTGACGCTGTTTTCCGCAAAATTGCCTTGGTGTTATTTTTGTGTAGAAATCAAAGTTCTCCAAAGGTCCTGAAAATTGAAGGGGAGCAGTTTTGGAAAATATCAAAATTATCTGTGCCAAGTTCCACCTCAGGGGGTGGGCCATTGGGCCACAAGCCCCTGCTCCGCCACCACCCCCCTGGTGGTGGTGGGCAGGCTTGTGGGGCCCACAGGCACCTGCCGCCCCCAACTCCAGCTCTATAAGTTGTCTTTCGTCCTAGAAAAAATAAAAAGAGAAGTTTTCATCGTGTTTTCGATACGGAGGCACCGCCACCTCCTGTTCTTCATTTGGAGGGCAGATCTGGAGTCCATCTTGGGCTCCGGAGAGGGGAAACCGTCGCCATGGTCATCATCAACCTTCTCCCCTCTCCAATTCCATGAAGCTCTTCGTCGTTCGTGAGTAATCTATTCGTAGGCTCGCTGGGCGGTTATGAGTAGGATGAGATCTATCATGTAATCGAGTTAGTTTTGATGGGGATTGATCCCTAATATCCACTATGTTCTGAGATTTGATGTTGCTACTAATTTTCCATGCTTAATGCTTGTCACTAGGGCCCGAGTGCCATGATTTCAGATCTGAAATTATTATGTTGCCACCAATATATGTGTGTTTTAGATTCGATCTTACAAGTTGTAGTTACCTACTATGTGTTATGATCCGGCAACCCCGGAGTGACAATAACCGGAATCACTCCTGGCGATGACCATAGTTTGAGGAGTTCATGTGTTCACCAAGTGCTAATGCGTTGGTCCGATTCTTTATTAAAAAGAGAACCTTAATATCCCGTAATTTCCTTGGACCCCGCTGCCACGGGAGGGATGGACAATAGATGTCATGCAAGTTCTTTTCCCTAAGCACGTATGACGACACACGAAATGCATGCCTACATCACATTGATGAACGGGAGCTAGCCACTTATCACTCCGTGTTATAGCTGTTGCATGATGAATATCATCCAAACAAATCACCGATCCATTGCCTACGAGTTTGTCCTACTACTGTTGTTACTTGTCTTGCTCTACTGCTGCTACTACTGTTGCTACTGCTGTTACTTGTCTTACTCTGCTGCTGCTACTACTCTTGCTACTGTTGTTACTTGTTTTGCTCTACTGCTACTGTTGCTACTACTGTCGCTTGCTACTGTTGCTACTTGCTACTATGTCACTACTGTTGTTCCTTGCCACTGCTATTGCTCATTACACTGCTACTACTTGTTACGCTGTTGATTCGCCTGAACGTTGACGGGAATTGACAACTTCCATCAACGCGGCAACGGAAGCGCCATTGATACAATTGTTAGGAATAGTCTGCCGTCAACAGATCGTTTCTAACACCGTTGCTATCATACTACTTTGTTGTTACTATTGTGCTTGCAGATACTAATCTTTCAGGTGTGGTTGGATCCGACAAATTCAGCTGCTAATACTTGAGAGTATACTCTCACCTCGTGACGTGCAAACCAACAAATTGGGTCGAATACTCTACCCTCGAAAACTGCTGCAAACCCACGTGCTGGTGGGCCATCAACAACATTCTTCCAGTTTCATTGCCGGGGAGTGCTAGCAGCATTCTTCTAGTGCCGTTGCAGGAGAAGGTTCGTTGTCATAAGCATTCGTCTAGCTAACGCCAGAGATTGCAGGATCTTCCCTTTTCTGGAGCCATTGCCAGGGAAGCACAGCTGACGTCAGCATTTTTCTGGTGCCGTTGCCGGGGAGGTATTGCTATATTCTCTGAGTCACTTTGGATTTATATCTGCTGATCACTATGAAGAATCTGAAGGATCCAAAGACAAAATTCTTGCCCTCAACTACGAGGGGAGGTAAGGAATTGCCATCTAGATCTGCACTTGATTCACCTTCAATTATGAGTAAGTTTGAGACTTCACCTCCAACTAGAAATCTTGATATGTCGCATGTTCTTGATGATGCTTGTGATACTACTGCTAGAGATGCTATGCTTGATACTATGCCTGATACTGCTAGAGATGCTATGCCTGATACTGCTTTGCCTAATGATGCTAGAGATGCTACTTTGCCTGATGATGTTATGCTTGATACTGCTAGAGATGCTCCTTTGCCTGATGTTCCACTAGGAGTGTTCCTTGATGCTCATATTGCTAGAGTTACTGCCAATGCTCGTGATGCTTGTGACACTGCTGATACTATTGAGATAGAACCTGCTTTTGCTCCTGTTAGATCTAGCTCTCCTAGATATGAATTCCCTGATATACCAGAGGGTTACGTTATGGAGGGAGAGATAGCTGAGGATTTTCTTGCGTGTAAGGATGCCTATGACATTGAGAAATTAATTCTCAAGTGGAAGGAAAAATCTCGGGAAGTTAGGATGAAAAATGATCCGAAGTTTGCCACTTCGCCTATCTTTGTCACCGATAAGGATTATGAATTCTCTGTCGACCCTGAGATAATCTCTCTGGTTGAATCTGATCCTTTTCATGGTTATGAGTCTGAGACGGTCATAGACCATCTTGCCAAACTATCCGAAATGGACAACTTTTTCACTAATGAGGAGAAGATCCGCCACTACTATATCCTTAAGTTGTTTCCTTTCTCTATAAAGGATGATGCTAAACCCTGGTTCATCTCTCTTGCTCCCGGATGTGTGCGTCGTCCCCAGGAGATGGTCTATTACTTCCGTGAGAAATATTTCCCTGCCCATAAGAAGCAAGCTGCCTTGCAGGAAATATACAACTTTGCTCAACTCCAAGAAGAGAGTCTTCCACAAGATCGGGGGAGGCTCGTCCAGCTACAGAATGCTTTGCCTGATCACCCTCTCAAGAAGAATGAGATACTTGATATCCTCAATAACGGACTTACCGATGCCTCTAGAGTCTACCTAGATAGTTGTGCCAGTTGTGTTTTTAGGAAACGAACTGTAGAACAAGCTGAGGCTCTACTGAATAACCTCTTGATCAACGATAATGCTTGGACTGTTCCCGAACCATATCCTAAGCCAACTCCTAAGAAAAGAGGTATTCTATTCCTCAGTCCCGAAGATATGCAAGAAACCAAGAAATCTATGCAAGAGAAAGGCATTAGATCTGAAGATGTCAAAAATCTACCACCTATCGAAGAGATCCACGGTCTCGATAACCCGATACAGGTAGTACAAGTGAATTCTCTGCGTAGGTTTGATGAGAGTGATATTCCTTTTGATAAACCTGCTAGCCTATGCTTTGATGAATTTGACAACTTTGTTGCCAAACAACAGAGTTTCAATGATTATGTTAGCAGACATTTGGAACAAAGTGCTCGTATGCTTAGCCATTTAAGTGCTTGTGTAGACAGAAATGTCAATGCTCTGAAGCTTCCTAGTAAACATGCCTCTATGATTACTACTTAGGTAGAACAAGTACTTAAAGCTCAGAATGACCTGCTCAATGAATTAAATGACAACTCTGTCAGAGTCATTACTAGAGGAGGCAAAATGACTCAGGAACCTTTGTATCCTGAAGGTCATCCTAAGAGAATTGATCAAGATTCTCAAGGAATCAATGCTGATACACCTAGTCATCCTAAGGAGAAGAAGAAGGATGATAGAAACCTGCATGCCAGTTCACCAAATACTATCACACCCGAAGAACCTAATGATATTTCTGCGTCTAATGCAGAAACACAGTCAGGTGATGAACATGAACCTGTGGACAATGTGGACAACGATGTTTATAATAATGCTCAACCTAGCCATGACGAGGATGTCGAGAATGAACCTACGGTTAATCCTGATAATCCACAACCTAAGAAGTACGACAAGAATGACTTCACTGCTAGGAAGCATGGTAAAGAAAGAGAGCCATGGGTTCAGAGACCTATGCCCTTTCCTCCTAAGCCATCCAAGAAAAAGGATGATGAGGATTTTGAGCGCTTCGTTGAGATGATAAGACCCGTCTTTCTGCAGATGTGGTTAACTGATATGCTCAAGATGTCTCCATATGCCAAGTACATGAAAGATATCGTAACTAATAAATGGAAGATACCAGAACTTGAGATCTCCACCATGCTTGCCAATTACACTTTCAAAGGTGGAACTACTAAGAAACTTGGTGATCCTGGAGTGCCCACTATACCTTGCTCCATTAAAGGAAACTACGTAGGAACTTCCTTATGTGACCTTGGAGCCGGTGTTAGTGTTATGTCGCTCTCTCTTTATCATAGACTCGAGTTGGATAAGTTGACACCCACTGAAATTTCTCTACAAATGGCCGACAAATCAACTGCTTTCCCTATCGGCATTTGCGAGGATGTGCCTGTTGTGGTTGCTAATACCACTATCTTAACAGACTTTGTTACCTTGGATATTCCCGAGGATGATGCCATGGCTATCATCCTCGGAAGACCCTTTTTAAACACTGCAGGGGCTGTTATAGATTGCAACAAAGGCAATGTCACTTTCCATGTCAACTATAATGAGCACACAGTGCACTTTCCAAAGAAACGATATCCAGTACATTGCATCAATGCTACCGATAAGACTTCATCGATTCTCATTGGGAGATTTGAATGCCCTATTCCTCGTGTCAAGATGAAGTATGATTTTCTTGTCGGGGAGATCCATATCCCCATTGAGGTGAGTTAGTGGCTATTCGAAAATTCTTCGTTCTCTCTTGCGATTCGAGGAGGTTTTGTCATAAGGACTTGATCAACCTCGTTGCCGAATTTCTTCCGATGACCATGAAACAGATGAATCAGAGAGTCACATACCTCTGTTTTGAGTCTTCATTTTCTTTTGCTTAGAAGAAAAATGATAGAATTAGTTTAGTTTTTCCTGTTTTCTGTTTTAGCGTCCCGGAGAAAAATACCTCGAAAATAAAAGTTCTACGATGGTCCTGAAAATTTAGTATGATTGTTTCTGGAATTTTTGAAAATTTCTGGGCGTGAGAGCTGGCCAGGTGGCCTGACCAGTGGGACACAAGCCCTTGCTCCGCCACCACCCCCTGGTGGCGTGGTGCAAGCTTGTGGAGCCCACAGGCACCCCCTCCACTCACTCCAGCTCTCAGCCTCTTCTTCCACCTCCAGAAAAAATTGTTTCGTAGCTCAAACCCGTGTTCTTGCTCATTTGGCTGTGATTTTCGATCTCCTTGCTCAAAGCACCATTCTCCGAACCGTTTTGGGGAAATTACTCCTTGGTAAGTGACTCCTCCATTGGTCCAATTAGTTTTTTCTCTAGTGCTTTATCCTTCGCGAATTCTTGCTACCTTGGTGAGCCTGTTCTTGAGCTTGAAAGGTTGATTTTAGCTGGTCCCAAGTAGTTTTAGCACGTGATACGGTCTCTAGGCACTAGTAGGAGTAGTTGCTACAAGTTGGGTTAATCCTTATTCACTTTTCTTTGGAAGTCTCTAAAAATTTCAGAATTTTTCAGAGCTAGAAAAAGGAAAAAATGAGGAGGTTCTTGAGAGGCTCTTCAAGCCGTAACCACAAGCAGGATGAGAAGAACAACCCCAAGTACGTAGTCCCTCGAGTCATAGAAGTTCGAGTGTGCGAGTGGCCGAGTGATGAATTTTTGCGCTGCGCCGAACTTTATGAAGACTTTTATTACTTGGTGGAGAACGCAGGTCTTACTGTGTTCGTTGAAGATAAGTGCCGACAATATCTCCTCCTCACCAATATTTTCGTTCAAAGCTTCAACTTTTATCCGAGGAAGAATCCTCCCATGGTTGAGTTCATGATTTGCGATATCCACCAGTGCATGACGCTGCAGGACTTTTGCAATGTTCGCAAATTACCTTATGTTGGGGATATCCATGACCCTCGTCCACGGGACTTGGAGGATTTCATTGGTTGTATTGCTGTTGGAGAGGAGAGAGGAGTGTCTCGGGCTAGAATTGCTAGCATACATATTCCCGTGCTTCGGTACTTCTCACTATTTGTTGGAAAATGTTTGATTGGCCGTGGGGAGGCTAGATCACTTAGTTCTCCAGACCTTGTGGTTTTGCACGAAGGCCTTTATAACGATAAGACTTATAGCTTGGGTGCTATAGTAGCTCAACGGTTGAACCTGAACCATTCTAAGGGTGTCGTCTATGGAGGTATCTATGCTACCCGACTTGCCAGACACTTTGAGATACCAATTAGACTGGGAGAGGAAGGAGAGATGCTTCTCCCTGAGAGATATCTGGATTATGACAGCATGGTTGGCCATGATTTTCTGGATAGAGATGCTAGTAGACGGATGATTTATAACCTGGTGTTTAGTTAGGGTACTCGAGAGACTATTACTTTGCCTGCTCCTTCTTTGTTTGATCTTCATGCAAGCAGGTACACTATAATGCCCGTAGACATCTACGTATATTGGGGCTTGGCCCAACCACAGGCGCCCGTGCCCGAGCCGCCAGTCGAGTACCAGACGCTATTTTATCAGTGGGAGCCAGAGGAGCTCACACAGCAGTGGCATCCACAGTCTGCTCCGGAGTATCCTCGAGCTGGTTATTTCCCACCTTGGGAGTAGACCAACCTAGGCCAAAATCCCAAGCTTCGGGGAGTACGTGTTCTCACGACTTTACATTCATGCTTATGCTTTCGCTTTGTTAGTCGGTGTTTACACTTTGCCACTGTATTACCCATGCTAGTTTCTTTTCATTTTCTTGGTTTCTTGTTTTGTGTCCTTTTGAGAAAACCCAAAAAGATTTTTTCTTTCTTCTTTTGCTTGTTGGGAGCTTTCCCGTATAAATAGCTTTCTTTTTCTTTGTGTCAAGGTAGAAGATATTGGTTACAATGCTTATTGGTTCTTGCATGCTTACCTGTTTAGCTTTCAAAGAGCCATATTATTTTGTCTTCTCCTTTGTGTTCGCCTGCAGATTCATGTTAGTCCAATGCGCTTATTATCGTTTTCATCGTTCGATCGTGCAAATGAAAGGCAACAATGATGATATATGATGAAGTGACTGAGACTGAAAAGCTGGTATGAACTCTATCTATTTTGTTTTTGTAAATATGACTAGCTTGTCGACCCAGATTTAGCTTTGTTGTGAGAGAACCATGTTTGCAATGACAACTTAGAGATCATAGTTTCTGATGCCATGCTTATTTAGCTGAGAGCTTATAATAGTTTGTCTTGACTGCCAACATAGATTTTGACATGACTATGATGTAGTATGATAGGATGGTATTCTCCTTTGAATGTTTCAAGTGGCTTGACTTGGTGCATGTTCATGCATGTAGTTGAAACAAAATCAACATAGCCTCTATGATGTTCGTGTTCATGGTGATTTATATCATGTTCATGCTTGCATTCAATGTTAGTCAAATTCATTGCATCTTGATGACTATTGTCACTCTCTAGTTGGTCGCTTCCCAGTCTTCTGCTAGCCTTCACTTGTACTAAGCGGGATTACTGCTTGTGCATCCACTTCCATGAACCCAAAAGTTTTTCCATGAGAGTCCACCATACCTCTCTATTTGCGGTATCTACCTGCCGTTCCAAGTAAATTTGCATGTGCCACTCTCTAAACCTTCAAGAAATAATCTGTTTTGCATGCCCGAACCGCTCATGTGGTGACAGAGGGCTATTGGTATCTTCCATGCTAGGAGTGTTATCCTCGACATGCGTTTATTCACAGTCATTCACGAGAAAGGTGCCGGTATTTGGGATGCCCAGTTCCATCCTTAAATCGAAAACACAATTGTAAAACAAGACTCCCCCCGGATTGATGTTAGTATGGACGGTACCCGAGGATTCGGCTAGCCATGGAATGTGATTGATTGGTGGTGGGGGAGTTAAAACTTTACTTTTCTGTTTGGGAACCGCCTATAGCATGAGTAGCATGGAACATATTGAGAACTCTTGGTCATTGCATTGACAATGAAAGCATGCCACCCAAAATTATTATCTCTATTTTCAAAGCTTGAGCTCTGGCACCTCTGCAAATCAATGCTTCCCTTTGCGAAGGGCCTGTCTATTTATTTTCCCGTCGAGTCATCCTCCTCTTATATAAGCACCAATTAGAGAGCACCTCTGTCATTTTTATGCTTTGCTTTTGATTGATATTGAGTATGACTATGACTGGATCTTCGTTGCTATGAATTACAATGTTTAGTCAACCCTTGATCTTTGAAAGTGCTCTGCATTTATGTTTTGCGGTCTCAGAAAGAGCTAGCGAGATACCACCTATTCATGTTGCTTCATGCTTGCTTTGATTGAAGTGTTGGTATTCGAAACTCATTATTATTTGCTCGTTAGCTTATTATGCCATTGATATTAGTTTACCGTGAGACCTTTGTGTCATTTGCTTATGTCGTTAACTTGTGATCTTGCTGAAATTCTGGTTATGAGTTAGACATAGTTGCAACAACAAGATCAAACAGAGTTTGTCAAAGTTTTTCTTTCTTTCTCAGTTTGTCAACTGAGTTGCTTGAGGACAAGCAAGCTTTTAAGCTTGCGGGAGTTGATACGTCTCCAACGTATCTACTTTTCCAAACTCTTTTGCCCTTGTTTTGGACTATAATTTGCATGATTTGAATGGAACTAACCTGGACTGACGCTGTTTTCAGCAGAATTGCCTTGGTGTTATTTTTGTGCACAAATCAAAGTTCTCCAAACGTCTTGAAAATTTACGGGGAGCAGTTTTGGAAAATATCAAAATTATCTGCGCCAAGTTCCACCTCAGGGGGTGGGCCAGTGGGCCACAAGCCCCTGCTCCGCCACCACCCCCTAGTGGCGGTGAGTAGGCTTGTGGGCCCCACAGGCACCTGCCGCCCCCAACTTTAGCTCTATAAGTTGTCTTTCGTCCCAGAAAAAATAAAAAGAGAAGTTTTTGTCGCGTTTTCGATACGGAGGCGCCGCCACCTCCTTTTCTTCATTTGGAGGGCAGATCTGGAGTCCGTCTCGGGCTCCGGAGAGGGGAAATCGTCGCCATCGTCATCATCAACCTTCTTCCCTCTCCAATTCCATGAAGCCCTTCGTCATTCATGAGTAATCTATTCGTAGGCTCGCTGGGCGGTGATGAGTAGGATGAGATCTATCATGTAATCGAGTTAGTTTTGATGCGGATTGATCCCTAGTATCCACTATGTTCTGAGATTTGATGTTGCTACTACTTTTCCATGGTTAATGCTTGTCACTAGGGCCCGAGTGCCATGATTTCAGATTTGAAATTATTATGTTGCCACCAATATATGTGTGTTTTAGATCCGATCTTGCAAGTTGTAGTTACCTACTATGTGTTATGATCCGGCAATCCCGGAGTGACAATAACCGGAACCACTCCCGGTGATGACCATAGTTTGAGGAGTTCATGTGTTCACCAAGTGCTAATGTGTTGGTCCGGTTCTTTATTAAAAGGAGAACCTTATTATCCCGTAGTCTCCTTTTGGACCCCGCTGCCACGGGAGGGATGAATAATAGATGTCATGCAAGTTCTTTTCCCTAAGCACGTATGACGACACACGGAATGCATGCCTACATCACATTGACGAACGGGAGCTAGCCACTTATCTCTCCGTGTTATAGCTGTTGCATGATGAATATCATCCAAACAAATCACCGACCCATTGCCTACGAGTTTGTCCTACTACTGCTGTTACTTGTCTTGCTCTGCTGCTGCTACTATTGTTGCTACTGCTATTACTTGTCTTGCTCTGCTGCTGCTACTACTGTTGCTACTGCTGTTACTTGTTTTGCTGTGCTGCTACTGTTGCTACTACTGTCGCTTGCTACTGTTGCTACTTGCTACTGCTTTCAGAACTGCTGTTCCTTGCCACTGCTATTGCTCGTTACACAGCTACTACCTGTTACATTGTTGATCCGCCTGACCGTTGACGGGAATTGACAACTTCCGTCAACGCGGCAACGGAAGCGTCATTGATACAATCGTTAGGAATAGTCTGCCGTCAACAAATCGTTTCTAACACTGTTGTTATCATACTACTTTGTTGTTACTATTGTGCTTGCAGATACTAATCTTTCAGGTGTGGTTGGATCCGACAAATTCAGCTGCTAATACTTGAGAGTATACTCTTACCTCCTGACGTGCAAACCAACAAATGGGGTCAAATACTCTACCCTCAAAAACTGCTGCGAACCCACGCGCTGGTGGGCCATCAACAACATTCTTCCAGTTTCATTGCCGGGGAGTGCTAGCAGCATTCTTCTGGTGCCGTTGGAGGAGAAGGTTCGTTGTCATAAGCATTCGTCTAGCTAACGCCAGATATTGCAGGATCAGCCCTTTTCTGGAGCCATTGCCAGGGAAGCACAACTGACATCACAGGTCGTCGAGGAGGCTGAAGTGTTGCTTCGTCTTGACGATATGTCATCCACATAGACGTGGATGTTTCAGCCGATCTGTGGCAGTAGGCACTACTGCATGCATCGTTGGAATGTCGCACCAGCGTTCTTCAGACCAAACGTCATGGTGGTGTAGCAGTAGGCCCCGAAGGGCGTGATGAAGGAGGTCTTCAGGTGATCAGCTGGATCCAGCTTGATTTGACGGTAGTGTGAATAAGCATCCAGAAACTACAGCAATTTGCACCCTGCTGTGGAGTCGATCACTTGATCTATCCTATGCAACGCGAAAGGGTCTTTCGGACAAGCCTTATTCAGGCTAGTATAGTCGATACACATTCGCCAGGTGTTGTTCTTCTTCCGCACCAGGACTGGATTAGCCAGCCAGTCCGGGCGGAAAACCTCCATGATGAAGCCGGCTGCAAGGAGCCGGGTAATCTCTTCTCCGATTGTGTGCCGCTTCCCCTCGGCGAAGCGGCGCAAAGGTTGTTTCACTGGCTTTGCATCCAGTCTTACGTGAAGCTTGTGCTCGGCGTATATCCTCGGAACACCCGACATGTCCTTGGGGGACCATGCAAAGATATCCCGATTCTCACGGAGGAAGTCGACGAGCTCGCCTTCCTATTTCGGGCTGAGGCCAGCCTCGGTGGTGACACACCGCTTGGGATTGGCAGGGTCGAGTGGGACCTGCTTGTTCTCTTTGGCCAGCTTGAAAGAGCTCTCGCCGCCCGACTGGGACGGAGGAGAAGGAATCGCCCGCTGCTCGGTGTCCTGGGTCACGAGCCGATCGATCTGCCGCTTATCCTCAGCGATCAACAGGGCGTCGGCGAGGCGGCTGCTATCTTGGGCACACTCGAGCGACCTCTCATAGTCACTAGCAACAATGATGATGCCCTTGGAACCCGACATCTTCATCTTCAGGTAGGCGTAGTGCGGAATATCCATGAATTTAGCCAGAGCCGGTCTGCCTAGCAGCGCGTGATACGGGCTACTGAGGTCCACTACCTCGAACCATATGGACTCTCGGCGGAAGTGAGCTTTGTCGCCGAAGAGGACGTCCAGCTGGATTTTGTCTATGGGCGAGCAGGACTGTCCAGGCACGATGCCGTGGAAGAGAGTACTGGTCGGCAGGACGTCCGTCTCCTTGAGCCCGAGCTTGAGGAGAGTGTCGAGGTAGAGGATGTTGATGCTGCTCCCGCCATCGACCAGCACCCGGGAGAACCGACAGGTGAGCTTCTTGGAGGCGAAGGTGGGGTCGAGGACGAGCGCGTATGAGCTCGCGTTGGGCATCACCGCAGGATGGTCCACCCGGCTCCATGTGATTGGTCTGTCCGACCAATGCATGTACTGGGGAACCGGGGGAACCATGGCGTTCACCTCGCGCCGTCTCTGGCGCAGGCTGTGCTTGTCGTCGCCTTCACTAGTGAAGACGACGAATGCTCCGTCTTGATGAGGGTAGTCATCATGGAGGTGGCCATTGTCGCGAGGCGACAGTGGAGGAAACACAGCAGGACCAGGAGCCGGTGCACGAGGCACCGCCTGCGCCCGTGGGGGAGCCGGTAGGCCGTGCCCTTGCGACAGCCGGCGCACGAAGCTGCACTGACGAAGGGTGTGGCTGGACGGCTGCGCCCCAGAATGTATCTTGCAGGGGGCGTCGAGTAGTTGCTCGAAGGACTGCCTAGGCAGCCAGTTGGTGTTGTTCATGTTGGAACGCTTCCGCGGAGGGCTGATACGTCTCAAACGTATCTATAATTTTTGATGGTTTCACGTTGTTATCTTGTTTTCTTTGGTTGTTTTATGTACCTCTTATATCCTTTTTGGGACTGACTTATTGATTCAATGCCAAGTGCCAGTTCCTGTTTTTTTTCGTGTTTTTGACTCTTTTCAGATCCGATTTTGGAACGGAGTCCAAACGGAAGAAAAACCCCGAAATGATTTTTTCCCGAACGAAAGAAGACCAGGGAGCTTTTGGGCCAAGCCAGGTGGACTCCAGGGAGCCCACAAGCTCCCACCACGCCACTAGGGGGGAAGACGGCGGTGGGCAAGCTTGTGGCCTCCCTGGCCGCCCCTTGACCTAGGTCTTTGGCCTATAAATTCCCAAATATTCCACAAAAATTAGGGGAGCGTCGAAAATACTTTTCCGCCGCCGCAAGCTTCCGTTTCCGCGAGATCTCATTTGGAGACCCTCCCCGGCACCCTGCCGGAGCGGACTTTGGAGTTGGAGGGCTTCTTCATCATCATCATCGCCCCTCCAATGACTCATGAGTAGTTCACTTCAGGCCTACGGGTCCGTAGTTAGTAGCTAGATGGCTTCTTCTCTCTCTTGGATCTTCAATACAAAGTTCTCCATGATCTTCATGGAGATCTATCCGATGTAATCTTCTTTGGCGGTGTGTTTGTCGAGATCCGATGAATTGTGGACTTGTGATCAGACTATCTATGATATATACTTGAGTCTTTGCTGATTTCTTATATGCATGATTTGATATCCTTGTAAGTCTCTCCGAGTCTTGGGTTTTGTTTGGCCAACTAGATCTATGATTCTTGCAATGGGAGAAGTGCTTGGTTTTGGGTTCTGCCATGTGGTGACCTTTCCCAGTGACAGTAGGGGGAGCAAGGCACACATCAAGCAGTTGCCATCAAGGGTAAAAAGATCGGGTTTTTATCATTGGTTTGAGATTATCCCTCTACATCATGTCATCTTGCTTAAGGCGTTACTCTGTTCTTATGGACTTAATACACTAGATTCATGCTGGATAGCGGTCGGCGTGTGGAGTAATAGTAGTAGATGCAGAAAGTATCGCTCTTCTTGTTTCGGACGTGATGCCTATAGAAATAATCATTGCATAGATATCGTCACGACTCTGCACAGTTCTATCAATTGCTCGACAGTAATTTTTTCACCCACCATCTACTTGCTTTCATGAGAGAAGCCACTAGTAAACACTATGGCCCCCGGGTCTATTCACATCCATCATTTACAACTCCGCTTTTACTTTGCTTGGTTACTTTGTTGCTTTCAGTTCTCACTTGGCAAACAATCTATAAGGGATTGACAACCCCTTCATAGCGTCGGGTGCAAGTTTTTGTGTTTGTGCAGGATCTTGAGATACTCCGCTGCCGGATTGATACCTTGGTTCTCAAACTGAGGGAAATACTTACCTCCGCTGTGCTACATCATCCTCTCCGCTTCGAGGGAACACCAACGCAGAAGGAGTCCTAGTGTTGTCAACGTGCCCATTTCTGGCGCCACAGGAAGGTCTTTTGTGCAGTAGCATAACGAACATCAGAAGCGTTTCTGGTGCCGTTGGCGGGGAGGAGAAATCAAGATCTATCCAAGTACGTCTCACAAACTCTTCTCTTGCATTTACTTTTGTTGCCAGTTGCCTCTCGTTTTCCTCTCCCCCACTTCACATTTGCCGTTTTCATTCGCCTTTCTCCTTCGCCGTTTTCTTTTGCCATTGCCGTTTTCCTTTGCCGGTTTCTTTCTTTCTTGTGTGCTTGTTTGTTTGTTGAAGACATCATGTCTGAAAACACCAAACTTTGCAACTTCTCGAGCACTAATAATAATGATTTTATTAGTACTCCGATTTCTCCCGCCACTAGTGCGGAATCGTATGAAATCAACGCTGCTCTGCTGAATCTTGTTATGAAAGAGCAATTCTCTAGCCTTCCTAGTGAAGATGCCGCATCCCATCTCAATACCTTCACTGAGCTTTGTGATATGCAAAAGAAAAAGAGATGTGGATAATGACGTGATTAAGTTGAAACTTTTTCCTTTCTCGTTCCGAGATCGCGCAAAAACTTGGTTTTCTTCTTTGCCTAAAAATAGTATCGATTCTTGGGATAGGTGCAAAGATGCTTACATATGCAAGTATTTTCCGCCGGCTAAGATCATCTCCTTACGTAATGATATCATGAATTTCAAGCAACTTGATCATGAACACGTTGCACAATCTTGGGAGAGGATGAAGCTTATGATTAGAAATTGTCCTGCTCATGGCTTGAGTTTGTGGATGATTATACAAATCTTCTATGCTGGCTTGAATTTCGCTTCTCGCAATATCTTGGACTCTGCCTCAGGTGGAACGTTCATGGAAATCATGTTAGGAGACGCTACAAAACTCCTAGACAATATCATGACCAATTACTCTCAGTGGCACACTGAAAGGTCGCCTGCTAGCATAAAGGTGCACGCTATAGAAGAGATTAACTCGCTTAGTGCTAAGATGGACGAGTTGATGAATTTGGTTGCTAGTAGAAACGCTACCGTAGATCCTAATGACACGCCACTATCTTCTTTGATTAAAAGTAGCAACGCTAGTTTGGACGTGAATTTTGTTGGTAGGAACAATTTCGGCAACAACAATGCTTTTAGAGGAAACTATGTTCCTAGGCCTTTTCCTAGTAACTCCTCTAACAATTATGGCAATTCCTATGGCAAAACTTATGGAAATCACAACAAATTACCCTCTGATCTAGAGAGTAATATCAAAGTGTTCATCAACTCTCAAAAGATTTTCAATGCGTCCATAGAGGAAAAACTACTCAAAATAGACGATTTGGCTAAGAGCGTTGATAGGATGTATTGTGATACTGATGCTTTGAAAGTTAGATGCGCTCCTCCCAAGATCAACTTGGATGAAACTTTGAAAGCTATGTGTATCTCCATGAATGAGAGCAAAGAAAGAACCGCCCAAATTCGCACTAGACATGAATGGTTTAAAAGTGTGCGTTCTACCGATGCAAATCATGAACATCTTAAAGTGCTTGTTGTGTCTCCTCTTGAATCTTTGTTTTCGCGTGTCAAACCTACTTATGGAGGGGCTGGATATGAATACACTTTGGTTGAAAGACGCCCCTATGATTCGGAGTCCACCTATCTTGATGATAAAGGTGTGGAGAGTGGAGTAGAAAAAGTAAAAATTTTGGGTAGTAATGAAACTCCCACTTTGGATTTCAAGGAATTCAATTATGATAATTGCTCCTTGTTTGAATGCATTTCTTTGATGCAATCCATTGCAAACTCTCCACATGCTTATAGCCAAAGTAAAGCCTTTACCGCGCATATCGTAGATGCTATGATGAAATCTCTTGAAGAGAAGCTCCAACTAGAAGTCTCTATACCTAGAAATCTTCATGATGAGTGGGAACCTACTAATAAAATCAAGATAAAAAAACTATGAGTGCAATGCTTTGTGCGATTTGGGTGCTAGTGTTTCCGCGATCCCAAACTCTTTATGTGATATTCTTGGTTTTCATGAGAATGAAGAGTGTTCTCTTAATTTGCATCTTGCGGATTCTACCGTCAAGAAGCCCATGGGGAGGATCGATGATTTTCTTATTCTTGCAAATAAGAACTATGTACCCGTGGATTTCATTGTACTTGACATAGATTGCAATCCTTCATGTCCCATTATTCTTGGTATACCTTTTGTAAGGACTATTGGTGCTATCATCGATATGAAGGAAGGGAATATTAGATTTCAATTTCCTTTAAAGAAGGGCATGGAGCACTTTCCTAGAAACAAAATAAGATTGCCTTATGAATCTATGATGAGGGCTACCTATGGTTTGAGCACCAAAGATGACTATACGTGATTCCATCACTTTTGCCTAGCTAAGGGCGTTAAACAAAAGCGCTTGTTGGGAAGCAACCCAACGAAACTATCCTTTTTATTTCTATTTTTTGTCTTCCACACTTTCATAATTCTGTTATGATTGTGTTTTTTCTGTTTGTTTTTGCGTTTGTGCCAAGCAAAACCGTTATGATTAGTCTTGAGGATGATCGTTTGGTCACGCTGGAAAAGACAGAAACTTTCTGCTCACGCAAAGAATTTTGATTTTTATTATGTAAGAGATTTTGAGTTGATTATTTTTTATGCTGATTTCTACGCAAATTCTTCAGACTGTCCAAAGTTTTCATAATGTTTGAAGTACCAGAGGTATACGAAACTTACAGATTGCTACAGACTAGTCTGCTGTTAACAGATTCTGTTTTTTGTTGTGTTGGTTGCTTATTTTGATGAAACTATGGATAGTATTGGGGGGTATTAGCCATGGAAGATTGAAAGTACAGTAACCCAACATGAGCACAAGTAGAATTTAAGTTTTCTACAGTACCTAAGGAAGTGGTGGTTTGCTTTCTTGTACTAATGTTATCACGAGTTTCCGTTAAAGTTTCGTGTTGTGAAGTTTTCAAGTTTTGGGTGAAGTTCTTATGGACAAAAATATAAAGAGTGGCAAGATCTCAAGCTTGGGGATGCCCAAGGCACCCCAAGAGATTCAAGGATGCCGTAAAAGCCTAAGCTTGGGGATGCCCCGGGAAGGCATCCCCTCTCTCATCTTCAATCCATCGGTAATGTTACTTGGGGCTATATTTTTATTCACCACATGTTATGTGTTTTTGCTTGGAGCGTCTTGTATCGTAGGACTCTTTTATTTTTTTTTGTCTCACAATCATCCTTGCTGCACACCTAGAGAGAGATACATGCACACACCGTGATTTTGTCGAGCTTCACTTATATCTTTTGGTAGACAATTCAGCTCAGATGTGCTTCACTTATATCTTTTGAGCTAGACACTTTTGCTCTATGTGCTTCACTTATATCTTTTAGAGCGCAGCGGTGCATAGCTTGGTAGTTGATCTATGCTTTGAAAGTAGTCTCAAAAGGGGTAGTTATCCAAAGGGATACGAAAACTTCCACCTTCATGTGCATTGAATAGTTAGAGAAGTTTGATTCATCTCAATTAGTTTTGAGTTGTGGTTATGGTAATATTGAAGTCATGCTAGTATGGTGTTGTGGATCTAGAAATACTTGTGTTGAAGTTAGTGATTCCCGTAGCATGCACGTATGGTGAACCTCTATGTGATGAAATCTGAGCATGATTAGTATATTGATTGTCATCCTTTGCATGGCGGTCGGGATCGCGCGATGGTTTATACCTACCAACCCTTCCCCTAGGAGTATGCGTTGAATACCTTGTTTCGATTACTAATAAAACTTCTGCAACAAGTATATGAGTTCTTCATGACTAATGTTGAGTCCATGGTTTAGATGCACTTTCACCTTCCACCATCACTATTTTCTTAGTGCCGTGCAACTTTCGCCGGTGCACAAAACCCACCATTAGCCTACCTCAAAACAGCCACCATACCTACCTACTATGGCTTTTGCAAAGTCATTCTGAGATATATTGACATGCAACTACCACCATGACATGTGCCACCACGTCTACATTTCCTTTGCACGATCGTAAGATAGCTAGCATGATGTTTCCATTGATGTCTATCCCATGCTAGATCATTGCCACGACACACTACCGAAGGCATTCCATATAGAGTCATAATCGCTCTAAGTTTTGTGTTGAAAGTGTGACGATAATCATTATTGGAGCATTGTCCCATGTGAGGAAATAAAAGAGACCAAAGAAGCCCATAAAAAAAGAGGCCAAAGATCCAACCAAAATAAAAAAACTGAGAGAAAAAGAGAGAAGGGACAATGCTACCACTTTTTCCACACTTGTGCATATTGAGCACCATGATCTTCATGATTGAGAGTCTCTCGTTTTGTCACCACCATATAGCTAGTGGGAAATTATCATTATATAACTTGGCTTGTATATTCCAATGATAGGCTTCCTCGAAATTGCCTTAGGTCTTCGTGAGCAAGCAAGTTGGATGCACACCCACTAGTTTTCTTTAAGAGTTTTCACATACTTGTAGTTCTAGTGCATCATTTTTATGGCAATCCCTACTCATTCACATTGATATCTATTGATGAGCATCTCCACGTCTCATTGATATGCCTAGTTAATGTGACTATCTTCTCCTTTTTGTCTTGCAGCCTCCACCATATTCCACACCATCTATAGTGCTATAACCATGGCTCACGCTCATGTATTGCGTGAGAGTTGAGAATGTTTGAGAAAGTAAAGGTGCGAAACAATTACTTGGCCAATACCGGGGTTGTGCATGATTTAAATTCGGTGTGCAATGATGATAGAGCATAGCCAGACTATATGCTTTTGTTGGGATAACTTTCTTTTGGCCTTGTTATTTTGAAAGTTCATGATTACTTTGCTAGTTTGCTTGAATTATTATTGTTTCCACGTCAATAGCAAACTATTGTTTTGAATCTAATGGATCTTAACATTTACGTCACATAAGAGGAATTACAAAGGGCACCTATGCTAGGTAGCATGAAAGCATAAAAATTCATTCTTATCACTTCCCAACTCGAGGACAAGCAGGAGTTAAGCTTGGGGATGCTTGATACGTCTCAAACGTATCTCTAATTTTTGATGGTTTCACGCTGTTATCTTGTTTTCTTCGGTTGTTTTATGCACCTTTTATATCTTTTTTGGGACTAACTTATTGATTCAGTGCCAAGTGCCAGTTCCTATTTTTTCCGTGTTTTTGACTCTTTTCATATCTGATTTTGGAACGGAGTCCAAATGGAAGAAAAACCCTGAAATGATTTTTTCTCGAACGAAAGAAGACCAGGGAGCTTTTGGGCCAAGCCAGGTGGGCTCCAAGGAGCCCACAAGCTCCCACCACGCCACTAGGGGGGAGGCGGCGGTGGGCAAGCTTGTGGCCTCCCTGGCCGCCCCCTGACCTAGGTCTTTGGCCTATAAATTCCCAAATATTCCACAAAAAATCAGGGGAGCCTCAAAAATACTTTTTCGCCGCCGCAAGCTTCCGTTTCCACGAGATCTGATCTGGAGACCCTCCCCGGCACCGTGCCAGAGGGGACTTTGGAGTTGGAGGGCTTCTTCATCATCATCATCGCCCCTCCAATGACTCGTGAGTAGGTCACTTCAGACCTACGGGTCCGTAGTTAGTAGGTAAATGGCTTCTTCTCTCTCTTGGATCTTCTATACAAAGTTCTCCATGATCTTCATGGAGATCTATCCGATGTAATCTTCTTTGGCGGTGTGTTCGTCGAGATTTGATGAATTGTGGACTTGTGATCAGATTATCTATGATATATATTTGAGTCTTTGCTGATTTCTTATATGCATGATTTGATATCCTTGTAAGTCTCTCTGAGTCTTGGGTTTTGTTTGGCCAACTAGATCTATGATTCTTGCAATGGGAGAAGTGCTTGGTTTTGGGTTCTTCCATGTGGTGACCTTTCCCAGTGACAGTAGGGGCACTAAGGCACACATCAAGCAGTTCCCATCAAGGGTAAAAAGATGGGGTTTTTATCATTGGTTTGAGATTATCCCTCTACATCATGTCATCTTGCTTAAAACGTTACTCTGTTCTTATGGACTTAATACACTAGATGCATGTTGGATAGCGGTCGACGTGTGGAGTAATAGTAGTAGATGCAGAAACTATCGGTCTACTTGTTTCGGACGTGATGCTTATAGAAATAATCATTGCATAGATATAGTCACGACTCTGCAAAGTTCTATCAATTGCTCGACAGTAATTTGTTCACCCACCGTCTACTTGCTTTCATGATAGAAGCCACTAGTAAACACTACGGCCCCCGGGTCTATTCACATCCATCATTTACAACTCCGCTTTTACTTTGCTTGGTTACTTTGTTGCTTTCAGTTCTCTCTTGGCAAACAATCTATAAGGGATTGACAACCCCTTCATAGCGTTGGGTGCAGGTTTTTGTGTTTGTGCAGGATCTTGAGATACTCCTCCGCCGGACTGATACCTTGGTTCTCAAACTGAGGAAAATACTTACCTCTGTTGTGCTACATCATCCTCTCCGCTTCGAGGGAACACCAACGCAGAAGGATTCCTGGTGCCGTCAACATGCCCATTTATGGCGCCACAGGAAGGTCTTTTGTGCAGTAGCATAACAGACATCAAGGGCCGGCTTGAGGAGCCGACGTCTCGCCCTCCACACTGTCTACTAACTTGTTGTTGGAGAACGAATCCATCTGATCCGCCTTGCGCTTGTTGTGGTTTTGGCCGCCTCGGTTGTCCCCAGCCGGTTTGGGAGTAGCTCGCGTAGGGACAGCCTTGTCCGAGGCGGTCACCTTGACGCACATCGCTGAGTCGGTCGTGGTGTACTTGTCCGCCTTGCCATGAGCACCGCCAGAGAGGTGGGCTAGGAGCACATAAGCTTGTGCTTGAGGAGGGTGCCATCTCGACAACCGTCGATGAAGTACTGGATGGCTTGTACCTCATGCACCCCCTCGCAGGAATTGCGGAGCTCGGTCCATCGACTGACATAGTCGCGAAGGGGTTCGTCGGGCTTCTGGACGCACATGGCCAGCTCGCGAGGCCGGCCAGGGCGCTTGTAGGTGCGACTGAAGTTGCGGACGAACGCCTCGTCGAAGTCCACCCAGGAGTTGACGCTGCTGGCCAGAAGGCGGTTAAGCCAAGTCCGGGCCGAGCCAGCCAAGATGAGTGGTACGTAGCGGACCGCTACGCGCTTGTTGCTTGTGGCAATGCCGACGGCCGTGGTGTAGTCGATCAGCCAGTCCTCTGGCTTGGCCGTGCCGTTGTATTTTGGTGTGTCCCGAGTTAAGGTGAAACCTCGGGGGAGCGGCTCCCCTCGAATCAAGGGGCCGAAGCAGGCCAGACCAATGGGACCTTCTTCCTCCAGGAGGGCTGACTGGGCTAGGACGATGAGACTCCTGTGGGCGTCCCAATCATCCTGGGAAGTGCGAGCGCCAATCCGAGTGGCGAGAGGGGAGGCGCCTCGCGAACCAGAGACATGAGTTCTTCCCGGGTGAAGAATCTCACACTTCGAATCGCCTTCGTCGCCTCCGCGACGCCTGCCCGAAGTGTGCTCGCACTGCCGCTGGGAGCGCCGGTCTTGGCTTCCCTCGCCCCTCCAGGCGGAGGGGCGATGCGAGGAAGATCCTTCTGTGTGATGCTGACCGCTAGGGTTGCGGCGTGCTCCGGGGTTGGGTCCCAGAGACTCTGACTGGGCTTGACCGGGGTCAAGCCGAGTGTGTTGCTGGTTGGCGGCGTCAAGGAGATCCTTGACCCGCTTCTCCTGGAAAGCGCGATCCTCGCCTTCCAGGCTCCCCATCTCCTCCATGGCTGCCTGCGCCGCTCGCATATTGTCCGCAGGGGTCTCGTAGGTGGGCAGATCGCCGCCTAGGACCTTGGCAATGAACCGGCCACGGCCGCGGACCTATCCAAGCCGGCTAGGGGCCTCGGAAATCGGAATGAGGCCGTATGCGGAGTTGTACTCGCGCTGCGTGGCCTCCATCAGACGTTTTGCTGAGGCGATGGCAATGTCCTCCTCCAAGATACGCTTGCGAGCCTCCTCCATTGAGGCCCGGGCGTCACTAGGGTTCACGAAAGCAGCGACGGGTGTCTTCAGGCCGGTGATGGCGTCCCGAATAGTATCAGTTATGGCAGCAGGGGGCTCACCAGCGTCTGCTGATGCCTTGCCATGAGTCGCGCTGGTGCCAGCGCCAATAACCATCACCTCCACCATGTTGGAGATGGCGGCGACGTGATATGGGGTGAAGAACCCCACCGACGGCAGAGGGCCGTCGAAGACGAGGACGTTGCTGGGATACACGTCATGGGCAGGCGTCTCAGCGATAGAGAGCCTGCTGAAGCTGGCGCAGAGCGCCTCAATGTCGAAGTCCTCGCCGAAGTAGCGCGGACCGTCATTGAGACGTAGGTCGCTGAAGAGAACACTGAGGTTCTCCATAGCAGCGATGACGACACTAGGAAGCGCCTCGTCATTAGAATCTTCGTCCGAATTCGCATGGCGGACGGGGACGTCGATCATCATCGGTGTTGCCTCGTCGAAGGCGGGCTGCGCGGGCATGCAAACTGATCCGGTGGTGTAGGTGCGAGGCCCCGCCCAGCGCGTAAAGCCAGCCGATGTCGCGATCGGCCCCACGGTGGGCGCCAAATGTCGGTAAATACTCATAACATATGCCATGGGTAGGCTAAAGTCGGTGAGAACCATAGGGACAAAGGAGGGCAATGGGAACGAGGTTGGTACAAGCATGGAACGCACGATGTACCCAGGTTCAGGGCTCTCCGTTGAGATAAGACCCCTAGTCCTGTCGGAGTGTTTGATGTGTATGAATGGATTACAGGGTTGCTCTTGGAGCTGTGTTGGGAGGAGGAAGAGGGGAGCAGCCGGCTCGTCTCTGCCTCTCTCTATGTGGTTGGCGGGTGTGAAGTGTTGTTCGACCGGCCCTCTGCATGGAGGGTGACCAGGGGGTTTTATAGACAAACCCACCGGCCTACAATATAGATAAAGCGTACAAGAGTGTGACCCGGGTGGCAGCCTCGCTGGCCGACTAGGACCCCATGAGAGTCTTGTCTTGTCGCTTGAGGGGCCCGCCGGCTGCATGGTCTCGATTGGCAGTGGGACCCGCTGGCTAGCCAATGAAGCTCTCGCGTAAGGTGGACGTCGAGCACGCGTTGTACATCGAGCGTTGTCCAGGGAGATTCATCATGCGCAGGTAGTACGACCGCCTCCACTGTTCCCCACGCCGAGTGCAGTAATGGAGTGGGAGTGCGACGGTCCGACACTATGCTAGGTGACGGATCAGAGCCGGGGTAGGTCAGCGGCGTGGCCGCCGACGCTCGTACCTACTAGACGGCCCGATCCAGTACCTTTGCTAATGCGTAGCTACCTTTAATCGTAAGGTCTCATCCTGACCTACGATATGATGTGACTTGTGATCCCCGGCCGGCTAGCCTACTTGGCCAGCCGGCCTGGGCACGGCCGCCTTGTTCCTAGCCGGCTGGCTGGACCAGGCCGGCCCGGAAGAGGTAACTGCCTCGACTCTAGCCGGCAGGGGTTGCTTGGCCGGCCAGAGAGATGGCCGCCTCGTCCTCCAGCCGGTAGGCGCAGCCTAGCCGGCCAAAAGACTTGGGCCTTAGGAAACTGTATTTGTTCATGTCCTTTTGGCCGGAAATGAAGGAGCAGGCTTGATGAGCCTACCCCGGGGTTATCCCCCCGACACTTCTGCCGTCGCGGGTGGTGGCGATATGTGCGAATTTTGCGAGGGGCTCTTACTTCTAACTATGTTAAAAGCAGCGCCCCCTAGTCAGTCGCAGAGCGTGCGTGTAGGCCCTGCGAATCCTGGGAACGAGGTCCGTCGTGCATACCCTGGGAAGGTCGGGGAGGGTCCGTCCACGTCGTCGTCTTGGAGGATTTCCTCAAATCCTTCGATGTAGCGGCACCACCCGTGGGCTGTGCAGATGCATCCTTCGACATCCCGACGTGCGGATGGTCGTTGCGGTCGCGGACGATAGCACTCGTCCGGGTCTGCTCTCCAGAGAGTTGCGGAGGTTCGGGACCTCCGCCTCCTTGTCCTGCACCCGCACCCTCGCCCGCCCGCACCGGGGTCGGAGCATTGGGTGTGGGTGTGTCGGTCGCCGGAGCATCCCTCCTCTGGGGTGCCATGGCGGTGAAGAGGAACTAGTGTGCTGATGGCTAGGTCAGATCAATGCGAACTCCACCCCCTACCTGGAGCGCCAAAGATGACGGGGAAATCGACAACTATGGGAAGATCGAAGGGTCCCTTGATCGTTCAGTGAAGGGAGAGAGGTGGCGCCGAGAGCGGAGCTAGCTATCAACACCGACAAGATCGTTTACCCAGGTTCGGGCGGCATGCCGCGTAAAACCATACTCCTGCTAAGTTTTTATTAGAGGTTTACTGTAGGGTAATTTGCTAGAGTAACTTAGCTGGTGATTAGCAAGTCTCAAATCCCAAAAAGTCTAACTCTAGAGAATGAGCCTTGGGCACCCTTTTATAGGCATGGGGTCACCAATAGTGTGCTCACGGGTTGCATAGTGAACATGGTTCACCGCTCTTCTTCTACGGTGGTGTTAGGGGCAGTAAATGCCTTGTCTGACCCCTGACCTGCATTGAGGTGGTCTCAATACGTACCAAGGTGCATCGACACCTGGGTATTGCACTGGCGCATGAAGGATGCGCTGGAGCGGTTGGACTATCATAGAAACACGGGAGGACACATGGCGAGCGAAAGGAGCTTGTTGGCCTGGTGTCCCTATCGGAGGGCTCGATTATCTTCCCGGCAAGGAGGACTTGCCGGGTGCTTGAACGTCTTCATAGCAAGGAGGAATTGTCTGGTCCTTGCCAGCCTTTGTGAGTCTTCCCGGCAAGGAGGGCTTGTCGGGGTCTTGCGAGTCTTGTGGGGGTCTTCCCGGCAAGGAGGGTTTGTCGGGGCCTTGCGAATCCTCCCCTCAAGGAAGGCTTGCCGGGGCAATGTATCTGGAGCTCTTGTACTCTATGCCCTCGGAGAGGGGGCGTGGCCTCGGTGGGTCTTGGTTTGTGTTCTTGCCAGTCTTCCTCGTGCGCTGCTACACGGGGCGTTGCCGGTGCCTGTCCACAAGTCTGGGGCAGAAGGGACCCCAGTATCTAGTGCACCGACACCTTCCTTCCCTTCCATACAAAGGTGGACTTTCCACCTTTCCCAGCTGCATGGGCATTGAGGGACTTGTGCGCTTGGCCGAGTAAGGCCACAATGTCTCCCCTCAGCCCATGCAAACCCTTGGGACGTGATGGAACCCTTGGTGGACTTCCAGACTCCTCCGGAAGTTTTCAGAACCTTCTAGAAGCTTCCCGGTACAATAGGAGAAAAAATCCAAAACTTTTCCCATAGCCAACATATGACTTCCCATATATATTTATTTACCTTCAGACCTCCTCGTGACATCCGGGATCTCATCCGGGAATCCGAACTACTCTCGGTTAGTACCACACACAACTCATTAATACCAAATCATCACCAAACTTAAGTGCGCAGACCCTGCGGGTTCGAGAACTGTGCATACATGACCGAGACACTCTCTTGCCAATAACCAATAGCGGGACCTGGATGTCCATATTGGCTCCTACATATTCTACGAAGATATTTATAAATCAAACCACGATGTCATGGATTCAATCAATCCTGTATACTATTCCCTTTGTCTATCGGTATGTTACCTGCCCGAGATTCGATCGTCGGTATCTCCATTCCAAGTTCAATCTCGTTACAAGAAAGTCTCTTTACTCATTCCGTAATACAAGATCTCATGACTAACTCCTTAGTCACATTGCTTGCAAGCTTCTTGTGATGTTGTATTACTAAGTGGGCCCTAGAGATACCTATCCGTCATACAGAGTGACAAATCCTAGTTTCGATTCACACCAACCCAACAAACACCCTCGGAGACACCTGTAGAGCACCTTTATAGTCACCCAGTTACGTTGTGATGTTTTATACACACCATGCATTCCTCCAGTGTCCGGGAGTTGCATGATCTCATGGTCATTGGAATAGATACTTGACATGCAGAAAACAGTAGCAATAAACTATGGCTATCACATGCTACATTCATAGTTTAGGTCTTGTCCATCACATCATTCTCCTAATTATTTGATCCCGTTATCAAATAACAACTCTTGTCTATGGTCAAGAAACCTTGACCATCTTTGATCAACGAGCTTGTCCATTTGAGGCTCACTAGGGACAGTGTGTTGTCTATGCATCCACACATGTATTTGAGTTTCCAATCAAAAATTCTCGTATGGATAATAAACGATTATCACGAACAAGGAAATATAATAATAACCAATTTATTATTTCCTCTAGGCCATATTTCCAACACTCTCCCACTTGCACTAAAGTCAATAATCTAGTTCACAACACTGTGTTATTGTAATGAATCTAACACCCATACAGTCCTGGGGTTTGATCATGTCTTGCTTGTGAGAGAGGTTTTAGTCAACGGTTCTAAATCATTCAGATTTGTGTGTGCTTGCAAAATCTCTATGTCATACTGTTGATGCTTCTACTACACTTCACTTGGAACAATTCCAAACAATTGTTCCAATATACAAATCTGGTTTACTACTCAGAATTATCCGGATTAGTGTCAAAGTTTGCATTGACGTAACCATTTACGACGAACTATTTGTTCACCTCCACAATCAAGAAAAATTCCTTAGTCAACTAGTTACTAAGGATAACTTTGACCGCTGTTTACTGATTCATTCCTGGATCACTCTTTGTACCCCTTGACAGAATCATGGCAAGGCACACATTAGGTGCGGTACACAGCATGGCATACTATAGACCCTAAGGCTAAGGCATAGGGGATGACCTTAATCCTTCCTCTTTCTTCTGTCGTGGTCGGGCTTTGAGTCTTACTCAAATTCACACCTTACAATACAGTCAAGAACTCCTTTTTTGACTGATGCATTTTAAACTCCTTCAAAATCTTGTCAAGGTATGTATTCATTGAAAGTTCTATCAAGCATTTTGATCTATCTCCACAGATCTTGATGCTTAATGTTCAAGTAGCTCAATCCAGGTTTTCCTTTGAAAAACTCCTTTCAAACAACCCTTTATGCTTTCCAAAAATTCTACATTATTTCTGATCAACAATATCTCAACCACATATACTCATCATAAATTCTATAGTGCTCCCACTCACTTTCTTGGAAATACAAGTTTCTCATAAATCTTGTATATACCCAAAAACTTTGATCATCATATCAAAGCGTATATTCCAACTCCGAGATGCTTTCTCCAGTCCATAGAAGGATTGTTGGAGCCTGCATACTTGTCAACATTCTTAGGATCGTCAAAACCTTCTGGTTGTATCACATACAACCTTTCCTCAAGGAAACCGTCGAGGAAACAATGTTTTGACATTCCTCTGCAAGAGTTCATAATTGAAAAATGCAGCAACTCCGAACATAATTCCAACAGACTTTAGCATTGCTACGAGTGAGAAAGTCTCATCGTAGTCAACTCCTTGAACATGTCGGAAACCTCTTTGCAACAAGTCAAGCTTTATAAATGGTGACATTTACCATCATCGTCCGTATTCCTTGTAAATATCCATTTGTACCTAACAGCCTTACGACCATGAAGTAGTTCTTCCAAAGTCTAGACTTTGTTTTCATGCATGGATCCTATCTCAGATTTCATGGCCTTCAGCCATTTGTCAGAATCTGAGCCCACCATTGCTTCTCAATAGTTCCTTGGTTCATTGTTTACTAGCAACATGACCTCCAAGATAGTATTTCCGTACCACTCTGGAGCAGTACGTGTCCTTGTCGACCTATGAGGTTTGTAGTAACTTGATCTGAAGCTTCATGATCATCATCATCAGCTTCCACTTCAACTAGTGTAGGCGCCACAAGAACAATTTCATGTGCCCTTCTACTCTCTCGCTGAAGTGATAGTTCAGTAACCTCAACAAGTTCCACCATCCTCCCACTCAATTATTTCAAGAAAAACTCTTTCTAGAGAAAGGACTCGTTTCTAGAAACAAACACTTTGCTTTCGGATCTTAGATAGGAGGTATACCCAACTGTTTTGGGTGTCATATGAAGATGCATTTATCCGCTTTGGGTTCGATCTTATTAGGCTGAAACCTATTGACATAAGCATCATAGCCCCAAACTTTTAAGAAACGACAACTTAGGTTTCTCTAAACCATAGTTCATACAGTGTCTTCTCAACAGAATTACGTGGTGCCCTATTTAAAGTGAATGTGGTTGTGTCTAATGCCTAACCCCAAAACGATAGTGGTAATTCGATAAGAGACATCATAGTATGCACCATATCCAATAGGGCGCGGCTATGATGTTCTGACACACCATCACACTATGGTGTTCTAGGAGGCATGAGTTGTGAAACAATTTTCACATTGTCTTAAATGTTTAAAAAACTCGCAACTCAGATATATATTTACCTCCATGATCATATCGTAGACATATTATCCTCTTGTCATGATGATCTTCAACTTCAGTCTAAAATTGCTTGAACTTTTCAATATTTCAGACTTTGTGATTCATCAAGCAAATACACTTGTATCTACTCAAATCATCACTTATTGGATTGCATACATCAAAATGTATTATTTCCAACAAGTCACTTGCTCGTTCAATCTCACTAAAAATGAGGCCTTCAGTCATCTTGCCCATGTGGCATGATTTGCATGTCTTAAGTGATTCAAAATCAAGTGAGTCTAAACGATCCATCAACATGGAGGTTCTTCATGCGTTTACACCAATAGGCATGGTTCGCATGTCTCAAACGATTCAAAAATGAGTGAGTCCAAAGATCCATCAGCATGGAGCTTCTTCATGCGTTTTATAACAATATGACCAAAGTGGCAGTGCCATAAGTAAGTGGTTCTATCATTACTACTTTGTATCTTTTGGCATCAATATTATGAACATGTGTATCACTACAATCGAGATTCAATAAACCATGCATATTAGGTGCATGACCATTGAAGGTATTATTCAAGTACAAACAGTAACCATTATTCTATTTAAATGAATAATCATATTGCAATAAACATGATCTAATCATGTCCATGCTCAACGCAAACACCAAATTACATTTATTTAGGTTCAATACTAATCCCGATGGTAGAGGGAGCGTGTGATGTTTGATCACATCAACCTTGGAATTACTTCCAACACACATCGTCATCTCACCCTTGCTATTATCCTTTTATTCCTTAGCTAAAATTTCGAGTTACTAACACTTAGCAACTGAACCGGTATCTAATACCACGGTGCTACTAGGAGTACTAGTAAGGTACACATCAATATCACGTATATCCAATATACTTTTGTCGACTTTGCCAGCCTTCTTATCTACCAAGTATCTAGGGAAGTTCCACTGTAGTGATCGTTCCCTCATAATAGAAGCACTTAGTCTCGGGTTTGGGTACAACCTTGGATTTCTTCACTAGAGCGTCAATTGGTTTTCCATTAATGAAGTATCCCTTCCTTCCCTTGCCCTTCTCGAAACTAGTGGTTTCACTAACCATCAACAATTGACGCTCCTACTTGATTTCTATTTTCACGGTGCCAAACATCGGCAATAACTTAGGGATCATCTGGTGCATCCCTGATATGCTATAACTCATCACGAAGCTCCATTAGCTTGGTGGGAGTGACTTTGTAGAACCATGTCAATCACTATCTTATTTGGAAGATCAACTCCCACTTGATTCAAACGATTGTAGTAACTAGACAATCGGAGCACTTGGTCAACAATTGAGCTTTTCCCCCTTACTTTGCAGGGCAAGAATCTTGTCAGAGGTCTCATACTTGTCAACACGGGCACGACCCTGAAATCCTAATTTCAGCTCTTGGAAATTCTCATATGCTCCGTGATGTTCAATATGTCATGGGAGCCTCAATTCTAAGTTGTAAAGCATGACGCACTCAACTATCACATAGTCATCAAAAACGTGTATGCCAGATGTTCGCAACATCCACAAATGATGCTCGTGAGGTAGCACACCAAGTGGTGCATTAAGGACATAAGCCTTCTGTGCAACAATGAGGACAATCCTCAATTTACGGACCCAATCCGCATAATTGCTACTATCATCTTTCAACTTAGTTTTCTCTAGGAACATATCAAAAATAGGGAGCTACTGCGCAGGCTAATCATCTACAACATAACTTGCAAAGACATTTTGACTATGTTCATGATAATGAGTTCAATTAATCATATTACTTAAGAACTCCCACTCAAATTGACATCCCTCTAGTCATTTGAGTGACACATGATCCAAATTCACCAACTCAAGTCCAATTATCACGTGAGTTGAGTTGGCTTCAATGGTTCAAAACCTCTATGCTGATCATAACTACTATATGACTCATGTTTGACCTTTTGGTCTCTTGTGTTCCGAGGCCATGTCTGTACATGCTAGGCTCGTCAAGTTTAACCCGAGTGTTCCGCATGTGCAAAACTGTGTTGCACCCGTTGTATGTGAACGTAGAGTCTATTACACCCGATCATCATGTGGTGTCTCGAAACGACGAACATTCGCAATGTTGCGCACTCGGGGAGATCACAATTTTACCTTGAAATTTTAATGAGGGGTCACCTTACAATGCTACTGTCATTTGATGTCCCACAAGCGTATGGGATCGCAGCAGTTTTCAAGGGTAGAGTATTCAACCCAAATTTATTGATTCGCTCACAAGGGGAAGCTAAGGGATATTCTCAAGTATTAGCAGCTGAGTTGTCAATTCAACCACACTTGAAAGATTAGTGTCTGCAAGCAAAGTATGAGTAGCAAGGTAGTATGATATCAACGGCACCAGAAAAAGGTTTGACAATTCCCAGCAATGGCGCCAGAAAAGGCCCTGTTGATGGGATGTTAGCGCCAACAAAGTCATGCAACAAGTAACAACGGAGTAGCAAGGAACAACAGTAGCAGCAGCAGCAAAGTAACAAGTAACAACAGTAGTGACAACAGCAAAGTAACAAGTAATAGCAGTAGTGACAGCATCATCAAAGTGGCCCAATCCCTCTTGTAGCAAGCGACAAGCCTAGGCAAAGTAACGTAGCGAGAACCAAAAGTAAAAGACTCGTAGGCAGTGGATTAGTGATGGATGAGTTTGACGGATGTGATTCATCATGTAACAGCTATAACACGAACATATATGTGACTAGCTCCCGTTCGTCGATCTAATGTAGGCATGTATTCCGTATGTAGTCATACGTGCTTAGGGAAAAGAACTTGCATGACATCTATTGTCCATCGCTCCCGTGGCAGCGGGGTCCTAATGGAAATTACGGGATATTAAGGTTCTCCTTTTAATAAAGAACCGGACCAACGCATTAACACGCGGTGAATACATGAACTCCTCATACTATGGTCATCTCCGGGAGTGGTTCCGGCTATTGTCACTCCGGGGTTGCCGGGTCTTACCACATAGTAGGTGATTACAACTTGCAATATAGGATCTAAAACACATATATATTGGCGACAACATAATAGGTTCAGATGTGAAATCATGGCACTCGGGCCCTAGTGACAAGCATTAAGCATAGCCAAGTAGTATCAACATCATCCTAGAACATAGTGGATACTAGGGATCAATCCCCGTCAAGAACTAACTGGATTACATGATAGATCTCATCCAACTCATCACCGCCAGCAAGCCTAAGATGAGATTACTCACGAATGGTGAAGAGCATCATGTAATTATCGATGGAGGAAGGGTTATGATGACGATGGCGATGATTGCCCCCTCTCCGAAGACCGAAACGGACTCTAGATTTACCCTCCAGATGAAGAACAGGATGTGGCGGCGCCTCCGTATGGCAAAACGTGATGAAACCTTCTCTCTGATTTTTTTCCAGGCGAAACGGAATATATAGGACTGTGATTGGGGGCAGTGGTGCCACGTGGGCCCCACAAGCCCTCATGGTGCGGCCATAGGGGGTGGCCGTGGCCCAGGGGCTTGTTGCCCACTGGCATGCCCCCTCACGTGGAACTTTGCGCAGGTATTTTTCTTTTATTCCTGAAAAAATCTTCGTAAATTTTCAGGACGTTCCGAGAACTTTCATTTCTGCACAAAAAGAACACCATGGCAATTTTGCTGAAAACAAGGTAAGTCCGGGTTAGTTCCATTCAAATCATGCAAATTAGAGTCCAAAACAAGGGCAAAAGAGTTCGAAAAGTAGATACGACGGAGACGTATCAACTCGCCCAAGCTTAAAGCCTTGCTTGTCCTCAAGCAACTCAGTTGACAAACTGAGAGACACAAAAGAAAAACTTTGACAAACTCTGTTTGATCTTGTTGTTGCAGCTATGTCTAACTCACAACCAGAATTTCTGGAAGATCACAATTAAACCACATAAGCAAATGACATCCTGGTCTCATGGTAAACTCATATCAATGGCATAATCAACTAGCGAGCAAATAATAATAAGCCTCTAACGTCAACACTTCAATCAAAACAACATGAAGCCACACGAATAGATGGTATATTGCTAGCTCTTTCTGAGACTGCAAAACATAAATGCACAACACCTTCAAAGACCAAGGGCTGACTAAACATTGTAATTCATGACAATGAAGATCCAGTCATAGTCATACTCAACACAGTTAAAAGCGAAGCATAAAAATGACAGAGGTGCTCTCTAATTGGTGCTTTTGTAAGAGGAGGATGACTCAACAGGAACATAAATAGATAGGCCCTTCGCAGAGGGAAGCATTGATTTGCACAGGTGCCAGAGCGCAAGCTTTGAAAAGAGAGATAATAATTTTGGGTGGCATGCTTTGAAAAGCTAAGAGTTCTCAACATCTTCCACGCTACACATGCTATAGGCGGTTCCCAAACAGAGAAGTAAAGTTTTGACTCCCCCACCACCAATCAATCACACTCCACGGCTAGCCGAATCCTCGGGTACCGTCCAAACCAACATCAATCCTGGGTGAGTTTTGTTTGCAATTATCTTTTAGATTTGAGCGTGGAACTAGGAATTCCAATTACCGACCCCTTTCTCGTGAATGATAGTGAATAAACACATATCGAGGATAACACGCCTAGCATGCAAGATACCAATAGCCCCGTGTCAGCACCTGAGCGGTTCGGGCATGCAAAACATATTATTTCTTGAAGGTTTAGAGAGTGGCACATGCAAATTTACTTGGAACGACAGGTAGATACCGCACATAGGTAGGTATGGTGGACTCATATGGCACAACTTTGGTTTTATGGGAGGTGGATGCACAAGCAGTATTCCCGCTTAGTACAAGTGAAGGCTAGCAAAAAACTGGGAAGCGACCAACTAGAAAGCGACAACAGTCATCAAAATGCATTGAGAGTAACTAACATTGAGTGCAAGCATGAGTAGGACATAAATCAGCATGCACATGAACATCATACAGGCTATGTTGATTTTGTTTCAACTACATGCGTGAACATGCGCCAAGTCAAGCCACTTGAAACATTCAAAGGAGGATACCATCCTGTCATACTACATCATAGTCATCTCAACATTCATGTTGGCAACCAAGACAAACCATTATAAGCTCCTAGCTAAATAAGCATGGCATAAGCAACTATGATCTCTAAGTTATCAATGCAAACTTGTTTCTCTCACAACAAAGCTGAATCAGGCATGATGAGCTAGTCATATTTACAAAAACAAAATAGATCGAGTTCACACCAGCTTTTCCAGGCTCAGTCACTTCATCATATATCGTCATTATTGCCTTTCACTTGCACAACCGAACGATGTGAACAATAATAAGCGTGCTCGTGCATTGGAGTAAAGCTGGAATCTGCAGGCAAACACAAAGGAGAAGACAAAGTAATATGGCTCTTTGAAAGCTAAACAGGTATGCATGCAAGAGCCACTAAACATTGTAACCAATATCTTCTACCTTGACCCAAAGAAAAAGAAAACTATCTACACGGGAAAGCTCCCAACAAGCAAAAGAAGAAAAAGAAAATATTTTTGGTTTTTCTCAAACTAGATAGACACACGAAAAGAAAACGAGAATAAAAATAAACTAGCATGGATGATACAGTGGCAAAGTGTGAACACCGGCTAACAAAGTGAAAGCATAAGCAAGAATGTAAAGTCGGTGAGAAGACGTACTCCCCCAAGCTTAGGCTTTTGGCCTAACTTGGTCTACTCCCAAGGAGGGAAATAACCGGCTCCTCGGTACTCCAGAGTGGACTGAGGATGCCACTGCTGTGTGAGCTCCTCTGGCTCCCACTGATAAACTGGCGTCTGGTACTCGACTGGTTGCTCGGGCACGGGCACCTGTGGTTGGGCCAAGCCCCAATATGCGTAGATGTCCGAGGGCATAATAGTGTACATGCCTGCATGAAGATTGAACGAAGAAGGAGCAGGCAAAGTAATAGTCTCACGAGTACCCTGACTAAATACCAGGTTATAAATCATCCTTCCACCTATATCTCTATCAAGAAAGTCATGGCGAACCATGCACTCGTAATCTAGATATCTCTCGGGAAGAAGAACCTCTTCTTCTTCCTCTAGTCTAATAGGCATCTCAAAGTGTCTAGCAAGACGAGTAGCGTAGATACCTCCATAGACAACACCCTTAGAACGGTTCAGGTTCAACCTTTGAGCTACTATAGCGCCCAAGCTATAAGTTTTATCGTTACAAAGGGCTTCGCGCAAGACCGCAAGATCTGGGGAACTAAGTGACCCAGCTTTCCCACGACCAATCAAAAATTTTCCCACAAATAATGAGAAGTATGGAAGCACGGGAAAATGAATGCTAGCAGCTTTAGCGCAAGACACTCCTCTCTCCTCTCCTACAACAATTGTACCGATAAAATCTCCCAAGTCCCATGGACGAGGTTCATGAATATCCCCAACATAAGGTAATTTGCAAACATGCGCTGGGGGACATCATAAAGTTTAAACTCAACCATAGGAGGATTCTTCCTCGGATAGAAGTTAAATATTTGTACGAAGATATTAGTGAGGAGGAGATATTGCGAACACTTATCTTCAACGAAGGCTGTAAGGCCTGCGTTCTCCACCAAGTGATAAAAGTCCTCATAAATTCCAGCGGCGCGTAAGAACGCGTCACTTCGCCACTCGCATGCTCGAACGTCTGCGACTCGAGGGACCAGATACTTGGCCTTCTTCTCACTCCCATCATCCTTGGGGTCACGGCTTGAAGAGCCTCTCAAGAACCTCCTCATCTTTTCCCTTTTCTATCTCTGAAAATTTCTGAAATTTTTAGTGACTCTAAGGAAAAGTGAATAAGGCTCAACGGAACTCGTAGCAACTATGCCAACAAGTGCCTAGAGACCATATTACGCATCAAAACTACTTGGGACCAGTTAGAATCAGCATATAAAGCTCAAGAGCATGGTAACCAAGCCAGCAAAAATACGCGGAGTATAAGGCACTAGAGCAAAAACTAATTGGACCAATGGAGGAGTCACTTACCAAGGAGTAATTTCCCCAAAACAGTTTGGAGAACGGTGATTTGAGCAAAGAGATCGAGAATCACAGCAAGAGGAGCAAGAACACGGGTTTGAGCTGCGAAACAATTTTTTCTGGAGGTAGGAGAACCAGATGAGAGCAAGAATGAGTGGAGGTGGTGGCTGTGGGCCCCACAATCCTGGCTGGCGCGGCCAGGGGGGTGCCCGCGCCCCTAGGGCTTGTGGCCCACTGGTGTGGCCCCCATACAGACTCTTTATCCCAGTATTTTTCATATATTCCAGAAAAAAACATACTAGATTTTCACTGCGTTCAGAGAACTTTGATTTTTCGGGGTACTTTTCTACGGGACGCTAAAACAGAAACAGGGAAAATTAAACTAAATCTATCATTTTTCTTCTAAGCAACTGAAGGTGAAATCTTAAACTAGAGGTTTGTGACTGCTAGATTCATCCATCTCATGGTCATCGAAAGAAATCCGTTAATGGGGTTGATCAAATCCCCTAGACAAAAATTTCTCGAATCGCAAAAGAGAAAGGAGAATTTTTCGAACAGTCACTAGGTCACCTCAATGGGGATGTGTATCTCCCGAACAAGCAAGTCATACTTCATCTTGACACGAGGAATAGGGCATTCAAAGATCCCAATAAGAATCGGTGAAGTTTTTTCGTTAGCATTGATGCAATGTACTCGATATTGATTCTTCGCAAAGTGCACCGTATGCTCATTACCGTTGACATGGAAAGTGACATTGCCTTTGTTGCAATCTATAACAGCCCCTGAAGTGTTTAAAAAGGGTCTTCCGAGGATGAAAGCCATGGCATCGTCCTCAGGAATATCCAAGATAACAAAGTCTGTTAAGATAGTGGTGTTAGCAACCACAACAGGCACATCATCGCAAATGCCGATAGGGAAAGCAGTTGATTTGTCGGCCATTTGCAGAGAGATTTTAGTGGGTGTCAACTTATCCAGCTCAATCCTACGATAAAGAGAGAGACGCATAACACTAACACCGGCTCCGAGGTCACATAATGCATTTCTAACGTAGTTACCTTTATTGGAGCAAGGTATAGTGGGCACACCGGGATCACCTAGTTTCTTCGGAGTTCCACCCTTGAAAGTGTAGTTGAAAAGCATGGCGGAGATCTCAAGATCAGGTATCCTCCTCTTATTAGTCACAATATCTTTCATGTACTTAGTATATGGAGACATCTTGAGCATATCTATCAGACGCATCTGCAGAAAGACAGGTCTGATCATCTCAACGAAGCGCTCAAAATCCTCATCATCCTTTTTCTTGGATGGTTTGGGAAGAAAGGGCATAGGTTTCTGAACCCATGGTTCCCTTTCTTTACCGTGCTTCCTAGCAGCAAAGTCATTCTTATCGTATCTCTTAGTCTTATGTTGTGGGTTATCAAGATCAGGTTCAATCTCCACATCCTTATCATTGCTAGGTTGAGCATCTTCATGAACATCACTATTGATATTATCATTAGGCTCATGTTCATCACTAGATTGTGTTTCAGCATCAGAGACAAAGACATCGTTTGGACTCTTAGGGGTAGCAGCAACCGGGTTGCTAGCGTTTAGGTTTCTATCATCTTTCTTCTTATTTCTAGGATGACTAGGTGTATCTGTGCTAACTCCTTGAGAATCTTGTTCAATTCTCTTCGGATGACCCTCAGGATACAAAGGTTCCTGGGTCATTCTACCGCCTCTAGTGACAACTCTAACGACATTGTCATTCAACTCATTGAGCAAGTCATTTTGAGCTTTAAGTACTTGTTCTACCTGAGTAGTAACCATAGAGGCATGTTTACTCAGAAGCTTAAGATCGTTGACGTTTCTTTCCACACAAACACTTAGATGACTAAGCATACGAGCATTCTTTTCCAATTGTCTCCTAACATAATCATTGAAACTCTGTTGTTTGGCAACTAAGTTATCAAATTCATCCAAGCATAAGCTAGCAGGTTTATCAAAAGGATTATCACTCTCATCAAACCTACGCAGAGAATTTATTTATACTACTTGTATCGGGTTATCGAGACCATGGATCTCTTCAATAGGTGGTAGATTTTTGACATCTTCAGATTTAATGCCTTTCTCTCGCATAGATTTCTTGGCTTCTTGCATATCTTCAGGACTAAGGAATAGAATACCTCTTTACTTCGGAGTTGGCTTAGGAGGTGGTTCGGGAATTGTCCAAGCATTCTCATTGCACAAGATGTTATTCAATAGAATCTCAGCTTGTTCTACAGTTCGTTCCCTAAAAACACTACCGGCACAACTATCTAGGTGGTCTTTAGAAGCATCAGTAAGTCCATTATAGAAGATATCAAGTATTTCGTTCTTCTCAAGAGGGTGATCAGGCAAAGCATTGAGTAGCTGGATGAGCCTCCCCCAAGCTTGTGGGAGACTCTCTTCTTCAGCTTGAGGGAAGTTGTAGATTTCCTGCAAGGCAGCTTGCTTCTTATGGGCAGGGAAATATTTTTCACAGAAGGAGTGGACCATATCCTGGGGACTATGCACACAACTAGGAGCAAGAGCAGTGCACCAAGTCTTAGCATCATCCTTTAGCGAGAAAGGAAACAGCTTGAGCATATAGTAGTGGCGGATCTTCTCCTCACTAGTGAATAGGGTGGCTATATCGTGCAGTTTGGTAAGATGGGCTACAACCGTTTCAGACTCATAACCGTGAAAAGGATTAGATTTGACTAGAGTAATTAACTCAGGGTCGACAGAGAATTCATAATCCTTATCGGTCACAAAGATAGGCGAAGTGGCAAACTTCGGGTCGTATTTCATCCTAGTGTTCAGAGATTTTTCTTTCCACTCGCGTAGAAGTTTCTCAACATCATAGCTATCCTTACACGCAAGAAAATCCTCAACTATCTCTCCCTCCGTAACATAGCGCGTATCAGGCATAACAGGCAATTCAAGCATAGTAGCAGGTTCTACTTCATTAGTATCAACAGTCTCAGAAGTATCATCACATCTAGCAGCAACTCTAGCAATATGTGCATCAAGGAATGCACCAAGTGGCAAAGCAGTATCAGGCATAGCATCACCAGGCAAAGTATCTAGCATAGCATCATCAGGCATAGTATCAAGCATAGCATCATCAGGCATAATATCAAGCATAGCAGCATCATAAGCATCATGGGTGGCAGAAATAGCATCATCAAGCACATGCGACATATCAAGATTTCTTGCAGGAGGCGAAGTCGCAAAGTTACTCAAAACTGAAGGTGAATCAAGTGCAGAGCAAGATGGGAGTTCCTTACCTCTCCTCGTAGTGGAAGGTAGGATTTTAGTTCTTGGATCTTTCAGATTCCTCATAGTGATCAGCACATGTCAATCCCAAGTGACTCAGAGAATACAGTTGTGCCTCCCCGGCAACGGCGCCAGAAAAAGCCTTGATGTCCCACAAGCATATGGGATCGCAGTATTTTTCGAGGGTATAGTATTCAACCCAAATTTATTGATTCGCTCACAAGGGGAAGCTAAAGGATATTCTCAAGTATTAGCAGCTGAGTTGTCAATTCAACCACACCTGAAAGATTAGTGTCTGCAAGCAAAGTATCAGTAGCAAGGTAGTATGATAGCAACGGCACGAGAAAAAGCTTTGACAATTCCCAGCAATGGCACCAGAGAAGGCCCTGTTGACGGGATGTTAGCGCTAACAAAGTCTTGCAACAAGTAACAGCGGAGTAGCAAGGAACAGTAATAGCAGCAGCAGCAAAGTAACAAGTAACAACACTAGTGACAACAGCAAAGTAACAAGTAATAGCAGTAGTGACAGCAGCAACAAAGTGGCCCAATCCCTCTTATAGCAAGGGACAAGCCTAGGTAAAGTAACGTAGCGAGAGCCAGAAGTAGAAGACTCGTAGGCAGTGGATCGATGATGGATGAGTGTGACAGATGTGATTGATCATGTAACAGCGATAACACGGAGACATACGTGACTAGATCCCGATCGTCCATCTAATGTAGGCATGTATTCCGTATGTAGTCATACGTGCTTAGGGAAAAGAACTTGCTTGACATCTATTGTCCATCCCTGCCGTGGCAGCTGGGTCCTAATGGAAACTACGGGATATGAAGGTTCTCCTTTCAATAAAGAACCAGACCAACGCATTAACACGCGGTGAATACATGAACTCCTCATACTATGGTCATCTCCGGGAGTGGTTCCGGCTATTGTCACTCCAGGGTTGCTGGGTCATAACACATAGTAGGTGACTACAACTTGCAAGATCGGATCTAAAAGACACATATATTGGCGACAACATAATAGGTTCAGATCTGAAATCATGGCACTCGGGCCCTAGTGACAAGCATTAAGCATAGCCAAGTAGTAGCAACATCAATCTAGAACATAGTGGATACTAGGGATCAATCCCCATCAAGAACTAACTCGATTACATGATAGATCTCATCCAACTTATCACCATCCAGCAAGCCTACGATGAGATTACTCACGAACGGTGAAGAGCATCATGGAATTGTCGATGGAGGAAGGTTGATGATGACGATGGCGACGATTTCCTCCTCTCCGGAGCCCGAAACGGACTATATCTGCCCTCGAGATGAACAACAGGATGTGGCGGCGCCTCCGTATCGCAAAACGCGATGAAACCTTCTCTCTGATTTTTTTCCAGGTGAAACAGAAGATATAGGACTGAGATTGGGGGCAGTGGTGCCACGTGGGCCTCACAAGCCCTCATGGCGCGACCATAGGGGGTGGCCGCGGCCCAGGGGCTTGTGGCCCACTGGCATGCCCCCTCACATGGAACTTTGCGCAGGTATTTTTCTTTTATTCCAGAAAAAATCTTCGTAAATTTTCGGGACGTTCCCAGAACTTTCATTTCTGCACAAAAACAACACCATGGCAATTCTGCTGAAAACAGCGTTAGTCCGGGTTAGTTCCATTCAAATCATGCAAATTAGAGTCCAAAGCAAGGGCAAAAGAGTTCGTAAAAGTAGAGAGAACGGAGACGTATCATCGTCCTAAGAAAAATAACGTGCAAAAAAGGATTAACATCAGATGTAAATCATAAGTGAAATGATATGGCATGATCTCGAGCTTTTGATCTCCATCTCCAAAGCACCGGCATGATCTCCATCATCACCGGTGCCATACCATGATCTCCATCATTGTGCTGCCATCGAGGTTGTCGCGCCAACTATGTTGTTACTACTAAAGCTACTGATCTAGCAATAGAGCAAAGCATCACCAGGCGCAAAATAATTAAAGACAACCCTACGACTCATGTCGGTTGCCGTAGTATCAATATGCAAGTCGATATTTAACTATTACAGCATGATCATCTCATACATAAAATATATCATATCATGTCTTTGGCCATATCATATCACAACATACCCTGCAAAAACAAGTTAGACATCCTCTAATTTCTTGTTGCATGTTTTATGTGGCTGCTATGAGTGTCTAGCATGATCGCATCTTACTTACGCAAAACCACAACGGTGATACACAATTTTCCTTCTCCAAGGACCGCATCTATCAAATCAGATTCAACTAAAGTAGGAGAAACTGACACCCGCCAGCCATCTTTATGCAACAAGTTGCATGTCAGTCCATGAAGCCGGTCTCTCGTAAGCATACGAGTAATGTTTGTCCGGGTCGCTTAATCCAACAATATTGCAGAATCAAGAAAATACTAAGGAGGGAAGCAATCTAAATATCAACGCCTACAAACTCTTTTGTGTTCTACTCGAGATGTCATCTACGCATAGACCTAGCTCATGATGCCACTGTTGGGGAACATTGCATGGGAAACAAAAAATTTCCTACGCGCATACAAGATCTATGCATGGTGATGAGCATCTACGAGAGGAGCGATCGGATCCACATACCCGTGAAGATCGCTAAGAGGAAGCATTAAAGAACGCGGTTGATGTACTGGTACGCTTTGCTATCCAATCACGATTTGTGCCATGAAATCTCGATCAAGCGCCGAACGGACGTCACCTCCGCATTCAGCACACGTATCTGCCTCCTCGATCTAGCAAGCGAAGGCAGAGTAGTAGATGAGTTCATCGGCAACACGACGGCATGGTAGCAGTTGTGGTGGTGATATCCCTCCAGGGCTACGCCTAGCGGTACCGAAACTGCAAACGGAGGAGAAGACAATCTAGGAAGAGAGAGGGGCACCAAGGGCTTCGTGTGTGCTCTTGGGGCGCCCCCTCCTCTCACTATATAGGTGGAGGGACGTGGGGAATTGCCCATCCAAGCCCTAGGGCGAATCCAAGGGGGGGAGGTGGAATCCTACTCCCCTTCCTTCCCTTCCATACAAAGGTGGACTTTCCACCTTTCCCAACTGCATGGTCCTTGAGGGACTTGTGCACTTGGCCCAGTAAGGCCACAATATCACCCCTCAACCCATCCAAACCCTTGGGACGTGGTGGAACCCTTGGTGGACTTCCGGACTCCTTCGGAAGTTTCCGCAACCTTCTAGAAGCTTCTCGGTACAATACCGGAAAAATCTGAAACTTTTCCAATAGACAAAATGTCACTTCCCATATATGAATCTATACCTCCGGACCATTCTGGACCTCCTCGTGACGTCCGGCATCTCATCCAGGACTCCAAACAAGATTTGGTTACCACCACACATAACTCATTAATACCAAATCGTCACGAAACCTGAAGTGTGTAGACCCTGCGGGTTCGAGAACTATGCACACATGACCGAGACACTATCCAGCCAGTAACCAATAGTCGGACCTGGATCTACATATTGGCTCCTATATATTCTACGAAGATATTCATCGGTCGAACCACGATGTCAAGGATTCAAGCAATCCCATAAACTATTCCCTTTGTCTATCGGTATGTTACTTGCCTGAGATTCGATCGTCGGTATCTCTATACCTAGTGCAATCTCGTTACAGGCAAGTCTCTTTACTCGTTCTTTAATACAAGATCTCGTGACTAAGTCCTTAGTCACATTGCTTGCAAGCTTCTTGTGATGTTGTATTACCAAGTGGGCCCTAGAAATACCTCTCCGTCATACGGAGTGACAAATACCAGTCCCGATTCACGCCAACCCAACAGACACCCTCGGAGATACCTGTAGAGCACCTTTATAGTCACCCAGTTACGTTTTGATGTTTGATACACATAAGGAATTACTTCGGTGTCCGGGAGTTGCATGATTTCATGGTCATAGGAACAGATACTTGACATGCAGAAAACAGTAGCAATAAACTAAGACGATCACATGCTACGTACATAGTTTGGGTTTTGTGCATCACATCATTCTCCTAATGTTTTTATCCCATTATCAAATAACAACTATTGTCTATGATCAAGAAACCTTGACCATCTTTGATCAATGAGCTAGTCCATTAGAGGCTCCCTAGGGGTAGTGTGTTCTCTATGTTTGCCCACATGTATTTGAGTTTCCAATCAATACAATTACAGCATGGATAATAAACGATTATCATGGACAATTAAATATAATAATAACCACTTTATTATTGCCTCGAGGCCATATTTCCAACACAACATGCCCTCTCCAAGTTCATGGAGGAACCGCACTACGCCTACCTAAAAATGAAGCTATTGGGCCCGCACGGAATCATCATCGTCACTGGGAATTACAAGAAATCGTCCGAAAGCGCTCTGGCTGGCTCCAAGCTGGCCAAGTCCCTCATCATCGTCATGGAGTGGTGACAGATCTACCGACTCGTGGCCCTCGCCCATGAGCCAGTTGCCGTGATAGAGCCAAAACTGAAGCAGCCGGCTGTGGAGGCCCAGTTCCAGCAGGCCACTGGCAAGTACGTCGTGCTCGGGGCCGGACTTAGTGACAAATAGGAAAGCGATCTCATCGCCTTCCTCCACGAGAATCAGGATATCTTCGCATGGATCCCAAAGGACATGCCAGGAGTCCCGGGGAAGTTTGTCAAGCACTGCCTACACGTCTGACCGGATGCAAAGTCGATCAAGCAACCGCCGCGCCGCTTCTTCGAGAAGCGGAAGACCATTGGTGAACAAATCGCCCTACTGTTGGTATCCATCTTCATCTCGGAAGTCTTTTACCCGGAGTGGTTGGCAAACCCAGTCCTGGTGCTTAAGAGGAATAAGACTTGGTGCATGTGTATCGACTACACGAGCCTAAACAAGGCATGCCCCAAGGATCCATTCGCTCTACCCCGTAACGATCAAGTGATCGACTCGACGGTTGCCTGCAGCTATTGTCCTTCTTGGACGCCTATTCAGGCTATCACGAGATCAAGCTTAATCCAACTGATCGGATCAAAACAGATTTCATAACACCCTTCGAGGTGTTTTGCTATATCACGATGGCGTTCGGGTTGAAAAACGCTAGCGCCACATTCCAACGCTGCATGTAGTGATGCCTCTATAGGAAGCTTGGCCGCAACGTACACGTAAACATGGACAACATTATGGTCAAGACCAAAGAAACCCGCACCCTCCTGGACGATCTCAAAGAGACGTTCGCGAGCCTACGTGAGTTTGAGATCCGACTGAACCAGGAGAAGTGTGTGTTCAATGTCGCAGTCAGCTAGGTCCTAGGTTTCCTCATTTCTGAACGAGGAATTGAGGCCAATCCGGAGAAGAATTGGGCCATCGAGCGAATGGCTCGGCCGACCAACCTGGCCGGGGTCCATAAGATCACCGATTACCTCGCCTCACTGAGTCGCTTCATCAGCCGGCTAGGAGAAAAGGCCCTCCCCCCTACCGCGTGCTCAAAAAGGCAGACGGCTTCATCTCGAGCGATGAGGTGGATGTGGTCGGGCACGACCTCAAGGGTGCGCTGACCACTGCACCCGTGCTGGCCGCGCTGGCAGATAAGGAGTCGATGTTGCTCTACATTGCAGCAACCAGCCCCGTGGTCAACATCGTCATGGCCATCAAGCTCTCAGAGCCGGGCCGAGCACAGCGGGTCGAACGACACGTCTACTATCTGAGCAAGGTGTTGTTCGCCTCCAAGCAAAACTACCCTCACTACCAGAAGATGTGCTATGGCGTTTTGCTCGCAACTTCGAAGCTCAAGCTCTACTTCCAGGAGCACCCGATCACGGTGGTGAGCACCACTCCCCTTGGAGAGATCATGGGCAACCAGGACGCGGCTGGCCGAATCGCCAAGTGGGCCCTCGAGCTGGCCGACCACCACATCGCCTACGAGTCTCGCCGCACCGTCAAGTCCCAGGCCTTGGCAAACTTCCTCGTCGACTGGGTATAAATGGAGTACTTGCCACCGTACCCCGACTGGCGCATGCACTTCGATGGCTCGAAGATGCGCACTGGCCTTGGAGACCGCATCTTCCTCTCCTCCCCCAAGGGGGGCAGACTGCAGTAAGTCCTGTAGTTCCACTTTGCCGCATCAAACAAAGTGGCGGAGTATGAAGCACTCACCCACGGCCTCCGGCTAGCCTAGGAAATCAGCGTCCGACGCGTTCTATGCTTCGGCGACTCCGACTTGGTGGTGCAGCAAGTCACTGGTGAATGGGGCACCAGAGATACAAACATGGCCAGCTACAGTTTTTTGGTCCACCAGCTGACCGGCGGTTTCGAAGGCTACGAGTTCCATCACATCCTTTGAGCCGGCAATGAGGCGACCGATACACACGTGAAAATCAGCTCCACCCGGCAATCCATCCCAGCCGGCGTATCCCTGGAGCATCTGCGTAAGCCCTCCATCACGCCGTCTCCGGAGTTCGAGTCCATCTTCACCCCGGCGAACCCGAGGGCTGCTCCGCTAGCCCCTGGGGCTGCTGACGCCAACTCGGGGATGCCCTGGCCGACTTGGGTACTGATGCCACCCTGCTAGCTGTGGCTCCCACCAGCCCGCCGACTGCTCCAACCGGCCTGGGGGCTCATGGCCTTCCCTCGCCCCCAGCCCGACTAGGGGACTGCGGTAGCCTGCGAGCCGCCTACTGCCCCGACCCAACATGCCCAGTCGCGGCGGCCGTCCTAACGATGGTCATAGCCCCGTCCTGGGCGCAACCTTTCCTCGAATACATCGAGAATGGCACCCTGCCTGCCAACAAAGTCGAGGCCCGACAAATCCAAAGGCGCTCCACTTCCTATACCATCTTCAACAATGAGCTTGTCAACTGCAGCATGTTGGGGTTGTTCCAGCACTATGTCGAGGTGAACAAGGGCCACGAGATCCTCCTCGACATCCACAAGGGAGAGTGCGAGCACCATGCCGCCGCACGCTTCTTAGTGGTCAAGGCGTTCCGTCACGGTTTCCACTGGTTGTCCGCCCTAAAGGATGCCAAAGCACTGGTTGACAAGTGCAATAGCTGCTAGCGCTTCAAAGCTCGCAGCCACCAACTGGCTGTGGCTCTGTAGATCATCCCGCTCACATGGCCTTTTGCTATCTCGGGACTGTACATGGTGGCCCCATTCAAAACTGCTCGAGGTGGCGTAACGCATCTCCTAGTGGTTGTCAACAAGTTCACAAAGTGGATCGACGTCAGGCCAATCCAGAAACTTCATGGCCCGACGGCCGTCGCGTTTATCAAGGACATCACCGTTCACTATGCCCTCCCCAATAGCATCATCGTCGACAACGACACCCACTACGGCAAGGGCAACCTCGCTTGCTACTGCAACGAGCAGGGAATCCGGCTGGACCTTGCGACCATGGCCCACCCACAGTCAAACAGCCATGTGGAGCGAGTAAACGGCCTCATCCTAGCCGGCCGAAAACCTAGGTTGGTCGAGCCGCTAGAGCACTCAGCTAGCGCCTGGGTCGAGGAACTACTGGCTGAGCTGTGGAGCCTACGAACCATGCCCAACCGGTCGACAGGTTCTATCCCATTCTTCCTTGTGTATGGGGCTCAGGCAATATTCCCACCGACATCGAATTCGACTCACCCCTCGTCATCCTCTACAACGAGGCCGACACCAAAGAATCTAGAGAAGACGGCATCGACCTCCTCGAGGAGGCACGCGAGGTGACGCTGTCCAGAATAGTCATCTACCAGCATGGCCAACACCGCTACCACACCCGCTGGTTCAAGCCCCTCTTGTTCAGAGAAGGCGACCTGGTGCTCCGGCTGATCCAACGGACAACCGGCCAGCACAAGTTGTCCGCCCCATGAGAGGGCCCATTCATAATCAACAAGGCCCTAAGCAATAATGCCTACTACCTGATCGATGCTCAGAAGGCAAGGAAGAACAAGAAGGATGCCTTCGGCTCCGAAATGGAGCGACCGTGGTACGCGGAACTCATCCGCCCATTTTAGAACTAGATAAGTGTATGTATGTATCTTCCCTTTTTCAAGCAAATCAATGAACAGACGGCGCCCCAGAGCAGGACTCGAGGACTTCCTTCCCATCCCATCTATGGTTCAATTACTTGCTTTCTCCGGTTGACCCTGGATGGGTCCACCCGGCTCGGGGACTGCCGGACAAGCTAAGTCTCACCATTGCTCGGCAAAGTACTATACCTTCTCCCTGGCGGCCTAAACCTTGCCGGCTACAAACCACAACCTAGCTTTCCGGCAGGCGGGCACACAGGCAAAGGGGCAGAGCGCATGGGAAATATTGACAAAGGGAAAGTCGGGTCCGGCCACGCTACTCGGTTCGTTCAAAACCCAACTTGCAAAAGCCAAAAGTACCAACACCCTGCCTCCGCCAGCCCACTCCTCGTCCGGTCATAGTCCTCAAGTGGGCTGGTCGGCAGGAAAAAAGGCAAAGGAGTGGGGCGGATGGTAAAAACGACTAATGCTAGGAAAGGTGTCGAACGAACCGACACACGACAACTAAGTTGAAATAAAAGTACAGCACATAAATAAAGATAGCGGTGCCAGGCCGGGAGTGCATTACAATAAACTTACAACTCCAGTGGGTGGACTTGTCCATAACAAAAGTGAAAAGTAAGAAAAGCAGGAAATTGAAAGGTACGTTGCACGCGCCGGCAGCGCCACCTCCCCGCTCCCAGCCGGCGGGGTCTTCTCGCTCATCTAAGCATCCTGGACGGCAGTGTCCGCTGGCTGGCTTCCGCATCGCTAACCGGCGAGATCTATCGTTTGGGCATCTCTACGTCTCCAGTCAACGGTGGTGGCCGGCCCTCCTTGGTGTCATCAACAGGCGGGTCTGCCCCTTGCACATATGATGTGCCTCCCCCCCCCTCACGACGGCTACCTCAGCAGCCCCATCATCTACAACAGGCTCCTGCGAGCCGGATCCAATCTCGTCGTTGCTAGCGGTAACCGGGAGCCGTCCTCCCCATGTTGATTTGCTCGAATGCCAATGGCCTCCTCGCGCTACGACAACTCCAGTTGTGCCTCCACCCGCATGGTGGCCAACCGGTTCAGGTTGATGCCCGAGTACAAGGAGAGGGCAAAGGTCAGCGCCAGTCCGGCACTGCCCCTCACCGTCAACACCCTCCACGCATGAAACCGGTCCACGGCGTGCTCAAGCCACCGCACGACTCGGTTGATGAGGATCCCCTCTGCCCGATCGGGCCAAAGCGCCTGAACAAGGTTCTCGCCCGCCATCAGAAGTCGGTCGTAGCGCAACTGCAGGTGGTACAGGCGAGTCTCGCGGGCGTGAACCACCTCCTCCATGCCCAGCCGGCAACGACGTCCGGGTCTATGTCCTCCCGGTACAACTCCTACCAGCGGGCTTCCACTACCTGCTCCGCTTGCGCCAGTGTCTCCAGAAAGCGAGCTAGCCAGAACAGAGATGATAAGAAGAAGAGCCGCCAAACGCAACAAACAAAGACAAAGGCACTTACCGGCGAACATCTCATACACCACATGGAAAAGCTTGAGCGCCGCGGCTGCATCCAGCTCCTCCCTTGCCTTGTCTGTCATCGCCTGATGCACCTCCTGTCCGAGTCGAGCAACCTTCGCATGAAGAGTCATCGCTGCCTCCTCACGAATGATCGACGCCTGCGATGTCGCCTCCTTAGCCGCTGTCTGTGGACGGAGCACTCCAACAAACCGCTCCACCTCCGCCTTCAACTACGTCCCGGCCGCCTGTTCGGCCTCCAGCTCCTTTTCTAGCCGATAACGGTCCCCGACAACCTCATCGAGTTTGCCCTAGAAATCGACGAGTGCATGACGCAGCTACACCGCCTTGGCTTATGGAAGGGCCCTCGCTTGACAAACAATGAGTCAGCAGTTGACTCGGGGACAAAATAATACTAAGCAAAGAAGATTTGGCCCAATGGGTGCACTCGCACGAACCCACCGCATCACAGACTTAGCACAGACTTTCTCTAGCTCCACCGTCCGGGCCTCGAGCTCCTTGCGGATCGTGAAGTAGGAGTTCCTATTGTAGTGGAACAGCACGGCCGCCTCCTTGAAGAGCGCCTCACATTTTTCCATGTCAGCCTAAGAATAGACAACGAAGAGGATCAGAACACAGAAAATTTGGCCCGGCTGCGATGAAGCTGCATAGTTGGCCCGAATCTCGGGGACTACACCCAGTGGGTGCGCTAGTGCACACCCATCACAATACACTCGGAAAGAAAGGTTCCACGAAAGCTTACCTGAACCGCCTTCTCCACCAGCGCAAAGTTGCCCACCAACGACTGGGCGAAGTTGGATATCCCGTGGTGGTATCGGGAGATCACGTCGGCCGCCATAGGCAGCACCACGGGTTGCCCTCCGTCAAAAGAGCTCGCCCCCGCCGACGCCGGGGCACGGCTTAGCTTCCCCCACTACTCCACAACGGCAGACATCGATCGGACCGTCCGACCGGCCCCAGTAATGTGAGGCGCTCCCAGTGGCGCCGGTTTCGGCCGCGCTGCTAAAACAACCAGGGCCCGACCGTCTCCACTCCTTGCCTCGGACTCGACTTGGCGCTGGTCGAACGCCAGACTCAACACTTTCTCGATCGTCGGCACCACGGGAAGTGGCGCCTCCGTCCTTAGGATCAGCTCCTAATGCATCTTCACACGTTCCCCCGTCCACAGGACCGTCTCCTGATGCGTCTCCTCGGGGTACGTTGGTGCCGTGGTGCCACTCGTCGCCCTGGCCAAAGGTCCACCTAAGCCGGCTGTCGTACGTGACCGACCTTCTCCTTGGCCGCACAAAGCTGGGCAACGCGCTCCCACTCGAGTCGCACTGTTGCTGTGTGCTCCATAGCCAGCGGCGTGGCGCCGTTGGTCCCAAGGGTCGACAGCTTCGACAGCATAAGTTCGATGGCCTTGCTGTCAAAAGAAAGAGAGCACGACCTCAACGCCATATGGCAAAGAAAGGAAAAGGAAAGAAAGAGGCACGGGCTTGAAAGAAATCTTACCCCGAAGTGAGGGGAATCTAGCGGCCACCCTGCCTAAGCCTCCTCCATTTCGGTGGATTGGCGCCCAGTGGAAGCACGACCAAAAGAACTTTGTTGGCGGCTGGGCCAATGATCAGACTCTCGTTCGACCGTTTCTCTCTACGATGCTACTCCATCGTCTGGCAACGGCCTGACTGGCTGACAGTCGGTCGGCCCCCAACCGTAAGCTTCGCTGTCCTCCCATGTCGGCGGCCTCGGGGTGGCCCCGTCATGGCACGCAGCGCTTCTACGATGCGCATGTCGTCATCATCATCGACGTTGTCGGCCAATCCTTCACAATCCCCTTGGGGCAGGGATTGCTCGATGTCCCCACCCTGCCGGCTCCTCCTCATCCTCCACCGCATCCACCTCCACATCAGAATTCGGATCCCCAAGACCCCCCCTCTGACTCGTAGTCCTAATAGTCGGAATCCATGTGATCCGGCGCAAAGTTTTCCAGGCTCGGACTGCCGTTGTTATCTGTCGAGAAAAAATTGAGAAAAGGCGCGACCGGTCATCGGACATTGCAAGGAGAAGAAAGAACGACTCCAGTCAGACGAGAACTCACCTGTGCCGCGCGGTTGCCGCGATAAAACGGCTCCATGCCGAACCACCACACCTCCGCGGCCAGCCTTAAACTGGTGGTCACATTCACCCTGCCAGCAATCTTGCTCGACAATAGCTCCACGGTTGATAGCAGGCATGGGTCCTTGCGGAGGCCCATATCACAAATCCGGTGCAGCCGTGCGTGCAGCGGCAGCACACGGCAGGAAATAAAGGTCGTCACCAGATCCGGGGGTATCAACCCGTTTGAAGCCTTGAGCTTCGTCAGCCGGCCCGCAATCACCACCACCTCATCATTGCATACCTCAAGACTCCAGTTCGTCCTAGTCGGCAGCATCTCGGTGAACCGCGGGAGGTTGACCCAGTCTTGCCCCTCTCCGACGCTGCGGATGTCGAAGAAGGAGCGTTGCCACTTTTGAAAGAGTCAATCCACTACATCTTCGGGAAGAGTCTACCTCGCCGCGACTACACCACCACGCGGCTGCAGGAGTAAACCACATCGTCGTGCATCTCGGCGTTGAAGTGGAAGAAGAGGCGGAACAGAGAAGGAAAGGGCCAGAAACCCGGCTACCCCTTGCACAATGTGGCCAAGCATGCGGGGTACATCACCGAGTTCGGCCCCAGCTGGTGCATCTGGAGCCCGCGGAACTCCAGAGACTACCGGAGAAAGCGGCTCACCGGCATTCCGAAGCCGACGAGGATGTGCATGCTAAACACGACGCGCTCCTCGGCGCGGGGCTCCAACACATGCTAGCCTCCACGCGCGCGCAGCTCGACATGCTCCATGGACGGGATCTTTCGCGTCCGCCGAAGATACGTGACGTGCTCGTCCGTCATAATGGAGCCCTCCCACGAACCGGCAGGTGGTCCGGCCATCTCATTGTTTACCAACAACAGAGCAGAGAGGAAGAAACGCGAAATGAGGCCCCCAGTGGATCGACCGCGAGAAGGCATTGCGGACGAAGGAAGGGGGAACGGCAACGGTGAGCGCTATGGGCGTGAGGAGGAAGGGACAATGGTGGAGCGCGCAAGGAGGAAGGGAGTCAGCGGCAAGCACCGAAGCAAGGGCGAGGTGGAAGATGGAGTGTGGGAAGGCAATGGCGAACCAGCCTTCCCACCTCCCCTTTTAAAACCCCAAGGGAGACATGGGGGCGTGGGATCATTTACACCCACGTCACACACTATCCCATGATCCCCACACGCATTAGACCAGGCATGGAACCCCAACCGGCGGTCCGTGGATGCACAATGTCCCGTGTGTGGGCCGAGGCATGTCAGGATAGGCGTGCGGCGATGTCTGGTCGCGCATGTAGTGGTCGGCCCGCCATACAGCACCAGTTCACATGTGGCGCGCGTCGGCCGACGCCGAGTGCGGAGCGTCACCATGGTGCCCGAGGTTCCGCGACGGTCGGCTGGGCCACGGCCGAGTGCTGCCCTCGGCTAACGGGCACCTGCTCCCGCTCGCCAGTTCCAGCGGGCGCGTCAGCTCCAATGACAATTTCAGGCACGGGCAAAAATACGGCTGGCCCCCCTCGTCAAGAGGCCTTTGGACCCAAGCAGTATTGAGGGCTACTGACGGGGATATGACCCCCAAGGATACCATCTCCAAGACATTTTAGGACAACTGTACCCCCGGGCCGGCTGCCGATAGCCGGCCAGTCTGGTCGACGCACTACCGACCGACTAGCGGCATTCGGCATGGATGACTGGCGACATTTGGCCTAGCCGACTGGCCCGACGCAAGCCGGTCGCTCAACACCCATCCCATCCGTACGTGTCAACATACGGTGACGAGACCCGACGCACGATCTAGAGGCGTCCATGGCCATAGTGTGTGCCGACAAGCTCGACGTGGCCATGGGCACAATGATGTAAGGGTCAGCAAGGCTACATGGCCCCCGTCACCCCCGAGGCTGACCGGGCAAGACGACCCTGTGGCCATACTTACCCCTACCTACTCATTGACGACTGATAACCCACAAGTATAGGGGATCGCAAGAGATTTCGAGGGTAGAGTATTCAACCCAAATTTGTTGATTCGACACAAGGGGAAGCCAAAGAATATTCTCGAGTATTAGCTGTTGAGTTGTCAATTCAACCACACCTGAAAGACTTAGTATCTGCAGCAAATTTTCACTAGCAGAGTAGTGTGATAGTAACAGTAGCAGCGGTAACAGTAGCAGCAGTGACAGCAGTAGCGACAGTGACATAGTAGCGGTAAAGTAACTTAGCAAGGACCAGTAGGAAAAGACTCATAGGCATTGGATCGGTGATGGATAATTATGTCGGATGACATTCATCATGTAACAGTTATAACATAGGGTGATATGTAACTACTCCAATTCGTCAATGTAATGTAGGCATGTATTCCATATTTAGTCATACGTGCTAATGGAAAAGAACTTGCATGACATTGATTGTCCGTCCCTCCCGTGGCAGCGGGGTCCTAATGGAAACTCTGGGATATTGGGGTCTCCTTTTAATAGAGAACCGGAACAAAGCATTATCACATAGTGAATACATGAACTCCTCGTACTATGGTCATCTCCGGGAGTGGTACCAGCTATTGTCACTCCGGGGTTGCCGGGTCATAAAACATAGTAGGTGACTACAACTTGCAAGATAGGATGAAGAACACACATATATTGATGAAAACATAATAGGTTCAGATCTGAAATCATGGCACTCGGGCCCTAGTGACAAGCATTAAACATAGCAAAGTAGTAGCAACATCAATCTTAGAACAGAGTGGATACTAGCGATCAAACCCCATCATAACTAACTCGATTACATGATAGATCTCATCCAACCCATCACCGTCCACCAAGCCTACGATGAGATTACTCACAAACGGTGAAGAGCATCATGGAATTGGCGATGAAGGATGTTGGTGATGACGACAACGTCGATTTCCCCTCTCCGGAGCCCAGAATGGACTCCAGATCTGCCCTCCAGAGGAAGAACAGGTGGTGGCGGTGGCTCCGTGTCGTGAAACGCAATGAACTCTTCTCTCTTAATTTTTTCTGGGTGAAAGAGAATATATAGAGCTGGAGTTGGAGGCTGCGGAGCCACAAGGGCCTCACAAGCCTGCCAGACGCGGCCAGGGGGGTGCCTCTTGGGCTTGTGGGCTCCTGGCTCCGCATCTCCAGGTTATTCTTGCGCCAGTATTTTTTATATATTCCACAAAGAATCCTCGTAAATTTCCAAGTCATTCCGAGAACTTTTATTTCTGCGCAAAAATAACACCATGGCAATTCTGCTGAAAAGAGCGTGAGCCCGGGTTAGTTCTATTCAAATCATGCAAATTAGAGTCCAAAACAAGGGCAAAAGAGTTTGGAAAAGTAGATACGATGGAGACGTATCAACTCCCCCAAGCTTAAAGCCTTGCTTGTCCTCAAGCAATTCAGTTGACAAACTGAAAGAGACAAAAGAAAAACTTTTACGAACTCTGTTTGATATTGTTGTTGTAATTATGTCTAACTCATATTCGGATTTTCAGCAAGATCATAAGCTAACGACATAAGCAATAATATTTAGGTCTCAAGATGTCCTCATATCAATGGCACAATCAACTAGCGAGTAGTAATAATAAGTTTCAAACGTCATGACTTCAATAAAAACAATCATGAAAGAATATAAACAGAGGGTATCTCCCTAGCTCTTTCCGAGACCGCAAAACATAAATGCAGAGCACCTTCAAAGACCAAGGGCTGACTGAACATTGTAATTCATGGCAAAGAAGATCCAGTCACAGTCGTACTCAATATCAATTAATAGCAAATCATAAAAATAACGGAGGTGCTCTCTAATTGGTGCCTTTTATAAGAAGAAGATGACTCAACAGAAATGTAAATAGACAGGCCCTTCGCAGTGGGAAGCATTGATTTGCAGAGGTGCCAAAGCTCAAGCTTTTAAAACAGAGATAAATAATTTTGAGTGGTATGCTTTCATTGTCAATGCAATGACCAAGAGTTTTCACCATCTTCCATGCTACACATATTATAGGCGGTTTCCAAACAGAAAAGTAAAGTTTTGACTCCCCCACCACTGATAAATCACACTCCACGACTAGCCGAATCCTCGGGTGCCGTCCATACCAACAACAATCCACAGGGAGTTTTGTTCGCAATTATTTTTTTCAATTTGAGCATGGAACTGGGCATTCCGATTACCGGCCCCTTTCTCGTTAGTGACAGTGAATAAACACGTATCGAGGATAACATGCCTAGCATGGAGGATACTGACTGCCCCTTGTCACCACATGAGCGGCTTGGGCATACAAAACAGATTATTACTTGAAGGTTTAGAGAGTAGCACATGCAAATTTACTTGGAACGTCAGGTAGATACCGCATATAGGTAGGTATGGTGGATTGATATGGAACAACTTTGGGTTTATGGAAGTGGATGCACAAGCAGTATTCCCACTTAGTACAAGTGAAGTCTAGCAAAAGACTGGGAAGCGACCAACTAGAGAGCGACAACAGTCATCAATAAGAATTGAAATTAACCAACTTTGAGTGCAAGAATGAGTAGGATATAAATCACCATAAACATTAGTATCATAGAGGTTATGTTGATTTTGTTTCAACTACATGCGTGAACATGTGCCAAGTCAAGCCACTTGAATCATTCAAAGGAGGATACCATCCTATCATACTACATCATAATCATCTTGAAATTCATGTTGGCATCCAAGACAAACCATTATAAGCTCCTAGCTAATTAAGCATGGCATCAGAAACTATGATCTCTAAGTTGTCATTGCAAACATGTTTCTCTCATAACAATGCTGAATTAGGAATGATGAGCTAGTCATATTTACAAAAACAAAATAGGTCGAGTTCATACCAGCTTTTCCAGGGTCAGTCACTTCATCATATATCGTCATTATTGCCTTTCACTTGCACGACCAAATGATGTGCATAATAATAAGAGTGTCCGTGCATTGGACTAAGCTGCAATCTGCAAGCAAACACAGAGGAGAAGACAAAGTAATATGGTTCTTGGACGAATAAACAATTATGGATATGAGAGCCACTAAACATTTTAACCATGGTCTTCTACCTTGACCCAAAGAAAAAGAAAACTAATTACACGGGAAAGCTCCCAACAAGCAAAAGAAGAATGGGAAATATTTTTGGGTTTTCTTTTTAAATACCACCAAGCAAGCTGGAAAGCAATCTTACAACTAATTTTTTTTGTTTTTCTCAAATCCAAACAAACACACGAGAAGAAAGTGAGAAAAAGAAATAAACTAGCATCGATGATACAATGGCAAAGTGTGAACACCGAATATCAAAGTGAATGTGTGAGCATGAATATAAAGTCGATGAGAAACATGTACTCCCCCAAGCTTAGGCTTTTGGCCTAAGTTGGTCTACTCCCACGGCTGGTCCGGGCCATATCCAAAATCATAATGGGGCTTGTACGGGAACGCGGCAGCTACCGCCTGAATAGTTGCCTCACGTAGGCAAGAAGCCTTTGCCTCCCTCTCATACTCCTCTGCCTCTCCTCTGGTTATGTAATATCTACGTTTTACCTAAAAGTCAAAGAAGGCAGGAGCAGGAAGGGTAATATAGAAAAAACGCTATCGGTTAAATATTAACCAGTATAGGAGGGATTCGTTATCCCTCTCAAGGAACTGATAACGTGTCATAGCGGCGCGATCAAGGAAAGTTGTATGGAGCGGGGGATCTCCTGCGCGGATGGGTATTCCAAGAAAATTTGCTATGCGAGTGGCATAGATCCCACCAAAGAAATCCCCTTCATTAGCATTATTATTTAGCCTCCTCGCGATTATAGCTCCCATGTTGAAACTTCTATCACCCGTTACTGCGATCTTAAGAATACGAATATCAGTTGCGCAGAGGTGACAATGCTCAGTCTTGCCGTTAATGCATCTACCTATGTAGAGGGCAAAATAATGTAAGGCAGGGAAATGAATGCTCCCCATGGCAGCCTGCGTAATATCTCTAGTTTCTCCAACAGTTATACTAGAAATAAAATCTCTAACCGAAGACTTAGGAGGATCATTGGGACTACCCCAAACAGGTACCTTGCAAATTCTATTAAAATCCTCTAAATCCATGGTATACGATTTGTCATAAAGATCAAACAGTATGGATGAGTCACGGCCAACTGAAAATTTGAATCTACGAGCAAAAGAGGCAGTGAGTGAAGTATATTGTTCGCATTTGTTGGAGATGAATTCTTCGAGCCCGGCATTGTGAACAAATGTATCAAACTCGTCCTTGAAACCTGCATCAATCATGAATTCATCGAAAGGTCATTCACATGGTTGTACCTGTGCGTTTCATGGCTGATAAGGATCGGGCTCCCGAATCGATAGACGGGGACCCCTTTTGCTTGAGGAACCACCATGATAGTTTCTCCTGAACATCTTTTTTTCTGAAATTTTTAGTGACTTAAAAGAAAAGTGAACAAGGCTTAACAAAACTCATAGCAACTACTCCTACAAGTGCCTAGAGGCCATATCATGCATCAAAACTACTTGGGACCAACTAAAATTAACATGCAGAGCTCAAGAACAAGGTCACCAAGGCAGCACAAATACGCAACGAATAAAGCACTAGAGCAAAAACTAATTGTACCAATGGAGGAGTCACATACCAAGGAAAAATATCCCAAAACATTTTGGTGAATGGGGCTTTGCACAAGGAGATCGAAAAAATGCAGCAAGAAGAGCAAGAACACGGGTTTGAGCCGTGGAATTATTTTTTCTGGAGGTAGAAGAAGGAGATGGGAGCTGGAATAAGTGAAGGGGGTCCACGTGGGACCCACAAGCCTGCCAGGCGCGGCCAGGGGGGTGCCCGCGCCTCCTAGGCTTGTGGCCCACTGGTGCATCCCCATCACTAGCTTCCTATCTCAAAAAAATTCAAAAATTTCAGAAAAAATCATACTTGAATTTCAGGGCATTTGGAGAACTTTTATTTTCAGGACACTTTTCTAAGGGACGGAAAAAGCAGAAAATAGGAAAAATAAAGCTAAATTTATCATTTTTCTTCTAAACAACAGAAAGTAAAAGTTGGGAGCAGAAGGTTTTAACTTCTAGATCATCCATCTCATGGTCATCAAAAGAAATCCATTAATGAGGTTGATCAAGTCTCCTTGACAAACTTTTTTCGAATTACATAAAACCGGAGAATTTTCGAATAGTCACTAGGTTACCTCAACGAGGATGTGCATATCCCCAACAAGTAAATCATACTTCATCTTGATAGTAGGTATAGGGCATTCAAAGCTTCCAATAAGAATTGATGAAGATTTTTCAATAGCATTGATGCAATGTACTCGATATTGTTTCTTCGGAAAGTGCACCGTATGCTCATTACCATTAACATGGAAAGTGACATTGCCTTTGTTGCAATCAATAACAGCCCCTACAGTGTTTAAAAATGGTCTTCCAAGGATGACCGCAATGGCATCATCCTCGGGAATATCCAGAATAACAAAGTCCGTTAAGATAGTAATGTTAGCAACCACAACAAGCACATCCTCGCAAATGCCGATAGGAAAAGCAGTTGATTTGTCGGCCATTTGCAGAGACATTTCAGTGGGTGTCAACTTATCCAATTCAAGTCTACTATATAAAGAGAGAGGCATAACACTAACACCAGCTCCAAGATCGCATAAAGTAGTTCTAACATAATTTCCTTTAATGGAGCAAGGTATAGTGTGGACTCTGGGATCACCTAGTTTCTTAGGAGTTCCACCCTTGAAGGTGTAATTAGCAAGCATGGTGGAAATCTCAACCTCAGGTATCTTCCTTCTATTTGTCACAATATCTTTCATGTACTTAGCATAAGGAGACATTTTGAGCATATCTATCAAACGCATTTGCAGAAAAATAGGTCTAATCATTTCAACAAAGCGCTCAAAATCCTCGTCATCCTTTTTCTTGGATGGTTTGGGAGGAAAGGGCATGGGTTTCTCAACCGATGGTTCTCTTTCTTTACCATGCTTCCTAGCAATAAAGTCGTTCTTATCATATCTCCTGTTCTTAGGTTGTGGGTTATCAAGATCAACAGCAGGTTCAGTCTCCACATCCTTATCATTACTAGGTTCAGCATCAACCTGAACACCACCATCAATATTATCACTAGGCTCATGTTCATCACGAGATTGTGTTTCGGCATCAGAAACAGAGACATCATTTGGATTCTCAGGTGTAACAGCAACATGTTTGCTAGCATGCAAGTTCCTATCATCTTTCTTTTTCTTCCTATTACCAGGATGACTAGGTGCCTCAATGTTAACTCCTTGAGAATCTTGTTCAATTCTCTTAGGATGGCCCTCAGGATACAAAGGTTCCTGAGTCATTCTACCACCTCTAGTGACGACTCTAACAGAATTGTCATTCAACTCATTGAGCATGTCATTTTGAGCCTTAAGTACTTGTTCTACTTGAGTAGTCACCATAGAGGCATGTTTACTCAAAAGCTTAAGATCATTGACATTTCTATCCACACAAGCACTTATATGATCAATCATGCAAGCATTTTGTTCCAATTGTCTGCTAACATAATCATTGAAACATAATAATTGTCTGCTAGCAGGTTTATCATAAGGAATATCACTCTCATTGAATCTACAAAGAGAATTTACCTCTACTACCCGTGTCGGTTATCAAGACCATGTATTTCTTCAATAGGTGGTAGATTCTTAACATCTTCAGATTTAATACCTTTATCTTGCATAGATTTCTTGGCTTCTTGCATATCTCCAGGACTGTGGAATAGAATACCTCTTTTCTTCAGAGTAGGCTTCGGAGGTGGTTCGGGAATAGTCCAAGCATATATCATTGCTCAAGATATTATTCAATAGAATTTCAGCTTGTTCCACAGTTCGTTCCCTGAAAACACAACCGGCACAACTATCTCGGTGGTCCCTAGAAGCATAGGTTAGTCCATTATAAAAGATATCAAGTATTTCATTCTTCTCAAGAGGGTGATTAGGCAAAGCATTCAGTAACTCGACAAGCCTCTCCCAAGCTTGTGGGAGACTCTCTTCTTCAACTTGCACAAAGTTATATATATCCTGCAAGGCAGCTTGTTTCCTATGGGCAGAAAAATATTTCTCAGAGAAGTAGTAAATCATATCCTAGGGACTACGCACACAACCAGGAGCAAGAGAAGTAAACCAAGTCATAGCATCACCCTTTAGCGAGAAAGGAAACAACTTAAGGATATAGTAATGGCGAATCTTTTCCTCATTCATGAATAGGGTGGCTATATCATTCAATTTAGTAAGATGTGGTACAACCATTTCAGACTCATAACCATGAAAAGGATCAGATTCAACCAAAGTGATCAACTCAGGATCGACACATAATTCATAATCCTTATCGGTAACAAAGATGTGCGAAGTAGGAAACATAGGATCGTATTTCATTCTAGCATTCAGAGATTTTTCTTTCCACTTGCGCAATAAATTCTCAAGATCATAGCTATCCTTACAAGCAAGAAAGTCTTCACCTACCTCTCCCTCCATAACATAACCCTTAGGTATATCAGGCAATTCAATTCTAGGAGAGCTAGGCCTAACAGGTGGAACAACAGGTTCTACTTCAATAATTTCTTCAGTTTGAGAAGTATCATCACATTCAGCAGCAACTCTAGATATTTGTGCATCAAGAAATGCACCCAGTGTCAAAGAAGTATCAAGCAAAGCATCATCATAAGCATCATGGATAGCAGAAGTAGCATCATCAAGCACATGCGACACATCAAAATTTCTAGTAGGTGGTGGTGTCGCAAATTTACTCATAACTCAAGGTAAATCAAGTGCAGCGCTAGATGGCATTTCCTTACCCGTCCTCGTAGTTGAGGGCAAGACTTTAGTTTTTGGATCTCTCAAATTCCTCATAGTGATCAACAGAGGTAAATCCCAAATGACTCAGAGAATAGAGCTATGCTTCCCCGGCAACGGCGCCAGAAAATAGTCTTGATAACCCACAACTATAGGGGATCGCAACAGTTTTCGAGGGTAGAGTATTCAACCCAAATTTTTTGATTCGACACAAGGGGAAGCCAAAGAATATTCTCGAGTATTAGAAGTTGATTATCAGTTCAACCACACCTGAAAGACATAGTATCTGCAGCAAAGTTTCAGTAGCAGAGTAGTGTGATAGTAACGGTAGCAGCGGTAACAGTAGCAGCAGTGACAACAGTACCAGCAGTGACAGGAGTAGTGGTAAAGTAACTTAGCAAGGACTAGTAGGAAAAGACTCGTAGGCATTGGACCGGTGATGGATAATTATGTCGGATGACATTCATCATGTAACAGTTATAACATAGGGTGATATGTAACTAGCTCGAGTTCGTCAATATAATGTAGGCATGTATTCTGTATTTAGTCATACATGCTTATTGAAAAGAACTTGCATGACATCTATTGTCCATCCCTCCCATGACAGCGGAGTCCTAATGGAAACTAAGGGATATTAAGGTCTCCTTTTAATAGAGAACCGGAACAAAGCATTACCACATAGTGAATACATGAACTCCTCATACTATGGTCATCTCCGGGAGTGGTACCGGCTATTGTCACTCCGGGGTTGCCGGGTCATAACACATAGTAGGTGACTACAACTTGCAAGATAGGATCAAGAACACACATATATTGATGAAAACATAATAGGTTCAGATCTGAAATCATGATACTCGGGCCCTAGTGACAAGCATTAAGCATAGCAAAGTAGTAGCAACATCAATCTTAGAACATAGTGGATACTAGGGATCAAACCCCATCAAAACTAACTTGATTACATGATAGATCTCATCCAACCCATCACCATCCAGCAGGCCTACAAAGAGATTACTCACGAACAGTGAAGAGCATCATGGAATTGGCGGTGAAGGATGGTTGGTGATGACGACGGCGTCAATTTTCCCTCTCCGGAGCCCAGAACGGACTCCAGATCTGCCGTCCAGAGGAAGAACAGGTGGTGGCCGCGGCTCCGTGTCGTGAACGCGATGAACTCTTCTCTCTTAATTTTTCTGGGCGAAAGAGAATATATAGAGCTGGAGTTGGAGGCTACGGAGCCACGAGGGTCTCACAAGCCTGCCAGGCGCGGCCAGGGGGGCGCCTCCTGGGCTTGTGGGCTCCTGGCTCCGCGTCTCCAGATAATTCTTGTGCCAGTATTTTTTATATATTCCACAAAAAATCATCGTAAATTTCCAGGTCATTCCGAGAACTTTTATTTCTGCGCAAAAACAACACCATGGCAATTCTGCTGAAAAGAGCGTCAGTCTGGGTTAGTTCCATTCAAATCATGAAAATTAGAGTCAAAAACAAGGGCAAAAAGTTTTGAAAAGTAGATACGATGGAGACGTATCAACGACCGATGCGTTAGCCGCTACAGTGCATGGCCAGCGGGCCCCGTGCCGAACAAGACCCGACAGCCGGCGGGCTCCACGACCATTTGGAGAGGAGGCGACTAGCGAACCCTTAGACTCCAGAACTAATCACTCCACCCAGGCAGTGAGGTCGACAGCAAGAGCTTCGTCCCCCTCCTCATGAACACCTCGAGGAGCACCAGTTGCACTATGATCTCATATAGTCACACAACCAGTACTAGGGGTTTTACCTCACTGGAGGCCCCTGAACCTAGGTAGATCAGCATCATGTGTCTTGCACCTACACCCGTTCCCTGACGCCGTCGGCGCCCGTTGGCCCCAAACCACGATCTAAGCCACCCCCTGGAATCTACCGTAGAAATACCATGACAAAATATGAGCAACCGAACCGATATCAAATATCGAGGAACTACTATGCAAGCTAGTTAGGTACACATCAATAACATGTATTATCAAATATAACTTTTTTTATGTTGTCAGCCTTCTTATCAACCAAATACTTTGGGCAATTCCTCTTCCACTGGCCAGTTCTTTTGCAATAGAAGCACTCAGCCTCGGGCTTGGGTCCAGCCTTAGGATTCTTTGTGGGAGGGGTAACTGCGTTGTCATTCTTCTTGAAGCTTCCCTTCTTTCTATTGCCCTTCTTGAAACTAGTGGTCTTCTTCACCATCAAAACTTGATGCCCCTTCTTGATTTCTACTTTCGTGACATTTAACATCGCAAATAGCTCGGAGGTGGACTTGTTCATCCTTTTATATTATATATCATCATGACGCTCTTCTAGCTAGGTGGTAGTGACTACAAAGCTCTGTCAGTGACTGTCTTGGATGAAAGCTCAACTCGCAACTGAGTTAGACGATTGTAGTACCAAGACATCCCAAGTATATGCTTACTGACAGAACTATTCTCATCCATATTATACGTGAAGAATTTATAGGAGGTCTCATACCTCTCGATTCGGGCATTTGCTTGAAAAACAAAATTCAACTCGTCGAACACCTCATATGCCCCATGACATTCAAAATGCCTATGAAGTCCCGATTCTAAGCCGTACAGCATGGCGCACTGAACTATCGAGTAGTCATCAGCACGTGCCTGCCAAACATTCAAAACATCCACATGCGACAATGGAGGGGGTGGTGCACCAAGCGGTGCATCAAGGACATAAGCCTTTTGCAAAGCCATGACGATAATCCTCAGATTATGGACGCAGTCTGCAAAGTTAATTCCATCATCTTTCAGCTTAGCTTTCTCTAGCAACGCACTAAAATTCGGAGGAGCTACCATGCGAGCCATTGATCTAAAACATAATTTGCAAAGACAACTTAGGCTATATTCATGATAGTGAGTTCAGTTAATCATATTACTATAGAAGTTCTACTCAAGTCAACATCCCTTAGGTTGTTCGAGTGTAAAATGATCCTAATCCACCAACCCAAGTCCGATAATCACGTGAGATGAGGTGGTATCAATGGTGAACATCTCCATGGTGATCATATCTACTATATGACTCATGTTTGAACTTTCGATCTCTTGTGTTCTGAGGCCATGTCTATACATGCTATGCTCATCAAGTTTAACCCAAATGTTCTGCATGTGCAAAACTGGCTGACACCTGTTGTATGCGAACGTAGAGTCTATCACACCCGATCATCATGATGTGCTTCGAAAAGACAAACCTTCATAATGGTGCAAACTTTGGGAGAACACAATTTTATCTTCAAATTTTAGTGAGGGATCATCTTATAATGATACCATCGTCCTAAGCAAAATAGGATGCATAAAAGTATTAACAACACATGCAAATCATATAAGTGACATGATATGGCTATCATCATCTTGTGCTTTTGATCTCCAGCTTCAAAGCACCGGCATGATCTCCATCATCACCGGCATGATACCATGATCTCCATCATCGTGTCATCATGTGGTTGTCGCGCCAACCATTGCTTCTACGACTATGTCTAACTCATAGCGATGAAGTAAAGCAAGAATAACACAAATAAATTAAAGACATCCCTATCGCTCCTGCCGGTTGCCGTACTCTTCGATATGCAAGTCATAATAATCTATACAAAACATGATCATATCATACATCACATATATCTCATCCTATCTTTGGCTATATCAGATCACAACATGCCGAGGAAAAACAAGTTAGACGTCCTCTACTTTGCTGTTGCAAGCTTTACATGGCTGCTATGGGCAACTAGCGATAACCGTTCTTACCTACACAAAGCCATGATGTTGATATTCAAGTTGCTACTTAACCTTCCACAAGGACCACCTCTGTCGAATCCGATTTTGCTAAAGTGGAAGACACAGACACCCGTCAGCCACCTTTATGCAAACAAGTTGCATGTGAGTTGGTGGAACCGGTCTCTCTCACGTGGATGAGTAAGGTTTGTGTGGGATGCTTCATCCCACAATACTGCCTAATAAAAATAAGACTATGGAAGTAAGCAGTCTGAACATAAACACCCGTAAAACACTTTGTGTTCTACTCGTGCATGTTATCTATGCATAGACCTACCTCATGATTCCACTATTGGGGAACGTTGCATGCGGAACAAAACATTTCCAACGAACACCCAAGATCAAAATATGGAGATCCTACTACGAGAGGGTGAGTGCATATACATACCCTTGTACATCACTAAGAGGAAGCATTAAGAAACGTGGTTCATATAGTCAACGTCTTCGCGATCCAATCAAGATTCGTCCCGCCATCCAATCACGATCCGCGCCGATCTAATGCCAAACGGATGGCAGCTCCATGCTCAGCACACATACAGCTCGATGACCCCTTCAACACCTCGATCTAGAGAGCGTAGATGAAGTAGTAGCTAAGTTCTCCGGCAGCACGACGCCGTGGTGGCAGTGGTGATGGAGTTGTCCTAGCACGGCTTCACCAAGCGTTGTAGCGACACGGATGAGGGAGAAGTGCTACTAAAGAGAGAGAGAGCGAGAGAAGGGATGCATTGTGGCTCTTGGTGCGGATGCCCTCCCTCTCCTTTCATATATATAGGAGGAAGGGAGGAGGGGTCGGTGCCTTAGGGTTTCCCCTAGGGGTGGGGCGGCGGCCAAGGGTGACTTCGCCCCCAAGGAGAGTGGTGTGAGGGGCACCCCTGGGCCTTAGTTGGGAGGGTGGCCAAAACCCTCCGTCACAAAACTGGTATGTCCCGAAACTTTCAGAACTCGAGTACCAACTTCCCATACATCAGCATTTACTTCTGGACCATTTCGTAACTGGGTGATTAGAAGGATGATCTCGTTATCAAAGGGTACTTTGCAAATGTTTATGTCCTCCTCCTAGATATAATTGAAGATGGAATTGAAGTGGCTATTTATGTGTCAGGTCCTTTTGTGAAACCATGGTTCCTTGGCTAGAGCAATGGCACCAGTGTTGTTGCAAAATAGGGTTATTTGATCCAGTGCACTGGACACAACTCCAAGATCCATCATAAGCTGCTTCATCCACACACCTTCCTTCGCTGCTTTCGAAGCAGCTATGTACTCCACGTCACATGTAGAATCAGCTATCACGCTTTGCTTGGTAATGCACCAGCTTATAGCTCCACCATTCGGAATGAATACGTATCTCGTTTGAGACTTAGAGTCATACAGATCAGTGTCGAAGCTAGCATCGACGTAACCCTTTACGACGAGCTGTTGATCACCTCCATAAATGAGAAACCAGACAAAAACCCCTTCTTAGACTAATCCATTTTGAACTTCTTCAAAACATTATCAATGTATCTGCTTTGTGAAAGTCCTATTAAGTGTTTTGATCTATCTCTATAGATCTTAATGCCTGATATGTAAGCAGCTTCTCTGAGGTCTATTAAAGAAAACTCTTGTTTAAATATGTCTTCATGCTTTCCAAAAGTTTTAGATTGTTTCCAATCAGAAATATGTCATGTAATCCACATATAATATTAGAAACGCTCTAGAGCTCCCACTAGATTTCTTGTAAATAATAGCTTCTCCATAAACTTTTAGAAACCCAAACGCTTTGATCACCTCATCAAAGCAAAGATTCCAACTCCGAGATGCTTGCACGAGTCCATAAATGGATCGCTGGAGCTTGCATACTTTGTCAGCATTTTATGGATCGACAAAACATTTCGGTTGCATCATATACAAGTCTTCACTAAGGAAACCATTAAGGAACATTGTTTTGACATCCATATGCCAGATTTCATAATCAAAAATGGAGCTATTGCTAACATGATTCTAACAGACTCAAGCATCGCTACCGGTGATAAAGTATCATCATAGTCAACTCCTTGAACTTGTGAAAATCCCTTTGCAACAAGTCAAGCTTTATAGACGATGACATTCCCGCCCGTATGCGTCTTCCTCTTAAAGATACATCTGTTCTAAATAGCCTTGCGACCATTAGGTAATACTTCCAAAGTCCACACTTTGTTTTCATACATGGATCCTATCTCTTATTTCATGGCCTCTAGCCACACCATCGCTTCACCATAGCTCGTAGGTTCATTATTGTCCAACAACTTGACCTCCAGAACAGGGTTATTGCACCACTCAGGAGCAGTAAGCGTCCTTGTCGACCTAAGAGGTCCAGTAGTAACTTGATGAGAAGCTTCATGATCCCCATCATTAGCTTCCTCTTCAACTGGTCTAGGTGCCATAGTAACGTCTTGTTGTGTCATGCTACTCTCTAGTTGAAGTGACGGTTCATCAACCTCATCAATTTCTATCTTCCTCGCACTCAATTCTTTCGGGAGAAACTCTTTCTCCAGAAAGGACTCGTTCTTAGCAACAAACACTTTGCCCTTAAATCTATGATAGAAGGTATACCCAACTATTTCCTTTGGGTACCCTATGAAGACGACCTTATTCGCTTTGGTTTCGAGCTTATCAGGCTGAAGTCTTTTGACATAAGCGTCGCATCCCCAAACTTTAAGAAACGAAAGCTTAGGTTTCTTGCCAAACCATAATTCATATGGTGGTGTGTCAACATATTTAGATGGCGCCGTATTTAAAGTGAATACATCTGTCTCTAATTCATAACCCCAAAACAATAGTGGCAAAATGGCAAGAGACATTATAGAACGCACCATATCCAATAAAGTACGATTTTGATGTTCGGACACACCATTACGTTGTGGTGTTCTAGGTGGTGTGAGCGGTGAAACAATTCCACACTGTCTTAACTGCATGCCAAACTCATAACACGGCTATTCTCCTACATGATGAGATTGCAGAAGCTTTATCTTCTTGTTATGATGATTCTCAACTGCACTCTAAAATTGCTTGAACTTTTCAAACATTTAAGACTTGTGCTTCATTGAGTAAATATATCCATATCTACTCAAATCATCGGTGAAGGTGAGAAAATAATGATATCCACTAGGCGCATCAAAACTCATTGGACCGCACACATTAGTATGTATGACTTCCAACAAGTCACTTCCCGTTCCATTGTACCAGAAAATGGGGTTTTCGTCATGTTGCCCATGAGGCATTGTTCGCATGTATCAAGTGATTCAAAATCAAGTGACTCCAAAAGTCCATCAACATGGAGCTTATTCACGCATTTACACCAATATGACATAAGTGATAGTGCCACAAGAAAGTAGTACTATCATTATTAACTCTACATCTTTCGGCATCAATGTTATAAATATGTGTATCATCACTATCGAGTTTCAACAAGAATAAACCATTCACATTGGGTGTGTTACCATAAAATATATTACTCGTATAAATAGAATAACCATTATTCTTTGATTTAATGAGTCACCATCTCGCATTAAACAATATCCAGATATAATGTTTATGCTCAACGCACGCACCAAATAACAATTATTCACGTTCATAACCAATCGTGATGGTAGTCAAAGAACGATCGTGTCGACGGTGATCACAACAACCTTGGAACAATTTCCCACATGAATAATCACTTCGTCCTTTCCCAGACTCGTTTATTCCGTAGTTCTTGCTTCGAGTTACAAATATGAGCAACTGAACCGGTATCAGATACTGAGCCACTACTATTAGAGCTAGTAAGGTACTGATCAATAACATGTATATCAAATATATCTTTGTTGATGTTGCCAACCTTCTTATCGACCACATACTTGGGGCAATTTCGCTTCGAGTGGCCAGTTCCCTTGCAATAGAAGCACTCGGTCTCAGACTTGGGTCCAACCTTGGGTTTCTTCACGGGAGAGGCAACTGCCTTGTCGTTCTTCTTGAAGTTTCCCTTCTTTCCCTTGCCATTTTTGGAACTAGTGGTTTTATTCACCATCAAAATTTGATGCTCCTTCTTGATTTCTACTTCTGCGACTTTCAACATCGCGAATAGCCCAAAGATGGACTTGTTCATCCCTTCATATTATAGTTCATCATGAAGCTCTTGGAGCTAGGTGGCAGTGACTGGAGAACTCTGTTAGTGATCTTCTTGGGCGGAAGCTCAACTCCCAACTGAGTCAAACCGTTGTAGTACCCAGACATTTTGAGTATGTTCCTACTGACATAACTATTCTCCTCCATATTACAGGCATATAATTTATCAGAGGTCTCATACCTCTCGATCAGGGCATTTTCTTGAAAAACAAAATTCAACTCCTGGAACATCTCATATGCTGCATGACATTCAAAACACCTTTGAAGTCCACATTCTAAGACATACAACATGGTGCACTGAACTATTGAGTAGTCATTAGCACGCGCATGCGAGACGTTCATAACATCCACACGCGGCAGTGGAGGGGGAGGTGCACCAAGCGGTGCATCAAGGACACAAGCCTTTTGCGAAGCCGTGAGGATAATCCACAGATTACAAACCCAGTCCACAAAGTTACTTCCATCATCTTTCAGCTCAGATTTCTTTAGGAACGCGTTAAAATTCAGGGGAGCTACTATGTGTAGGGACTCTGACTTACGAGTTGAGATGACCGAATGAATGTGTATAGTGATCTAGACATCAATGCTCACAGAACACAGAGATACTGAATAACAAGAGTCTTACATCCATGACTAACGTTTGATACAAATAATAACCATTATGGTCAAGTCTTACATAGACAGGGCCATGAAGGCGAATCACACCAACTCAGCTACTAGCAGAATTCTTGATTGTAAACATGAACCCGTGCCATCAGCGTTAACCAACAAGCATTCTAACCAGGAAGCGTCCTAGTTTGCGTGTCCGTCCCCGACGATGAATTCTTCTCCATATTCTGGTTCCTCCATGTATGGTCAATAAAATAACCAGTGGCAAGCCAATGAGTACTTTTAATGTACTCGCGAACAACACATGATGCGGATTATGCAATTGAGTGTAATATGAAGTATAATACAACCTTTGCGGAAAGCAGGTTTTATAAATGCATAAACATTGTCAAGTATTTAGATGGTCATGCATCATTAGGTAAATAGTAACCATAAGAACAAGTTACAGATATCAACATAAATATTCCGAGGGCTGAACAGCTCGTGTTCACCCTCCATGTCAAGTCACCAGAGTTGACCCAAGTAATCACTTTCTCATGTGACACCTTTATACACACACACACACACTTTGTTTAAGCGGAAAACACTAGACGTAGATTAAGCAGCACCAACCAACTGTCCTTGACCGTCGACACGACTATTCGGATAATTTTACACTCTGCAGAGGTTACATGTTGTACCCACGAGATCCGAGAAACTTCCGTTTCATCCACGACTCGCGGTATATAACATACCCGAGGTATGCACCCGATCAATGCTTTTCCCCTGACGACACTAGACAGAGACTCCACTCGATTGGTACCCAACCCACATGATGTACGTCTTATGAGAACCAACTCTAGACCGTATCATCCATGCAGGGACCAAGGGCGTGCCCGGAACACGTAAAAATGGCATACTCGTCCTACCTGGCACGACCCCGTCACGAGAGTGACCATATAACTCCTGCCACTAGTAATGCAGGCTCCTTGCCAGCAGTCCTACGGGGCCACCTGCACCTCCCCCGCCCTTTTTCTAGGGCGATGGAGGCCACTAGGACCCGTGTCTTGTGGTTGGGGGCGCACGGCTGCTCCCACGGTGCTATGCAGGCGCTCGTGGAGTACCCGAAGCACCACTCCATGCTGCTCGGGCGGGGCTGGAAAACCTTTGCCCACGCCCACGACCTCAAGGATAGGCATATCCTCCGTTTCAAGCTAGCGGAGGAAAATATGCTATCTGTCGAGTTTTACAAGAGCACAGGTGTGCGTCTCGACTGCTGCGAAGAGGACTCGAGCGGCACCGAGTGTCCCTCCTCGAGCGATAGCGACGACGGGGATAGCGGCGACAGCGGCGCTCTTGGCAGGTCGGGATCCCGGGGGGTCAAGTTGGAATATGACTCCCCTTGCTCCCACTGACTGTTGGCCCTGCCGCCGAGGCCCGCTCATGACCTTCCCCCACCTAGCAGGGGTACCTTGCCGGAGCCCGCATCGACGCCTCGTCTTTGAGGAGGTGCGACCATTTGCTCCGGCCCCTTCATCTTCTCCGGTCGCCCTGTTCTCCGGTGCTGCTCTCCACTGCGCAATGCTGGTCCAGGAGGGACCAGCCTGGGTTCCGCGGGGGGTGGCCTGCTTTTTCTCTTTTTGAACTTCACTCCTTCGCATAGGTTGTCCCTCATCAAAAGACAGAGTCTTAAGGTTAGAACAACAACGCTTTGTAAGTGGAATCAAAGTGTATCCCGACAAATGAATGAATATATGCATCCTTTATTCGACTCTCATTTTGTATGATTATTCCTTTGCATTTTCCGGTTGCTTGCCGGCGTGACTTATCCTGCCGCGAGTACTTAGAGGAGCGGATCCTTAGAAAACTCAACAAAGGAGGTCGTCACCGGCAAGACTCCTTGCCACACTCAGTGCAACCATGTAAATCATCGAGCGCGGCTCGAGGCGAAATACGGTGCTATGTAGCCGTCCGAAACGTTGAACGAATTCGAAACAATATGAGGGCGCTCTCTGGCCGTTCAAGTCGTTGAACGGGCTCAGAACGAAATCGGAGTGTACTGATTCTAGCAAGGTCCATCTGTGTGCGGGATCCTCATACAAAAGTCGATGCTTCAGAAGGATGCAACTAATCCACTAAGATTCTGGCAAACAGTTTGTCTCTATACTTATCTCGCGCGTCGCGGCATTCTTAGCCGCAGCGTTTGAAGGTGCTGCCGGGGAGGAATACCTACACGCCTGGCAAGCTGACGTTGCCCCCAGCAGCCTCCTCGCCGACGAGGTTCTCTCCGGTGGCCTTTGTCCACACTAACGGAAAGAGGCACGCCGGGGCGCAACACTTTATCATCTCTTTTGCAAGAGATTTTCTGGTGGAGCCCCCGAGCGCATCTTTTTGGCGTCACAACGCTCCAAGGAGAAATCTGAGCCGGAGGGCGCGTAAAGGGGCGGTTCGGGGCCTTGGACGCGTCCTCGACGACCATGCAACACTCTGGAGATGTGCGATGGTCGGAATAAGCATCGGAGGCGTGGCCGAAGCCCCCTGTCATGCCCTCGATAGCAGCGCGAGCGTTCCAAGGAGGTGTGTTGGCCAGGCGGTGCAGAGCTCGAGGCTTCCACTCCTTCCACCCGTGCTCGCATAGCACCTATGGAGGTGCTATGAGATCTCACACATGGGCAGAGCAGCCACTGCCTCCTCCCAATCCGGGGAGATGTTGCGGGGAACTAAGATCCAAGGAGCCGTCGAACGGCTCGTCGGACCGCGACGATGCTGACGCCGGCCTGCTTCGGGCGATCCCCCTACCTGGCGCGCCAAAGTTGTCGGGCGAAAGGATCGACACCTATGGGGGCCTCAACGGTCCCCTTTTGCTGGTTTGGCGAGGAGAGGGGTCGTGGCAAGAGCAGAACCAACAGTCCGGGCCTGGCAAGGTCGTTTTTACCCAGGTTCAGGTCGCGTTGTGCGTAAAACCCTACTCATGCATATGTTTAGTTATTTGTTTTAGTTTACTATAGATCTATCCCTCTTACAGCCTTTCGATTGGTCAAAAAGCCAAAAGTCCCTACTATTGAGCCTCGGGCCTCCTTTTATAGGAGAAGGGGTCACCATAGTGGCTCAGTGGGTGAACGGTGGTTCACGAGTGGAACAGCGCCGACGACCGCCACAGTGTTACTACGATGCATTAAATGTTTTGACAGACTTCCCTAACCTCGTTAGGGGGGGTATGACACGTACCCACACGGGGCAACTTTGGGGTGTTGCGTTGGCGAGTGTGTGGACGCTGGTTCATGCATCGGCGGTGGTGTGTTCGTCGGTAGAGGCGTTCCAAGGGCAGGAAGGCGCCCTCGGCCCGTGCCTCTCTTCGGGCCTTCTTTTCCTTCCCGGCAGGGTTACCTCGCCGGGGGATCTTCTTGTTCCTATCGATAGGGAGGTGATGGACTGACGAGGCCTTGTCAATCTTCCCGACAAGGATGGATTGTCGGGGCTCAGTCCTTGTTCCTTGGCAGGAGGGTCTCGCCTTGGCAGTGTCCATCTCCCCCCGGCAGGAGGCTCCTACCGGGGTCTCTTCTTCATTCCGAGCAAGCGAGTGCTTGTCGGGGGCTTGCAATCTGTACTTGGCGGCTTCTGAGTTTTTCTTCCGCCCTAAGCCGCAGCGACACGACTTGCCGCTGCAAAGGTGTTGCGGGTGTCCGCGCACTAGTCTGGGGCACTGGAGACCCCAGTCTTTAGTGCACTGACACCACGACTTATGAGTCGAGATCGCCGAATGAACGTTCTCAGTGATCCCAGAGATCAATGCTCACGGAACACACAGATGCTTAATATTAAGAGGCTTACATCCAACATACCGAAATATTACAACACATGACCAGTAAGATCAAGTTCACATAGGAAGGGCCTATAAGGCCAAAACACACTGACACAACTAATAGCGGAAGTCTCGAGGCTAAGCGGGTGCCCATGCCATCAGCCTACACCAACAAGCAATCTGATTGGGAACTGTCCTAGTTCGTAGGTCCGTCTCCGATGATGTACTCTTCTCAGAACTCCGGTCCTTCCATGTCTGGTCAATAATATAACCAGTGGCAAGCCAGTGAGTACTTTGAATGTACTCACAAATAGCCCGTTATATGGATAATACATTTGGTAGGATAACAAGTAAAATGCAGTATTGGTGGATAGCAGCTTAAATCTAAATAAACATGATCATGGATGTGCAACATAAGCTATATGGTATTTAGATGAACAGGTCACAGATATCAACGTATCTGTTAAGGGCTGAACACTTCGGGTTCACCCGATATGCCAAGTCACCGAACTTGGTCATATCAACTCTTTCTCACATAACACATTACACACACGCACACTTGCTTTATGCATAAATGACTAGACGTAGTTTAACCAGGATTACCCAACTGTCGTTCACCAAGGACACGACTATTCGAATAGTTCTACACTCCGCGGAGGTTGTACATTGTACACATGAGATCCGGGAAACTTCCTTGTCATCCACAACTCGCGGTATATAACATACCCGAGGTAAGTACCCGATCAATGCCTTTCCCATGACGATACTAGACAAAGAGGTCCACTCGATTGGTACCCAGCCCACATGATGTATGTCTTACGAGCACCGACTCTGGACAGTATCATCCATGCGGGGACCAACGGTGTGCCCGGAACACGTAAAACGGTATAGTCGTCCTACCTCGCACGACCCCGTCACAAGAGTGAACACACATCACTCCTGCCACTAGTAATGTGGCTCTTTGCTAGCACCGACCAAAGTAATCAACAAAGCCCTATCCCATAAAGGGGTAACATGGTCGCACATGTAAGGTTGGGACGGACGACACATCATAAATCTAATACCATTTCCGGAACCACTCACACCAAAATACACTCGGTGCACCACCTTTCCAAAAGGGGCCACCTATCTCATCATCACCCTCGGGCATTAGTGGCACCCGACGGGCTTTTCATAAACCTTGGATTTATACCATCATCATGCTCATGCTTCTACTATTCTTAGCTCTACTTTTCAACATGATATTAGTGTGACCCTCATAGGTGATAGGATCATGCTCAAAATGCAAGTGCCCCGGAGGAGCCATCGGTAACATCATATCGATGATGTACCGAATACGTATGATCACATGCAACTGAAATATTTGCTCTACTAGCATGCATTATAGTATTTTCTCACACATGGTCAAAGGGCTGCTTGCCTTGATCAGCTAAGTATCTGGGGTCTTCGGGGTCTTCAAGTCCAACTCCTTCGTCAAACATGGTTTCTATCATCGTAATAAATAAAGAAGTAATAAGTAGCTCACACAAAAACAGATCACAAATTCACTTAAAAATTGTTGCCCTATTCTCATAAATCCACAGTGTTATTTGAAAAATAATTGTCTCTGGTTTTAGTGAAAGAATTATTTTAAAAATCATTCTAACAGAAGCAAAAATATTCAAGTAGCCTTTTTAATTATTATAAAATAGAAAAGTTGTCTTAAAATTTGTGCAAAGGCTCCCTTAAATTCTACTCATTTTTATAAGAATTATGGTGAAAAAATAATAAAGATATATTGGATAACAATTTTTATAATAATCCTTTAAAACTGAATTAAAGAAAAAGGCTGAGACTCAGTCATGGCTCGGCCTGTGGCTTGGGCCGGCCCAGCTAGCCAGCCACCTAGCCAGTCTAGGCGCTCGCGCGGCCAGGTTCAAACCTGACATGCGGGCCCCTGCGGTCAGCGACGCAGAGGAGAGGGCAGAGAGAGAAGAGCCACCAACAGGTGTGCCCCACTTGTCGGGGTCGTCCTTCACCTCGGGAAAGATAGGAGGGGAGGCACGCCGGTGACGCTACCGATGTCCTCGAGCCCTACTGAAGGCAGAAATGGAACCAGCTCACTGTCGCCTACCTACTGGTGGTCGAGGGGTCGACGGGGAGGACCTGGTTCACCGGCGACGAGGTGGCTGCGGCGGAGCTGTTTTGGGAGGTTGATGAACTAGGTGCTACGGGCGTGGATTAGCTCGGGGAGGTGTTGGGGAAGCTCCTTGAGGCTCCCTGCAGGATCAAGTGCTTGAGTTCTGCCTTGTTGGGTACGCATAAACGTTTCCCAAACCACACTACTCCTTGCTCATCCACCGAGAATTCTGGGGCCTTGCCTTCCTTGATATTCTTCTTGATGCCTTCGATGCTCTTGTGCCCCTTCTGGGCCTCCTTGATGTCGTCTGCCTACGTGGGTTTGACTTCGAGGTTAGCTAGGAATGGCGGTTCAACTAGCTCCAACCGGAAGCTTTCCATCTCTTCATACAAGGCGGGTAGCCTTTCCATGAGCATGACATTCAAGGTGATGGCTTTCCGACTTAAGGCATAGGCCAGCACATTGGCCTTACTGGGGTGGTACTGGATATTGAGGTCGTAGTCTTTGATTCACTCCAACCATCTTCGCTGCCTCATATTCAATTCCCTTTGAGTAAATACATAAGTTAGACTTTGGTAGTTGGTGTATATTTCACATCTCTTCCCAGAAGGTAATGTCGCCATGTCTTCAGGGCATGCGCTACGGCTGCCAACTCGAGATCGTGGGTGGCGTAGTTTTCCTCATGCGAGCGCAGTTTCTATGACAGGTATGCCATGACCCTGCCGTCTTGCATTAGGACTCCACCGATGCCGCTCCTCGAGGCATCACAATATATCACAAACTTCTTGCTGATATCTTGACTAGCCAATATCGGGGTGGTAGTCAATCTCTTCTTCAACTCCTGTAATCTTGCTTCACACTCCAGCGTCCATTCGAACTTCCTGCTTTTCTTCAAGAGTTGAGTTATTGGTCGTGCAATGTGGGAGAATCCTTCTACAAACTTGCGGTAGTATCCTGCGAGTCTAAGAATGCTTCTAACTTCCTTCACATCGATTGGCGACTCCCAGTTGGTTACCGTGGTAATCTTGGAAGGATCGACCGCCAGTCCGTTTTCCGTCATGATGTGACCCAAGAATCCAACTTCGTGCAGCCGGAATTGGCATTTGTTGAATTTGGCATAAAGTTGGTGCTCTAGAAGATTTTCCAACACTAACCTCAAGTGTTGCTCATGCTCTTCTTCGGATTTGGAGAAAATTAATATGTCATCGATGAAAACGAGGACAAACTTGTCCACGTATTCCAAGAAGACCTTGTTCATGAGGTACATCAAGTATGCTGGGGCATTTGTCAACCCAAATGACATGACAGTGCACTCGTATAGACCTTACCTGGTCATGAATGCAGTCTTGGATATGTCTTCAGGTCGGATCTTCAGTTGATAATATCCAGATCGGAGATCGATCTTGGAAAATAGCTTGGCTCCATTTAACTGGTCAAACAAGTCTTCAGTCTTGGAGAGTGGGTACATGTTCTTGATCATGACTTCATTGAGAGAACGGTAATCAACGCAGAGTCTCATAGTCCCATCCTTCTTAAACACGAACTTAACAGGTGATCCCCAAGGTGATGCACTCGTACGGATGAATCCTTTCCTGAGTTGCTCATCCGACTGCATCTTCAATTCTTCTAGTTCTTCGGATCCCATCCTATAAGGCTTCTTATATATAGGCCTTGACCCGGGCATGAGCTCAGTGATGAACTCAATGTCTCGATCAAGAGGCATCCCTGGCAGCTCATCGGGAAAGACGTTCGGGTATTCACATACTACCAGCACTCGATCCATCTCTTCTCCTGATAGGCAATTTACCTGCGGGACTTGAGTGGATGTCGGCTCAGGGACATCCTTGACTTTGACCACTTGGTCGCTTGTCATGGTAATAGTCATGTTGGCACAGTCCAAGATGCTCTGGTGTTTGGCCAACCAATCCATCCCAAGGATCACTTCTAAGCCTTGTGACTTAATGATGATGAGATCCACTGAGAAGCTTATCCCATTTATATTGATCCTGACTCCTCTACATCCTAGGTTGGTCCTTAGCACTGCTCCCGGGGTATGTACTGCCATTTGACCATTAAGTAGGGTACGCTTCAAACCACTTTTTTACGCAAAACTTCTGAGTAACAAAAGAATGTGAAGCACCACAATCAAACAATATTGTTGCTGGAGTGGAGTTGACGAAGAACGTACCCAGAATGCAGTCCAGGTCTTCCTGTGCTTCTTCTACGGAGATGTGATTAATACATCCCGTGTTGTGGTACTTTTGATTGCGGGGAGCTTGGTTCCTGCCTGGTGGTCGTTGACCTTGTCCCTGATTTGGCGCATTGGGGCGCGATGCATCGGGCTTCTTGTTGGGGCACTGCATGGAATAGTACCTAGCTTGTCCACATCCGAAACAGGTAACCTGTCCCGGGATGTTGAGCTTGACTCCACTGGTATTGGGCGGGTTGATTGTTGGCTTGGTGTTGACTTGTTGCTGGCACTGGTAGTTCTGGTAGAACGTTCGTGCCTTGTACTGCTGTTGCTGATAACTGGGTCTTGCTGGGGCTGACTTCCATGGGCATGGTTTTGGGTTACTGGGTCCTCCACTACCCATCAGCTTGCGCTTACGGGTGTCGTCCATTGCACGACGCTTATCCTCCAACATGAGGGCCTTGTTAACCAGATTGAGGAAGGTCTGCAATTCACAAACAACCAGTTGATACTGGAGTGACTATTGCAGTCCTTCCATAAAGAGTTCCACCTTTGCGGACTCAGTGTTGACATCTTCTGGTGCATATCTCGACAGGAGGTTAAACTTCTGCAGATGCTCCTTGACGGTTCCACTGCCTTGCCTTAAAGTTCGGAATTCCCGCTTCTTAATGGTTAGCATTCCAGGAGGAATGTGAGCAGTGCGGAATCCTTCCTTGAATACTGCCCAAGTGATAGCCTACCCTTCTCGCACGATCTGGAACCCGTCCCACCAAGCTCTGGCCGTGCCTCCGAGAAAGTGAGATGCATAAAGGACTTTCTCGCGATCATCGGTGCACTTGACCAGCGCGAGGAGGTCTTCGATAGTGCGGATCCAGTCATCGGCATCCAATGGTTCAGTTGTCTCCGTGAATATATGAGGCGTAGTCCGCATAAACTCGTATAGAGTAGAGCGACCGTTGCCATTTCCGTTTTGCGGCGGATTGTTCACCAAGACTTGAGCCAGCTGTTGGATGGCGGCATTGTTGGCTTGACGTTCCTCTCGAAGATCTTGGAGGAAGTGAGCCACAGTTAGGCTCTTCGGAGGAGGCGGCGGCGGAGGAATATCGCCTTGCTGCTGCTCGTGGTGATCTCTAGCTTGAGCATTCCCACCGGTTCCCTTCTGCTGGCCAGAGGTGGCAGAGACGGGGTTGTCGAAGGTGCTGGTGCATGTTGAAATCACCATCCTATCAGGGGAGTAGAAAGTTCAACATGCCGAATTGGTCACGAATCATAAGGGATGACACTCCAAATAAGGGGGTTTGGTATTGTGCTGGTGTGTGAGTTTAAACAAAGGTTTTTGGGAAATCTAATGCATTGAACTAAAACAAGTGATGTAGTCGCTTACAAGCTGCCTAAGGCAGAAATGCGGCTTGCATCATACATGTTCACACAACACTCATGGTTCACATGAACCGATACACGGACTCAACTACACTGGGGGGAAGACTCCTAATTGCCTAAGTCGTATTTCTAAGCGGCGGACTGCTCGGTCTCGTAGGCAGGCTCTGCAGGGACTTCGTCTTCAGCCTCATCAGTACCTTCTCTTTCAGAGGTGTGGGAGAGGTAAGCGGTCCATCACGGTGTCTCTTAGTCTGTGAAGCGGTGAGGAGCTCAATGTATTCTTCTGTGGTCAGGCGGCGACTCTGAATAGGAGTGGTCTGGAGCAGTGGTATTCCTTCTTGGAAGGCAATGGTTGACTGCCATCGGGGTGCTCCTTCCTTCTTGATCTTGCAGGTCTTCATCTTTTCCAGGTGAAGTAAGTCCTTGACTTGGTGTAGCTCTTGGCGAAGCGTCACCGACTCCTTGATCAGAAGGTGAGTCAAGGTGTCGGCGGAGAGGCTAAAGAAGGTCTGAAACCTGAGTGTCGTTCCGTCCTCCGAAGAGGGGTTAAGCGTCCAAATCCCATCAAATCCGTCCTTAATAAAAGGCAGGTGATGAGTAGCCGGCTTATAAGCCATCTCGGGAAGGATATCACGGAGACGCACGAGCGCCTCTCGTCCGGCTGTCTCCACTGCCAACATCAGATTCTCCATCTGTGGTCCTTCAAAGAACCAACTAGTTGGAGAGTCGTTAGCCTTCACTATCACGTCCAGTGCTCGTGGTAGAGGAAAATGGGCGTGCGGAATACTTAACATTTCTCGAGGCTATCTACCAAAAGTAGGGGAAAGCCTGTCTCCAGAAGCATCTCAGGTACGGCGGCCATCTACAAGGTTGTAGGAGAGGGTTATAAATTTTTGGTGGTTGCAGAAAATCTCAAGTGTAAGGTCTAAGTGCACTACTCGCTTCGGCTATCTTCCAGCCCTACTTAAGGATTCCTACAGTGAGGATGGCTTTGATACCAGCTTTATGGGGACCCCGACTTACGAGTCGAGACCGCCGAATGAACGTGCTCAGTGATCCCAGAAATCAATGCTCATCGAACACATATATGCTGAATATTAAGAGTCTTACATCCAACATACTAAAATATTACAACACAAGACCAGTAAGATCAAGTTCACATAGGTAGGACCTATAAGGCCAAAACACACCGATACAACTAATGACGGAAATCTCGGGGCTAAGCGGGTGCCCATGCCATCAGCCTACACCAACAGGCATTCTGACTAGGAAGCGTCCTAGTTGCAGGTCCGTCTCTGATGACGTACTCTTCTCCAAACTCCGGTCCTTCCATGTCTGGTCAATAATACAACGAGTGGCAAGCTAGTGAGTACTTTGACTGTACTCGCAAATAGCCCATGATATGGATAATGCATTTGGTAGGATAACAAGTAATATGCAGTATTGGTGGATAGCAGCTTAAATGTAAATAAACATGATCATGGATGTGCAACATAAGCTAGATGGTATTTAGATGAACATGTCACAGATATCAACATATTTGTTAAGGGTTGAACACTCCGGGTTCACCCGATATGCCAAGTTACCATACTTGGTCATATCAACTCTTTCTCAGATAACACCATTACACACACGCACACTTGGTTTATGCGGAAACGACTGGACGTAGTTTAAGCAGGATTACCCCACTGTTCTTGACCGTGGACACGGCTATTCGAATAGTTTTGCACTCTGTAGAGGTTGTACGTTGTACCCACGAGATCCGGGAAACTTCCGTGTGATCCACGACTCGCGGTATATAACATACCCGAGGTAAGTACCCGATCAATGCCTTTCCCCTGACGATACTAGACAAAGAGGTCCACACGATTGGTACCCATCCCACATGATGTACATCTTACGAGCACCGATTCTAGATAGTATCATCCATGCGGGGACCAACGGTGTGCCCGGAACATGTAAAAACGACATAGTCGTCCTACCTGGCACGACCCCGTCACGAGAGTGACCACACATCACTCCCACCACTAGTAATGTGGCTCTTTGCTAGCACCGACCAGAGTAATCAACAAAGCTCTGTCCCATAAAAGGGTAACATGGTCCCATATCTAATCCCATTTCCGAAACCACTCACACCAAAATACACCCGGTGCACCACCTCTCCAAAAGTGGCCACCTATCTCATCATCACCCTCGGGCATTAGTGGCACCCGACGGGGTCTTGACAAACTTTTGATTTATACCATAATCATGCTCATGCTCCTACTAGGATTAGCTGTACTTGTCAACATGATATTAGCGTGATCCTCATAGGTGATAGAATCATGCTCAAAATGCAAGTGCTCCTGAGGAGCCATCGGTAACATCATATCGATAATTTACCGAATACTTATGATCACATGCAACATAAATATCTGCTCTACTAGCATGCATTATTGTATCTTCTCATACATGGTCAAACGGTTGCTTGCCTTGATAAGATAAGTATCCCGGGTCTTCGGGGTGTTCAAGTCCAACTCCTTCGTCAAATGTGGTTTCTAGCATCGTAATAAATAAAGAAGTAATAAGTAGGTCACTCAAAAAGAGATCACAAATTCACGTTAAAAATGTTGCCCTATTCTCATAAATCCATAGTGTTATTTTAAAAATATTTATCTCTGGTCTTAGTGAAAGGATTATTTTATAAATCATTTTAACAGAAACAAAAAAAGAAAAAGAGGCTCGGACTCAAGCCTGGCTCGGCCTATGGCTTGGGCCAGCCCAGCTAGCCAGCCAGCCAGCCAGCCAGCCCACACGCGCGCGCGGCCTGGTTCATACCTGACGCATGGGCCCTTGCGGTTAGCGTCGGAGAGGAGAGAGGGGGAGAGAGAAGAGGCTCCGACAGATGTTCCCCACCTCTCAGGGTCATCTTCCACCTCGGTACAAAGTGAAGGGGAGGCATGCAGGCGATGGTACCGACGTCCTTGAGCCCAACAGAAGGCATAAATGGAACTAGCTCACCGTCGCCTACCTGCAGGTGGTGGATGGGTCGATGGGGAGGCCCTGGTTCACCGGCGACGAGGTGGCTGCGGCGGAGCTATTTTGGGAGGTCGATAAACTAGGTGCTACGGGCGTGGATTAGGTCGAGGAGGTGATGGGGAAGCTCCTTGAGGCTGCCAGGGTCACGGAGAAGGTGAGAGGAGCGCCGGAGCTGACCCGTAGCCCGAGATCGATGGAGCTCTAAAGCGGCGGTGCCTCGGTCGATCTCGAGCACAAGAGCTTGTTGTGCTCAAATGGAGTGGCTAGGGGTGGAATTTAGGCACTGGAGGAGTGGGATGGGGTGTTGGAGCAAGGGGGAGGCCTATTTATAGGCCCCTAATGATGCACCGAGTCGGTTCCGCCGGTTGTTTCACCGCAGCTTGCGGGAGGGGCAATGAGTGCTCGGGGTCGAAACCACGGTATGTGGACGTGGTTTAGGACCTGCGTGACCCACTGAGAGGGAGAGAGAGTGAGGAGGAGCATGCACGCATGGTTGTGGTCTTCTAGCTATATTTGGCGCGCGTGGGCACGCGTCGCTCCGGTCAACAGAGAAAGGGAGGAGGGGCCCTGGGGCTGCCCTCATACAGAGAGGTTGTCGGGGACACGAATGGGCAACGGGGGGAGGCTCGAACCGGCCGGGATTGGCCACCACTTCTTCGGGTGCACCCAGTAGCGTGCCCACAGCACAGTTTTGGCATGCCACAGCATGCTGGCGCCCTTTTGGGCGCTTTGGCCGTGTCTGGGGTGTCCTGGGGCTGGGGCTGGATATGCCTAGCCGTTTGGGAGCCGAGGGACTCTTTGTTGGCATGGGGTGTGATGAAAGAAGAGATGCCAGCTTTGAACCAGAACTTAGAATAGGGTTTTTGGGATCTTCTACTTGCATTCAAGGAGGGGGCAGTCTCCTGCAGTTGGGGAGTGGTGCTGGCTGCTTGGTCAAGGAGTTTGTAGAGGAAGACCTTAGGTGTGGAGTGGGGTAGGAGCTGATTTGCTATTAAGCCAGAAGGTCTTCGATATGTGTTTGGGATAACAACACCTCACCACTCGTGATGAGAGTTAATAGGATTAAGTTTGATACAAAAATAAGATAGTCCACCAAATTTGAGCTTCATTGGACAAATTTGGTAATGCAAACTTGAAATCACCCTCAAATGGGCAGATCTGTCCCTTCCAAAGGGAATGTGGGTATATTACCTCTTGCAAATCCCATTTTTGGCAGACACTTCGCATTTGGGGTGTTGAATACTCCTGCAAAGTTTCAACCCATTTGGATAAACTTTGCAATGAAAAGATGTTTCAACTTGGTTCTGGACAGAGAGGGTTTGAGGATTATTTAGTGAACCAAATCACCTTGGAATAAGGTGAAACTTGGTGTGGCCACCAAATATAGCATGGGAAGGTTGCGCGAATTTTCTAGGATTTTATTGGCAATATTTCCTTTGGAAATGCTCCAAAAGATCAAAATAGACAGAATAGGTTTTCAAGGTTTTTCTCAAATATTTTGAATATAAATAGGGGTTGAAAATCTTATGTATAGAAAATATATGTCCTGTGAGTATCTCCAAATTTTCTCAGATTTTTCTAAGGCAGAAAAGTAATTTTCCATATAGGATTACCATTTCTGGCCTCAGAAATGGACATGCATATAAATAGGAAAATAATTTATAAAATAATTATTTTATGGTTTTGGAGAGTTAAAATAGTTTTAGAACCACATCACCATCTTTGGGTAAGAGCACTCCCTTGCTATCAAGGACTTGTAGTGCAACCCAAAGCAAGGTTTTTTGAAATAGTCAAAAATAAGAAAAAGAATTTGGGAATATTTACGTTATGAAAAATCTGGTTTTTGATACTACTCAATCAAGCATACAAGCATACAATGACAACCATGGCACTCGGAGCATTGGTTTTTGAATTTTTTTTAATAAACTCAGATTTTGAAACTACAGTGAATGTGAGGTGAAAACAGGGTGTGACATTATTGCCTATATAATTTTGTTTATTTCTGCTTTCCTATGATTATTATATGTTTATTTCATTCTTTTTCATAACTTATTGAAGAGTTTGGTAGTACAAATTCTGCTAAGTCAAAGGCAAGCAGTAGCAAGTCTGTTTGTAAGCCATCTTGTCCACCTCCATCCTCCACTTAACGTTGGTGAGTGAGTTGCAAGTAATTGTTTTGCTCTTGTTCATGTTTTTTCGTAAGGTATGATTCAAAAGAATGAAAGATGCACAACATAGCCATGTGTTTTCCAATTTATGTTGGAAACTCTTATGAAGAAAAGAACACCATATTTGCTTCATAGTTTTTTGTTTTACATACATGAAGTTCTTTTAATTGATTCATATACACTATACAGAACATCACAGATTTTCACATCACCTGGCTGGCTGGAACTGGAGAGTTGGGAACTTGGGATGGTCATGATTCTCCGGACATGTCAAGAAATTGTTGTTCATGATGGCAAAAAGAGTCTTATTTCTGGAATTGTGTCTGCTCTTACAGTGCACTTCAATCTCGTGTGTGCTATGTCTTAAAGTGTAATAATATGAACATGCCAGGTTGTGTTTTCTTGAACTTGGACTTTCATTAAGTGTTGTGCTGGTACATGGACTTTGATTATTATTGGACTATGTGTTGTGCTCAAACTATTATTATACTGTGAGATTGTCACTTATTAGTTGTGGATTTTGGAAGCTGATTGGTTATGCATTTTGTGAGATTATCACTTATTTGTTGTTATGTAATCCTTCTATATTATATTATGTGAAAATTGACAAGCTGTGAATATGTTCTATATTGTGCACTTTAAGAATTTTGCGTCTGCATACTGAAATGTTCTCAAAGTGCATTTTCTGAACCTGAACCATACTTCGGTGAAAACCGAAAACCGAAACGAAATTTTTGGGTAGTTAAATTTTGACTATAAATTCGGTTTCCACTTTTGCCAACCGAATTAACAAATAAACCGAACAGCGGAAACAGAAATTTCGGTCTCTACCGAACTCCTAGGCCTAGCTGCATTCTTATGCTAGTTCATGTTCCTTTAATACCTTGATCCACATCATGGGCTGTTTGTGAGTACATTCAAAGTAATCATTGGCTTGCCACTAGTTATTTCATTGACCAGGTATGAGAGAATAGGAAATGGTGAACAATAACTTTGTGACGTTCCTGCGAGCTAGGACGCTTCCCAGTTAGAATGCCTCTAGGTTAAGGCTGATGGCATGGTTTCATGCTTTCGACCAATATTTCCGCTATTGGTCAAGTTGGGTGTGTTGGCCTTCTAGGCCCTATATATGTAAGACTTGACCGCAATGGTCATATTTGTATCAAACGATATGAATGGATGTAAGACTCTTGGTATTCGGTTTCTGTGTGTTCGGTGAGCATTGATCTCTGGGATCACTGAGCACATTCATTCAACGATCTCGACTCGTAAGTCGGTGTCCCCACACGTTGTCTCCCACCAAGGGGGAAAGAAGAAGTCCATCAAAATGGTGCTTCGTCGGAGAAGCGGTGAGGAGCTCTATATACTCCTCGGTGGTCATGCGGCGACTTCGAATAGGGGTGACCTTATGTGGTGGTATTCTTCCTCTGTATGCGACATCAGGCTCTCCTCCGAGTGTTCCTTCTTTCTTGATCTTGGTTGCTTTCATATTTTCTCGGCGGAGTAGTTCTTTGACATGATCGAGTTCTTGGCGAAGCACCATCGATTCCTTGATCAGGTTGTCAACCACGCTATCGGCACAGAGGCTCAAGTAGGTCTGAAACCTGAGTGGTCTCCCTCCTTCCTCGGATGGGTTTAGCGTCCAAGTCTTGTCAGCCTCATCCTTAACAAAAGGCAGGGGCGGGTTGTCGGCTCATCAGCCATCTCTGGAAGGAAGTCACGGATGTGCACGAGCGCCTCTCGTGTTGCCGTCTCAATTGTCAATTCTAGAGTCTCCATCTGTGGCCCTTCAAAGAATCAACTTACCGGAGAGTCATTTGCCTTCACAATCACGTCCACGTGATATTCCTTTGTGCTGGCATTGACCGAGTGCTCGTGGTAGAGGTACACGGGCGTTCGGCGTACTTGACACTTCTCCAAGCTGACCCCTAGAAGTAGGGTAAAGCCAGATTCCAGAAGTGTCTCAGGTACGACGGCAATCTACAAGGTTTTTAGGAAAGAGGTCAGAAAGTGATGAATGGTATAGAAAGGATGTAAGGGTGTATGTAACCCCAAGTGTAAGGACTAAGTGTGCTATTCGTCCTAGCTAACGTCCATTCTACCTAAGTCTTCTTATAGTCAAGATGGCTATAATTCCAGCTCTGTGGGGACCCTGACTTATGAGCCAACATCACCGAATGAACGTGTAAAGTGATCCCAGACATAAATGCTCACTGAACACACAGATACTGAATAACAAGAGTCTTACATCCATGATTAACGCCTGATACCAATAATGACCATTATGGCCAAGTCTTACAGGACCATGAAGGCCAACCACACCAACTCAACTACTAGCGGAATTCCTGGTAGTAAATGTGAACCCGTGCCATCAGCCTTAACAAACATGCATTCTCACTGGGAAGCATCCGAGTTCGCGTGTCCGTCCCCGACGATGAATTCTTCTCCACATTCTGGTTCCTCCATGTATGGTCAATAAAAAAAGCAGTGGCAAGCCAATGAGTACTTTGAATATACTCCCAAATAGCCCATGATGCGGATTATGCAATTGAGTGTAGTATGAAGTATAATACGGTTTTTGCGGAAAGCAAGTTTTATAAATGCATAAACTCGGTCAAGTATTTAGGTGGTCATGGATCATTTAGTAAATAGTAACCATAAGAACAGGTTACAAATATCAAGATAAATATTCCGAGGGCTGAAAACCTCGTGTTCACCCTTCATGTCAAGTCACCGGACTTGATCCAAGTAATCACTTTCTCATGTGACACCTTTATACACACGCACACTTGGTCTATGTAGAAAACACTAGACGTAGTTTAAGCAGTACCACCCAACTGTCCTTGACCGTGGACACATCTATTTGAATAGTTTTACACTCTGGAGAGTTTGCACGATGTACCACGAGATCCGGGAAACTTCCGTGTCATCCACGACTTGTGGTATATAACATAACCGAGCTAAGCACCTGACTTTCCCCTGACGACACTAGACAAAGAGTCCACTCGATTGCTACCCATCCCACATGATGTACGTCTTACGAGCACCAATTCTGGACCATATGATCCATGCAGGGACCAACGGTGTGTCCGGAACACGTAAAAACTGCATAGTCGTCCTACCTGGCACGAGCCCGTGACGAGAGTGACCATATCACTCCCCCGACTAGTAATGCAGGCTCCTTGCTAGCACGACCAGAGTAATCAACACAGCCCCGTCCCATAAAGGGGTATCGTGGTCGCACATGTAAGGTTGGGACGGTCGACAATTCTTAAATCTAATCCTATTTCTAAAACCACTAACACAAAATCTTTCCGGTACACCACTTCTTTCTCAAGTGGTCGTCCGGCTCAACACCATCACCCTCGGGCATTTGTGGCACCCGACGGCGTTTTCGTAAAACCTTTGATATCACCTTTGTGTTACCATCACCATGCATATGCTCATCCTATGTCTAGCACTACTGTCTACATGTCAATTAATCATCAAGAGGACCCTCATAGATGGTAAGGTCATGCTGAAATGCAATTGCTCTAGAGGAACAATCAGTAACACCATGCCGAGGGTGTAATGATCATTCATGATCATATGCATCGGAATAAAGTATTCAACATGGCATGCATAAATATTTCTCACACATGGTCAAAGGGTTGCTTGCCTTAATCAGCTAGGTATCCGGGGCTTCGAGGTGTTCTGGGCCGACTCCTTCCTCGAACGCGTGATCTATCATCGTAATAGCAATAATAACAATAAGGACCACAACCAAAAACACAGTAAAAACACACATAAAAAATGTTACCCTATTCTATAAAGTCCTAGTATTATTTATCAAAATATGTGTTTCTTGTTTTGAAATGAAAAGGTATTCGTAAAGTCTTTTTAATAGGAGTTAAATTACTTAAACTAGGTTTTAAAATAAACCTGTGCTCAAAACTTTTTATAAAAGTTCTACAAATAGCACTATTAAATACTACACAATTTTACAAGAATTATGGTGGAAAATATTTAAGATTGGACAAGTAGTTAATCGTGTGGATTTATTTTTAAAAACCTAGAATTAAAATAAAGGAAAAAAGTCCAGCTCACTGGCCTGGCTCGGCCAGCAGCTCGGCCGGCCTAGCTAGCCAACCGGCCAGCCAGCCAGCCCAGGCGTGCGCGTCGTCAGGTTTAAACCTGGCGCGCGGGCCCCTATGGCCAACGTCACATAGGAGAGAGAGGGGGGGAGAGAGGCCGCCGACAGGTGGGGTCCTCCTGTCGAGGTCATCTTCTTCCTCCAAACAGAGAAGAGGGGTGTCTCACCGGAGGCAGCTCCGGGGTCCTCGCGGCCAGGCGATCACGTGAATGGACCCGTGACACTTTCGCCTACCCGATGAGGGTCGAGCGATCGGCGGAGATGGCCTGAGTCATCAGCGACGACAAAGCCGCGTCAGAGACCTTTTGGGAAGGTGCTGCGAACGGTGCTCCGAGTGGGGAGAAGGATGGTGGAGTGGTGGAGAAGGCTCGGGAGGTCTTTGTGGTCACAACGGAAGCGAAAGGAGCTCGGGAGCGTGCATGTAGCCCGAGATCGATGGAGCCCCGACACAGAGGCGCCTTGGTCGATCTCGAGTAACGTGTCTCTCTTATCTCGAGGGGGTGCTCGGGTGGTCAATTAGAGTGGAGAGGGAGGTTCTGTTGGTGTGGAGGGGTGCGTGGGAGCCTTTATATAGGCGAGCGACGAGTCACCGAATGGTCGTGCTTTGGTGGTTTTGCTGCAGCGGCAGGACAGGGAGAGAGAGCTCGAGCACGAAACTGTGGTATTGCGGACACTGTTTAGGACCGTGCGGCATCTTCAGGAGGAGCGGGGGCAGTCTCTTGGTGCATCGAGGTGGCGGGGTCCTTTTGGTCGCTTCGGCCGTGTGCGGGCACGCGTCGCTACTGGCAGAGGACAGGGGGAGACGAGGGGCCCGATGCTGCCCTGCACTCGATCGTCGGTGTGGTCAGAGAGGGGCAACGGGTGGAGGCAAGAACCAGCCGGTGCTGGTCTCCTGGGGCTCGGGTGCGCCCTGTAGCGCGTCTAGAGTGCAACTTTCGCTTGCCATGGCATGCTGGCACGCTCTGGCGTGTCTTGGCCATGCCTCAGGTGTCCAGGAGATGGGGTAGAGATACTCCTTGGATGCTAGGGACCGAGAAGAATAAAGCTGGCCAAGGGGAGAGAGTTAAAGTGGTGTTGTCAGCCTTGATTCAGGTGCTAAAATGGAGATTTTGGCTCCCTCTCATTGAACCAATGCTGGGCCACTCGTCCGTAGTTGAGGAAGGGCATAGGCCATCTGTGACAAGAGTTTGGAGCGAAGTGAGTTACTGTGGTGGTTGCTAGATGCTATTTTTCAAATCTGGCAAAAGGTGTTTGATGCATGTTTGGGGAAGTTAACCTCCTCCGAATGCATTGAAAGTTAACAGGACTTGGTTTTACATATAATTAGGAGGTTCTACCAAATTTGAGCTCCATTGGACAAGTTTGATAATGTACACTTGAAAATACCCACAAATGGGCAGACCTGCAATCTTGTGAGAATATGTGAGCAAATTAACTCCCACAAATCTAAATCTTGGCATGATCTCCTTATTTGGGGTATTGAGAATTCCTGCAAAGTTTGAGGCCAAATGGACAAACTTGACTATGTAGAGTTGCTCCAACTTGATTCTGGACAGGAAGGGTTTCTGAATTATTTGGTGAATCAAATCACCTTGGATGAAAGTGAAACTTATCATTATCACAAAATATGGCATTTGGTAGATGCTAGAATTTTCTGGGAATTTATTGAAAATATTTCCTTTGCAAATATTTCAAAAGGTCAAAATAGATAGAATTGGTTTTCTAAGATTTGCTCAAATATTTTGAACCGGACTAGGGGTTGAAACTCTTATGTATGCAAACTATATCTCGTGTGAGTATTCCAAAATTTTCTGAGATTTTCCTAATGTAGAAAAATAATTTTTCGCGCAGGAATACCATTTCTGGCCTTAGAAAATGACATAAAAATAAAATAGTAAAATGACTTTAAAAATAATCATTTTATGGTTTTGAAGAGTTATATTAATATTAGAATCAAAATACAATCGTTGGGTGATGGCACTCCCTTAAATTCAGGGACTTATAGTGCAAACCCCAAAGTAAGGTTTTGGTTTACCTAAATAATTTAAAAAGATTTGTATGGAAATAATATTTTATTAAAACTGCTTTTGTGGTTCTACTCACAAGCACACATACAACAATGACAATCAAGGCACTCACGGCAATCACTAAAAAGTTTTAACTTATACCATATTTTAAAAGAAAGACAAAGTGAAGTGAAAACAGGGTGTGACACTACGCGAGCCATTGATCTACAACATAATTTATAAAGCTAACTTAGACTATGTTCATGATAGTGAGTTCCATTAATCATATGACTAAAGAACTCCAACTCAAATCAACACCCCTCAGGTTGTCCGAGTGTAACATTATCCAAATCCACCAACCCAATTCCGATCATCACATGAGATGAGGTGGTTTCAATGGTGAACATGTCCATGTTGATCATATCTAGTATATGCCTCATCTTTGACCTTTCGTTCTCTTGTGTTATGAGGCCATGTATGTTCATTCTAGGCTCGTCAAGTTTAATCCAAGTGTTGTGCTTGTGCAAAACTTGCCTACACCCATTGTATGTGAATGTAGAGTCTATCACACCCGATCATCACGAGGTATTTTGAAAAGACAAACCTTCATAACGATGCACACTTAGGTAGAACACAATTTTATCTTGAAACTTTAGTGGGGGATCATGTTATAATGCTACCATCATCCTAATAAAATAAGATGCATGAAACAGTTAACATCACATGCAAATTATATAAGTGACAATATATGGACATCATCATCTTGTGCTTTTGATCGCCATCTTTAAAGCACCGACATAATCTCCATCATCACCGGCTTGATTCCATGATCTCCATCATTGTGACGTCATGTGGTTGTCGCACCAAGCATTGCTTCTACGACTATTGCTAAATCATAGAAATAAAGTAAAGTAAAGCAAAGATGACACAAATAAATTAAAGACAACCCTATGGCTCCTGTTGGTTGCCGTCCTCATCAACATGCAAGTCATAACAATCTATACAAAACACGATCATCTCATACATCACATATATCACATATGGCTTTGGCTATATCACATCAGAACATGCCGTGCAAAAACAAGTTAGACGCCCTCTACTTTGTTGTTGCAAGTTTTACATGGCTGCTATGGAAACTAGAAAGAACCGTTCTTCCCTACACAAAGTCGGAACGGTGATATTCAAGTCGCTATTTAACCTACCACAAGGACCACCTTTGTCGAATCCGATTCGACTAAAGTGGAAGAGACAAACACCCGCCGGCCACCTTTATGCAAACAAGTTGCATGTCATTCGTTTGAACCGGTCTCTTGTACATGGAAGAATAAGGTTGGCACGGGCCCTGCATCCCACAATACCGCGAAATCAAAATAAGACTAAGGAAGTAAGCATGTTGAACATCAACGCCCACAAACACTTTGTGTTCTCCTCATGCATGTTATCTACGCATGGACCTAGCTCATGATGCCACTGTTGGGGAATGCTGCATGGGAAACAAAAAAAATCCTAAGAACAGCCAAGATCAAAATATGGAGATCAACAACTATGACAGTGGGGGGCATCTAAATACACTTGTAGATCGCTAAGCGAAAGCGTTAAAAAATGTGGTTGATGTATTCGAATGTCTTCGCGATCCAATCACCATCCGTCCCGCGAACCAATCACGATCTGTCCCGATCTAGCGCCAAACGGACGACACCTCTATGTTCAGCACACGTACAGCTCGATGACGCATTCACCATCTCGATCCAGTGAACATAGATGAAGTAGTAGCTGAGTTCTACGGCAGCATGAGGGCATGGTGGCGGTGGTGGTGGTGGTGTCCCGAGAAGGCTTCACCAAGTGTTGTCGCGACACAAACGAGGCAGAAGTGCTACAAGAGAGACAGAGGAGGGTTGCACTATGTCTCTTGGTGCGGTTGCCCTCCCACTCCTCTCACATATATAGGAGGCAGGGAGGAGGGGCCGGCGCCCTAGGGTTTCCCCTGTGGGTGGGGGAGCGACCAAAGATACCTTGGCTCCGAAGGAGAGTGGGCGGCATCCACCGATCGGTATGTTACTTGCTCGAGATTCAATCATTGGTATCTCCATACCTAGTTCAGTCTCATCACCGATAACTCTTTTTACTCGTTCCGCAATATAAGATCCCGTGACTAACTCCTTAGTCATATTGCTTACAAGCTTCTTGTGAAGCTATATCGCCAAGTGGGCCCAGAGATACCTCTCCATTATACGGAGTGACACATCCCAGTCTTGATCCATGCCAACCCAATAGACACCCTGGGCGATACATGTAGAGCATCTTTATAATCACACAATTACGTAGTGACGTTTAATACACACAGGGCATTCCTCTGGTGTGAGGGAGTTGCATGATGTCATGGTCTTACGAAGATATACATTTACATGCAGAAAGAAATAACAATAAACTTAGTGAAACTACTAAATGATATGCTTATGGTTTGGGTCTTGTCCATCACATCATTCTACTAATGATGTGACCCCGTTATCCAATGAAAAATCATGTCTATGGCTAGGAAACCTTCACCGTCCTTGATGAACAAGCTAGTCCAGTAGGGGCTTACTAGGGACACTGTGTTGTCTATGTATGCACACATGTATTTGAGTTTTCAATCAATATAATTATAGCGTGGATAACAAATGATTATCATGAACAAGGAAATATATTTGTAACCACTTTATTATTGCCTCTAGGCCATATTTACAACAATGATCACCCCGTGGATAATTAATCCACCACCGGGCCAGTGCTCCTCGTGGGTGTTGGTCCAAAAAAGCCACTTGTGGGGCCGCCCGGGGCAATTGGGGGAATTTCTATCCAGCCACCGTACGCAGTGCTCATCTGGTAGTGCCCTGAGAAAGAGATACGCACGGATTCTATTGGGATCTGGTCTGCCGGGGGTCTTGTTGGATTTATTTTCCCTTTCTCGAATGTCTTGTGCACCAGGATTCCGAGGATACTTTGGTCTATCTCGAGATTGAGGTTTTTCCACCGGGATTCCGAGGAGACTACGTGTTTTCCGTGGTTGAGTTTTTCCACGCAGCTTGTGCCTAGTTCGTGATGGATGAGTTGGAGCACCCGTGAGGGTTAAATATTTCGGAAAGCCGTCCCTACGGTTATGTGTCAACTTGGAACTTTGTTTAACACCCGGTAATAGCAAACTTGAAGTAAACTCAAATAAAATACACCAATCGTGTGGGTAACCGTGACTGTCTCTATTCGTAAGTTCTGAACCGAGAGAGAACATGGCAGGGTTATGTTTGACTCGTAAGTAGGTGTTCAGGATCACTTGTTGACTATTACTAGTTCACATTTGATTATTAGATCACGATTCTTATTCTTGTACTCGTAAGTTAGATACTCGAATAAATACTTAGTGCTTGGTACAGCCTCACCACTTAACCATACCTCACCATTAAGCTTTTCTAGTCTTGATACCTTTGGAAATGAGATTGTTGAGTCTCTTTGGCTCACAGTTTACTATACAGAAATTGCAGGTACGGGTAATGTGATGCTTTGACGTGAGCGTAATGCTTGTTTGATTTGGAGTTCTTCATCATCATCATCATTGATCGTAGGATGGGTTCCAGGGCGGCAAACTAGGATAACAAGGATGGATGTTGCTTTTATCGTCTGATTTCATCCATAGTAGGACCCTACTTTTATGTATGATAATTGCAATGTATGTTTGTATTGAGGTGATCATAAATTAGCTTGTGGCGAGTGTAAGACAATTCCATATACTCGTATCCTGTTTACATGTACTTAGTAAGGACCTAAATCGTTTCTATCATGTCGACACACAAACCAATGCAAACAGCATGCTAAACAGCTCTAATATGCATGACAGTTTTAAAATACTAATCTACACGAAATTCTAATCACTTTACATATATAACTCGTCGCAATCTGACGCACGGGTTAAAAGTTACGCACGTTTGAAAATAATGCATTTATCTGAAAATGAATTAAATCCGAGAATCTAAAAAAATACTAATAGGCCGAAATCTACTAAACTGAGCCAACAAGGCACGGGCGCTAGATAACTAAAAAGCACACGAGTGCAAAATAGATGGCTCGGGGGGGGGGGGGGATCAGCTCACCTTCGGCTCTTGGGCGGTCCTCGTGAGGAGGTGGAGTTGGGTCGGCTCCGGGGCTGGGTGCTGCTGGGCCTCGGGCGGCTAGGGCGCTGGGCCGCGGGAGGAAGCCAGCTGCTGGGCCTAGGGCACGGTCCAGGCAAGCGATCGAGCGGTGGCAAGCGACTCTTCTCCTCCAGATCGACGAGCAAGGCACGTACCGCACGGTCAATGGGCGGCGGCGAGGCTCGCCTGCGGCAGGACCGGCGAGGGGCTGGCGCTTGCGTGCCACGGCGGTGCAAATCCGGTCAAATACGGGGCCGGCGGCGAAGGTCGCTGGCAGCGGTGCGGGGGAAGCGACCTCTCACAGTGGCGCTCGGGGATGGAGCAAGAGGTTTTCAAGGCGGTAGCAGCTCGCCGGAGCTCCGGTGACGACCGGCGAAGCGGCGGGTCTGCCGGAGAGGGGCGACGGCGGCAGCTCACCAGCGGGAATGGGGCGGAGGAGCTGCTCCTGGCTAAGGCTCTGCGGGGGAAGCGGGAGGAGAGAGGTGCAAGGGGAATTGCGGTCATCGGACATGTCCGTTTGGTGGCACGGACGTGTCCGGTAGGTGGGGAAACTGGGCAATCTGAGCCTTTAGATCAAGATTTGAAGGCTTAGATGGGCTGGGGAGGCTAGGGCTGCAAGATTTGGAGGGTTTGGGCTTGCAGGTGGGGTTTTCTAGGGGGGGGGCTGCAAAAATGGCTAGACGGAAACCCTAGTGGAGTGGGAGATCTCCACCATGGGGTGGTTCTTATATAGGGTTGCGCTATGGTGGGGTAGACGTCGTCCGTCCGATCGCGATCCGACGACCACGAACGAAGGAAGTGGCTAGATGGGTCCAATGGGCTGTGTAGTTGGGCTATGTTGGGATGAGAGGGAAATGATGCGGCCCGTGGTAGAGTTTTAAAACACTGAACGTCCGACAATTAAACCGGTTATTGTGCCGCTATATAATAAACGGTATGGTTGTCAAACGAGCTCCGATTCCGGCGAAATTTGACACGGCCTACCTACACTATAAAAAGACCGCACGCCAAGTTTCGACCCAATCTAGGTATATTTTCCAGACACTTTTAGAAACAAATATTTTAACGATGTCGAGGGCGCGGGCGTGTGCGGTTGGTCTCGAAACGGTCAACGACGAAAAACGGAGAGAACTGGCAACTAATAATGGATACAAGATTTTGAAAACTAGCGGCAACAGAGTGCCGATGCAATGCGGATGATGCGCATGATGCGATGATGAATGCGACAGACAATCTAATCGCACGGCGGCAACGTAATAAAATGTGTATCTTCTGGAGCGTCGGTCTCGGGTTATCACAACACCTCCGGGTAATATGTTAGTGTGTCAATCACCCCTTCACGGGATATTTTTTGTTGGAAGCATCGTAGTTGTAGAGTTCCTCTCCTTATCTATTGGATTTATACATCGGATTTGCTAACTCTGTCGTATGATTGTGTACTCCGATTGCACGAAGGACATAAGAAGTTAGTCTGCCCATATGGTGACCGTGCAAGGGACAGGGTCCTCACATTGTTTGCTTGCAATTTGTGTTACCGTGGGAGATGGTGTGGTGCTTCCTGACCACCACAAAAGCAAATTCAAGATTTAACGAAGACACGTGTTCATCACTATGGAAACATTCCCCATTTTATTTGAAATAAATATTTCTTTTGATGGAAACAAATATATATTTGTATGGAAGCATTTCCCTAGTGTATGCAAATAATATCAAGCATATTGGTTTGGAAGCAAAATATATATCTCTCGAAGCAAGGCATCATTTGTGTTGTACGAAAGCAAATTCTAATTTCTTTGGATGCAGATTCCAAATTCTATGGAAGCAAATGCTCGTTTCGTTGGATGTAAGTTCCAACTTCTTTGGAAGCAAATTTCTATTTATTGGTTGAATATACAAGATTATTGAAAAGACAAATTCCATTTTAATTTCCTTGAAATAGTCCATTACATTTGGGTAAAAATCTTTGCTCGAAGCATGAAATAGTAATGTGAGACGCAAGGCGTGTGCATTGTATTTACGAAATACAAAATAAATTGTCATATTGGATACAAATCTCTTGATATGCTTGAAACATATGTAATCATATGGAAAAGTAGCATTATAGTTTTTGCTGGAAGAAATTTTATGGTCTATTGGACTCCGGTAGACGTGAACAAATTGTGGCATCATTGTTAGAAAACAGTATGCTTAACATAGGATGCTATGTTTTGTTGAACGGAAACAAAGCTAATATATAGTGGAAGCGAAATTGCCACATTTCAACCAAATATTATTTTTTTCATAAGCTCAATTGTAATACGATCGAAGCACAAATTCTTTCCCAGTTTCTTAGTCTGAGGAACAAACATGAGATGAATGTAAAATTTATTTCTCAATAACTGCTTAGTTGTAGGAAGCAACGCTAGATGGAAAAGCTGAGTTGGAGGAAGCTACACGTGATGGGAGATGAGTTGGAGGAAGCGAACTATGAGAGAGATAACCCAACACGTGGTATGCGGGAGCCGTTATGATGCACTCAATTAATGAACAAACTGAGCAAATCTAGCGCTGGCTTATTAACGAACCAACCCAAGAAATCTAACGACTAACACGCATCTGATCGGACGGCCTCTGACTGGTCTGATAGGATACAAAATGTCGGTAGTATGATGCCTAGCACTGCCCTTTAGCATTGGTTCTTCCCGGGAGAATCTCTAACAAGCGTTCGAAAAGTGCTTCGCGCTACAAGATTCTTTTTTGGTGTCGGTGACAGAAAACAACCTCCAGCACTGTCACACCCTGTTTTTACCTCATTTCAACTATAGTCTCTTCAAAACCCGAGTTTCCTAAAACTTTTTAAGCAAGTGCTATGAGTGCCATGATTGCCATTGTTTGTGTGTATGCCTGAATGAGTGGATCCAAAAACAATATTTTTATAAACATGATATTTCCAAAAAAGACCTTTTCTCATTTTTGACTATTTCAAAACCTTGCTTTGGGTTTGCACTACAAGTGTGTGATTCAAGGGAGTGCCTTCACCCGAAGATGGTATTCTTATTTTAGCACTATTTTAACTCTCCAAAATCATAAAATATTTATTTTATAAAATATTTTTCTATTTTATTTCCATGTCCTTTTCTGAGGCAACAAATGAAATTTCTAGGTGGAAAATTATTTTTCTGCCTTAGAAAAATATGAGAAAATTTGGAGATACTAAGAGGACATATATTTCCCATACATAAGATTTTCATCCCCTATTTATGTTCAAAATATTTGAGCGAAACCTTGAAAACCTATTATGTCTGTTTTGACCTTTTGGAAATATTTTCAATAAATTCCAAGAAAATTCTAGCATGCTTCCCAAGATATATCTGATAGACATGCCAACTTTCATCTCATTACAAGATGGTTTGGTTCACCAAATAATCCTAAAACCCTCTCTATCCATAATCAAGTTGTAGCAACTCTACATAGAAAAGTTTGTCCAAATGGCCTGACACTTTGGAGGAGTGCTCAACACCCCAAATGAGGAGTCCCTGCCAAAAATTGGATTTGTGGGGATTAATTTACCCACATTCCCTTTTAAAAGGACAGAACTGCCCATTTGGGGGTGATTTCAAATTTGCACCATCAAACTTGTCCAATGGAGCTCAAATTTGGTGGAGCATCCCACTTTTGCATCAAAACCAATCATGTTAACTTTCAGCACCAATGTTGAAGGTTAACTACCCCAAACTCATGTCGAACACCTTTTGCTAATATGGTCGAACAACACTTAACCCCCTATACACCCATACCCTTTCCACTAAACTCTTAGAGCAAGCTGCCAACACCACTCCTCAACTGCAAACGAGTGGCCCCTCTCTAGTTCCAAGCAGATGAGCCAAAATCTTCATTTTAGTTTCTCGCTCAAGACTGGTAGCTCCTCTCCAAGCTCTTCCTTTGACCAGCAGTGAGACCCTCGGCTCCCAAACGGCTAAGGGGCATCTAACCCAACCCCCGGACATGCCAGACACAGCCAAAGCACCCCAGAGCACGCCACCATGTCATGGCATGCAAAAACTGCGCTCTGTGCACGCTACAAGGCGCACTCGAGACAAAGGAGGCCAGCCCCGGCCCGTTCTCACCTCCCCTCGGTGTCTCTCCGCGTCTCCAACAACACTCCTTAATCAGGGCAGCCTGAGGGCCCCTTCCCCCCTCTCTGCTGACCAAGGCGAGGCGTGCCCGCGCGCGCCAGATTCGGCCAGAAGAACGCGGCCACACAGCACGCGCGCACTAAGTCCCCTCTCTCTCGTTGAGTCTCTGGGGTCTCAAACCACGTCCGCAAAACCGTGGTATTGACCCCGGGCTCTCTCTCCCTCTCCCACAGCCGCTGTGAAACCACCAGCACACTCTCGCGTGGTGCACCGTTGCTAGCCTATAAATAGGCCTCCCCCTTGCTCCAGCACCCTCACACCTATCCTCCAGAACCTCAATTGAGGCCCCAACCACCCCAATCGAGCACAGAGAGCTCCAATGCTCGAGATTGACCAAGGCCCCGTCGCTTCGGAGATCCGTCGGTCTCGGGCTACAGGCCAGCTCTCGCACTCCTCTCTCCTCCTCCATAACCATAGTGAGCTCAGCGAGCGTATCCACCTCTTCCCCCGAGTGTTTCCCTGCCCGTAGCACCCTATTCCAGCAACACTCGTAGCATCTCCACCGCGGCCACCTCATCGCCGGTGCCCCAGAGCCTCCCCGTCGTTCCTTCGGTCACCAGCACGTAGGCGACAATGGCACGGTGCCATTCCCGTCGTCACCTGGGCTTGAGGGCGTCGATATCGTCGTCGGCGTGCCTCCCCGCCCTCGGTCTAGAGGAGGAGGAGGACCCCAACAGGCATGCCGCACCTGTCGGTGGCCCATCTGTCCTCCCTCACCCCTCTCTGTGCTGCTGACCGCACGGGCCCGCGCGTCAGGTTTAAACCTGACGGCACGCGCGCACCTGGGCTGTTGGCTGGCTAGGTGGCCGGTTGGCCAGTTGGGCCGGCCCAGCCACTGGCCGAGCCAGGCCAGGGTTTAACTCCCTTTTCTTTTTCTTTTGTTTCTGATTCTAAATTATTTTTGTAGATTGAAATATTTAATCAAATCTAAACATTTTTCCACCACAAATATTCTATAAATGTCTAGAATTTATTAGTGTTGTTGCATTAATTTTTGTAAAAACTTTTACACATAGCTTTAGTTAAAATGCCTAGTTTAAATATTTTAGCTTCTGTTATTTATATTTTAAAAATACATTTTTGCATAAAAACTAGAGACTAATATTTTTAAAACTATAATAATTATTTATTAGAATAGAAAAACATTTTTAAAGTTTTTTTTGCTCTTTTTTTGAATGAGCTTCTTATTTTGTTACTATTATTACGACGATAGATTCGGCATTCGACGAAGGAGTTGGACTCGAAGACCCCAAAGACCCGGATACCTAGCTGATCAAGGCAAGCACCCCTTTGACCATGTCTGAGAAAATGTTTTATGCATGGCATATTGAGTACCTTATTTCGATGCATATAGTTAAGGTTATTCGGTGCACCCCTGCATTGTGTTACCGATGGCTCCTTCGAAGAACTTGCATTGAGCAGGACCTTACCATCTATGAGGGTCACGCTGATAATATGTTGACAAGTAGACAGTAGTGCTACGCATAGAAAGAGCATGTGCATGATGATGGTAACACAGAGTTGATATCAAAGGTTTTACCAAAGACCCCATCGGGTGCCATCAATGCCTCAGCGTGATGATGTTGAGTTAGGTGACCACTTGTCAAGAAGTGGTGCATCGGGAAATGTTTTTGTGTGAGTGGTTTCGAAAATGGGATTAGATTTATTATGTTTCGACCGTCCCAACCTGACATGTGCGACCACGATACCCCTTTATGGGACGGGGCTTTGTTGAGTACTTTGGTCGGTGCTATCAAAGAGGCCACATTACTAGTGGCGGGAGTGATATATGCTCACTCTCATGACGGGGTCGTACCAGGTAGGTCGAATATGCCATTTTTACGTGTTCAGGGCACACCGTTCGTCACTGCATGGATGATACCGTCGAGAGTTAGTGCTCGTAAGACGTACATCATGTGGGTTGGGTACCAATCGAGTAGAACTCTTTGTCTAGTATCGTCAGGGGAAAGGCAAAGATTGGGTACTTACCTCAGGTATGTTGTATACTGCGAGTCGTGGATGACACAAAGTTTCCCGGATCTCGTGGGTACATCATACAACCTCTGCAAAGTGTAAAACTATTCGAATAGTCATGTCCACGGTCAAGGGCAGTTGGGTGGTGCTGCTTAAACTACGTCGAGTCGTTTCCGCATAAACAAAGTGTGTGTGTGTGTGTGTGTGTGTGTGTGTGTGTGTGTGTGTGTGTGTGTGTGTGTGTTTAAAAAGGTGTTATCGGAGAAAGTTGATATGGTCAAGTTTGGTTACTTGGCATAACGGGTGAACCCGAAGTGTTCAGCCCTCAGCAAATATGTTGATATCTATAACCTGTTCTTATGTTTACCATCCAGTTCATGATGCATATCCACGCAAGTACTTGACCATGTTCATTTTGAATTAAAACTTTCTTTTTTGCAAAGTCTGCATATTACTTTATTATCGTACCAGTTGCATATCCACATCATGGGCTGCTTGCGAGTACGTTCAAAGTACTCACTGGCTTGCCAGTGGTTATGTTATTGACCAGACATGGAGGAACCGGAGTATGGAGAAGAATTCGTCATCGGAGACGGACACGGGAACTAGGATGCTTCTCAGTTAGAATGTCTGTTGGTGAAGGCTGATGGCATGGGATCCCGTTTACTACCAAGATTTCCGCTAGTAGTTGAATCGGTGTGATTGGCCTTATAGGCCCTACCTATGTGAGACTTGACCACGATGGTCATTTGTTGTATCAAACAGTAAGTTTGGATGTAGAACTCTCAATATTCAGTATATGTGTGTTCGGTGAGCATTGATCTCTGGGATCAATGAGCACGTTCATTCGGCGATCTCGACGCATAAGTCAGGGTCCCCATTGAGCTGGAATCAGAGCCATCCTGAATGTAGGAAGCCTTAGGTAGCATGAACGGTAGCCGAGACGGTTAGCACACTCAGCCCTTACACTTGAGATTTTCTACAACCTACTACCATTTCATACCAGCCACAAATTTCTAACCCTTTCCTATGAACCTTGTAGATGGCCGTCGTACCTGAGATGCTTCTGGAAACTGGCTTCCCCTACTTTTGGGAGACAGCCTCGAGAAGTGTCAAGTACGCCTCACGCTCATTTTTCTCTACCACGAGCATTGGGTCAACGCCGACACAAAGGAATATCACGTGGATGTGATAGTGAAGGCAAACGACTCACCAACTGGTTGGTTCTTTGAACGACCACATATGGTGAATCTGATATTGGTCGTGGAGACAGCAGCATGAGAGGCGCTCGTGCATCTCCGCGATATCCTTCCCGAGATGGCCAGCCAGAGGGCTACTCGTCACCTGCCTTTTGTTAAGGACGGGATTGACGGGAGCTGGACACTCAACCCATCCCGGGAAGACGGGACCCACTCAGGTTTCAGACCTACTTCAGCCTCTCCGCCGACACCTTGACTCACCTTCTGATCAAGGAATCTATGACGCTTCGCCAAGAACTACACCAAGTCAAGGAACAACTCCGCCTAGAACAGATGAAGACCCACAAGGTCAAGAAGGAAGGAGCACCCAGAGTGCATCCTGCTATTGCCTTCCGAGGAGGAATACCACCGCTCCAGGCCACTCCTATACAGAGTCGCTGTCTGCCCGTGGAAGAATACACTAATCTCCTCACCGCTTCGCCAACAAAGCAACGTCGTGATGGACCTCTTCCTTCCCCCACACCTCTGAAGGAATAAGACACCAACGAGGATGAAGACGGAGACCCTATAGTGCCTGCATTGAGACCGAGCAGTTCGCCGCTTAGTGGAGCGTCTTAGGAAAGTTAGGAGTCTCCCTGCAAAGTTGAGTCCATGTATCGGTTCATGAGAACCACGAGTATTGTGTGCTTCTTGTTCATGTTTTGATGCAAGCCACATTTCTGCCTTAGGCAGCCTGTAAGCGACTACATCACCTGCTTTAATTGAGTATTTGCATAAGATTCATCAAAACTTTTGTTTGTCTCACACACTTGCATAGTATGAAACCACCTTATCTAGGTGCGTCATCCCTTTATGCTTCCCCGACCACTTCGGAATATTGTCGTGTCTACTCCCAAACAGGATGTTTATTTCTACTCGCACCACCACCTTCAGCAACCCCAGCTCTGGCACTTCTAGCCAGCAGCCAGGAACTGGTGCGTCTGCCCAACCCGGAGATCACCTCGAGCAGCAGCAAGGCGACAATCCCCCGCCGCCGCTTCCTCCGGAGAACATAACCATGTCTGAGTTCCTCCAGGCTCTCCGAGAGGAACGTCAAGCCAGCAATGTCGCCATCCAGTAGTTGGCTCAAGTTTTAGTGAACAATCCGCCACAAAACGGAAATGGCAACAGTAGCTCCACTCTGTCTGAGTTTATGAGGACTAGCCTCCGATATTCACGGAGACAACTGAATCCCTGGATGCCGATGACTGGATCCGCACCATTGAAGACCTCCTCACGCTGGTTAAATGCACCGATGACCGCGAGAAGATCCTTTATGCTTCTCACTGTCTCGGAGGCATGGTCAGAGCTTGGTGGGACGGATTCCAAATTAGGTGGGAAGGACCAGCTATCTTATGGACTGTCTTCAAAGAAGGAATCCGCGCTGCTCACGTTCCCGTGGGATGATGACCATTAAGAAGCAGGAATTCTGAGCTCTGAGGCAAGGCAACGGGACAGTCAAGGGGTACCTGCAGAAGTTTAAGCTTTTGACAAGGTATGCACCTAAAGACGTCAACACTGAAGTCGCAAAGATGGAACGCTTCATGGAAGGACTTCAGCAGTCGCTTCAGTATCAGCTTGTTGTTTGTGAATGTCGGACCTTCTGCGATCTGGTAAACAAGGCCCTCATGCTGGAGGGTAAGCGTCCTGCGATGGATGACACTCGCAAGCGTAAGCTGATGGCCAATGGAGGTTCTACTAACCACAAGGAACGTCCGTGGCAATCTGCATCGGAAAAACCCAGCTATCAGCAGCACCAGTATAAGGCACCAACGTTCCGCCAAAACTACCAGCCCCAGCGGCATGCCAACCCCAAGCTGGCAATCAATCCACCCAACAACAGTGGGGTCAAGGCCAACATTCCAAGGCAGGTTACCTGCCTTGGATGTGGTCAGACTGGGCACTACTCCAGGCAGTGCCCCAACAAGAAGCCCGATGCACCGCGCCCCAATGCGCCTAATCAAGGTCAAGGTCATGGAGCGCCAAGCAGGAACCATGCTCCCCACAACCAGCAGTATCACAGCAGAGGACACATGAATCACATCTCGGCAGAAGAAGTCGAGGAAGACCTGGACTGCATTCTGGGTATGTTCCTCGTCAACTCCACCACCACAACAGTATTGTTTGATTGTGGTGCTTCGCATTCTTTTGTCACCCAAAAGTTTGCAGAAAAACGTGGTTTGAAGCCTACCCTCCTTAATGGACAAATGGCAGTACATACCCCGGGAGCAGTGCTAAGGACCAACCTAGGATGTAGAGGAGTCGGGATCAACATTAATGGGATAAGTCACATAGCAGATCTCATCGTCATTAAGTCGCAAGGCTTGGACGTGATCCTCGGTATGGATTGGTTGGCCAGGCAACAAAGCATACTGGACTGCGCCAAAAGGGCTATTACCATGACAAGTGACCAAGGGGTCAAAGTCAAGTATGTCCCTGAACCTACCTCCACTCAAGTTCCTCACGTCAATTGCCTATTGGAAAAAGAGTTGGACCGAGTACCAATAGTCTGCGAGTACCCGGACGTCTTTTCTGATGAGCTTCCTGGGATGCCTCCTGGCCGTGACATCGAGTTCATCATTGATCTCATGCCCGGATCAAGGCCTATCTATAAGAAGCCTTATAGGATGGGATCCGAAGAGCTAGCGGAGTTGAAGAAGCAGTTGGATGAGCAACTCAGGAAAGGATTCATCTGCCCGAGTGCATCACCTTGGGGATCACCTGTTCTATTCGTGTCCAAGAAGGATGGGACTATCAGACTCTCCATCGATTATCGTTCCCTCAATGCAGTCACGATCAAGAATAAGTACCCACTCCCCAAGATTGAAGAACTATTTAACCAGTTAAATGGTGCGGAGGTATTTTCCAAGATCGACCTTAGATCTGGATATTACCAACTGAAGATCTGACCCGAGGACATACCTAAGACGGCATTCGTGACCAGGTACGGTTTATAAGAGTGCACAGTCATGTCGTTTGGGTTCACTAATGTCCCATCATACTTCATGTACCTCATGAACAAAGTCTTCATGGAATACCTGGATAAGCTTGTCGTCGTCTTCATCGATGATATATTAATATTTTCCAAGTTCGAAGAAGAACATGAGCAGCATTTGAGGTTAGTACTGGAAAAACTTCGAGAGCATGAGCCAGAAGGCCTGCACCTTGAATGTTATGCTCAAGGAAAGGCTACCCGCCTTATATGACGAGCTAGAGAGCTTCGGGTTAGACCTAGTTGAACCAGGATTCCTAGCTAACCTCGAAGTCAAACCCACTCTGGCAGACGATATCAAAGCGGCCCGGAAGGGGCACAAGAGCATCGAAGGCATGAAGAAGAAGATCGAGGAAGGCAAGGCCCCAGAATTCTCAGTGGATGAGCAAGGAGTCGTATGGTTTGGGAAACGTTTATGCATACCCAATAAGGTTGAACTCAAGAATTTAATCTTGCAAGAGGCCCATGACATGCCCTACTCGATTCACCTTGGTGGGACCAAGATGTACAAAGACCTCCGGGAAAGGTTCTGGTGGCATGGCCTGAAGAGGGAAATAGCTTCCTATATCGCGAAGTGTGATGTGTGCAAGCGTGTCAAGGCTGAGCACCAACGACCTGCTCGACGGCTACAACCACTCCAGGTGCCCGTATGGAAGTGGGACAGAGTCGGCATGGACTTCATCACCGGTCTGTCCAAGTCGAGCAAAGGACACAACTCCATATGGGTCATTGTTGACCACCTAACCAAGGTGGCCCATTTTATTTCGGTCAACACCACTTACGATGGTAGCCAATTGGCCAGCCTGAATATCCATCATATCATGAGCCTCCATGGAGTTCCCTAGGAGATTGTATCCGACCGAGGCATGCATTTCACCTCAAGATTCTGGAAGAAGTTCTAAGAAGCTCTGGGAACCAAGCTCACCTTCAGCACCGCCTTCCATCCGCAGACGGGCGAACAGATGGAGCAAGTGAATCATATACTTGAGGTTATGCTCCACGCTTGTGTCTTAGCACATGGGAACAAATGGGAGGACTGTCTTCCATTCACTAAGTTCTCATACAACAACAACTATCAGTCCAGTCTCCAGATGGCCCCATTTGAATTACTATATGGACGGAAGTGCCGCACCCCGCTCAACTGGTCTGAAACTGGTGAAGGATTGATTTTCGGGCCAGACGTTCATCGTGAAGCAAAAGACAAGGTGCAACTTGTCAGGGAGCACCTGAAAGCGGCCAAGTTCCGACAGAAGAGCTATGCGTATTCTCACCAAAGAGAAGTGGAGTTCAACCCCGGAGACCAGGTGTACCTTCGCATCACACCTATCACGGGAACCAAGTGTTTCCACTTCAAGGGGAAACTTGCTCCAAGGTTCATTGGACCTTTTAAGATCACGGCAAGGCATGGAGAAGTTGCTTACCAGTTGGAGCTACCTCCGGAACTTTCGGGTGTGCACAACTTCTTTCACGTGTCACAACTTCGGAAGTGCCTTCGAGCGCCAAACCGTCCAGATCTTTATAAGGACATCGACCATCAAGCCATTCACCTTCAGCGAGACCTCACTTATCACGAGAGGCCGATCCGCATCCTGGACGAAGCCGAACGTTGTACCAGAAGCCGCACCATCAAATGCTTCAAGGTTCAGTGGAGCAACCACACAAAAGAAGAAGCAACATGGGAGCGTGAAGACTATCTCCGATTTGAAGTTCCGTACCTTTGTAGCACCTAGCTTAGGAATCTCGGGGACGAGATTCTTCTAAGGGGGATAGGTCCATCACACCCTGTCTTTACCTCATTTGAACTGTAGTCTCTTCAAAACCAAAGTTTATTAAAACTTTTTAAGCAAGTGTTATGAGTGCCATGATTGCCATTGTTTGTGTGTATGCCTGAATGAGTGGATCCAAAAACAATTTTTTTATAAACATGATATTTCCAAAAAAGACCTTTTTCTCATTTTTGACTATTTCAAAACCTTACTTTGGGTTTGCACTACAAGTCCCTGATTCCAAGGGAGTTACTTCACCCAAAGATGGTATTCTGATTTTAGCACTATTTTAACTCTGCAAAATCATAAAATATTTTTTTATAAAATATTTTTCTATTTTATTTGCATGTTCTTTTCTCAGGCTAGAAATTATATTTCTCGGCGGAAAATTATTTTTTACCTTATAAAAATCTAAGAAAATTTGGACATACTCAAAGACATATGTTTTCCATACATGAGATTTTCAACCCCTATTTTTGTTCAAAATATTTGAGCAAAACCTTGAAAACCTATTCTATCTATTTTGACCTTTTCTACTATTTCCGTGGGAAATACTTTCAATAAATTCCCAGAAAATTCTAGCATGCTTCCCAAGCTATATCTGATAGACATGACAAGTTTCATCTCATTCCAAGATGGTTTGGTTCACCAAATAACCCTAAAACCCTCTTTGTCAAGAATCAAGTTGCAGCAACTCTACATACAAAAGTTTGTCCAAATGGCGTGAAACTTTGGAAGAGTGCTCAGCACCACAAATGAGGAGTCCCTGCCAAAAATTGGATTTTTTGGTACTAATTTACCCACATTCCCTTTTGAAAGGATAGAACTGCCCATTTGGGGGTGATTTCAAGTGTGCACTATCAAACTTGTCCAATGGAGCTCAAATTTGGTGGAGCATCCTACTTTTGCATCAAAACCAATCCTGTTAATTTTCAGCACCAGTGGTGAAGGTTAATGATAACCCACAAGTATAAGGGAGCGCAACCGTTTTCGAGGGTAGAGTATTCAACCCATATTTGTTGATTCGACACAAGGGGAAGCTAAAGAATATTCTCGAGTATTAGCAGTTGAGTTGTCAATTCAACCACACCTGAAAGACTTAGTATCTGCAGCAAACTTTCAGTAGCAAAGTAGCGTGATAGTAACGGTAGCAGCGGTAACATTAACAATAGTGACAGCAGTAGGGGTAACAGTAGCAGCAGTGAAAGCAGTAGAGGTAAAGTAACATAGCAAGGACCAGTAGGAAAAGCTCGTAGGCATTGGATCGATGATGGATAATTATGTCGGATGACATTCATCATGTAACAGTTATAACATGGGGTGATTTGTAACTAGCTCCAGTTCGAAAATGTAATGTAGGCATGTATTCCGTATATAGTCATACGTGCTTATGGAAAAGAACTTGCATGACATCTATTGTCCATCCCTCCCGTGGCAGCGGGGTCCTAATGGAAACTAAGGGATATTAAGGTCTCCTTTTAATAGAGAACCAGAACAAAGCATTAGTACTTCGTGAATACATGAACTCCTCATACTATGGTCATCTCCGAGAGTGCTTCTGGATATTGTCACTTCGAGGTTGCCGGGTCATAACACATAGTAGGTGACTACAACTTGCAAGATAGGATCAAGAACACACATATATTGATGAAAACATAATAGGTTCAGATCTGAAATCATGGTACTCGGGCCCTAGTGACAAGCATTAAGCATAGCAAAGTAGTAGCAACATCAATCTCAGAACATAGTGGATACTAGGGATCAAACCCCATCAAAACTAACTCGATTACATGATAGATCTCATCCAACCCATCACTGTCGAGCAAGCCTACAATGAGATTACTCACGAACGGTGAAGAGCATCATGGAATTGGCGATGAAGGATGGTTGGTGATGACGACGACGATGATTTCCCCTCTCCGGAGCACAGAACGGACTCCAGATCTTCCCTCCAGAGGAAGAACAGGTGGTGGAGGCGGCTCTGTATCATAAAACGCGATGAACTCTTCTCCCTGATTTTTCCTGGGCGAGAGAGAATATATAGAGCTGGAATTGGAGGCTGCGGAGCCACGAGGGGCTCACAAGCCTGCCAGGCCCAGCCAGGGGGGGCCTCCTAGGCTTGTGAGCTCCTGGCTCCGTGTCTCCAGGTGATTCTTGCGCCAGTATTTTTTATATATTCCACAAAAAATCCTCGTAAATTTCCAGGTCATTCCGAGAACTTTTATTTCTGCGCAAAAACAACACCATGGCAATTCTGCTGAAAACAACATCAGTCCGGGTTACTTCCATTCAAATCATGCAAATTAGAGTCCAAAACAAGGGCAAAATAGTTTGGAAAAGTAGATACGATGGAGACGTATCAACTCCCCCAAGCTTAAAGCCTTGCTTGTCCTCAAGCAATTCAGTTGACAAACTGAAAGGGACAAAAGAAAAACTTTTACGAACTGTGTTTGATCTTGTTATTGTTATTATGTCTAACTCGTATTCAGATTTTCAGCAAGACCATAAGCTAACCACATAAGCAATGACATTTAGGTCTCATGGTGTACTCATATCAATGGCATAATCCACTAGCGAGAAATAATAATAAGTTTCAAATGTCAACACTTCAATCAAAACTGTCATGAAGCAATATGAACAGATGGTATCTCGCTAGCCGTTTCTAAGACCGCAAAACATAAATGCAGAGCACCTTCAAAGAGCAAGGGCTGACTGAACATTGTAATTCATGGCAAAGAAGATCCAGTCACAGTCATACTCAATATCAATTAATAGCAAAGCATAAAAATGACAGAGGTGCTCTCTAATTGGTGCCTTTTGATAAGGAGAGGATGACTCAACAGAAACATAAATAGATAGGCCCTTCGCAGAGGGAAGCAATGATTTGCAGAGGTGCCAGAGCTCAAGCTTTTAAAACAGAGATAAATAACTTTGAGTGGTATGCTCTCATTGTCAATGCGATGACCAAGAGTTTTCACCATCTTCCATGCTACACATACTATAGGCGGTTCCCAAACAGAAAAGTAAAGTTTTGACTCCCCCGCCACCGATCAATCACACTCCACGACTAGCTGAATCCTTGGGTGCCGTCCATACCAACAACAATCCACGGGGAGTTTTGTTTGCAATTATTTTTTTGATTTGAGCATGGAACTGGGCATTCCAATTACTGGCCCCTTTCTCATGAGTGATAGTGAATACACACGTATCGAGGATAACACGCCTAGCATGGAAGATAGTGACCGCCCCTTGTCACCACATGAGCGGTTCGGGCATACAAAACAGATTATTACTTGAATATTTAAAGAGTGGCACATGCAAATTTACTTGGAACGGTGGGTAGATACCGCATATAGGTAGGTATGGTGAACTCATATGGAACAACTTTGGGTTTATGGAAGTGGATGCACAAGCAGCATTCCAGCTTAGTACATGTGAAGGCTAGAAAAAGACTAGGAAGCGACCAACTAGAGAGCGACAACAGTCACCAATATGCATTGAAATTAACCAACATTGAGTGCAAGCATGAGTAGGACATAAATCACCACGAACATGAATATCATAGAGGCTATGTTGATTTTGTTTCAACTACATGCGTGAACATGTGCCAAGTCACGCCACTTGAATCATTCAAAGGAGGATACCATCATATCATAATACATCATAGTCATCTTGAAATTCATGGTTGCATCCAAGACAAACCATTATGAGCTCCTAGCTAATTAAGCATGGCATTAGAAACTATGATCTCTAAGTTGTCATTGCACACATGTTTCTCTCATAACAAAGCTGAATTAGGAACGATCAGCTAGTCATATTACAGAAACAAAATAGGTCGAGCTCATACCAGCTTTTCCAGGCTCAGTCACTTCATCTTATATCTTCATTATTGCCTTTCACTTGCACGACCGAATGATGTGAATCATAATGAGAGTGTTCCTACATCGTACTAAGCTGGAATCTGCAAGCAAACAAAGAGGAGAAGACAAAGTAATATGGCTCTTTGATGGATGAACAATGTGCATGTGAGAGCCACTAAACATTTTAACCATGGTCTTCTACCTTGACCCAAAGAAAAAGAAAACTATTTACACGGGAAAGCTCCCGACAAACAAAAGAAGAACGGGAAATCTTTTTGGGTTTTCCTTTTAGATACCTCCAAGCAAGCAGAAAAGTAAACTTACAACTAATTTTTGTTGTTTTTCTCAAATCAAACAAAAACACGAGAAGAAAGCGAGAAAAAGAAATAAACTAGCATGGATGATACAATGGCAATGTGTGAACACCGACTATCAAAGTGAAAGTGTGAGCAAGAATATAAAGTCGGTGAGAAACAGGTACTCCCCCAAGCTTAGGATTTTGGCCTAAGTTGGTTTACTCCCACGGAGGGAAGTAACCATCTTCGGGGTACTCCGGAGTGCACTGAGGGTGCCACTGCTGGGTGAGCTCCTCTGGCTCCCACTGATAAACTGGCGTCTGGTACTCGACTGGTAGCTCGAGCACGGGCGCGTGTGGTCGCGCTATGCCCCAATGTGTGTAGATGTCCGAGGGCACAATAAAGTACCTCCCTAGATGAAGATTGAACAAAGAAGGAGCAGGCAAAGTAATAGTCTCACGAGTACCCTGGCTAAATACCAAGCTATAAATCATCCTCTTATTTATATCTTTATCAAGAAAGTCATGGCAAACCATGCTATCGTAATCTAAATATCTCTCAGGAAGAAGAATCTCTTCTTCCTCGTGCAGTCTAATAGGTATCTCAAAATGTCTAGCAAGACGGGTAGCATAGATACCTCCATAATCAGCGCCTCTAGTATGGTTCGTGTTCAACCGTTGAGCCACTATAGCGCCCAAGCTATAATTTTTATCATTATAAAGAGCTTTGTGCAAAACCACAAGATCTGGGGAGCTAAGAGCCCCAGATTTCCCACGGCCAATCAAACATTTTCCCATATATAATGAGAGATACCGAAGCACGGGAAAATGTATGCTAGCAACTCTAGCGCAAGATACTCCTCTCTCCTCTCCTACATCAATAGTATCAATGAAAGCATCCAAGTCCCGTGGACGAGGTTCATAAATATCCCCAACATAAGGTAATTTGCAAACATTGCAAAAATCCTGAAGTGATATGCTCTGGTGGATATCATATAACTTGAACTCAACCATAGGAGGACTCTTCCTTGGATAGAAATTAAAGCTTTGCACGAGAATATTAGTGAGGAGGAGGTATTGTGGACACTTATCTTCAACAAATGTGGTAAGGCATGCGTTCTCCACCAAGTAATAAAAATCCTCATAAAGACAGGCGGCACATAAGAACACATCGCTTGGCAACTCGCATGCTCGAACTTCTGCAACTCGGGGGATTGGATACTTGGGTTTCTTCTTCTCATTTTCATCTTCCTTGGGGTCACGGCTTGAAGAGCCTCTTAGTAATCTCCTCATCTTTTCCTTTTTCTTTCTCAGAAAATTTCTGAAATTTTTAGTGACTCAAAAGAAAAGTGAACGAGGCTCAACAAAAATCATAGCAACTACTCCAACAAGTGCCTAGAGGCCATATCATGCATCAAAAGTACTTGGGACCAGCTAAAATTAGCATGCAAAGCTCAAGAACAGGGTCACCAAGGCAGCAAAAATACGCAACGAATAAAGTACTAGAGCAAAAACTAATTGGACCAATGGGGGAGTCACATACCAAGGAACAACTCCCCAAAACAGTTTGGTGAATGGGGCTTTGCACAAGGAGATCAGAAAATGCAGCAAGAGGAGCAAGAATATTGGTTTGAGCTGTGGAATGATTTTTTCTGGAGGAAGAAGAAGGAGATGGGAGCTGGAATAAGTGGAGGGGTGCCACGTGCTCCCCACAAGCCTGCCAGGCCCGGCCAGGGGGGGTGGCCGGGCCTCCTAGGCTTGTGGCCCACTGGTCCATCCCCCTGACTAGCTTTCTATCTCAGAAATTTTCAAAAATTCCAGAAAAATCATACTTGAATTTCAGGGCATTTGAAGAACTTTTATTTTTGGAACACTTTTCTAAGGGACGGAGAAAGCAGAAAACAGGAAAATAAAGCTAAATTTATCATTTTTCTTCTAGGCAACAGAAAGTAAAAGTTGGGAATAGAGGGTTGTGACTCCTAGATTAATCCATCTCATGGTCATCAAAAGAAATCCGTTAACGAGGTTGATCAAGTCTCCTTGACAAACCTTTTCCCAATCACATAAAACAGGAGAATTTTCGAATAATCACTAGGTTACCTCAACGGGGATGTGCATATCCCCAACAAGTAAATCATACTTCATCTTGACAGTAGGTATAGGGCATTCAAAGCTTCCAATAAGAATTGATGAAGATTTTTCAAAAGCATTGATGCAATGTACTCGATATTGTTTCTTCGGAAAGTCCACCGTGTGCTCATTACCATTAACATGGAAAGTGGCATTGGCTTTGTTGCAATCAATAACAGCCCCTGCAGTGTTTAAAAAGGGTCTTCCAAGGATGACAGCCATGGCATCATCCTCGGGAATATCCAGAATAACAAAGTCCATTAAGATAGTAACGTTAGCAACCACAACAGGCACATCCTCGCAAACGCCGATAGGAGAAGTAGTTGATTTGTCGGCCATTTGCAACGATTTTTTGGTGGGTGTCAACTTATCCAATTCAAGCCTACAATAAAGAGAGAGAGGCATAACACTAACACAAGCTCCAAGATCGCATAAAGCAGTTCTAACATAATTTCCTTTAATGGAGCAAGGTATAGTGGGCACTCCGAGATCACCTAGTTTCTTAGGAGTCCCACCCTTAAAAGTGTAGTTGGCAAGCTTGGTGGAAATCTCAACCTCAGGTATCTTCCTTTTATTAGTCGCAATATCTTTCATGTACTTAGCATAAGGAGACATTTTGAGCATATATGTCAAAAGCATTTGCAGAAAGACAGGTCTAATCATTTCAACAAAGTGCTCCAAATCCTCATCATCCTTTTTCTTGGATGGTTTGGGAGGAAAGGGCATGGGTTTCTGAACCCATGGTTCTCTTTGTTTACCATGCTTCCTAGCAATAAAGTCATTCTTATCATATCTCCTATTCTTAGGTTATGGGTTATCAAGATCAACAACAAGTTCGATCTCCACATCCTTATCATTACTAGGTTGAGCATCATCATGAACACCACTATCAATATTATCACTAGGCTCATGTTCATCACCAGATTGTGTTTCGGCATCAGAAATGGAGACATCATTTGGATTCTCGGGTGTGACAGCAACACGTTTGCTAGCATGCAAGTTCCTATCATCTTTCTATTTCTTCATATTACCAGGATGACTAGGTGCATCAGTGCTAACTCCTTGAGAATCTTATTCAATTCTCCTAGGATGGCCCTCAGGATACAAAGGTTCCTGAGTCATTCTACCATGTCTAGTGACGACTCTAACAGAATTGTCATTCAACTCATTGAGCAAGTCATTTTGAGCCTTAAGTACTTGTTCTACTTGACTAGTGACCATAGAGGCATGTTTACTCAAAAGCTTAAGATCATTGACATTTCTATCCACACAAGCACTTATATGACTAATCATACGAACATTTTGTTCCAATTGTTTGCTAACATAATCATTGAAACTTTGTTGTTTGGCAACGAAGTTATCAAATTCATCTAAGCATAAGCTAGCAGGTTTATCATAAGGAATATCACTCTCATTGAATCTACGAAGAAAATTTACCTCTACTACCTGTGGCGGGTTATCAAGACCATGTATTTCTTCGATAGGTGGTAGATTCTTAACATCTTCAGATTTAATACCTTTCTCTTGCATATATTTCTTGGCTTCTTGCATATCTTCAGGACTAAGGAATAGGATACCTATTTTGTTTGGAGTTGGCTTCGGAGGTGGTTCGGGAATATTCCAAGCATTATCGTTCCTCAAGATATTATTCAATAGAATTTCAGCTTGTTCCACAGTTCGTTCCCTGAAAACACAGGTGGTCCCTAGAAGCATCGGTTAGTCCATTATAAAAGATATCAAGTATTTCATTTTACTCAAGAGGGTGATCAGGCAAAGCATTCAGTAACTGGACAAGCCTCCCCCAATCTTGTGGGAGATTCTCTTCTTCAACTTGCTGAAAGTAATATATATCCTGCAAGGCAGCTTGTTTCTTATGGGCAGGAAAATATTTCTCAGAGAAGTACTAGATCATATCCTGGGGGCTACGCACACAACCAGGAGTAAGAGAAGTAAACCAAGTCTTAGCATCACCCTTTACTGAGAAAGGAAACAACTTAAGGACATAGTAATGGGGATTTTTTTTCCTCACCCGTGAATAGGGTGGCTATATCATTCAGCTTAGTAAGGTATGCTAGAACCGTTTCAAACTCATAACCATGAAAAGGATCAGATTCTACCAAAGTGATTAACTCAGGTTCGACAGATAATTCATAATCCTTATGAGTGACAAAGATGGGTGAAGTAGCAAACTTAGGATCGTATTTCCTTCTAGCATTTAGAGATTTTTCTTTCCACTTGCGCAATAAATTCTCAAGATCATAGCTATCCTTACAAGCAAGAAAGTCTTCAGCTACCTCTCCCTCCATAACATAACCCTCAAGTATATTAGGCAATTCATATCTAGGAGAGCTAGTTCTAACAGGTGGAACAGCAGGTTCCACTTCAATAATTTCATTAGTTTCTGAAGTATCATCACATTCAGCAGCAACTCTAGCAATTTGTGCATCAAGAAATGCACCCAGTGGCAAAGCAGTATCAAGCAAAGCACCCTCCTAAGCATCATGGATAGCAGAAGTAGCATCATCAAGCACATGCGACATATCAGAGTTTCTAGTAGGTGGTGGTGTCGCAAACTTACTCATAACTGAAGGTGAATCAAGTGCAGAGCTAGATGACAATTCTTAACCTGTCCTCGTAGTTGAGGGCAAGACTTTAGTTTTTGGATCTCTCGGATTCCTCATAGTGATCAACAGACGTAAATCCCAAGTGACTCAGAGAATAGAGCTATGCCTCCCCGGCAACGGCGCCAGAAAATAGTCTTGATAACCCACAAGTATAGGGGGACCGCAACAGTTTTCGAGGGTAGAGTATTCGACCCAAATTTGTTGATTCGACACAAGGGGAAGCCAAAGAATATTCTCGAGTATTAGCAATTGAGTTGTCAATTCAACCACACCTGAAAGACTTAGTATTTGCGGCAAAGTTTCGGTAGCAAAGTAGCATGATAGTAACGGTAGCAGCGGTAACAATAACAGTAGTGACAACAGTAGCGGTAACAGTAGCAGTAGTGACAGCAATAGCGGTAAAGTAACATAGCAAGGACCAGTAGGAAAAGCTCGTAGGCATTGGATCGGTGATGGATAATTATGTCGGATGACATTCATCATGTAACAGTTATAACATGGGGTGATTTGTAACTAGCTCTAGTTCGTCAATGTAATATAGGCATGTATTCTGTATATAGTCATACGTACTTATAGAAAAGAACTTGCATGACATGTATTGTGCATCCCTCCCGTGGCAGCGGGGTCCTAATGGTAACTAAGGGATATTAAGGTCTCCTTTTAATAGAGAACCGGAACAAAGCATTAGCACTTAGTGAATACATGAACTCTTCATACTATGGTCATCTCCGGGAGTGGTTCCGGCTATTGTCACTCCGGGGTTGCCGGGTCATAACACATAGTAGGTGACTACAACTTGCAAGATGGGATCAGGAACACAGATATATTGATGAAAACATAATAGGTTCAGATGTGTAATCACGGCACTCGGGCCCTAGTGACAAGCATTAAGCATAGCAAAGTAGTACTAACATCAATCTCAGAACATAGTGGATACTAGGGATCAAACCCCATCAAAACTAACTCGATTACATGATAGATCTCATCCAACCCATCACCGTCCAGCAAGCCTATGATGCGATTACTCACGAACAGTGAAGAGCATCATGGAATTAGCGAAGAAGGATGGTTGGTGATGACGACGATGATGATTTCCCCTCTCCGGAGCCCAGAACGGACTCCAGATCTGCCCTCGAGAGGAAGAACAGGTGGTGGCGGCGGCTCCATATCGTAAAACATGATGAACTCTTCTCCCTGATTTTTTGCCGGGCGAAAGAGAATATATAGAGGTGGAATTGGAGGTTGCGGAGCCACGAGGGGCTCACAAGCCTGCCAGGCCCGGCCGGGGGAGGGGGGCTCCTGGGCTTGTGAGCTCGTGGCTCCATGTCAACACTTGATTCTGGCGCCAGTGTTATTTATATATTCCACAAAAAATCCTGTTAAATTTTCAGGTCATTCCGAGAATTTTATTTTCTGCTCAAAAACAACACCATGGCAATTCTGCTGAAAACAACGTTAGTCCGGGTTAGTTCCATTCAAATCATGCAAATTAGAGTCCAACACAGCGGCAAAAGAGTTTGGAAAAGTAGATACGATGGAGATGTATCAGTTAACTACCCCAAACACCTGTCGAACACCTTCTGCCAATATGGTCAAATAGCACTTAACCCCCTCTACACCCACACCCTTTCCACTAAACACTTAGTGGAAGCTGCCAGCACCACTCCTCAACTGCAGACGAGTGGCCCTCTCTGGTTCCAAGCAGATGAGCCAAAATCTTCATTTTACTTTCTGGCTCAAGACTGGCAGCTCCTCTCCAAGCTCTTCCTTTGACCAGCAGTGAGACCCTTGGCTCCCAAACGGCTAAGGGGCATCTAACCCAACCCCGACACGCCAGACACATCCAAAGCACCCAGATCGCGCCACCATATCGTGGCATGCCAAAACTGCGCTCTATGCGCGCTACAGGGCACACGCGAGGCAAAGGAGGCCAACCCCGGCGAGTTCTCACTGCCCCTTGGTGTCTCTCCGCGTCTCCGACAACCCTCCTGAATCAAAAGCAGCCTCAGGGCCCCTTCTCACCCTCTCTGCTAACCAGGGCGATGCGTGCCCGCGCGCGCCAGATTCGGCCAGAAGAATGCAGCCACACAGCACACGCGCACTAAGTCCCCTCTCTCTCTCATTGAGTCTCTAGGGTCTCAAACCACGTCCACAAAACCGTGGTATCGACCCCGAGCTCTCTCTCCCTCTCCCGCAACCGTGGTGAAACAACCGTGTTGAAACCACCAGCGCACTCCCGCCCGGTGCACCGTTGTTGGCCTATAAATAGGCCTCCACCTCGCTCCAGCACCCTCACACCTATCCTCCAGAACCTCGGTCGAGGCCCCAACCACCCCATTCAAGCACAGAGAGCTCAAGTGCTCGAGATCGACCGAGGCCCCGCCACTTCGGAGCTCCGTCTATCTCGGGCTACAGGCCATCTCTCATGCTCTTCTCACCTCCTCCGTGGCCGTAGTAAGCTCAGGGAGCTTCTCCACCTCTTCCCCAAGGGTTTCCCTACCAGTAGCACCCTACTCCACCACCACCCGTAGCACCTCCGTCGCGGCCACCTTGTCGCCAGTGACCCAAAGCCTCCCCGTCATTCCTTCGGCCACCAGCAGGTAGGCGACGATGCCACGATGTAATTCCCGCCATCACCTGGGCTCGAGGGCATCGGTATCACCGTTGGTGTGCTTCCCCTCCATCTATCCAAAGGAGGAAGACGACCCCAACAAGCATGCCCCACCTGTCGGTGGCCCGTCTCTCCCCCTCTCTCCTATATCTGCTGCTGACTGCAGGGGCCCGCACGTCAAGTTTAAACCTGACGGCGCGCGCGCACCTTGGCTGCTGGCTGGCTAGCTAGCCGGTTTGCCAGTTGGGCTGGCCCAGCCACTGGCCGAGCCAGACCAGGGTTTAGCCCCTTTTTCTTTCTCTTTTTTTTTCTAATTCTAAATGATTTTTGTATATTTAAATATTTTATCAAATTTAAATATTTTTCCACCACAAATCTTCTAAAAATGTGTAGAATTTATTAGTGTTGTTGCACTATTTTTTGTAAAAACATTTATACATACCTTTAATTCAAATACCTAGTTAAAATATTTTAGCCTTTGTTATTTATATATTAAAAATTCCTTTTTGCATGAAAACCAGAGACAAATATTTCTAAAACTATAATAATGATTTATCTGAATAGGATAACATTTTTAAAATGAGTTTGTGCTATATTTCTAAATGAGCTTCTTATTTTGTTACTATTATTACGACGATACATTCCGCGTTCGACAAAGGAGTTGGACTCGAAGACCTCGAAGACCCCGGATAATTAGCTGATCAAGGCAAGCACCCCTTTGACCATGTATGAGAAAATGTTTTATGCATGGTATATTGAGTACCTTATTCCGATGCATATAGTTAAGGTTATTCGGTGCACCCCTCCATGGTGTTACCGATGGCTCCTCCGGAGCACTTGCATTGAGCATGACCTTGCCATCTATGAGGGTCATGCTGATAATATGTTGACAATTAGACAGTAGTGCTACGCATAGAAAGAGCATCTGCATGATCATGGTAACGCAGAGGTGATATCAAAGGTTTTACAAAAAACCCGTCTGGTGCCACTAATGGCCGAGGGTGATGATGTTGAGTTAGGTGACCACTTGTGAAGAAGTGATGCACCGAGAAATGTTTTGGTGTGAGTGGTTTCAGAAGTGGGATTAGATTTATGATGTGTTGACCATCCCAACCTCACATGTGCGACAACGATACCCCTTTATGGGACAGGGCTTTGTTCACTACTTTGGTCGGTGCTAGCAAAGAGGCCACATTACTAGTGGCGGGAGTGATATGTGGTCACTCTCGTGATGAGGTCATACCAGGTAGGGCGACTACGCCATTTTTACGTGTTTCGGACACACCTTTGGTCCCAACATGGATGATACAGTCTAGAGTTGGTGCTCGTAAGACGTAAATCATGTGGGTTGGGTACGAATCGAGTGGAACTCTTTGTCTAATGCGTCAGGGGAAAATCAACGATCGGTTACTTACCTCGGTTATGTTATATACCGCGAGTCGTGGATGACACAGAAGTTTCCCGGATCTCGTGGGTACAGCGTACAACCTCTCCAAAGTGTAAAACTGTTCGACTAGCCATGTCCACGATCAAGGACAGTTGGGTGGTGCTACTTAAACTACGTCCAGTTGTTTCCGCATAAACCAAGTGTGTGTGTGTGTGTGTTTAAAAAGGTGTTATCGGAGAAAGTTGATATGGTCAAGTTTGGTGACTTGGCATAATGGGTGAACCCGAAGTGTTCAGCCCTCACAAGATATGTTGATATTTGTAACCACATCTTATGTTTATCATCTAGTTCGTGATGCATATCCATGCAAGTACTTGACCATGTTCATTTTAAATTAAAACTTGCTTTCCGCAAAATCTGCATATTACTTTATTATCGTACCAATTGCATATCCACATCATGGGCTGTTTGCGAGTACATTCAAAGTACTCATTGGCTTGCCACTAGTTATGTTATTGACCAGACATGGAGGAACCGGAGTATGGAGAAGAATTCGTCATTGGAGACGGACACGCGAACTAGGACGCTTCCCAGTCAGAATGCGTGTTGGTGAAGGCAGATGGCATGGGCTCCTGTTTACTACCAAGATTTCCACTAGTAGTTGAATCGGTGTGCTTGGCCTTATAAGCCCTACCTATGTGAGACTTGACCATGATGGTCATTTGTTGTATCAAACGGTATGTTTGGATGTAAGACTGTGGATATTCAGTATATGTGTGTTCGGTGAGCATTGATCTCTGGGATCACTGAGCACATTCATTCGGCGATCTTGACTCGTAAGTCGGGGTCCCCACAAGCACATGCTCTGAAATAGAGCACGCAGAAAAAACATAAGGGCCCATGCTGTAAATTTTGAGCGCACTCACATCCATGCTCCATTATTGGGACGTCGGATTGCGCGTGTTGGTCGCTGCAAGTGGGGTCGCTAGATTGGGTGCTGTGTTTTTATGCATATCTTGGAGAATAGAGTCTTAGTGCGTCGCACTATCGGTATTATAGTCCTGTAAAAATATTAGAGCACCGAGCTACCGCGCGACTGTTGGAGATGTTGTGAGGTCACCATACTACTCTATCTTTTCTTAATTACCATGTCACATCTTATATTTTTCTTAGTTGACAAACTTAGAGCATCTCCAACACGCACGCAACGCACGGCAGGCTAAAATAGGATTTACAACGCCGAAATAGCATGTTTTTGCGTGCAGCAGAGCATTGGCTCCACCGGCCGTTGCAAAATATTGCGCGCGGGCTGTTCCAACACGCGTTGCACAAAATGGCGCACATGAACAACTGAAGAACATACAGACAATATTTGAGAAACAACATATAGATAAAGTTCAACGATACAAATAGTATAGTTCAATCGAACACCACAAACTATTCTATGATATAAATAAAAATAAATAATATATTGTGATGCAAATAAACTAGAAACTACTCTGAGTCATCCTCCTCCTCAGTGGTGTTGTTCGACGTCGATAGAAACACGTCTTCCCACTGAGGATCGTCTTCATCAAAGAACGACACTTGTCCCATGTCACATTGCAATATCGCTAGTGCCTTCACCAGCGCCTGTCCGCTCGTTCTACGTGATTATTTGCCCTCCTTTCTGCCGAGAAGGCGTTCTCATTGGCGACGTCCTGCACGTAGCGTGGGCACCACTCCGCCATGGCTTGCTCGTCCGCCTCGGCGATGAGGAGGAGGCGCTGCCGCCTATGGTGTTCCTGACGGTCCTTGCCGGTTACTAGACGCGGTGGAGGCACGAGGTCATGCGCATGCTGGCATGTCCACGCGTCGTTGATGTTCGTCTGCGAGCATGACCTTTAGAGGTGCTACGCCACCTGTCGTATGTCCCGAGACCAAGACACACGTCATCGGAGCGGGTCTACACATAGAACATGCCGGAAGTGCGGACACACATGCCACGGTAGCCAGATTTGCTCCAGAGAGGCAACGGCATGTTGGCAGTGGGGGAGTCGGCGGCGAGGCACCGGTTGTGACGAATAAGGGGGCGGCAGGGGAAGAAGGGGGCAGTAGGGTGCTCGAGTGTGCGGTTGGCCGTGTCAGGAGCGCGCATTTTGTAGACCGTGTCGGACGCTACGCGCAAAAATTGTCATGCTCCAAGCCGCTTTTTCGTGCAAGAGAGAGATCTTTTTCCACGCGCCGGAATCACCAGCGCCCGCTGGAGTGCGCGAAACCTCTCTGCACGCGCTAAAACACAGATTCCCCGTGCGCGGTATATTTAATGCCGTTATTGGAGATGCTCTTAGCATCCGTACAAGATGGAGCATTGGGAGGTGTCTTAGGCAACTCATAGTGGGGAGTATCCTATAGTAATATCATGCATATGATACTATTATATGATACTACCTTCATAGTGTATAATACCATGAACTAGTATCATATATGATCTATATTATTAACATGCAAACACATAGTAGCATAGCATTTAACATGATACGATATCTACCTATGTTACTCTAACCCTCTCTTTTCTTTAATTATTTTCCACATCAACATGTTTGCTTGTCTCAAGTGCATGATACTAGCTATGATACCCCACTATGACCAGCCTTACAAAATCATCATAGACACCTCGTCGTTGACGGAAATGTCTCCTTCCATTGAATGTGTGTCGCTAGAAATCTTGAAATAATTACAAGAATAATTGAATTACTATATTGTTTGTGCACAGACTATCACTCCATACACTTGTGTTTGGCTTGAACGGCTTAGCTCCCTACAACTTTGTTCCCCTCTACCACTACTTACACTTATCCATCCGTCCCAAGGGTGACGGTTCTGTATTATTGTACCAATTCATATCCACATCATGGGAAGGTTGCGAGTACATTCAAAGTACTCACTGGCTTGCCACTGGTTATGTTATTGACCACACGTGGAGGAACCGGAGTATGGAGAAGAATTCGTCATCGGATATGGACACGCGAACTAGGGCTCTTCCCAGTTAGAATGCCTGTTGGTGAAGGCTGATGGCATGGGCTCCCGTTTACTATTAAGATTTCCGCTAGTAGTAGAATCGGTGTGCTTGGCCTTATAGGCCCTAGCTAATGCGACTTGACCATGATGGTCATTAGTTGTATCAAACGGTATGTTTGGATGTATGACTCTCAATATTTAGTATCTGTGTGTTCAGTGAGCATTGATCCCTGGGATCACTGACCACGTTCATTCGGCGATCTCGACTCGTAAGTCCGGGTCCCCACAAGAAAATGCTCTAAACTAGAGCGCGCACACAAATCGTAAGCGCCCACGCTGTAAATTTTGAGCGCGCTCGCATCCACGCTCCATTATTGGGACGCCGGATTGCTCGCGTTGGTCGCTGCAAGTGGGTCACCAGATCGGGTGTTGTGTTTTTATGCATCTCTTGGAGAACAGAGTCTTAGTGTATCGCTCTATCGGTGTTACAGTGCTATAAAAAATTAGAGCACCGCGCTACCGCACGACTGTTGGAGATGTTGTGAGGTCACCATACTACTCTATCTTTTCTTAATTAACATGTCACATCTGATATTTTTCTTAGTTGATAACCTTAGAGCATCTCCAACATGCGCGCAACGCATGGTGGGCTATAATAGATTTTACAACGCCGGAATAGCATGTTTTTGCAGGCAGCAGAGTGTTGGTTCCACCAGCCGTTGCAAAATATTACGCGCCTGAGCCGTTCCAACACGCGTTGCAAAAATGGCACACACGAACAACAAAAGCACATACAGAGAATATTTGGGAAACAATATATAGATAAAATTCAACACTACAAATAGTATAGTTCAATCGAACACCACAAACTAGTCTATGATACAAATAAAACTAAATAAGATACTATGATGCTAATAAACTAAAAACTACTTTGAGTCATCCTCCTCCTCGGTGATGTTGTTCGACATCGACAGAAATGCGTCTTCCCACCGAGGATCATCTTCGTCAAAGAACGACACATGTCCCAGGTCACATTGCAATATCACTAGTGCCTTCACCGGCGCATGTCCGCTCGTTCCGCATGCTGATTTTCCCTCCTCTCTGCCCAGAAGCCGTTCTCGTTGGCGACATCCTACGGGAAGCATGGGCGCCACTCCGCCATGGCTTGCTGGTCTTCCTCGGTGATGAGGAGGCGGCGCTACCGCCTATGGTGTTCCTGACGCTCCTCGTCGGTTACTAGACACGGCGGAGGCACGAGGTCCTGCGCATGCTGGCATGTCCGCGTGTCGTTGAAGTTCATCTCGAGCGTGACCTCTTGAGGCGCAACGCCACCGTGTCGTATGTGCGGACGACCTCATGCACGGTCTCCAATGTCCCGAGAACAAGACACACATCACCGGAGCGGATCTACACATAGAACATGCCGGAAGTGCGGTCACAAATGCCACGGTAGACGGAGTTGCTCCAGAGAGGCAGCAGCATGTTGGCAGCGGGGGAGTCGGAGGCGGGGCAGTGGATGCGAGGAAGAAGGGGGCGGCGGGGGAAGAAGGGGGCAGCAGGGTGCTCGAGTGTGTGGTTCCGTCCCAGGCGCGCGTGTTTTGTAAAGCGCGCCAGACATTGCACGCCAGAACTGTCGTGCACCGAGCCACTTTTTCTTGCGAGAGAGAGATTTTTTTCCACGCGCAGGAATCACCAGCGCCCGCTGGAGCGCGCGAAACCTCTCCGCACACGCTAAAACACAGATTCCCCGCGCATGGTATATTTACCGCCGCTGTTGGAGACGCTCGTAGCATCCGTACAAGATGGAGCATTGGGAGGTGTCTTAGGCAACTAATAGTGGGGAGTATCATATAGTAATATCATGCATATGATACTATTATATGATACTACCTTCAGAGTGTATAATACAATGAACTAGTATCATATATGATCTAATTTATTAACATGCATAACACATAGTAGCATAGCATTTAACATGATATGATATCTACCTATGTTACTCTAACCCTCTCTTTTGTTTAATTATTTGCCACATCAGCATGTTTCCTTGTCTCAAGTGCATGATACTAGCTATGGTACCCCACTATGACCAGCCTTACAAAATCATCATAGACACCTCGTCATTGACGGAAATGTCTCCTTCCATTGAATGTGTGTCGCCAAAAATCTTCAAATAGTTACAAGAATAACTGAATTACTATATTGTTTGTGCAGAAACTCTCACTCCATGCACTTGTGTTTGGCTTGAACGGCTCATCTCCCTACAACTTTGTTCCCTCTACCACTACTTACACCTATCCATCTGTCCCAAGTGTGACGGTTCTGTTTGTGTGCCGACTCGGTGGCGGTTAGGTAGGGTTTGCATTTTCACGTGTCTTCTTCGCTAGATCTGCCCCAACCCCCTCCCATGAATCCAGCTAGGTGATCCTCCACCGTCCGGGGAGATTTCCTTTCCTCCCTAACCTTCTAGTTCACATCCTTTCGCGGGTTTTGACGGAGGGCTCGCAATCATAATACACCTGACCTACGTCCATGACATTCTTGGGCAAAAGTGGTGGGAGATGGAGAAGATGGAGGGGATGTTGAGGAACTTGAGGCTTTTAGAGGCCAAGAAAGTGGGCCTAAAAATAAACGGTAATCAGATGAAGGTAGTTGATGGGGAGAGGGCGGCAATGGGGAAACCGAAAGCTTTGGGAAAAGTCCTGTCGGAGAAGGTAGTCTCGGCGGAGGGCGTGACACAAGCTCTAGGGAGAACATGGTGCCCTCTCTGGGGTATGTGATGCCAAAAATGGGTGAGAATTTTTTCCTCTTCACTTTGCTACAAGCCTCGAGGAAGAAGAAAGCTCTGGATAGTGGTACTTGGATGCTAAACAATGACCTGGTGGTAGTGGTGGTTTTTGATGTGAATATAGCACTAGAGGAGTATGTCTTCAATAGGGTCCCTATCTGGGTGCATGTGCTCAAGCTCCCCCTTGGTAGAATGGACAGTGTGTCGGGGGAGATGATTGGGGAAAAGGTGAGAGATTTTGTGGATGTGGAGGTGGGAGAAGATGGTTTGGCGGTAGGATAATCTTTGTGAATTAAGGTCAAAATGGAAATCACAAAGCCTGTGATGAGGGGAATGGTAATTCAGATAGGGGATGATGAGCATGTCACGTGGTGTCCCTTTTAGAATGAACACCTCCCAAAATTCTGCTACATCAGTGAGGTTCTTGGGCATGAAGATAAAAATTGCTCCATCAGATTGGCAAAAGGGGGAAGAGAAGCAGTTCAGCAGCTCGCTCGAAGCTTATATACCAAGGAAGCAGTACAGCAATGAGAAGTAAAGGTGGAGTGGTGGATGTGGCAGCAGTACTAGAGGAAGATCCAATGGTTTTGGGGACAGAGATGGCAAGGCAGAAAGCAACACTCTTTCTTGGAGGAAGGAGAGTGTTGACAATGGTGCCTCGGCTCGTGGTGGTGTTAAAAGTGCGGGGAAAGAGGACGAGGTGACAAGTCCGATGAAGAAAATGGAAGCATATTCTTTGATGGGGCCATAGAAAATGCTAGAGTTTAGAATAGAAAATGACAAGATAAAGGAGACGGATACATATATATTTGAAGGCGCCCATGAAATGAACTGTGTGCAGACTCATGGAAAACTGAACAAGGGGAAGGAAGGGGTCCAGATTAAAGTGGTTAGCCAGCTGCAGCACAGCAACGACAGTGACCTCCTGTTAGGGCATATTTTATGCCTAAGTAATTTTGGTGATTGATGACAGTACCGCAAAGGACTAATCGTGTGTGTTAAGATTTCAGATAATGCATGTCGACGACACAAGACGACTCGCCCCCCTTCCATGGAACAGAAGCACGGTGTACTCTACGATTCTCTTTCTTTGAGTCATAGGAACACCGTACTATTAAGAGGGGACCCGTAGTGGAAAGGTTTGGGTGGAATCAATTTTGCATGCACACACTTTATCTCCCTTCCCCTTCCCTGCAACTTTGGAGTGGCTCCCGCCTATGGTTTATCTCCTCTAAGCAAAAAGGTCTCCCAGCGGTACTACCGCTAGGCCTAGCGGTAGTACCGCAGGAGCGGGCGGTAGAACCGCTAGCCCTAGCGGTAGTACCGCTGTGCTGGCGGTAGTACCGCCCCTGGTCAGCGGTAGTACCGCTCCGGGGACTTAGTACCGCCTTCCTAGCGGCTGTACTCTGTCGGACTTTTTTGCGAAGACTTTCTTGGCAGTGGTTGGCCCGGTAGTGCTTCTGCACTACCATGGGCCCAGCGGTAGTACTGCTGCAGCTAGCGGTAGTACCGCTGGAGTGCCAACGGTAGTACCGCTGCAGCCAGTGGTAGTACCGGTGGAGTGCTAGCGGTAGTACCACTGCAGCCAGCGGTAGTACCGCTAGGCTCGGGCTGTGAGTGGGAAAACGGTTGGATTCCCCTCCCCACTATATAAGGGATTCTTCTTGCTCTGGAACACTACCTTTGACCCTCCCAAGCTCCATTGTTGCTACCTAAGCCCAAAAGTGCCCGATCTCTCTCCCTAGACAATCGAACTTGTTGATTCTTTTGGGATTGGTTGAGAAAGCCTAGATCTACACTTCCACCAAGAGAAAAGTTGATTCCCCCACTAATCCCTTGCGGATCTTGTTACTCTTGGGTGTTTGAGCACCCTAGAAGGTTGAGGTCACCTTGGAGCCACATTCCATTGTGGTGAAGCTCCATGGTCTTGTTGGGAGCCTCCAAGCTTTGTGTGGAGTTTGCCCCAACCTTGTTTGTAAAGGTTCAGTCGCCGCCTTCAAGGGCACCTATAGTGGAATCTCGGTACCTTGCATCGTGTGAGGGCGTGAGGAGAATACGGTGGCCCTAGTGGCTTATTAGGGAGCATTGTGCCTCCACACCGCTCCAACGGAGACGTACTTCCTGTCAAAGGGAAGGAACTTCGGTAACACATCCTCGTCTTCATTGGTTCCACTTGTGGTTATCTCTAACCTTTACTTCGTGTATGCTTATGTGGTTGTGTATCTCTTACTTGTCTTAGTTGTTCTTGTTGTTAGCATCATATAGGTTCACCTCTTTGTTGCTATTTTAGTGAACCCGTATGTTGCTTACCCTAACTTGTTAAGATTAATTAAAAAGTGGTCGTTGCCTATTCACGCCCCTCTAGTCAACCATATCGATCCTTTCCATTGGTATCAGAGCCACGTCTCTTTATTAAGGGTTTAACCACCCGAAGAGTATGGAAGATGATGAGGGAGTTCCCCGTGAACAAACCGAGGGCATGGACTTGACTTCGATCACAAGGGACGAATTGAATACGGCCATGGCCGCACTCAAGACGTCCATGACGAACAAGGTCAAGACCATGCTTAAAGAGTTAATTGAGGGAATTAAAAATTCTCCCGAACCGGCATTGGTGGTTAAACCCACCAACACGGATTCAGAGAACAATTCCTTTAGGGAAACGGCTAAAGGTATGCAACCTTCCCCTCCTCTCAAAAATGATGGGAATGGGACGTATGCATCTGTTCCACCACCCTTAGTCTATGGAGGACCGGTTCCCACACCGCGTCGTATTCCTGTTGGTCCTCCTCCTAAGCTTGTAAAAGGTAATTTTGCTAACTGGGTATTTTCTATTAAGTATCATTTGAATCACAGCTCAACAAATTTGTGGAGAATCATCGAGCAAGGCTATTATCCCCATGACCCAAGCAACCTCACTCCAAGAGAAGAAGCGGACAATCAATATAATCACTCTGCTTTGTTTATTCTCCAGTTCGCAGTGCCACCTGAAGATCTTCCTCACTTGCGTCCCTTCACTTTGGCCAAGGACTGTTGGGAGCACATTATGGTGTTGTACAAGGGAAGATCAAGCATTCAATGGTCCAACTATGAAGTGGTACTTGATAAGGCCGATGAGTTTGTGATGAAGGAAGACGAGGACCCTCGTGATCTCTATCGGAGGGTGAATGCTATTGTTGTGGCACTCAAGGACCATGGGAGCAAGGATGTGGATGATACATGGGTCAAGGGCAAGTTTCTCAAAGCCATCATGCCTTTCAATAAAGCCATGTCATCTATCATTTGTCAACGACCAGATGTCCACTCCTTGTCTTCGAGTGAGGTGTTGGATGAATTCATTGCAATGTCAATCATGAACGAGACAGCTGACAATGCACTTGCTCGTGTTCGCTCAAAGACAGCTTCACCCAACCTTGCGTTAAAGGCAAAAGCAACTTTTGAAGAAGAAGAAGAGGATGAGGAAGAGGAAAGTTGCCCTGAAGACACGAAGTATGCTTATCATGAGCACATGGCTCTTGCGTCAAGGCAATTCTGGGGCAACAAGAGGAACTCAAGACCCACCTTCACCAAGAACAACTCAAGTGGGTTCAAACCCAAGCAACGAGTAAGGACATGATATAACTGTGGTAACATGAGTCACTTCATGGCCGAATGTCCCTATGAGAAAAGGGAAGACAATGGGGGCAAGCTCATTCGCAAAGACAAAACCAAGTCATTCCCAATCAAGAACAACTTTGTGAAGAAACCCCACCCAAAGGGCATGGTGGCCCTTGAAGAGTACCCTTCCGATGATGATGATGATGATGATGATATGGTGGTAACGGCAACTGTTGCTATTGCCACCCCCTCTCCCAAGAAGGTGTCTCTCTTCAACGCCCCCAACGAGAAACACATCGCCAAGTGCCTCATGGCAAAAGGTATCGATCAAGTAACCCCCATCATTAAGACCAACATCGCTACTGCTCCTTCATTGTCGAATTGTGTTGATGATAGTGATGTTGGACAACTTAATGAGCATGATCTTGACAAATTTCTGTGCACTATTAAGGGAGAATCCAAGAAGCACTTTGTTGCTCTCTTGGAACAACTGGGTGAGGCCAATGACCTCATCGAGTCTCATGAGGAGACCATCTCCGAGCTTCAGGGACAAAGTCGTGACTATGCTGATGAAATTGCTGAATTATCTATTGCACTAGAAAAGGAGCGCACTCTTCGTTTGGCTCTTGAGGAGTCACACAATGATGGCTGCGCTAAAATGGAAAAGAAACTAGATCATGATACTGTTCTTACTCGTATGCATAAGTATGAAAAGTATGCTCTTGGGGTAGGCCATGACAGACTCAAAGTGGAGTTTGACACACTTGACAAGGCTCACAAGGTCTTGAAAGGTGTTCATTTCTCTCTGAAAGAGTCTCATTATCAACTCCAAGCAAAGCTTACCAAGGAAATCTCTACTTGTCCTCCCTTTGTGTTAATTGATAATGCTTGTACAACTAACCCTTGTTGTGAGCATGTACATATTGTGGAGGAAAATGCCAAGTTAAAGGAGAAACTTGAGAAGGGCCTTGTGGCATGCATACAAGGTGAAAAGAGCCTGAACGACCTCTTGAGCAATCAAAAGGGTGTTGTAGGAAAGGAGGGACTTGGACTTACCTCCAAGTCAAAAGGAAAAAGGAGGAATAGGAACAAACGATCCCCTACCCTCATGGACATCTTTGTCAAAGAGGGCGAAGGGACTCAGGACGTGAACAGGAACAAGGTGGACGATGGTAACGTCAAGAAGGGCAAAACCATTCCTACTAACACAGCCAGCAAACCCAATCCTTCCTTTGTTTTATGTCGTGCTGGTGATGGACATGTTTATGCCAGATTTCTTGGTTCTTACTATGAGTCATGAATGGGCTATCTGGGTTCCTAAGACCCATGTCTCTAACATTAAAGGACCCATTAAAAAATGGGTACCTAAAACCAAGCCTTGATCTTTTGCAGGAGTTTGCTTCCGGTGGGGTGTCATGGTTGCTCGATAGTGGAGCAACAAATCATATGATTGGAAGCTAGGACTTAGTGGTGGATGTGCATCCCTCTCCATCTATGCCCACCCATCTCCAATTCGTCGATGCATCCTCGTCAAAGGTATTGGGATTTGGTAAGGTGGTCATCTCTCAAGAGTTATCTATTGAGAAGGTCATGCTTGTTGAGTCTCTTGCCTACAATTTACTTTCGTTTCGTCAACTTGCAATTATGGCTTTTTCCACTTTCTTTAATCTTGATACTTTGGTCCTCCTGTGGAGCAAGACTCTTAAAGTAGCCTATGTTGGATATGTCAAAAATGGTCTTTATGTGGTGAACTTCTCAAAGCGACCCACTAAGACTGCGACGTGTTTAATGGCTAAAGTTGATGTGTGCTGGCTTTGGCATCGCCGACTAGCTCGTGTCAATATGAGATCTTTGCAAAGTCTTCTCAAAGGGGACCATATTCGTGGACTAACAAATGTGAGTTTTGCTAGAGATCGTGCTTGCAGTGCCTGCATTGAAGGAAAGATTCATGAAACTGCTCATCGTCCAACGACTCTCATTTACACTAAGAGGCCATTGGAGCTCCTCCATATGGATCTTTTTGGTCCTCCATCATTTGATAGTCTTGGAGGCAGAAAGTACTGCCTGGTGATTGTTGATGACTACTCAAGATACACCTGGGTATATTTCTTCAAAAGGAAGAGTGAGACTCAACAAACTGTCATCAACTTTGCTAATGAAGCTCAACATCAACATGAAGCAAAGATCTTGATGATTAGAAATGACAACGGCACCGAGTTCAAGAACTACACCTTGGATGAGTTTCTAGGTGATGAGGGAATAAAACATCAATATTAAGCACCATATACCCCTCAACCAAATGGCGTGGCAGAAAGGAAGAACCGGACTTTGATGGATGTTGCAAGAACAATGATGGCGGAATTCAAATCTCCATATAACTTTTGGGCTGAGGCCATCAACATAGCATGTCATGCGTCCAATCGGCTCTATATCCGCAAAGTCTTGAACAAGACTCCATATGAGATTCTCACTGGAAACAAACCCAATCTCAAGTACTTCCGGGTATTCGGTTGTAAGTGTTTCATTCTCAAGAAAGGTGCACGTTTAGCTAAATTTGATTCTAGAGCACAAGAGGGCATCTTTGTTGGTTATGCTACAAACTCTCATGCTTACTGTGTCCTCAATGAGTCCACCGGACTCATTGAGGAGACGTGTAACGTGGAGTTTGATGAAAATAATGGCTCCCAAGTGGAGCAAAGTGGTCTTTGTGATGTAGGTGATGAAATTCCTCCCCAAGCCATAAGAAGAATGAGGATTGGTCAAATACTCCCCATTGAGGAACCCCTTGTGGACGAAGGAGAAGGACAATGCTCTACTCAAGTGGAGCCATCACCCCCACAAGCCCCACACGCTTCCGATGAACAAAGAGAAGACTCTCAACCAGTTGAACAAGCTCAAGGTCAAGATCAATTGCCCAACGATGTTGATGTGTCCCATGATGTTCAAGCACTTACCCAAGGTTCCGAACCTGCTCAAGATCAAGATCAAGTGCAACCGCAAGATCCAGACCAAATAAAAGCACAAGATCAAGATCAAGAGCAACCACAAGTACAAGGACAAACAAGTGAGCCTGCTCAAGTCGAAAGTAAAGATGATCAGGATACTGTCTCGCAATTCCCTTCTGCAGCACCAACAACCAGTGCCAAGGGAGGTTCAAGACGCAAGGGCAAGCAAACTAAACAAGTCGATGCTCCCCAGTTATCCAATGAAGAACTCTTGTAGCGTCGAGCAGCCAAGATTACGAACTAGCTGAGAGTCAAGTCACATCTTATGAAGAATGTACTTGGCAGTTTAAAAAAGGGAGTATCCACCCGTCAAGAGATTTGGAATTATTGTGAGCATCACGCGTTTGTTTCGTATTGTGAACCTCAACAGGTACAGGAAGCGCTCGATGATGAGGATTGGCTTATGGCCATGCATGAAGAACTCAACAACTTCGAGCATAATCAAGTCTAGGATTTAGTGCCGAGACCAAAGGAGGAACATAATGTCATCGGGACCAAATGGATTTTCCAAAACAAGCAAGATTCCAATGGGATTGTGATTCGAAACAAGGCAAGATTGGTGGCTCAAGGCTACTCCCAAGTCGAGGGTATCAACTACGGTGAAACCTTTGCCCCTGTTGCTCGTCTAGAATCCATTCGCATGCTGCTTGCATTTGCTTCTCATCATAATTTCAAATTACAGCAAATGGATGTGAAAAGTGCATTTCTTAATGGTCCTTTAAATGAGTTGGTCTATGTCAAACAACCCGCGGGATTCGAACATCCCAAGCTCCCCAATCATTTGTACAAACTTAATAAGGCACTCTATGGCCTTAAACAAGCCCCACGTGCGTGGTATGAGTATCTTACTGAGTTGTTACAAGATCGTGGGTTTGAAATTGGGAAGATAGATCCCCCTCTTCTTACTAAGAGGGTTAAAGGGGATTTGTTCATATGCCAACTATATGTTGATGATATCATTTTTGGTTCTCCTAACATTTCCTTCAATGAAGAATTTGCTGCACTAATGACCGAGAAATTTGAGATGTCCATGATGGGAGAGTTGAAGTTCTTCCTCGGATTCGAGATTAAACAAGGCCTAGAAGGGACCTTCATCAAACAAGCCAAGTACACTCAATACATGCTCAAAAGCTTCGAGCTTGAAGATGTCAAGCTGGTCAAGTTCCCCATGCCAACAAGATGCAAGCTTGACAGTGATCCCAATGGTAAAGCAGTGGATCAAAAGGTATATCGCTCCATGATTGGATCCCTCCTTTACCTTTGTGCATCTAGACTAGATATTATGTTGAGTGTAGGGATATGTGCACGGTTTCAATCCGCACCAAAAGAAAGTCATTATATGGCTGTTAAGCAAATCTTTCGATATTTGGCTCATACCCCAAACTTTGGTCTATGGTATCCCAAAGGAGCAAACTTCAACCTAGTGGGCTATTCTCACTCAGATTGGGCAGGAGATTGTGTGGAGAGAAAGTCAACTTCTGGAGGATGCCAATTCCTTGGTCGCTCACTGGTAAGTTGGTCTTCAAAGAAGAAGAATTGTGTCTCACTATCATCCACCGAAGCTGAGTATGTGGCAGCTGCAAGTTGTTGTGCACAATTGCTCTGGATGAGGCAAACTTTAAAGGATTACAGTGTCACTTGTGACAAAGTGCATCTTCTATGTGACAATCAAAGTGCTATCAAGATTTCCCTCAACCCAGTGCAACATAGCAAGACCAAGCATATTGATATTCGCCATCACTTCATTCGTGAACATATCAAGCTTGGTGATATTGAGGTTCACTTCATCCACACTGAAGATCAACTTGCAGATATTTTCAATAAGCCCCTAGATGAAGCAAGGTTCCGGGAGTTAAGACATGAGCTAAATATCATTGATTTAAGTAATGCGGATTGAAGCTAGGAACTTTGCACCTCACTATGCATTCGATCTTGTTCTAGATGTAGGCATGGACATATGGGGAGTGTTGTTCTCTCAATGAACTTTTCCTCCCCCCATTATGCATAAATTGATCAAGTCTTTCACTTTAGCCATTACCAAATGGCACTTGTGCTTCAAAGACGAGCGTTTGTCATGAACCCAAGGATAATTCTTTGCGGTGCCATACCTTTGTCTCAAACATAGGTGGCCTCGGCCACCGCCCCCACCTTTCTCACATGTGGAAGAAAGGATACAAAATGACGAGTGAGTATATCTTGCTGGTGCTATCTTCTTATTACACTGACGTGTCATTTGCCCCCGTCTTTATCATGCAATCCTATGTCTCGTTGTGCCATTTTGAGCGGTACTACCACCAGGGGTAGCGGTACTACCGCCAGGACCCCAGCGGTACTACCGCTCGGGATAGCGGTACTACCAACAGGACCCCAGCCTACCACGACCTAACTAGGGCTTGTAGGGTTGTCTCAAGGGGGAGCGATACTACCACGCGGTCAGCGGTACTACCGCTACAGGCAGCAGTACTACCGCTATAGGCAGCGGTACTACCGCGCGGTCAGCGGTACTACCGCTAGGACCCCAGCGGTACTACCGCTAGCCCGTACCCCTTGGACTATATAAAGGAGGGGGAGCCCGTTTTTCCTGCCCTCTTTCTTCTTCTCGTGGCTCTTCCTTCCCCAACCCCGAACTCCCCCTATTTGGATCTCTATCTGTGGAGCCCCTTCTCTCTGTTAAGTTGGAGGGTTTGCTCCACTCCTCCTTCCTCCACCAAGTGCCATGGACTCCGGTAAAGCTCCTCCCTTTATTCTCTTGATTGGTGTTTTCTTGTTCTAGGGTTAGGAGCATTGGTGATTTGGATCCATGACTATGGTTTTGTGCTTTGTTCTTGGATGGAACGAAGGAGATATTCTAGGGGAGTGTAGGTCCTATGATTCATTGCGTTTATATTGACATGCTCTAGGTTCTTCATGTTTTAGATCAAGCACTTTTTCTCTTATTTTGGATTAGATCTAAAACTTGAATCCTCATGTGTTTAGGGCTATGGTGGTTATTGTAGTGATTCTATGAAGTAGCCATGGCCCTCGTAAATCCAATCTAGTCGTTTCTATGGGTCTTTTTCTATTCAGATCTGAAAGTAAACCCCCTAGCGGTACTACCGCCAGGCTGGCGGTACTACCGCTAGGGGTAGCGGTACTACCGCTAGCACCCCAACGGTACTACCGCTAGGGGTAGCGGTACTACCGCCAGGAGGATATTTTTCTTCTTTTCTGTTTTCTTGGCAATGTGAGTTTACTTTTATGCCTCTGTTTGTTCATTGCCTTGACTCCTCCTCTCGCTCTTTTTCGGTGTGTGTCTTGTGTGTCACAGGTGGTTCTCATCGCTCGAATCCCCCACGGGACACCCAGCCGAAGCAGTATCACACTCCAGATGCTCCAGAGGGCTCCGCCACTTCCGGTCTGAATCCCAAAAAGAAGTCTTTCAAGAAGACAGCTCACAAGAACAAGGGGATCAACGTTCGCAATGTGCCCCCTAAGGAGTTTCTGCGGTTCCACACCCGCAATCAGTATCTAGAAGAGAAGGCTCAGATCAAGAATGTCGAGCATGTTTGGTCACGGGATCACTACATGATCTATCGCGACATCATCAAGCACTTCAAGAAGATGTTTGTTACAGTTCAGTGGATTGACTTGGCTCACCTTCAGCGGAACCCGGATTACTTTGGTGAGGCTCTCTCTTTGATTGACAAGCTTGGCATTAAGGAGATCATCACCTTCAAGCGCGACTTTGATCCAGACGTTGTGGCCCAATTCTATGTCACTGTCCACTTTTCACCTGATGACGAGCGCACCATGACTTGGATGACCGGTACTCAAAAGATGACAGGTTCCTGGTCAGAATTCATGAAGCTTCTCAAGGTCGACTTTCAGGGAGCTGACAATCCTCTTGGGTTGCGTCCTCATGCTCCATCTTCAGCTACTGCCACCCCCAAGGACAGGCTGCAGCAACTTTATGTGAAGAAAGGTGTGCTCCCCAAGCATTTGGATATCATGCATCGGATCTTTTACAACACTCTCTTTCCTTGCATTGGCAACTTTGATGAGGTGCATGGTCATATAGGTGAGATGCTTCTGCTTTGTGAGGAGGCTAAGACTAAGGAATCTGCCCTCTCGATATTTCCGATGTGATGTTCAATGATCTCTGGAACTGCATCATGAACCGCAAGGTTCCCATCTACGGGCCCTACTTGTTTTCCTATATTCGCCACAGGTGGAATGAAGTCTATCTGATCGATGAGTTCCCAATTCAGGCTGATTACTTTGTGCATGATCCTATCAAGCTCCGCATCAAAGACAAATGGGCCAACCCATCCACTTCGTCTCAGCACAAGGACACTCACACAGAGACTGGTGCTGAAAGAGGCCCCGCTTTTCAGTCCCACTCTTCTGCTATGACATCTTGGGCAGTGAAACTGAAGGATAAAATGAAGACTCTCTTTTGTATGCAGGCCAAGGGACAGTATCAGTATCATGTGGCCCAGAAGGAGAACCGTCAGAGGCACAAGCGTGTCTTGAGGACACTTGATGTTGATATCGCCAGTGGCTCAGAGGACGACATCACTCCAGAGTCTGATTGGATGCGGGCTCAAGGTTATCAGTGGTCTAATGCAGAGGAGAGGCGTCTGAGGAGGACAATGAGGAGGAGCTGGACGATCAGGATGCCACGGACGAGTCTGGGCTGATGAGGATGAGGAGTGACCACCTGTGTCATTAGGTGTGCCCCTTTTTGGTGTCTTGTGCCAAAGGGGGAGAGAGTCTAGGAGCTAGATTTGAGCTTTGCTTATGTTATCGTGTTTGCTTTGAACTTGGTTTGCTCTTATTTGCTATCTTTGCTTTGTGTGATGTGAGACTTGAACTAGTGTGAGACTTATTTCTATCATATGATGTGAGTCATATGCTCCTTAATTTTCTCTACCACTATCTTTATGTTCACATGCTATTCACTCTGCAAATCCGGTATTGTCATCAATCCACCAAAAAGGGGGAGATTGTTAGGGCATATTTTATGCCTAAGTAATTTTTGTGATTGATGACAGTACGGCAAAGGACTAATCGTGTGTGTTAAGATTTCAGATAACACATGTCAACGGCACAAGATGACTCGCCCCCCCCTTCCATGGAATAGAAGCATGGTGTACTCTACGATTCTCTCTCTTTGAGTCATAGGAACGCCGTACTATTAAGAGGGGACCCGTAGTGGAAAGGTTTTGGTGGAATCAATTTTGCACGCACACACTTTATCTCCCTTCCCCTTTCCTGCAAATTTGGAGTGGCTCCCGCCTATGGTTTATGTCCTCTAAGCAAAAAGGTCTCCCAGCGGTAGTACCGCTGTCCCTAGCGGTAATACCGCTGGAGCTGGCGGTAGTACCGCTAGCCCTAGCGGTAGTACCCCTAGTTCTGGCGGTAGTACCGCTGTGCTAGCGGTAGTACCGCCCCTGGTCAGCGGTAGTACCGCTCCGGGGACTTAGTACCGCCTTCCTAGCGGTTGTACTACGTCGGACTTTTTTGCGAAGACTTTCTTGGCGGTGGTTGGGCCGGTAGTGCTTCTGCTCTACCATGGGCCCAGCGGTAGTACCGCTGCAGCGAGCGGTAGTACCGCTGGAGTGCCAACGGTAGTACCGCTGCAACCAGCGGTACTACCACTGGAGTGCTAGTGGTAGTACTGCTACAGCGAGCGGTATTACCGCTAGGCTCGGGCTATGAGTGGGAAAACGGTTGGATTTTACCCCACACTATATAAGGGGTTCTTCTTGCTCTAGAACACTACCTTTGACCCTCCGAAGCTCCATTGTTGCTACCTAAGCTCAAAAGTGCCCGATCGCTCTCCCTAGCTAATCAAACTTGTTGATTCCTTAGGGATTGGTTGAGAAGGCCTAGATCTACACTTCCACCAAGAGAAAAGTTGATTCCCCCACCAATCCCTTGCGGATCTTGTTACTCTTAGGTGTTTGAGTACCCTAGATGTTTGAGGTCACCTCGGAGCCACATTCCATTGTGGTGAAGCGCTGTGGTCTTGTTGGGAGCCTCCAAGCTTTGTGTGGAGTTTTCCCCAACCTTGTTTGTAAAGGTTCGGTCGCCGCCTTCAAGGGCACCTATAGTGGAATCTCGGTACCTTGCATCATGTGAGGGCATGAGGAGAATACGGTGGCCCTAGTGGCTTATTGGGGAGCATTGTGCCTACACACCGCTCCAACGGAGACGTACTTCCTGTCAAACGGAAGGAACTTCGGTAACACATCCTCGTCTTCATTGGTTTCACTTGTGTTTATCTCTAACCTTTACTTCGTGTATGCTTATGTTGTTGTGTATCTCTTACTTGTCTTTGTTCTTGTTGTTAGCATCATATAGGTTGACCTCTTTGTTGCTATTTTAGTGAACCCGTATGTTGCTTACCCTAACTTGTTAAGATTAATTAAAAAGTGGTCGTTGCCTATTCACCCCCCCCTCTAGTCAACCATATCGATCCTTTCACCTCCCACAATCTCTTGGAGGAGGTGATGATATTGCCGCCAAGAAGAAGATTCTAAATCTAAGTAAATATGAGGTAGGTGCTCTCCAAAATGGAGAAAGAAATAAGCAAAAAATATGGTGCGAAGGAGAATAAAGTGGCTTGCACTTTCAAGAAGAAGGAAAGGAAATTCAGAGCCTCGACTGAAAAGTTAGGGGTGCAATTAAGGGAAAAAAGATCGGGTGGCCCTATGGAGGTTGATTAAGAGACCAAGGTGTATGTGAAGAGAGGAAAGATCGGGAGTGTGGAACACTTTGCTATTGAAGCGGGGCTGTCGTAAGAGCCCTGCAGTGACCAATGAGTATTGCGATATGGAATGGCCGGGGAGTGGGGAGCGGCCCAGCCATTTAAGGGCTTCTGGATCTGCAGAACCGAGAGGAACCCGATGTAATCTTTCTCTCTTAAACACAGATGAAGGAGGGACGGATGGAATGGTGGAGGTGGAAACTGGGTATGCTTTAACACCTAAGATGTGATCCTATCCTCATTTTTGGCACGAGAGCCTCGACGGGGATAGAAGCGCATCTCGTCATTTTGCAAGAATGGATATCGTTACAAGTACATGTACACAAGAGATGAGTATATGGAATTGGCTTACACTCGCCACAAGCTACATCAATATCACGTCAATACAATAACTTATTCAATCACCACGTAGAAGAGCAGGGTCAGACGACGGACGAAAACAAACAATAAAAGAACGACGCCCATCCTTGCTATCCCAGGCTGTCGGCCTAGAACCTATCCTATATCGATGAAGATGAAGAATAAGGAAAACTCGAAATAGTACAATCATCGTGCTCACATGAAAGTATCGCTTTACATGTACCTATAACTGTTGTTGTCGTAATTTGTGAGCCACGGGGACTCAGCAATCTCAATTCCAAAGGTATCAAGACTAGCAAAGCTTAATGGGTGAGGTATGGTTAAGTGGTGAGGCTGCAGCCAGCAACTAAGCATTTACTTGAGTGGCTAACTTACGAGTACAAGAATAAGAGGGGGTGATCTACGCATAAACAAACGTGAACTAATGATGATAAAAGGAATGATCCTGAACACATACTTCGTCAAACATAACCCCACCGTGTCCTCTTCCAGATGCAGAACTCACGAGAATATATAATCACGGTTTTGCACACAGTTGGCATATTTTAATTAAATTACTTCAAGTTATCTAGAACCGAATGTTAAACAAAGTTTCCAAATTTGCCACATAACTGATGGCACGGCTTTCCGAAAGATTTAACCCTGCGGGGGTGCTCCAACTAGTCCACCACAAACTACCACACGTTGTTCGGAAACCTCGACTATGGAAAACTCGTGATATCCTCGGAATCCTGGTGGAAAACCTCAACCCTGAGATAGCCAAAAGTATCCTCGGAATCATTCGCACAAGACGTTCGAGAAAGGTAAAACAAATCCAGCAAGGACGCCTGTCAGGTTGACGATCCGGATAGGAGCCGCGTATCTCGCTCTCAGGACACAACAAATGAGCGACGTATATAGTGGCATGATAGAAATCAACTGAGTTGCCCCGGGTTGGCAAAACACAGTGCTCTATTTAGGACTAGCACCATTAGCACTGGCCCTCCCTATATTATGTTGAGTTACTCCTCGGGCAGTGCTAACTCCCTATGCGTCAAATTAATATCAGTATTATTATGTTTGGGAAATATAGTATTGTCGGTGCACTAGAGACTTAGGTCTCCTGTGCCCCAGACATGTGCACGGGCACTAGCAGCACCCTTGGCCGCAGTAAACTAAGAGAGACGACGGGAAGATAAACCCCGGGCTCACCAAGACCACACCCCACCAAAGGTGTGAAGAACCAGCCCAGGCTACAAGGCCCCGGCAAGCCCTCCTTGTCGGGAAGACCCACAAGGCCCCGACAAGCCCTCCTTGTCGGAGAGACTCCCAAGGCCCCAGCAAGCTCTCCTTGCCGGGAAGATGTCCAAGGCTCCGTCAAGCCATCCATGCTGGGAAGATGGGTTAGGCCACATGCAAGGGCGCCAGGCCGGCAGGCTCCCTTTGTCCGCCAGGTGTCCCTCCTGCCACAGTGTCACCGACCGCCACCGCTCTAGCGCATCCCTCATGCGCCAACACAAAGCCCAGGTGTCAATACACTTGGGTACGTGTCGAAGCCACCTTGATGTTGGTCAGGGGGGATGACAAGACATTTACTACCCCTGACACCACAGTACATAGATTAGCGGTGAACCTTGTTCACTATGCAACCTGTGAGCACACTGTTGATAACCCCTTTGCCTATAAAAGGAGTCCAAAAGCTCATTTTTAGGGGTTCGGCCTTTTGGGGTCTAGACTCGATGATCACTAGCTAATTACTGTAGCAAATAACCCTACAGTAAGCACCCAATACGAACAAAGTAGGAGTAGGGTTTTACGCGCCAAGCGGCCCGAACCTGGGGAAACGACCTTGCTCGTGATGATCGCTAGTTCCGCTCTTGGCGCCACCTCTCTCCCTCCATCGAACAATCAAGGGACCCTCAGTTCTTCCCATAGGTTTCTTTTCCCTGACATCATTGGCGCTCCAGGTAGGGGGAGCTGCTGACAGCTTTTTCACGGATTCGAGCAAGCTCCGCACCAGATCTTGGGAAGTTGAGGGCACCGTCACGGTTCCCCAAAGCGGAACGCAGCGGTAGTCACTCCACTTCGTTATGGCCTCCTAATGCCTGCGCGAGCGCATGCCAAAGACGCGGAGACCCCAATCGCAATGGCGTCAGGCATATGCGCCGCTTCTGGACAATGCGTTGTTGTCGAAGGTGTGCCTGGGGGCTTCGGCGAGGCCTCTAGCGCATACTTCGCTTGACGCACCTTCGCAGAGCGATGCATAGCCGTCGAGGATACGCCAACAGATCCCGAAGCCTAGGCATGCACTCTAGCGGAAATGTTTTCCCTCATTGGAAGCGTCACGTTGCCGCTGAATATGCGCTCGGGGGCTCCGCCAGCACGGCCAGGCAAAAGAGAAAAAGAAGTTACACTCCGGCAACCCCTTTCCTATACGATAGTCAAGGACTACCGGCAAGAACCTTGTTGGTCGGGAAGTTGTCGGGAGAGTGTAACATCTTGCTTGCCAGGGATCTTAGGCCCCAACAAAAGATCTAGACGTCGCGACACAACAGATAAGTGATAGAGATTCTAGACGAAATTTTCGAGTAGATAGGTTGTTTCCTTTCTGGAAATTCCAACCTTTGTTTGAGAAACCTGAGCGGAGATGGAACCTTGTCACGATCAGTGCACCTTGGCTCTGTTTTGAACTCTTTCAACGACCTGAATGGCCACAGAGCGCCTTCACACTGTTTTGAACTTGTTCAACAGACCAAGCGGCTACACAACGCCTTATTTCGCCTCGAGCCGCGCTCGACGATCTAATGGTTGCACTGAGTGCGGCAACGAGTCTTGACGGTAACGACCCCTCCGAGGAACTACTAAGGATTCGTTCCTCAAAGCACTAGCGGCACGACCAGTCACATCAGCAAGTTTTCGGAAAACGCAAAGGATGTATCATAACAAATAAGGGGATCAGACACAAAGGAAACAACATTTCATTCATCTGTTTGAGGCAAACTCAAACATATTACATGGATGATTTTCACTACACTAACCTATGATACTGTATTTTGGTGAGGGACATGCTTGCGGAACAGAAGTTCAAGAAGACAAAAAGCGGGACGGCCCCCGGTGCATCCCAGGCTGGTTTCTCCTGGACCAGCACTGCGTAGAGGAGAACGGGGTTGGACGACAGGGCGACCGGAAGGGATGAAGAAACCGGAGCCTACGATCGCGCCTCCTCAAAGACGAGGCATCGATGCCGGCTCCGGCAAGGTAACCCCGTCGGGCAGGGGAGAGGCGTGAGCTGGCCTCGGCGGCGTGCCCGGTGGTCAGTTAGAGCTCGAGGTGTCGTGCTCCGGCTTGACGCCCCGCGATCCTGACCTACCAAGAGCGCCACTACCACCGCTGTCCTCCTCGTCGCTATCGCTCGAGGAGGGATAATCGGTGCCGCTCGAGCTCTCTTCGCAATAGCCGAGACGCACAACTGAGCGCCCATAAAACTTGACGGATAGCATATCGTCTTCCGCTAGCTTGAAGCGGAGGACATGCCCATCCTCGAGACTGTGGGCGTGGGCGAAGGCTTTCCAGCCCCGCCCGAGCAACATGGAGCGGCATTTCGTGTACTCCACGTACACCTGCATAGCACCATAGGAGCAACCGTACACCCGCAACCACAAGACGGGAGGCTTGGCGGCTTCCATCGCTCTGGCAAAGGGGCGAGGGAGATGCAGATGGCCTCGAGGAACGTCGTGTAGCTCCACAATGAACTCCAGTGTCGTCCCATCCGAGTGCCCCCCCATGAAGGATAAGTTGGCGATGGGGGAGAAGACGGGGGTGCTGGAGTAGCAACCGCGGCCCCATGCCTCTCCGGCACCTCGGGTGATCGGGCCGCCCTCCGCAGCTGTGGCCCCTAAAGCTATGGCATGATTTGAACGAGATCCTCTTGTCGCCCTAGCGTCCGATGGTGTCCACCCTCATCCCCTAGCCATGGTTAGGGGCGAGCACCACCTGAAGCTAAGGAAGATACTTCAGAAACAAGCCGGGGATGCTGAGTATTTCAGGAGTTGGATGGATGAGAAAAATCCCCTCGCAAACCTCCTAACTTATAGGCCAAGGCGCGGGGGTAGCTCTCCTCACTCCAGAAACTGCCACCCCTCTCACCCAATCACCCCTGATCACGGGCGAATAGGGAACCGCCCTGCTGCACCAATGCATGCAGGGGCGGGCCCTGCCATGACTGCGACCTTTAAGGCCACGATCGCCAGTTGCCTCACCGTTACTGCGCATGCCTCACGCATGGTAGTAATGCTTGTGAAGGTGGGACGGCCACTGTGTGCACGCCTCTCCACCTCGCGCGCTCGATGCGCGTCGTGGGGAAGAGATACTCGCAACGGCTCCAAGCGCCCTATCACAGAAGCCCGTGCACCACTTTGGGCCTGGCCCAACTACACCTCGCACGCGTGTGTGGCCCAGGCCCGGGGGCTCCTATCGGTGCACTAGAGATTGGGGTATCACGTGCCCTAGACTTGTGCACGGGCACCAGCAGCACCCTTGGCGGCAGTACACTAAGAGAGCCGACGGGAAGATAAACCCGAGGCTCGTCAAGAGCACACCCCACCAAAGGTGTGAAGAACTAGCCCAGGCTACAAGGCCTCGGCAAGCCCTCCTTGCCGGGAAGACCCACAAAGCCCCGGCAAGCCCTCCTTGCCGGGAAGACTCCCAAGGTCCCGGCAAGCTCTCCTTGTCGGGAAGATGTCAAAGGCCCCAGCAAGCCATCCTTGTCGGGAAGATGGGTTAGGCCACAGGCAAGGACGCCATGCTGGCAAGCTCCCTTCGCCCGCTAGGTGTCCCTCCTGCCACAGTGCCATCGACCGCCACCGCTCTAGCGCATCCCTCATGCGGCAGCACAAAGCCCATGTGTCAATACATTTGGGTATGTGTCGAAGCCACCTTGATGCTGGTTAGGGGGCATGACAAGGCATTTACTGCCCCTGACGCCATAGTAGAGAGATAAGCGGTGAACCCTATTCACTATGCAACCTGTGAGCACACTGTTGGTGACCCCTTTGCCTATAAAAGGAGGCCCAAAGCTCATTTCTAGGGGTTGTACCTTTTGGGGTTTAGACTCTATGATGACCAGCTAATTACTATAGCAAATAACCCTAAAGTAAGCACCCAATACGAACAAAGCTAGAGTAGGGTTTTACGCGTCAAGCGGCCCGAACCTGGGTACACGACCTTGTCGGTGCTGATCTCTAGTTCCGCTCTTGGCACCACCTCCCTCCCTTCGCCGAATGATCAAGGGACCTTAGAGCTTCCCATAGGTGTCGTTTTCCCGACAAGTACCAATGTTGGGCCTTGCGAGATGATTTTTACCCCAACCATGTTAGGAGCGCTCATTTATGGAACATAACACCGATAACCCAAACTAAGGCGGCAAAGATGGAACAAAACACCAGGCTAGAGGGCCAAGCCTTCAAACTTTTACCAAGTATATAGATGCATTAAGTTAAATAGCATTAATATGGTGATATAACAAGGAACCCAGTTTTTCACATGGAAGCAACTGCACCTCCAACTAGCAAAGCTATTAAAAGGTTGAGCAAGTGGTAACATAGCCAAAACAGTGGTTTGCTGGGTTGTGGAAAGGTTAGAGGCTTTCATGGCAATGTTGGGAGGCTGACATTTAAGTGGTAGGTAGTGAGACATAGCGAAAGAAACAAGACAACTAGCATGGCATTGATAGTAATGGTATCTAGGGAAGTGGTCATCTTGCCTATGATCCCGCTTGGAAGAAGAACAAATCCGTGAAGCAGACGAACCAACGTAGTCGAACGTATCCTCACACCCAAAGCAGTTCGGAACTCTATCGAGAAGAAGCAATCCGGAACAAGAATCAACACACAATAACACACACATATACATGACATGATGCACAATAAATATGATGCATGTCCTCTTTAATTATGGACGACACGACAAAGCAGAACAAATTTATTACTACACATTAAATGAAGCTCAATATGCAACTCGTTGCATATTGACGAAATTCCATATTTTAATTATTTAGTTCACTCCCGTTTAGGTACATGACAATATTAAATATTGTTAAACAGGGCAAGAGGTGAAGCATAAATAAACTACACTATATAGGCATTTTGAATGAGGTCGGAAACAGCATATAACATCTCCAAAACGACCTCAAAATTTAATTTCGAGATCTGTCCAGATCTGTACTAAAATATTTTATCTTTATTATACATTAACATAAAGTAGGTCATGTCATTCTACACGTCATTCTAGTCGATTTACATACATCGATCACATAAAACGGAGCTACGGTCTAAAGTATATGAGCAACACAAGATGATATGCCATGAATGCAAAATGCATGCAAATGGCACACACAACATTTTAAAACATGGATGCACAAGATATTATGGAACTACATTAATTCTAGGCAAGTTTAAATGAGGCCGAAACAACAAATAAGAATTCCAGAAATTCCCCACATGTATTTTTGAATTTGATACAGATCTGCCTAAAACACAATTTTAGAGTTGTTAAACAAGAAAATAAATGCCACCATGTTATTCTACACATTTTTTAGCCAAGTTACATATGTGAATCATTTTAATACGATGCACGGTTATTTACATATGAATTAAACCATTTAATATGGCATCTACACAAAATTAATTAAACAACACATTTAATATTTTTAACATGCACGGAAGTGGCATATTCATAATCTACATGAAATTCTACATAGTTTTCATATATAAAGAATTTTTATAGGATGCACGGATAAATAGTTATGAGCGTTTAAAAATTATGCAATTTTTTGTAATTATTAAATGCCTTGGAAATTAGCTAAATCGCAGACGCGAAAAAAATGAATCGGGCCGAATTTGGCTGAATTCGGCCAACAAAGTTGGGCGCAATATATCTATGCAGTGCACACAACGGGGAATAGGGCTGCTCACCACACGGCCACTGGGCGTGCTGAAAGGACATGGATGTTATGGTTTAGGCTTGAACAAATACAAAATAAATCTAAGATTTAATTTCTCAAGCACAAAACCTAAAACACCTATGTGCACCAATAACTTATGCTAAGCAAGATACACAACTAAGTGATAGCAAGATATATAACAAGAAACAATATGGCTATCACAAATTAAAGTGCATAAGTAAAGAGCTCGGGTATGAGATAACCGAGGCACGCGGAGACAACGATGTATCCCGAAGTTCACGCCCTTGCCTGTGCTAATCTCCATTTGGAGCGGTGTGGAGGCACAATGCTCCCCAAGGTGCCACTACGGCCACCATAATCTCCCCACGCCCTCGCACAATGCAAGATGTCGTGATTTTAGTAAGGGACCATTGAGGGCGGTCACTGAACTCGTACAAACAAGGTTGGGCAATCTCCACAACTTAATTGGAGGCTCCCAACAACACCACGAAGCTTCACCACAATGGTATATGACGTCGAGGTGACCACAAATGCTCGGGGCTATCTCTACAACTTAATTGGAGACCCAGACGCTTGCCTGGAGCTTTATGTCACATCCCTGGAACCCTAACCAAGGTTTAGCATTGTGCTCATATCTTCATTGCATTGCATCCAAGAAATTGCAACAAGATCAAAGTAAGTGGTGAAGTAAAACTCGAAAACCCTAGCCACTTCTCAAATTCAAAGAAATTCCAAACTTGTTAAAATCAATGAAGCCAAAATGGCCTCAAGAAAAGTTCAACTTTTCTGATAATTCTTGAAAGCAAATCATCAGGGAAGAAAACTATTTTTAAAACAGATTTGGCATTTTATTTAAATTCAAAAGGCCACGGAGCTCAAGTTTTAATTTGAATTCAAAAAAATTTAAGTTTTCAAAAATGTTGAAAACCTCAGGAATGGTTGGAAATATTCCAACTAATATTTCAGTGTGTTCAAAATGATTTATGAACTAATATTTGAGCCAAACCAAATAGGAATTCAAATGAGTGGATAAAACAGAAATCAAAACAAGAAAAAAATAGCAAAACACTTACATGTCGCTCACCTGGCCCAGGCCCAGCTCCCCCGTGTCGTCTTCCTCCTCGCCAGTGGGCAGCAGGAGGTGGCCGCCGCGACGCCCGGCGCCTCGACGCAGCTCCCTACTTGCCTAGACGTCTCAGTGCGCTGGCAAGGCGAGGATAACCTCCCCGAGCATGACCCTATCCATCCCCACTACCCATTCCTTCCCCTCCTCCTGTCGCCATTGACAGGAGCTCACGCTCGAGCTGCCCGAGCCCTCTAGCCACCGGTTCTTCCCTCCGAGTGCTCCATTCGCTCCGCCTCAACAAGCTGGTCGTCCCTGCCCAAGAAGAAGGTCCCCCGAGCCCTGCAACGCCCTCAGCTCCGTCGTCTTCAAGATTCGGCCGCCGGCGAGCTCCGTTGGATTCGTCACCCACAGCGCCTCCCCGAGCCGTCCGAGCTCTCCCCTGCACTCCCCGTGAGCTTGCGCTCGTTTCCCCTCTTCTTCCCTTCGGTTTCATGCACCCTAGCCACTAGACCGATGAGCCCGAGCTCCGGCCGTCGCCTCAGCTCGTCGCCGGTGACCTCCGGTCCTCCCCAGTCCTCCCTGAGGCGAGCACTGGATGAGGCCGAGCCTGGGGATCCTCCGAGTGCTCTCGGCCCTCGTTCCCGAGCACCACAGACAACTCCGGCGACTCTCCGGCAAAGATCCGCCGCGGATCTGGTCGCCGCGGGTCAGTTCCGGCAGGATCTGACCTGGCCTCGCTAATCTGCCGGTTTAAGCAATAAGCGGTCACTGATTGTGGGCCCAGTCGCAAGTCAAACGCAATCAGGGGCTGATCAGCGCGGGGTTAACCCTGTGAGGCTGACCAGTGGATCCCCCCTCTCGGGTTTGACCTGACCAGGTCGGCCGACGGCTGACGCCATGCTGACGTGGACCTGACGCAATAATTAGCTTTTCTGATTTAAAAGAATTCTAGAAAATGCCCAAAACTTCTAAAAATCATATAAATTAATCTGTAACTCCAATGGAAATAATTTATATATGAAAAAGTATCAGAAAAATCCAAGGAATCTGAATATGTCATTTTCAAACATGTTTGAAAATTTTACTGGACCAAACATGTAAAGTGATGAATAAGTTAAATTTAATAAATGCTTTGGAGTTGGAATTCGAAAATCATTTGAATTCCACTTCAAATGCTATGATCAAACATCGTTCAATCACAACCAACAACATAACATATCATTCCCATGCATGTTAGAAACAAGTTGATCTGAGCATCAGGTCGAATCAATTAAAATGGTATTTGAGAATACCTCGTTTGAAGTGATATTTGAATCTGATTCAAATCCACTTCAACCTAATAATGGTAGCTACATTAGCATACCACCTTGCATCTTCATGCCATGCTCATGCATCATTTCGTTGCATATGATTGTTATTAATTGATGTCATTTCTATCGTTAGGCTCCGCTCCTCCGGATTCCACTGAATATCCGACTGACGGATATTGTCCCTCTGCTGAACAACAGGCAAGCAACCATTTTGATCATCCCGATAAATCCCATGTTCTCGCTCCTGCACTTACTTATTGCATTAGGATCAAATGTTTCAAATGCTTTTGCCACATTAGTTGAACCCACTTCCTTTCCATGACCTGTCTTTGTCACAGTAAATAGCTGAACCTTGCAACCTAGCATACCTGGTAGATGCTTGAGCCACGATGTGCCTTATCCTGCTATGCATGCTATGCTTAGAGTTGTGTATGGTCTGTCATCTGGGTGATGAACAGAATTGTGAGAATGTGTTCAGTAAGTAAAGGTTGTGTGTTGAACCTGATTTGGTAAAGGTACCGGTGAAAGGCTATGTAGGAGTACATGGCGGGTTGTTTCATTGGAACCGTCCTTAGGAACTGAGCTCCGTGTATGTAATCCAAGAAGAGATACTACCACATGTTGGGCCCTGAAATATGACCCGCTCGACTTATTAATCGCCTAGTACTCGGTCCAGGAGTTGCAAGTAGTTTCTCGTGTTTATAGTCATGCTAGAGGTTGTGCATAGCGCTGACCTGAGAGGTGGTCTGTGATGCGGTAGGTTGTGGCACGGTGTACCAAGTGGCACCCGGATGGTGGGCTTGTGAACCCTGCGCACATCATTTGGGCCCGTGGCGGAAACCTCGGCCGGACTTCCGTGCGGGTTACCCTCAGATAGGCGACAGACCTGGACTAAGTATTAGCGTGGTTAACGGTCATGGCCGACTCCCTCGCTGGGCTTCCGCTTGAAGGTTGCCGAGGTGCATGACGTGTATATGGCGATAAGTGGCGAGAGCGTGTGTGAAGAAGTACACCCCTGCAGGGTTATAATCTATTCGAATAGCCGCGTCCGTGGATATGGACTACTTGGAGACATATGTTGTACATAGATAACTTTAATGGCTACTCATAAAATTGTTAAGATAAGCGTGAGTGTCGTGGACGGCATTTCCGTAGGGTGACAGAATGATTCCACGATGGAGTATTGTTGTGGTGTTAGTGGACTCGTGTGCGAGAAATCAAGTTGTCAAATATTATTTAAAAATGCAAGTTGTCTAGCCACGAGTCAATTGCTGGCTTTCGCATGAAACCCCACAATCCCTTATTGATACATTGCATGAGTAGATAGTTATCCTAAAGTCTTGCTGAGTACCCATGTACTCACGTTTGCTTAATAATTTGTTGCAAAGGTTGTTATTGACCCTAATGGAGGGTTCTACCTAGACATCGACAACGACGACTAGCTGGTATCCCAGCTACGATCTGGCCCTAGGGTGGGTCTGTAGTATAGTCAGGCCATGTGCCTTCTAGTTTCATCTGTCTGTACTCAGACAGTTTAATTACTTCCGCTGGCTTGTAACTTGAATGACTGTTATGATGGGTCGTGAGACCCCTTCTGTGTAATATTATGTGTGGGGCTCTTTCGAGCCTTTTAAATAAAGCTTTTATGTTTATGGTTCTGTTGTGATGCCATCGATGTATCTATACATATCGGTATGCCATGCGTACGTGTGTTTTACTTGATATGTATGGGGTTCGATTACCTAGTCGTAGGCTTTAGTAGCATTCCTTACAGGGAAATGCCCCTTTGTGATCCAACGAGCCATTGTAGTTCGCTACTGCTCCAGAGACATTGGTTGACAGGCATGTGTCCTTCTTAGCTGTTGTCTCTGTCCCCATTGGGGAAATGTCACGCGATGTAATGGAGTCCTTGTAGCCTGCTACGACTCGTCTACATTCGCTGGTGACTGACACCTGCTTTGTTGGGTCATGTATGTCTGTCCCTGTGCGGAACTGCCGCTTTGGTTTATGACTAGACATGTCGATCCGGGTTCTCTGTCAGTGGATTGCTAGCGACACAATTGCATACGCGAGTCAAAAGACGCAAACGGTCCCGGCTAAGGTAAGGCTGCAGCCGTGGGGATAACCGTGCTTGAGACCGCAAAGAGATGCGATGTGTTACAGGCTGGACTCCTATGGCTTAGGATCAGGGTCCCGACAGCGTTGGTATCAGGGCCTGACTGAATGTAGGATTACTAAGCCAAACTGGTCAAAGTTGAGTCTAGAATTTCTTTAGTTATATATAAGGGAATTGTTTGTGGAAGGGAACGTAAGACTCTTTTTCTCTTCTCAAGTTATTCTATGCTGGTCATCCTCGTCTTTTCTGTGGGAATTAAGGACTAGGTTACTCATCTTCTTCTAGGCTCGTGTTTCTAATCGGTAGATTATAACACTACTGGAAAACAGTTTTTTGCCATCTGCCTAGTTTTTGCTGTGTGCTAGCTGATGGCAAAGAGTGTCTTTGCCGTCAGCTTCAGCAAAACAGACGGCAAAGCACAGGCTGATGGCATAAAGTCTTTTTGCCATCTGTCACATCCTTGTCGTCTGCTACCGGACGGCAAAGAGTCCAAAGGCACACAACAAAGATATAGATGGGCCCACCTGACCGCAGGGTGGCTAGGTCAAACTAGAGTCGGACCTTTGCCGTCTGCTAGCGGACGACAAAGAGTCCGGAGGCATACGGCAAAGAGTCTAGACTCTTTGCCGTCCGCCGGCAGACGGCAACGCGCTAACACTGTTAACGGCTCCTCCCCCCCCCCACCCCGCCCCTCTCTCTCTTTGTAAGGGTCACCCCGCGCGCCCCTCTCTCTCTCTCCCCACCCCGCGCGCCCCTCTCTCTGTAACGGCCGCCGCCACCACCATCGCGCCGCCGCCCACGTCGCGTCGCCGCCCCAGTCGCCCCCGCCGCCGCCCCTCTCGCCCCCCCTGTCGCCCCCACCGTCGCCCCTATCTATCTCTCCCCACCTCGCCCCCGTTGTCGCTGCCCCACCACAGTCGCGCCGCCGCCCCTGGCGCCCCCGGCGCCGCCCCGCCACCCCCAACACCCCGGCTCCTCCATAGCCGCCCCTCCCGGTGAGCCCCCACACCCCCACCCCCACCCCACCCGCACTATTTTTAGTAGTTTTATTATTTTTTAGTAGTTTTTGTAGTTGTTATTGTTAGTAGTTTTAGTGGTAGATTTAGTTAGGTTATTAGTTTTAGTTAGGTTAGTTAGTTAGCTTGGTTAGTTAGGTGGAGGAGGAGAAGAGGAGAAGAGGAGGAGGAGGAGGACAAGAAGAGGAGAAGAAGAAGAGGAGTAGGAGGAGGAGGAGGAGAAGAAAAAGAAGAAGAAGAAGAAGAAGAAGAAGAAGAAGAAGAAGAAGAAGAAGAAGAAGAAGAAGAAGAAGAAGAAGAATAAGAAGAAGAGGAGAAGAAAAAAATAAGAAGGAGAAGAAGAAGAAGAAGAAGAAGAGAAGAAAAAATAAGAAGGAGAAGCAGTAAAGAAGAAGAGGAGAAGAAGAGAAGAAGAGAATAAGAAAAAAATAAGAAGGAGAAGAAGAGAAAAAAGAAGAAGAAGTTGATTTTTTATTGTTTGGTATTTAGTGGTAGCTAGATTCTTTTTTAGTTACTTAGTGGTAGATTCTGTTTTTGTTATAGTGGTAGATTATGTTTTTGTTATTTTTTTGCTGTTTGGTGCTACCTAGGTTTAGCGATAGGTTTAGTTAGCTTGGTTAGTTAGGTTAGTTAGTTAGTTACCTTAATACAAAGAATAGGAAGAAGAAGAAGAGCAGGAAGAGGAGAAGAGTAGAAGAGGAGGAGGACGAGGACGAGGAGAAGAAGAAGAAGAAGAAGAAGAAGAATAGGAGGAGGAGAAGACAAAAGTAAGAAGGAGAAGCAGAAAAGAAGAAGCAAATAAGAGAAGAAGAAGAGAAGAAGAGAAGAAGAATACCTTCTCCTCCTTCTCCTCCTCCTCCTCCTTCTCCTTCTTGATTTCTTCTTCTTCTGCTGCTCCTCCTCTTTCTTCTCCTCTATGTTATTCTCCTGACCTTATTTTCCCCAACAATGAGATAATTACCCCATTTAGCTACAAAATGGCATAAAAACCTTGGTTAGATCATGAATATTATATTCTTAACTTGTTTTCCTGTAAAATGACATAATTAGAATATTTGTGTTGATCGGGTGGATTTACATGTGATAGTTGTCTCGTCGCTGTGAGGTTTGGTGTGCGAAGACCTGCCCGTGCGTTGTACGAGCTCCGCCCCTGCATTCGTGGGTCAGTACAAATTTCATCTCCTCCTCGCCCCTTCATTTACTGTGGCTCGGTTTCCGGATGAAACTTTCTAGATTTAGGTAATTCAATTAATTTATCAGTATGCGTGACCAGTATGTGTCTCCCGTTCGAAAGGGCGACATCTATAAATATGCATGTCTTTGCATATTTATAACCGCCATCCTTTCGAATTATCCAACATTATCCATGGATAGCCCGAGTATGTGTAGATTGGGTTCGTTTTCCCGTATGCTGTGCTCTGGATCCGATGCGGAATTTCGTCAGTGCCTCCCTGTTGTTCTCGGGATGCACATCCTCTCTGTTTATTGCGGAGACGTGTATCAGGGGAACAACGAGGAGGTGCTGCCAAAATTTTGCATTGGATCTGGAGCAGAGTATGGGAAAACGAACCCAATCTACACATACTCGGGTGGGATTAGGACCTATCTTTACCTATTAGCGTGTAGGTTGCCTGGACGTAATAAAAATGGAAAACCTGATTAACCGATGAATATAAATGCTAAATTATATATAAATATATTTCTTCTGTCTTTAGTAGCTACGCAAGATGAGTGATCGTGCGTGGATGTATACCGGTCACCCTAGTCAGAAAGAGATGACGAAAGAATGGTTTGTAAAAACAAATGAATTTGTGAAAGCCGCATTTGCAAATGGCCAGGAAAGAAACTATTGCCCCTGTCCTGGATGCGACAACTATAAAAAGACGATAGAGGCTGTAATGATTAAACACCTGTAGAGGAGGGGTTTTAAGCCTAATTATACGGTGTGACATTTCATGGTGAGTCTATACAACGCACAAGAGCTGAGGTGGTCCGTCGCCGCACGGACGAGCATGGTACCGGGATCGAAGACATGGTGCAAGACTTTGATGATGCTCGGGATTCGGAAGATGAGATGGAGGAATCTGCAAAGGCCTTTTATGAAATGTTGGAGTCTTCAAAACGTCCTCTCCATGAGCACACCAAGCTCTGTCAACTGGATGCAATTGCACAAGTAATGGCCCTGAAGGCTCAGTTCATCTTGGGAAGAGAATGCTACGACGCGATGATGACACTATTTGGGCGCTTCCTACCCAAAGGCCATGTCATGCCTGCAAACCTGTACCAGTCGGACAAAATACTTTGTGTACTTAAGATGCCTATGAGAAGATAGATGCATGTGAGAAAGGATGTGTCTTATTTAGGTCGGAGTATTCACACTTGGACTATTGTCCCAATTGCGAGTCTTGCAGGTATCTTGTGGTAGACAACGGTATGGGTGAGAAGAGGCAGACCAAAATCGCAGTTAGTGTTCTTCGGTATATGCCAATCGTACCAAGACTTCAACGTCTTTTCATGGTCGAAGAGACATCCAGACAGATGACATGGCACAAATTGGGCAAAATAACCGAACTAGATGCGGATGGGAATAAGATGATGGTACACACATTGGATGAGGAAGCGTGGAAACAATTCGATGGATTCCATCAGGATAAAGCGGCTGATCCATGGAATCCTCGAGTCTACGCCGCCACGGATGGTTTTAATCCCTTCGGCATGACGGCAACCCAATACAGTTGTTGGCCTGTATTTGTCATTCCACTCAATCCCCCCCCGGCAGATTATGCAAAGAAAGAACATATTTCTGACTTTGATAATTCCAGGGCCCAATTATCCGGGGAAGAATATGAATGTGTACATGCAACCGCTTGAGGATGAATTGGAAGAAGCTTGGGACAATGGGGTCAAGACATACGATGCCACTAGAAAAGAAAACTTCAAAATGCATGTGTGGTACATGTACTCTATGCTTGACTTCCTAGCGTATGCGCTATTCTATGGATGGTGTGTGCATGGAAGGTTCCTGTGCCCCCAATGCAAGGCAGCTCTTCAGTTTCACTGGTTGCAGGAGGGTCGGAAGTATTCTTGCTTTGACTTGCGTAGACAGTTCCTGGATCCTGACCATCAGTTCAGAAAAGACAAGAAGAACTTTACCAAAGGTAAAGTTGTCAAAAACTTGGCACCACCTGCGTTCATAGGCCAACAGATCCTGGATCAGTTAAACGCCCTCGAGCCTGATCCAGAGCATCCAGGGTATTTCAAGGGGTATAATTCAAAACACGCCTGGACTCACAAGCCATGCTTCTGGGATCTACCTTACTTCAAAGACCTCCTTCTTCCACACAATATCGACATGATGCACACTGAAAAAAATATCGGAGAGGCTATTTTTGGTACATTGTTCGACATAGATGGGAAGACAAAGGATAATATTAAGGCTAGAGTCGATCAAGAGACACTATGTCATAGACCGTTACAAAACATGCGAGAAGGAAAAGGAAAGCAGAACTGGTCGAAGCCAAAGGCCTGGTTCAATCTTGGAAGGCCAGCTATGAGGGAAATTATCTTGTGGGTCAAAATGCACTTAATGTTCCCCGATGGGTATGCAGCGAATCTAAAGAGGGGAGCGAGTCTTGATAAATTAAAAATCTTTGGTCTCAAGAGTCATGATTGGCACATATGGCTAGAGCGGGTAATGTCGGTGATGTTACGTGGCTTTATTACTGAGGATGAATGGCTAGTACTGGCGGAGCTGAGCTATTTCTTCTGTGTTCTTTGTGCGAAAGAATTGTCGCCTGGCGTGGTAGAAGACATGGTGGAGTTTGCACCGGAGTTGTTGTGCAAGTTAGAGAAGATCTTTCCACCGGGCTTCTTTAATCCAATGCAGCATTTGATTTTACATCTACCGACCGAGGCAAGATTGGGTGGGCCCGTGCAAGATCGTTTGTGCTATGCAACTGAGAGGATGCAGAAGACCCTTCGAGCCAAATGTAAAAATAAGCGTAGAATTGAAGCATGGATGGCTGAGGCATTCATTACTGAGGAGGCGGCAAACTTTGTGACGGCACACTACGAAGCCAAAAATTATCATTTGCATAATCCGAAGCCTCGGCACAATGATGCAGAAACTAAAAAAGGTGGGTCCAACCTCAGCCTATTCAAAGGGAAGCTCACACAAGCCGGTGCTTCGAAACCAATAACGTTGGATGTCGAAGAATGGCGGAACATTTCGTTGTATATCTTCAACAACCTAACAGAAGTGCGGCCGTACATTGAGTGAGTTCTCGGCACATTTTCCCGTAACTTCTAATTCATTTGAACTGCTCTTATTCCCGGATATTTCAAACAGTCGTTACGTCGTCAAATTCTCGGATGGAGCGGTGATCAAAAATGATTCCGTCGAAGAGTATGAGCTTCTGTCAAAGACAGGAGGCGGCTATCCCGGTTTCATCTCTTGGTTCAAACAAACGGTAATTATCAATAATGGACCATTTAATTCTTGGTCTAACTTGCAACTAATGAAACAACCGTTTCATATTAAACTTGTAGGCTAATTCAGAGTCTATGGATGCCGAATTGAGACAAGTCGCTAATGGTTTTGACTATAAGGTCCGCTCATTTGAGAAATACAACATCAACGGGTATCTCTTTCGTACCTTTGGCAAAGAGCTATCTATGCCCGACCGAAAATCTACAAATTGTGGTGTCTCTGCTATCGGCGAAGGTGTTATCGAGTATTATGGACGAGTTGAAGCAATTTATGAACTTCAATTCTATGGTGAAAACCCACCGAACGTCGTAGTCTTCAAATGTTATTGGTTCCAGCCGAAAAAGACTAGAAGGACTCATGAACATATAGGACTAGTCGAAATCAATCCAAACACCCATTTAGATGTTCCCGATGTCTATATTACGGCTCAACAGGCGACCCAAGTTTTCTATCTACCGTGGGCATGCCAAATGGATAAGAATCTGGAAGGTTGGTACGTTGTTTATGAAGTGCCGCCACATGTCAGACCACATGTCCCAAATAAACAGGATTATGAACCTCACATTAACCGAGACACATATGATGGAGAATTCTTTCAAGAAACACGTCTTTCCAAGAAACGTTTCAAGAACCACCGTGCTTCACCCAAGAACATGGAAGTAGACAACAACAATGAATCCGACTCCAGCCCTGAGTCGGAACCAGAAGACCTGGAACTCGTAGAGGTTACTGATGCGGATGACCTGTCAATGCTTCAACGATTAAAGGAAGGCCTTTCACAACTTCACGTCGTTGAACCCGACGAGCACGTCATTCATGAAGACACGCGTGATAGTGATGATGATGATGCATTTATTGATGATGATTATTAGTTTGTAAGATTCACAACTTAAATTATATATATTTTAATCTTTATTATTCATGTACATATTATTATTCATGTCAGTTATTCAATTTTTTTATGTTGTACTAATTTCTTTTAATCTTTATCATGGCAGGTCACCAGGTGTGGAAAGATGGTGGGCGCTGGTCCATGTTGCTCGACGGGTTCTTCCCAGGCGCCCCGCACGAGGGGTGGTACTTCCCTTCCACCCCTATCTCTCCGTAGAGCCTTGGCAGACAGTCTGTCGACACCACCCGTGGGTTCTTCTTTGTCGGCGGCATTGCCCACTGGGAGAGGTGCTGGTCGGGCAGGGAAGAAGGCGAAGGGTACAGGGAGAGGTGGTGGCCGCGGAAGATCCAGGAGGACTGTTGAGCCGTCCTCGCCACCACCACCAGCTCATTCACCCGATCATAGGACTAGTATGGTCAACCTGTTTGCAGAGGGGGCTATGGGGACTCCGTTCCAGGAGCCTGTTGTTGACGGGCATTCATCCCATGAGACTCCGGTCCAGGAGCACCCTCGGGTCGAGGCGCATTCGGCCCAGGAGCAGCCGGAGGAGACTACGGTTCCGGAGGCTTCACCCGACGTGGAGAGGCCCGAATGGGAGACCTGGCAGGATCGTACCGAGTTGCCGGATTGGACCGAGGGTCCGGGTGGCTCAGCGGGCAAGGATGGTGGGGATGAGCTTACGAATAGTGAGGGCGATGTGCAGGTGGATGGGGCCACCGTGTACAAGCGTGGTAGTACACGTCTCCCGGTCGCGTCAGCTACCCGCGAGTAGAGGCCGGAGATTAAACCTGAAGGAGATAGGTAAGTACATTTACTCTTTTTTTAGCTTTTGCCTTCAAGTTTGTTCAAATATCTAATGTGTTGACCTTATCATACTCCAGGGGATGGGTACACCCCCTTGGAGTCCGCAGGCCGAACTCCATCCTTGGTGTGCTTTGCCGGACAAATTTCCCGGGGTTTGTCATGTTGCCTCGTGAGGGTCACGTTCCCACACTAGGATTTTCCTGGGAGCACTACCAGGCTGCGCAGGCCCTGCCGGAGGAGATTATAGATGGTGTCTTGTGCCACACGAGGGCCGAGATGGTGATCAAGAGCTTTTCGGTAAATTATCCTTTTACAGAATCTAAAATTAACAATATAGCTAATTATTGTACTAATCGGTGTTTTCATGTTTGATTGCAGACCTTCTATAGGTGTGAGGATGGATATGAGGAGGAGGCGGCCAGGGTTCTCGAGGCCGAGTGTAGGCGGTTACTACAGAACTTGCGCCACGAGGCTCGGCCGCAGGCTATTCGAGATTACTACACCACGCGTGGTATTAAGAAGCAGAAGAAGGATTGCCGCGGAAAGTTTTTGAAGAAGGAGAAATACATGAAGGTAATTACCTATTCTTAAGTCCTTATACGTAGTTTTCTTGATTTCATTCATAGGCGTAGCGCTGAAAATTCTTTCTAATAACTTATAGGTGCCCCCGAGATGGTGTGCGGATAAGATGGATTGTTGGGAGGCGTTGGTTGATGAGTGGTGCACAGGCAGCTGGCGAGCCGTCCACGAGAATGCGAAGGATCGGCGTAGCCAAATGGTTGGTGTGCCACATCATCAAGGCAGCGCCAACTACTTCAGTTTGGACGAAACTGGGTATGTGATTTGCTTCATGATTCATGCAATTCATTCTTGATGCTAATATTATGTTCCTCTCTTTTAGGCGCATCACAATAAGACAGAGATGACACACTTGTACGACCTTTATGGCATGGCCCATACTGCCTCGTACAAGAAGGCGAAGGCATTCTCTGAGTCTGACATGGATGATCCCAATAACTTCACCAACATATCATCCCACCAGAAGCTCGTGGCATATAGGGACGCGGGGAAGGCTACGAAAGGGGATGACTTTAACCCTAGCCAGGAACTTTTGGATCTAGAGCTGGTGATGATATCTGGTGGCGGGAGGCCCCATGGCTCGATAGCCATTGGAGATGGGATAATACGTTGTCCATTCACTCTTGCGGAGATCAAGGCGCGCCAGTCGAGCAGCTGTCCTGAGATAACGTGTCGTCCACGGCCAGTCGAACTTGCCATCGAGGTTAGTTGTACGGACTAAGAACACTTTCATCCATTTCATTATGTGTGTCACCATAGATCATTACTGTGGTAACGAGGAATGGTGTTTCCGGCTGCTCTTCAGAAAGAGAGAGCGGCAAACCAGGCTGCTCTTGAGAAAGAGAGATTGGCAAGCCAGGCTGCTCTTCAGGCTGCTCTTGATGAGAGGGACCAGACCATGACACGATTGATTGAGGAGGAGAGGGCCCGGAATGAGGCGGGTCAACGGGCCGTGTACGAGCTTTTTGTGGTATGGTTTTTTTCACAATAGCCAAATCATGTGTGTAATGTTTGTTTCATTACTAACTAATACGACCCAGTCTTCAGGGTCTGTGCGAGAAGAGCGGTCAAGTCCCTCCGCCGATGCCCGTCTTCTCTTCGATTGGCACGGTGAGTTTCATTATAAACTAGTATTAATAATTGAGTGTCATCATGCTAACTGAGACATTGCAAAATATCTTTTCTGCAGAATAACTCCCGAGCGGCATCGCACGACTCTACTCCAGGGCAACCGTCTTCAAATGAAGCCGCCGCGAGCAACCGTGGTGTTTCTCCTCCTTAATGACCACTATGGTAAGTTTCTCTTCTCCTCTTTCATATTATCCTTGCTTAAATTTTCCGAAAAAGACATAATTAGCCCATTTAGCTCCAAAATGCCATAATAAGCTCAAAATGGCATAAGAACCTTTTTTAGCTCATGAATATTATATACTTAGCTTGATTTCCTTTAAAATGGGATAATTAGCCCATTTAGCTCCAAAAAGACATAATTAGGTAATTTAGCTCCAACAAAAGGATAAGAGGAGAAGAAATAGGAAAAATGAAAAGAAAGAAGAAGAAGAAGAAGAAGAGAAGGAGAAGGAGGAGGAGGAGGAGGAGAAGGCCAAGGACCTTCTAGTCCTTCTCCTCTTCCTCCTTCTCCTCCTTCTTCTTGATTTCTTCTTCTTCTCCTCCTCCTCCTCTTTCTTCTCCTCTTTCATATTATCCTCGCTTTAATTTCCCCAACAATGACATAATTAGCCCATTTAGCTCCAAAATGCCATAATAAGCTCAAAATGGCATAAGCACCTTGGTTAGCTCATGAATATTATATACTTAGCTTGTTTTCCTCTAAAATGGGATAATTAGCCCATTTATCTCCAAAAAGGCATAATTAGGTAATTTAGCTCCAACAAAAGGAGAAGAGGAGAAGAAATAGGAAAAATGAAAAGAAAGAAGAAGAAGAAGAAGAAGAAGAAGAAGAAGAAGAAGAAAAGAAGAAGGAGAAGGAGGAGGAGGAGGAGGAGGAGAAGGCCAAGGACCTTCTAGTCCTTTTCCTCCTCCTCCTGATCCTCCTTCTCCTCCTTCTTCTTGATTTCTTCTTCTTCTCCTCCTCCTCCTCTTTCTTCTCCTCTTTCATATTATCCTTGCTTTAATTTCCCCAACAATGACATAATTAGCCCATTTAGCTCCAAAATGCCTTAATAAGCACAAAATGGCATAAGAACCTTGGTTAGCTCATGAATATTATATACTTAGCTTGTTTTCCTCTAAAATGGGATAATTAGCCCATTTACCTCCAAAAAGACATAATTAGGTAATTTAGCTCCAACAAGAGGAGAAGAAATAGGAAAAATGAAAAGAAAGAAGAAGAAGAAGAAGAAGAAGAAGAAGAAGAAGAAGAGAAGAAGGAGAAGGAGGAGGAGGAGGAGGAGAAGGCCAAGGACCTTCTAGTCCTTCTCCTCGTCCTCCTTCTCCTCCTTCTTCTTGATTTCTTATTCTTCTCCTCCTCCTCCTATTTCTTCTCCTCTTTCATATTATCCTTGCTTTAATTTCCACAACAATGACATAATTATCCCATTTAGCTCCAAAATACCATAATAAGCTCAAAATGGCAGAAGAACCTTGGTTAGCTCATGAATATTATATACTTAGCTTGTTTTCCTCTAAAATGGGATAATTAGGCCATTTAGCTCCAAAAAGACATAATTAGGTAATTTAGCTCCAACAACAGGAGAAGAAATAGGAAAATGAAAAGAAAGAAGAAGAAGAAGAAGAAGAAGAAGAAGAGAAGAAGGAGAAGGAGGAGGAGGAGGAGGAGAAGGCCAAGGACCTTCTAGTCCTTCTCCTTCTCCTCCTTCTCCTCCTTCTTCTTGATTTCTTATTCTTCTCCTCCCCCTCCTCTTTCTTCTCATCTTTCATATTGTCCTTGCTTTAATTTCCCCAACAATGACATAATTAGCCCATTTAGCTCCAAAATACCATAATAAGCTAAAAATAGCATAAGAACCTTGGTTAGCTCATGAATATTATATACTTAGCTTGTTTTCCTCTAAAATGGGATAATTAGCCCATTTAGCTCCAAAAAGAAATAATTAGGTAATTTAGCTCCAACAAGAGGAGAAGAGGAGAAGAAATAGGAAAAATGAAAAGAAAGAAAGAAGAAGAAGAAGAAGAAGAGAAGAAGGAGAAGGAGGAGGAGGAGGAGGAGGAGAAGGAGAAGGCCAAGGACCTTCTAGTCCTTCTCCTCCTCCTCCTTCTCCTCCTTCTCCTCCTTCTTCTTGATTTCTTCTTCTTCTCGTCCTCCTCCTGTTTCTTCTCCTCTTTCATATTATCCTTGCTTTAATTTCCCCAACAATGACATAATTAGCCCATTTAGCTCCAAAATGCCATAATAATCTAAAAATGGCATAAGAACCTTGGTTAGCTCATGAATATTATATTCTTAGCTTGTTTTCCGCTAAAAATGACATAATTAGCTGAAAAACATCATATTTTGTTCTTCTTCTGACTTTCTTATTCACATTTTTGCAGATTGGATATACTACATGCATGGAAGCTGGCATTCATGGAGTTGAACAATGTCGATGGATGAACTTTATATGTATATCATCTAGTTTTCATTTGAGTTGATGAACAATGTCGAACTATATGTATATGTATATATGGATAAACAGTGCAATACTTTGTATGTTGGTTCTTTCAATATATGGGGATGTAGATTGATTTATATGTATCTCATATATGTGTGGTGAATTATATATATGTGTTGGCAAGTATATGTGTGGTGAACTATATATCATATATGTGTGGTGAATTATATAAATGTGATGTCAAATATATATATATATATATATGTGTGTGTGTGTGTGTGTGTGTGTGTGTGTGTGTGCTGTGAAATAATATAAAACAAAAAAATAGGTCCTATATGGGCTCTTTGCCGTCTGCCAGCTAATGGCAAAGACCTGTGCCATCAGCTGGGAGATGGCAAAGGTGCCACATGGCACCCAGCTGTGCATCCTGGGGTGTCTATATAGGCTCTTTGCCGTCTGCCTCCTGGGTGGGTAGACGGCAAAGAAGGGGCATAGAGGAGGGGGGAGGAGGAGGCAGACGGCAAAGAGTGGAGGGGGGAGGAGGAGGCAGACGGCAAAGAGTGGAGGGGGGAGGAGGTGGAGGCAGACAACAAAGAATAAGGGGGAGGCAGACGGCAAAGAATAAGGGGGAGGCAGACGGCAAAGAATTAGGGGGAGGCAGACGACAAAGCCTCCGTTAACCCCTAACGGAGGCAACGCCTGTCGGCTGCCGTCTCGAGCACTTCGCCGACTGCTCCTAAGGAAAGCTGACGGCAAAGAGCTTTGCCGTCCGCTTTGGGGAGACAGACGGCAAAGAAGGTCCTATGCCGTCGTAGGCTGACACAGAAATTTTGCCGGCCGTGAGATTCTTTGCCGTCTGTGGTTTTCTCTTTGCCGTCCGGGATTTAGTCTTTGCCGTCTATGATGGCAGACGACAAAGAAGCTAATTCCTGTAGTGTAGGACTACGGGTCGAGAGTTATTTTGGGTTTCTTTTATCCCTAGGTAAAGGAAGTAAGTTTGATGATCAGAGAATTGAACTTGATAGTTGAGTGGTTGCGCTATTCTATTTTTTGGGTTGTCTCAAAATTGTTTTTGAGCATTTACAGCCGTTATGCTGCCCAATTTTGCATTCAGAGCTCTAATGCTTTTGCATTACTCTCTATTTTCATATGCCTGGCCGTCCGTCTCGTCAGGTGGTTTGTCTGACTAGATGCATTGATGTGCCGGGTCATATGGCCATGCTGGTCATGGTGATGTCGGTGTGCGGTTACCGCTGGTACCCAGAGTACACAGTGGAGGAACAGTACCGAGACTTCAACCAGAGCCAGTATATCTGCACTATTAGGGTATTCCCAGATTACCCTAGAGCTGAGGAGCCAATCCATTGGTCTTATGGGTTGGGAGTCACTATTGACATGGCAGTACAAGATGTTGCCTATTCAATGCTGACCATCATGAGGGCTAGACATGCACTACTGCAGAATTCAGACTTCTGCTATGTTCCTGCCTCTCAGCCACGTGTAGAAGGATACCTCAGCAGGGTCTATTTTGATTCCTCTATGGAGGATCCGCTACTGCAGTCCACTGCTGAGATGCTAGAAAATAGAGGCAGGGATGCTCGTGCCCTCCGCATGGAGCTTTATGCTACACGTGCCCGTCTGTGGACGGCTTTGACGCAGCTGGCACCGGTAGTCCAGACAGGGTATGGAGATATGGAGATGCTGAACCCTGTTAGGACCCATCTTCCGGCTCATGTTGACTGGCCTGCTATAGGAGGAGTCACCCCTCTTCGGGGACCCCTACTGTCGTGGTTTTGTCACGGCAGATGTCCTCGTGAAAGGACTAAGTATTGGAGCCATCGCACTTTGGTGGCGACTCAAAGAGGTTGGACGGGAGTGAGACGACAATTTATCCAGGTTTGGCCCCTCGAGAGGAGGTAAAGGCTACGTCCTGCTTTGAGTTGTATTGATGGAGTTTCGATTACAAGGAGGGCGTAACTCGCCAGACCTAGTACTCGATGATTTCTGACCTGCCCTCTTCTTCCCTGGGACTCGCCTTTATATACAGGTCGAGTCCCTAGGGTTTACAAGGGTACTTTCCTTTCTACAAACCGTGTCTCTTACGATCTCTAAGTCGCCATCTTTCCAAAACTTGGAAACCTTCCGGTGGTTGTAAACCGCCATACAACCTTCGGTCTTGCCAGGCCAAGGCCCGAACCATGCTTAGATGAATCGCCAGATTTGGTGACCCGGCCCAACTAGGGCAGGTTATCAATAGATAATATCCCCAACATTAGGCCCCAGATTGACTTGAATTTTCTTCACGCCAATACCCTTAGTCAATTAAGGGCGATTCATTTTTCATCCTCCTTTATACGCCATGAACTTAACCCGCCATCTGTCGCGGAAAAACTTAAGTCGCCACACCATTTCTCGTTGGTACCTTCTTATCCCTTGAATTCCGGAAAAGATAATGACGCAATCCCAAGTGATCCTTCGGTATCGCTATCCCAAAATTTTCGGAGCGTCATCATGGCGAATCTTTATCCTTTGGTGGTTCCCGCTCGAGGCGCCTTGATTCCAGCGCCTGCCCTATCAAATAGGTGGGGAGGAAGGACTGGGGGCATTCCACCCACCAGTCTTGTCGCCCTTCTCCCCATTATCACAGCGAAACCCTCATCGTCTTCCGAGAGCTCTGCCACTAACCGCGGCCCTCGCCGTCATCCGAAAGTTTTGGTGCCGCCCGAGGTTCTTGTCGCCGCTAAGCAGTTCGCCGCGGCTGAGCAATTCGCCGTCACCAACCGTTTCGTCGTCGTCGAACACCTCGTCGTCGCCGAACACTTTGCCGCCGCCGAATACTTCGACGCCGCCTGAGGTTTCCGCACTCGTCCGAGGTTTCTGCGCCCGTCCGGAAGCCTTCGTCGCCGTCGACCATCTCCAGCCAAATCCACCAGGTTAGGTTTCCAATGAGCAGATCCCAATCTCCTTTCGAAGTTCATCACTGCCACATTACTTGGCGCTTCCCGAATAATTGTTACCTGTTCCTGATTAGTCGATGGCGTTGATGACGAGAAAATCAATGTCTTTGATACTTTTGCCTGCCCGCTCTTGATTTGCACACTTAGAGTAGGACTTCACCAAATCAATAGTAGTATCCCATCTTAGTCGTAGGTTGCCATATCCGGTCATTTTCCACGTTTATTTTCGTCTGTCCAGTAGATCCATAATCTACCGCTTTGTTATGCGAAAACTGTTTGTACTCTTCATACTTCGCCATTTTTTGGATAAATACCTCTGATGCCTTGAAACACCACTCCCTTAAGTAGCCAAAGTTTTCGTAAGTCGCCCTAGCAACCTGACCCGGGCCTTCATTGGCGGATCAAAAAAATTCCTCAGCTAGTGGACAAATTACTTGGCGAGTCAAATGAAAACGTTTCACCTCTCACCGTAGATGTTTTGACGTGTCAATTCACCCGTACTTTATCCCTTTGTAGCATGGGCGCCGTCTTCAAAAGTGACTGGCTCCCTACCAAGGTTAATGACGCCATACTAGCGGATTATGTGAAAACGGGAAACTTGGACCCTCGGGATGTTATCGGTTGGCGCACCGGGTTCGGAGAAGAAATCCCCAATCCCAAAGAAGGGGAAATAGTTGTTTTCGTTGAACACCTTGTGCGGGGTTTTAAGCCGCCAGGATCAAAGTTGCTCAGAGACGCCATGGCTTTCATGAATGTCCGCCTCCAGGATCTAGGGCCCAATTCGATAAGCAACTTATGCCAGTTCCAGGTGTTTTGTGAGGCTTACCTGCGGATGGAACCCTCACTTCCCCTATTCTGGTATTTCTTCCACTTAAATTGCCAAACAGAATTTCACAATGGCCCCAGCCTGGAGCTCGGCGGTGTAAATGTTCAGCGCCGCAGGGATAGCCCATTTCCGTCACTCGCCATGCCAAGCCATCCCAAAGGTTGGGGCGAGTTTTGGTTCTATTGTCAGGAAACCTCGCCTGTAGGTGAAAACAAACTTCTGGGTTATAGGGAAGATCGCCTTCCAACGAATTTCAAGGTCCCGGACAAGCTCACCGAGGAGGAGGAGTCAGGTTTTATTCCAGTATTGTCCGAGTTAAGATCTTTGACAAACAACGGCCTTACTGGAGTTGACTTCATCCGCTGTTGGGTCAAATGGCGCATCCTCCCTTTAAGTCGCCGGGACGGGTTAATGTGTGAATTCGACGGCATTCTAGATCATCCTCAGTGTAACTTCCACACGGCTCTAACGGAAAATGACATTGTCACCATCATTAAGAAGCTGACTGGCGAGCCCGCGGGAAAATGCGGCCAAATAGGTCTCAAACCTTTCTGCAAGATTAACCCGACACCTAAGGTAAAAAACTTTAACCCGCCTTTTTTGTTTTCCTTCTTATGTCTCGTTCGAACTATGGCCTCTTATATACTATGCCATTTCAGAAAGGTGATAAATTTTGGTCCAAGAGGCCGAAGAAGTCAGCCATGAAGCAAGCTAGGCCGCCTCCAAAGAAGAAATCCAAGGGCAAGGGCAAAGCTGCTGTGACCGAACCATCCGAGGCCGATGAATCCCAAGTCAACGACGCACCTTCGGAGGTAAAGACATATCCTCTCTTAACTCGCCATCCATTACTGATAACTTTTGTATTTATACCTCTGCATCTCTTGAATAGAATGAAGACAATGAAAGCCAAGAGGATTCCGTAGAGGTAATTTTTGTTTCTTCCTATTCATATCCTTCTCCACCTAAGCCGGCCAGGCGAATTTGTGGGAAAGTTCCCTTCTCACACCCAAATGCTTGTTTGGACCCAAATTTTCTTCTGAAGAAAGCACAACACACTTCAAATCGGAAGACCCGAAGTCATTCCGGCGATCTGGTGTCCGGTTTACCAACAAGGAACAAGAAAAGGCCAAATGAGGTATCCTTTAACGACACTTTTTTATGTCTCTTTGGATCGTATTTGTAACCTGCTTATATCTTCAAAGTACAATTCATGCAGAGTTCTCCTCCTACATCTAGCGACTCAGTAATGTCGGCACTTCAGCCGATGATCCGTGTCCCTGGGTAAGTCTTTTGATAATATTTACTTTTAATCTGATGGTGATAAATTTTCAGTCCTTTAACCGCACCCCCTGCTCCTTTGAGGGCACAGGCGAAGAAAAGAAAAACTAGCGGGTCAACTCCCATCATAATCTCGGAGCCTACCAAAAAGTCGGCGCCGATCCAAGATAACCCGGACCAAGATAAGCCTGAAGATCAAATGGATCTCCCTAGCTCTCCCAAGGAAACAATGGATGCCCCCAAGCCGCCAAGTCCATTGACAACAGCAGATGACCCGGACGCTGTAATTATCACTGGTACTAGCTTCTCTAAACCGGCCACAGCGGTTTTATCGAAGCACGTATCATCATCATCTCAAACTGTTCCTTAGTATGAACTCTCCAAGGCAAAGCTCTCTCAGTATGAACATTTGGAATTCAAAGAACTTTGCTCTGGTTTTGCAAGTCGCCTAGAGGCGAGTTATGAGATGGAGAAAAGCCTGCTTCGGATGCTGAAAAACAAACATGAGGTAAGTTTTGTTGTATACTATATTATCCCCGTTAACCCCCAAGGGCCGGGTCATCAGTAAAAAGATGACCCGGGTCTTGATGACTTAAAAACTTTCGACCAGTAACCCCCAAGGGCCGGGTCATGAGTAAAAAGATGAGCCGGGTCTTGATGACTTGAAAAACTTTCGACCAGTAACCCCCAAGGGGCGGTTCATTAGTAAAAAGATGAGCTGGGTCTTGATGACTTAAAAAACTTTCGACCAGTAACCCCCAAGGGCCGGGTCATCAGCAAAAAGATGAGCCGGGTCTTGATGCTGTATAATTTTGTCTGAAAAAAAATTATACATTAGCCCCCAAGTGTCAGGGATGTTGCTTGCAATAGTTCTGAGACTTGCCCATTAACCATATGCTTCAACAGGAATCTCTTATCCAGACTGAATCAGCACTTGGCGACTTGAAGAAAAGCTTATCTGATCAGCAGGATGCCCGGGCCAAATCAGAGGAGAAGTATCAACTGGTATTAGGTGAGATGGAAAAGCTAAAAGCCGATTTAAAAAGGGCTCAAGCTGACCAAGATGCTTCAACAAAGCGAGCAGAAAAGGCTGAAGCCAAGCTGGTTACTGTGCAACAAGAGCTGTCCGGTTAAAACGACATATCTCAAACATGGAGCAACCCATCTTTGGTAAAATACTAACTCTTGACCTTTTTAAACAAATAACTCTTATCTGAGTCGCTGATTATCATTACCCCTTATACAGGTTCGAGAGCCTCCAACCTTCAAGATGATTGCGTCCTGACGCTGAAGGCGATTTACGCGCTGACAGAGCAGCTTTATACCAGCAGTGTACTGACTGTGAAAGCGGTGATGGGCGCCAAGGAGCCTATAACATCAATAAAGAAGATGCTTGGTTGCCTATCCACGCTTCCTCCCCAGATTGGCGAGTTAACTCGGTCAGCCGCCCGGAAAGGAGTGTTGACTACACTGAGTCGATGCTTAGCATATGCTCCAGAGATCAACCCAGAAGAAGTAGCGGCAGGCTTTCCTCAACTCAAGGATGATGGGTCAGAATTCGCCGAAGAGGACTACCAGCGTGTTGTCAAGGACTCCCGTCTGGCGGCGACTCACCTTGCTGCAAGCCTGGAATTATCAAAATACCAGGCCGCCTATGACAATAAGAACAAGAATGTCAACCCGCCAACCTTTGTGACGACCATCTTAACTCCGCGCCGACCCAAGAATCCTTTTGACTTGGACGCGGATCTCTCATCAATCCTGACCGATGAAGATGAATTTGCCGCTCTGTCCAAGTGTAACTAGGTACTGGGCAACTTGCAGATTGAGGTTGGCCAAAGCTCGCAGCAGGCTGATCCAAGGGCATCAGCAGAATAAAAATTTCATTGAATTGGCCATGAGAGCCATGTAATAGGTCTCCTTTAGGAATCGACACTGCTTTTGTGATACCTTGAAAAATCCTTATGTCGCCCTTAAGGCGTTTTGAAATACTTGATCCGCCATTTGAGGCTTTTCTATGATGCTTAATGTGCCATGGATAGAGTGATTTTGATCACCAACCTGTTCTAAGCTTGAAAAACATATGTGAAACCATCTCAATGAATAATAAGTGATAACAAATAGCAGTCGCCCCAAAATATTTTGAGACGAATCATAAAAAAGTCTGAAAAACCTTCCGGCAGTACCAGGAAGGTAAAAAATAGTAATTTCGTCGGCTCATAAGGTCGCGACAGGATAGGGCGAGTCAAAAAAGCTCAAGCGCCACCCAAAATAGAAGTTTCGTCGGCTCATAAGGTCGCGACAGGTTAGGGCGAGTCAAAAAACTCAAGCGCCACCCAAGATAATGATTTCGTCGGCTCATAAGGTCGCGACAGGATAGGGCAAGTCAAAAAGCTCAAGCGACACCCAAGATAATGATTTCATCGGCTCATAAGGTCGAGACAGGATAGGGCGAGTCAAAAAGCTCAAGTGCCACCCAACATAATGATTTCGTCGGCTCATAAGGTCGCGACAGGATAGGGCGAGTCAAAAAGCTCAAGTGCCACCCAAGATAATGATTTCGTCGGCTCATAAGGTCGCTACAAGATAGAGCGAGTCAAAAAGCTCAAGCGCCACACAAGATAATGATTTCGTCAGCTCTTAAGGTCGCGCCAGGATAGGGCGAGTCAAAAAGCTCAAGCGCCACCCAAGATAATGATTTCGTCGGCTCATAAGGTCACGACAGGTTAGGGCGAGTCAAAAAGCTCAAGCGCCACCGAAGATAATGATTTCGTCGGCTCATAAGGTCGCGACAGGATAGGGCGAGTCAAAAAGCTCAAGCGCCACCCAAGATAATAATTTCATAGGCCAAATGGATAATAAAATTGATCTCAGTGAGAGGAAGCCCCCAAGTTGGGAGGCGTTTTAATTTTATTGCTTTATAATAAGGACTAAAAAACTTACAAAATGCAGAGCTTAAAAGCTCAAGTGTAGTAAGGCCGCAAGTGGGCAATATTCCAGGGGCGAGTCGACTCAGCCTCCATGGTTGGCCGGTTAGGCCGGAGATCCACCAGATAGTAAGAGCCGTTGTGAAGATTTTTGCTGATGACGAATGGTCCTTCCCATGGTGGTGATAACTTATGCTTGCTAGCACGATCCTATATCAGCCGAAGCACTAAGTCGCCTTCCTGAAAGGTTCGGCTCTTGACCCGGCGGTTGTGATAACGCCGTAAATCCTGCTGATAAATGGCCGATCGGGCCGCAGCCAAGTCATGCGCCTCCTCTAAGGCGTCCAAAGAGTCTTGACGCGCCAGTTCGTTGTCCTGTTCCACGTAAGCGGCGACTCTGGGCGAGTCATGCCTCATGTCAGTGGGAAGAACAGCTTCTGCTCCATAGACCATAAAGAAAGGGGTAAAACCCGTGGACCGGTTCGGGGTGGTCCGGATGCTCCATAACACTGAAGGCAACTCCGCAACCCAACATCCGGGGTTTTTTTCCAAGGGAACCATGAGCCGGGGCTTGATTCCCCGTAAAACTTCGTGATTCGCCTGTTCCGCCTGCCCATTAGATTGCGGGTGAGCGACCGCAGAAACATCAAGCTGGATATGCTCTCGACGGCAAAACTCTTGCATCGCCCCTTGAGACAGATTAGTGCCATTATAAGTAATGATACTGTGTGGATATCCGAACCGGAAGATCAACTTTTTCAAGAATTTGACCGCCGTCTCCGCATCGCAAGTTCCAACAGGCTCTGCCTCAACCCACTTGGTGAACTTATCAACCGCCACCAGCAAATGGGTTTTCTTGTTGGATGACATTTTAAAGGGGCCAACCATGTCTAACCCCAGACCGCAAAAGGCCAAGTGAGGGGAATCATTCTTAGTTCTTGAGCCGGCACATGAGCTTGTCGTCCATAACGCTGGCATCCCTCGCATCGACAAACTATCTCTTCTGCATCTGCATGAGCCGTCAACCAAAAGAAACCATGACGGAATGCTTTTGAAACCAAAGAGCGTGACCCGGCGTGATGCCCACAATCTCCGGAATGAATGTCATTTAGGATTATGCATCCTTCTTCGGAGGAAACACATCTTTGGAAAACCCCAGAGGCACTCCGCTTATATAATTCGCCATTGATGATCACCATGGATTTTCTTCGCCGAACAATTTGGCGGGCCAAAACTTCGTCTGTTGGTAACTCGCCCCGCGCAAGATAGGCCAGATAGGGAAGAACCCAATCCGGCATGATGCGGAGAGCCGCCACGAATTGAGACTCAGTATCTGGTATCGCCAACTCCTCCTCTGACGCCAAACTTACGAAGGGATTATGCAAAATATCCAGAAAAACGTTGGGGGGAACCGGCTTTCGCTGGGAACCAAGACGTGAAACGGCGTCAGCTGCCTCGTTAAGGCGCCGGTCAATGTGATCAACCTGATAGCCATGGAAATGACCCGCCACATCGGACACAGCTCTTATGTAATCCGCCACCACGGGGTCTCGAGAATCCCAAGTGCCAAAAACTTGCTGCACCACCAGATCAGAATCGCCAAAACATCTGACCCGCGTAAGGTTCATCTCCTTGGCGAGTCGCAAGCCATGAAGCAAAGCTTCATATTCCGCAACATTATTAGTGCAAGGAAACATGAGTTGGAGGACATAACAAAATTTATCTCCTTGAGGGGACACCAGTACCACACCAGCCCCCAAGCCTTCCAGCTGTCTGGATCCATCAAAATAAATAGTCTAGTATGTAAGATCAGGCCTGTCTTCCGGGGCCTGCAACTCCGTCCAATCATTGACGAAATCAATTAAAGCTTGAGATTTGATGGCTGTGCGACGGGTATATCGCACGTGATGCGGCCCAAGTTCAATTGCCCACTTGGCAATCCGCCCTGTTGCCTCCCGATTCTGGATGATGTCCCCGAGGGGGGCGGAACTAACCACCGTGATGGGATGCTCTTGAAAATAATGCTTAAGCTTCTGACTCGCCATAAACACACCATACACTAACTTCTGCCAATGTGGGTACCGTTGCTTGGAAAGAATTAGCACTTCGTTGACAAAATACACCGGGCGCTGCACTGGGTATTCCTTCCCTTCCTCCTTCCTTTCAATGACCACCACCACACTTACTGCTTTAGTGTTTGCCGCAATATACAAAAGCATGGGTTCTTTCTCAGTCAGGGCGGCCAAGACCGGCGGGTTGACCAATTGCCGTTTCAAGGCTTCGAAAGCTTCATCTGCCTCATCTGTCCAAACAAAAAGGTCAGATTTCTTTAGTAATTGATAAAAGGGAATCGCCTTTTCTCCTAGGCGGCTTACGAAGCGATTTAAAGCCGCAATGCGACCCGCCATCCGTTGGACTTGGTTAACGTTTGCCGGTTTTCCAAGGGACGTGACTGCTTCGATTTTGTCCGGGTTAGCTTCAATGCCACGCTCAGACACCAGGAAGCCCAACAATTTCCCTGCAGGAACACCAAAAACACACTTGGTGGGATTCAGCTTCATCTGATACACCCGCAGATTATCGAAAGTTTCCTTGAGATCCTCCAGTAGCGTCTCCCCCTGGCGGGTCTTAATCACAATGTCATCGACATAGGCGTGGACGTTGCGTCCGATTTGGCTGCGGAGGCAATTCTGGATGCAGCGCTGATAAGTCGCCCCTGCACTCTTGAGCCCAAACGGCATGGATACATAGCAAAAAGCCCCAAAGGGGGTTATAAAAGCTGTTTTCTCTTGATCCTCCACGGCCATCTTGATTTGGTGATATCCAGAGTAGGCGTACAAAAAGCACAAAAGTTCGCATCCCGCCACCGAGTCAATAATCTGGTCGATGCGGGGAAGAGCGAAAGGATCTTTTGGACAAGTTGTGTTGAGGTCCGTGTAATCAATGCACATACGGAAAGTACCATTCTTTTTTAGTACCAAGACTAGGTTAGCCAACCATTTGGGGTGGAAAACTTCCATGATAAATCCGGCGGCTAAGAGACGGGCAACCTCTTCCCCGATTACCTTGCACCGTTCCTCGTTAAACCTGCGAAGATACTGCTGGATAGGTTTTGCTTTTGGGTCAACATTAAGATGGTGCTCAGCGAATTCTCTCGGCACACCAGGCATGTCAGAAGGTTTCCATGCGAAGATGTCCCGATTCTCATGGATGAATTCGATGAGCGCGCTTTCCTATTTGGGATCCAGACCCGTCCCAATGGTGAACTGCTTGGATGAATCGCCCGGAACAAAATCAACCGTTTTAGTGTCATCCATTGGTTTGAACTTGAGGGGCGGCTCAGCATCTGTTGTTGGCTTTTTTAAGGGTGTCATGTTAGCCGGATCAACATTGCCCGATGATACTTGAGCTCTTCTGCAGCGCAGGCGACTTCTGCATAAGCCGCGTCCCCTTCTTCACATTCCTTTGCAATTCTTCTATCACCGTCCATCGTGATGGGTCCCTTAGGGCCAGGCATCTTGAGTTTAAGGTAAACATAGCATGGGCAAGCCATGAACCGGGTGTAAGCCAGCCGCCCAAACAGCGCATGGTAGGGGCTTTTCAATTTGACCACCTCAAACATCAGCAACTCACTCCTGTAGTTATATGTTGTTCCAAATGCAACTGTGAGTCTGACTCGGCCTATGGGGTACGCCGACTTGCCCGGGACGATTCCATGGAATACCGTGGTTGAAGGCATCAAATCCTTCTCCAATAGGTTCATCCTTTTGAAATTGTCAAAATACAAAATATTAATGCTGTTGCCACCATCCATTAGCACCTTTGATAGGGTATACCCCCCAAGTTGTGGAGCTACAACCAATGCTAAGTCGCCAGGATTGTCAACTCTTGGTGGATGATCCTCCCTACTCCATGATATGGTCTGCTCGGACCAGTGGAGGTAGCTGGGGAGTGCCGGCTCAGACACACTGTACGCCCGGTGACTCACCTTCTTATCACGCCTGCAAGCATTGGTGGTGAAAACGTGGTACTGCCCATTGCTTAACTATTTGGGGTTGTTGCGAAAGCCGCCGTTGTCATCCTGGCCCTGCGAAGCCCCCTGTGGGGGCGGTTGCTGAAAAGCTCCGGGCGGGTTATACCGCCGCTGGTGATGCACCGGATACTGGCCGCTGCTTGGCTGCGAGCCCCCTGAGCCCCCGGCTCGGGAAAACCGCCAAAGGGGTTCTGACGTTGGTTGGGTGTAGCAAACTGCTCCTGCCGTTGGTCCGGGTCACCATTTTTCCCTTTTTTGAGCGCCTCCGGCTGAAACTCCCACATCACGAAACAGTTCTCCCAGGAATGAGTTGTCGGTCCGTCTGCCATGGCATGGTGCGGGCAAGGGCCCTTGAGTAACTCTTCATAGTTACGCGGATTTTTACCACTGCATCCCGTGTTTTTTTTTGGCGTTGGTTGCCATTGTTGGTGTTGGTATTGGCGACTAAATCCGAAGATTCCTCCTTCTGCCTTCTCTTGTCATTGGCTCCCTGATTGTGGCGGTTACGTCCCTGGAAACGGGCATGATTTTTGGATGACTCACCGTTTTTTGGCGAGTTAGCTTTACCGTCCTCACCGGGATCTTTGGTGTCGTCAGCTTCAGCGTATCTAGTGAGGGTGTCCATTAGCTCCCCCATGTCTTGGACCTTTCGCTTGAGTCGCCCCAACTTTTGTACCAGGGGTTCGTAGTGGCAATTTTGCTCGAGAATTAACATAGCCTGAGCCGCCTTAATACCGTCTGATGAATGAATAATTTCCGCGACCCGCCATGACCAGTGGTGGGCCGACTCATCGGGGCGCTGAACGCAATGCTACAGATCGACAATCGTTATTGGACGTTTGCAGGTTCCTCGGAAGTTTTTGATGAAGCGTTCTTTCAATTCAGCCCAGGTCTGGATGGAGTTGGGGAGTAAGTTTTTTAACCAAGTACGCGCTATCCCTTCGAGCATCATCGTGAAGTATCTGGCACAAACTGCTTCATTTACGTCGAGCATGTCCATGGCGATTTCATAACTCTCCACCCACGACGCCGGCTCAAGGTCCGGGGTGTAGTTAGGCACCTTCCTTGGCCCTTTAAAATCCTTGGGCATTCGTTCGTTGCGAAGGGCGGGGGCCAAGCACGGCACCCCCACTCGTCCGCTGCTCCCGACGAGAGGGGCTGGGGCGACTTGGATGTCTGGGAGACCCCGGCCCTGCGGGTTTTGATGATCAGGCGGGTTGCCCTTGGGGGATGATTCACGGTGCGCTGTTTACAGCGGGCTGGTCCTCTGGCCAACTCCTGGTGTGACTCACCTGGGGAGTGGAATGCAGCCAATCTAGGCTATTTGAGAACTGGGCGTTTTGAACCACTGCCGTCTTCAACATATCAATGGCGTTCCTTGCTTCTATCTCGGCAGGAGTATTGCCGTGAATCGAAAGGGATTCCAAATGGCGAGTTGCAGCAAGGACGTTGTCCACTGGGTTGGAAAAGTGACCTTGAGGTGTCCGGAATCGGGGGATGCGATCCACAATTGGTTGAACCGGCGGGTTAGGCGGTTGGCCCGGTCCTCCCCCTGGGGCGGCTCCCACCCGGGGAGTTCGCGGAGTATCAAACAGGCGGGTCGGGTTGAGATCAGGGGGCAGGCGACCCTGATGCCTCCGCTGATGGACGGCGTCAGATGCATGCTGGTGTCGCCCGTTGTCAGTATTTAAGAGAGTTATCTCGGCGGTAATTTGAGCTTGCCGGGTCTCGATCCTGGCGGACTCCACCTCGGCGTCCCGATGAGCCTTTGCCACTGCTTCTCTTAGTTTTGCCAGCTTCGTGTTTACTGCCTCCTGGTTTTCCGGTGTAATGGGGGCTGCCATAAGCCTTGTAATTTCCGCTGCTAATTCCACCAAGACAACGGCCGGGCTTCTACATGTCTCGCTAGTTCCATCCCCGCCTGCCGGGTTTGGCGAGGGTTGAGTCGCCCCAGCCATGTAAATGGCGATCTGACGGCGGTTCAGTCAAGGACTTTGGGGTCCATGGCCAGCGACAAGCCCCCAAGACAATCCCCATGTAGAGACTGGATTGAATCTGAATCGCCCATGGATGATTCGTCATCAGTGTTGATTGGTGTGGTTTCCTGGGTCGCTGAGTGTTCTGGTTCCTCCGATCCTTGCGTGAACCCAACAAAGACCGGGCGAGTCAGATTTGGCGCCGTTACTGGGCGGACGTACCTGGCCGGCTCGACGATGTCGGTGGAGATGTCCCGCTCAGGCACGGATGATCCAATCATGCCGATGAAGACGTTGATCTTGCCGAAGGGGACCCTGTAACCAGATTCGATCGAATCCGCCTCGGGTCCCCATTGCAGGTTGTTGATGTAGTTCTTCCCACGGTGGCTCCGGGTTATGAGCCCCATCGCGTAGCTCCTAAACCCTGGTAGGGCTCCCTTTGAGAACTCAACTCCACCGTGCGCAGGCCCCACGGTGGGCGCCAACTGTCGTGGTTTTGTCACGGCAGATGTCCTCGTGAATGGACTTAGTATTGGAGCCATCGCACTTTGGTGGCAACTCAAAGGGGTTGAACGGGAGTGAGATGGCGATTTATCCAGGTTCGGCCCCTCAAGAAGAGGTAAAGGCCTACGTACTGCTTTGAGTTGTATTGATGGAGTTTCGATTACAAGGAGGCCGTAACTTGCCAGACCTAGTACTCGATGATTTCTAACCTTCCCTCTTCTTCCCTGGGACCCGCCTTTATATACAGGTCGAGTCCCTAGGGTTTACAAGGGTACATTCCTTTCTACAAACCGTGACTCTTACGATCTCTAAGTTTCCATCTTTCCAAAGCTTGGAAACCTTCCGGCGGTTTTAAACCGCCATACAACCTTCGGTCTTGCCAGGCCAAGGCCCGAACCATGCTTAGATGAATCGGCAGATTTGGTGACCCGGCCCAACTAGGGCGGGTTATCAATAAATAATATCCCCAACACCTCCTACCACCAGTCAGGGTACCAAGGCCACATCCATGTCCTTATGGATCCCATGGATCTCACGCCAGGGTATTTCTTGATCCGCAGCTTGAGCTTCCAGGCCATGGAGGCAATCTTTGTGAGATGTTCTATGCGGATGCATGAACCGTGAGTGGAAGGATAGTATGGTAGTAGCTGTACTTTCACAGTCCTGTGTGACTTGTGAAGTATGCTTCTGTCATGAAATGAATTCCGCAGTCATAGATAAATAATGTATAGGAAGTTTGGAAGCCTCTGATGAGTAGTATCATGTTTTCAGTAGTTTGTTCTTTGGTTAAGGTTGTACTGAACTATGTAATGGTGTGTATGAACCATGGTGTATATATAGCAGTTGCTTGTTACCATGCTGTTCGGATATTCATTTCCGCATTCCATGTGTTCAGTGCATTCTTAATCCATAGCTAGTATTGATGATGATTTTGGTCTAAGCTGTGAGTTTGTTTGTCAGGATGGTGTTCACTAGGTTGAACCGTGCCCCTGCTCATGAGCAAGGCGAGGGTAGTCAAGCGTCGCAGGAAGAACTACCTCACCCGCCCTCACTGGCGGAAGTTATGCTTGAGGCAGAAAGAAACAAAAGGGAGACCAACCGACTGTTAGAGCGTATTGAGAAAAATACGGCTCGTCAGCCTAGGAATGCTGCAGTGTCCCTCAATGACTTTTTGAAGCTGAATCCTCCAAAGTTCCATCACTCCGTCGATCCCCTCGACGCTGATGATTGGTTGTGCAGTATTTCACGTAAGATTCGCTCTGCAAATGTTTCTGAGGCCGACAAGGTGACCTTTGCGGCGTATTTCCTGGAAGGACCCGCCAATCTATGGTGGGAGAACTTTGAAGCTATGCGTCCTGCTGAACCAGCAGCCACATGGGCAGACTTTAGTGCAGCCTTCCGTCTGCACCATATTCCAGAGGGCCTGATGGACAGAAAGAGAGAGGAGTTCTGTGCATTCTCCCAGGGAAAGTTGACCGTGGATGCCTATATCCGCGAGTTCGGTAACCTCGCCCTCTATGCAACAAAGGAGGTGTCTACAGATGCCGAGAAGCAAGCAAGATTCCGTAAGGGTCTGAGCCTTGAGCTTCGTCGTGATTTGCACCTCCATGAGTGTACAAGCTTCCAAGCCCTGGTCAACAAGGCGATCAGTGCCGAGATTGGTCAAACCGACTATGAAGCCACAAAGAAGCACTCCCGTGACTCTGGCTCGTCATCCGGTTCCGCGTTTCCAAAAGACATGCTATGGGTTCCAAACAGTTCTCTCCCACCAAGATACACTCCGAGGCCATCCTATGTGACGCCTCAGACGAATCAGACCAACCCTCCAGCAAAAACCTATGGTGGTCCAGCTATCAATGCTGCACCACGTGCCAACCAAGTGATCTGTTACAAGCGTGGAGAACCAAGGCACTATTCTCATGAGTGTCCTCAGAATGTGGGTGCCAAGCAACCCGGAAAGTCCGTCGGGCAAGGCAAGTCGGGCAAAGCTTACTATGTGAAGCCAACTCCTGCACGTGGCCGTGTGAACTATGTTTCGCCAGAAGAAGCTACAGAGGATCCCGACGTCATGCTGGGTACACTTCTTGTTAATCATCACCCAGCGTCTATTCTTTTTGACACTGGGTCTTCTCATTCCTTCATTTCAGAAAGTTATGCACAGTTGCATAACATGTCTTTCTGTGACATGCCAATCCCATTGGTTGTCCAAACTCCTGGTAGTAAGTGGCAAACCTCTAGGATAACCTATGACAATGAAATTCTAGTAGACTGGCTAGATTTTCTAGCCTCATTGATAGCCCTAAAATCTTCGGATATTAATATCAACTTGGGTATGGACTGGATGTTAGCTCACTATGCCAAGATTGATACTCATTCCAGAAATGTTCAGCTTACCCATTCCTCGGGTAAGATAGTCAATGTCTCTACTCGAGTTGCCAAATGCCAACTCTTTTCTCTCAATGCCAACCCTCTTCCGGAACTTGAAGACATTCCGGTAGTCCGTGACTTCCCGGATGTTTACCCAGAGGAACTGCCAGGAATTCCACCTGACAGAGATGTAGAGTTTGTGATAGATCTTGTTCCGGGAACTGTTCCAATAGCCAGAAGACCATATAAGATGGCACCCCTGGAGCTAGCCGAACTTAAGAAGCAACTAGATGAGGCCTTGAATAAAGGTTTCATTTGTCCTAGCTCTTCTCCTTGGGCTTGTCCCGTCCTCTTCGTCAAGAAGACAGACGGAACGGATCGGATGGTTGTAGATTACCGACCAGTTAATCTGGTCACCATAAAGAACAAGTATCCGCTCCCCAGGATCAACGACCTGTATGATCAGCTCGCTGGATCCTCAGTCTTCTCAAAAATGGATTTGAGGTTGGGATACCATCAAATCAAGATCAAGAACGGGGACATCCCAAAAACGGCTTTTGTCACTCGTTATGGCCAATACGAGTACACCGTCATGTCCTTCGGTTTAACCAATGCCCCATCCACCTTCTCTCGCTTGATGAATTCAATCTTCATGGAGTATTTGGATAAATTCGTCGTGGTATACCTCAATGATATTCTTATCTACTCTAAGAACGAAGAAGAACATGTCGAGCATCTAAGGGTGGTATTGATGAAACTTCAAGAGCATCGCCTTTATGCCAGGTTTTCAAAATGTGAATTTTGGTTACCAGAAGTGACCTATCTAGGTCACGTAATCTCTGGTAAGGGTATTGTTGTCAATCCCGAGAGAGTTCAAGCTGTCCTTGATTGGACTCAACCTGAATCGGTTAAGCAAGTTAGGAGTTTTCTTGGTCTAGCGAGCTATTGCCGCCGCTTTGTCGAGAATTTCTCCAAGGTTGCAAAGCCTCTAACTGAACTCCTCAAGAAAGATAAAAAGTTCGAGTGGACATCATAGTGTGAGCATAGTTTTCAGGAACTGAAAAGACGCCTGACTTCTGCACCTGTGTTGCTACCACCAGATTTTTCTAAGGACTTTGTTATTTATTGTGACGCCTCACGACAAGGATTAGGTTGCATTCTCATGCAAGATCGTCATGTGATTGCATGCGCATCTCGACAATTGCGTACACATGAGGATAATTATCCCACACATGATCTTGAGCTTGCAGCTATAGTCCATGCATTTAAAACCTGGCGACATTACCTTCTTGGTAATCGTTGCGAAATATTCACTGATCACCAAAGTCTAAAATATATCTTCACCCAGCCGGATTTGAATCTCAGGCAAAGACGGTGGGTTGAGTTGATCACGGATTACGACTTAGGGATAACTTACACCCCGGGGAAGGCCAATGTTATGGTTGATGCACTAAGTCGTAAGTCTTATTGTAACAATTTGATGGTACAATGAGGTCAACCACATCTCTATGAGGAATTTCGGAAGTTAAATCTCCATATTGTTCCTCAGGATTTCTTTCTACCCTGGTGGCGAAGCCTACCCTTAAGGATCAAATTATAGCTGGCCAGAAGCGTGATAAGGGTATATCATGGATCAAGGAGAATATTATTAGCAGAAACGGTAATGAATTCTCCATGAATGATCAAGGTGTTGTGTTCTTCCAGAATCGTCTAGTGGTTCCCAAGAATCCACATCTAAGGCAGTTAATCCTTAAGGAAGCTCAGGATTCTCCTCTCACCATTCATCCTGGTAGTACTAAGATGTACCAGGACCTACGCCAGAGGTTTTGGTGGACTAGGATGAAGAGAGAAATTGCTGAGTAGGTTCCTAACTGCGAAGTTTGTCGTCGAGTTGAGGCAGAACATCAAAGGCCTGGTGGCACCCTTCAACCCTTAGCTATTCCTGAATGGAAATGGGATAAAGTCAGTATGGATTTCATTACCGGATTTCACAAGACCAAGAAAGGAAATAATGCTATCTTTGTGGTCATTGACCGTCTCTCTAAAGTAGCACATTTTCTTCCAGTTCGTGAGAGTATAACTGCTAGCCAGCTAGCAGAGCTATATATCTCTCGAATAGTGTCTCTTCATGGTGTTCCCCTGGAGATTAACTCAGACCGTGGAAGTATCTTTACTTCTCGCTTCTGGGAAAGTTTTTAGAATGCCACAGGGGCTCACTTATCTTTTAGCACTGCTTTCCATCCTCAATCAAGTGGTCAAGTAGAAAGAGTGAATCGAATCCTAGAAGATACGCTCCGAGCTTGTGTTATATCGTTCGGTATGAATTGGGAGAAGTGCCTCCAATTTGCCGAATTTGCTTATAACAATAGTTATCATTCAAGCTTGGGCAAAGCCCCTTTTGAAGTTCTCTATGGACGAAGATGTCGAACACCTCTTAATTGGTCACAAACCGGAGAGAGGCAACTCTTTGGCCCGGATATGATCCAGGATGCAGAAGAGCAGGTTCACATTATTCGTGAAAAGTTGAAAACAACCCAGTCTCGCCAAAAGAGCCAATATGATTGTCATCATAAGGCTGTGACCTTTGAAGTTGATGAGAAGGCTTACCTCCGGGTTACACCTTTGAAGGGTACCCATCGATTCAGTATCATGGGCAAGTTGGCTCCTCGTTACATTGGTCCTTTTCGCATTCTTCCCAAACGAGGAGAAGTTGCCTACCAGTTGGAACTTCCTCCGCATCTTTCCAAGGTTCATGATGTCTTCCACGTCTCGCAACTCAGGCGTTGCTTTTCGGATTCTATCCGTGAAGTGGACCACGAAATGCTTCATCTCCAAGATAACCTTTCATACCGAGAATACCCTGTGCGTATTCTTGATCAAGCTGAGCGTACCACTCAACGTCGAAACCTCAAGTTTCTTAAAGTTCAATGGTCAAATCATTCCGAAAAGGAGGCAACATGGGAAAGAGAGGATCGTCTCCGACTTGAGTATCCCGCGTTATTCCCGACGACTTCTAAATCTCGGGACGAGATTCTTTTGAGAGGGGGTGAGTTGTCACATCCCTGGAACCCTAACCAAGGTTTAGCATTGTGCTCATATCTTCATTGCATTGCATCCAAGAAATTGCAACAAGATCAAAGTAAGTGGTGAAGTAAAACTCAAAAACCCTAGCCACTTCTCAAATTCAAAGAAATTCCAAACTTGTTAAAATCAATGAACCCAAAATGGCCTCAAGAAAAGTTTATCTTTTCTGATAATTCTTAAAAGCAAATCATGAGGGAAGAAAACTATTTTCAAAACAGATTTGGCATTTTATTTAAATTCAAAAGGCCACTGAGCTCAAGTTTAAATTTGAATTCAAAAGCTTTTAAGTTTTCAAAAATGTTGAAAACCTCAGGAATGGTTGGAAATATTCCAACTAATATTTCAGTGTGTTCAAAATGATTTTTGAACCAATATTTGAGCCAAAACAAATAGCAATTCATATCATTGGATAAAACAGAAATCAAAACAAGAAAAAAATAGCAAAACACTTACCTGTCGCTCACCTGTCCGAGGCCCAGCTCCCCCATGTCGTCTTCCTCCTCGCTAGTGGGCAGCAGGAGGTGGCCACCGCGACGCCCGGCGCCTCCACGCAGCTCCCTGCTTGCCTGGACGTCTCGGTGCGCTAGCAAGGCGAGTATAACCTCCCCGAGCACGACCCTATCCATCCCCGCTACCCATTCCTCCCCTCTCCTCTCGGTTCCTTCCCCTCCTCCTGCCGCCATTGACAGGAGCTCAAGCTCGAGCTGCCCGAGCCCTCTAGCCACCGGTTCTTCCCTCCAAGTGCTCCATTCGCTCCGCCTCGACAAGCTGGTCGTCCCTGCCCAAGAAGAAGGTCCCGCGAGCCCTGCAACGCCCTCGGCACCGTTGTCTTCAAGCTTTGGCCGCCGGCGAGCTCCGTTGGATTCGTCGCCCACACCGCCTCCCCGAGCCGTCCGAGCTCTCCCCTGCACTCCCCGTGAGCTTGCGTTCGTTTCCCCTCTTCTTCCCCTCGGTTTCGTGCACCCTAGCCACTAGACCGACGAGCCCGAGCTCCGGCCGTTGCCTCAGCTCGTCGCGAGTGACCTCCGGTCCTCCCCAGTCCTCCCTGAGGCCAGTACTGGATGAGGCCAAGCCTGGGGATCCTCCCAGTGCTCTCAGCCCTTGTTCCCGAGCACCACAGACAACTCCAGCGACTCTCCAGCAAAGATCCACCGCGGATCTGGTCGCCGCCGGTCAGCTCCGGCAGGATCTGACTTGGCCTCGCTAATCTGTCGGTTTAAGCTCTAAGCAGTCGCTAACAATGGGCCCTAGTCGCAAGTCAAACGCAATCAGGGGCTGGTCAGCGCGGGGTTAACCCTGTGAGGTTGACCAGTGGGTCACCCCTGTCGAGTTTGACCTGACCAGGTCGGCCGACGGCTGACGCCATGCTGACGTGGGCGTGACGCAATAATTAGCTTTTCTGATTTAAAAGAATTCCAGAAAATGCCCAAAACTTCTAAAAATCATAGAAATTAATCTGTAACTCCAATGTAAATAATTTATATATGAAAAAGTATCAGAAAAATCCATGGAATCTGTATATGTCATTTTCAAACATGTTTGAAAATATTACTGGACGAAACATGTAAAATGATGAATAGGTTAAATTTAATAAATGCTTTGGAGTTGGAATTTGAAAATCATTTGAATTCCACTTCGAATGCTATGATCAAACATTGTTCAATCACAACCAGCAACATAACATATCATTCCCATGCATGTTAGAAACAAGTTGATCTGAGCATCAGGTCGAATCAATTAAAATGGTATTTGAGAATACCTCGTTTGAAGTGATATTTGAATCTGATTCAAATCCACTTCAACCTAATAATGGTAGCTACATTAGCATACCGCCTTGCATCTTCATGCCATGCTCATGCATCATTTTGTTGCATATGATTGTTATTGATTGATGTCATTTCTATCGGTAGGTTCCGCTCCTCCGGATTCCACCGAATATCGGGCTCAAGCATCTACCAGGTATGCTAGGCTGCAAGGTTCAGCTATTTACTGTGACAAAGACAGGTCATGCAATGGAAGTGGGTTCAACTAACGTGGCAAAAGCATTTGAAGCATTTGATCCGAATGCAATAAGTAAGTGCAGGAGCGAGAACATGGGATTTATCGAGATGATCAAAATGGTTGCTTGCCTTCTACATGGCGGGTTGTTTCATTGGAACCGTCCTTAGGAACTGAGTTCCAAGTATGTAATCCAAGACGAGATACTACCACATGCTGGGGCCTGAAATATGACACCACTCGACTTATTAATCGCCTAGTACTCGGTCCAGGAGTTGCAAGTAGTTTCTGGTGTTTATAGTCATGCTGGAGGCCGTGCATAGCGCTGACCTGAGAGGTGGGCTGTGATGCGGTATGTAGTGGCACGGTGTACCAAATGGCACCCGGATGGTGGGCTTGGGAACCCTGCACACATCGTTTGGGGCCGTGGCGGAAACCTCGGCCGGACTTTCGTGCGGGTTACCCTCAGATAGGCGATAGACCTGGACTAAGTATTAGCGTGGTTAACGGTTGTGGCCGACTCCCTCGCTGGGCTTCCGCTTGAAGGTTGCCGAGGTGCATGACGTGTACATGGCGATAACTGGTGAGAGCGTGTGTGAAGAAGTACACCCCTGCAGGGTTATAATCGATTCGAATAGCCGCGTCTGCGGATATGGACTACTTGGAGACATATGTTGTACATAGATAACTTTAATGGCTACTCATAAAATTGTTAAGATAAGCGTGATTGTCGTGGACGGCATTTCCGTATGGTGACGGAATGATTCCACGATGGAGTATTGTTGAGGTGATAGTGGACTCGTGTGCGAGAAATCAAGTTGTCAAAAATTATTTAAAAATGCAAGTGTCTAGCCACGAGTCAATTGCTGGCTTTCCGCATGAAACACCACAATCCCTTATTGATACATTGCATGAGTAGATAGTTATCCTAAAGTCTTGCTGAGTACCCCTGTACTCACGTTTTCTGAATAATTTGTTGCAGAGGTTGTTAATGACCCTAATGGAGGGTTCTACCTAGGCATCGACGACGACGAGTAGCTGGTATCCCAGCTATGATTTAGCCCTAGGGTGGGTCTGTAGTATAGTCAGGCCATGTGCCTTCTAGTTTCATCTGTCTGTACTCACACAGTTTAATTACTTCCGCTGGCTTGTAACTTGAATGACTGTTATGATGGGTCGTGAGACCCCTACTGTGTAATATTATGTGTGGGGCTCTTTAGAGACTTTTAAATAAAGCTTGTATGTTTATGGTTATGTTGTGATGCCATCGATGTATCTATACATGTCGGTATGCCATGTGTACGTGTGTTGTACTTGATAGGTATGGGGTTCGATTACCTAGTCTAGGCTTTAATAGCATTCCTTACAGGGAAATGCCCCTTTGTGATCCAACGAGCCATGGTAGTCTGCTACTGCTCCGGACACATTGGTTGACCGACATGTGTCCTTCTTAGCTGTTGTGTATGTCCCAGTTGGGGAAATTTCATGCGATGTACTGGAGTCCTTGTAGCCTGCTACGACTCGTCTACATTCGCTGGTGACCGACACCTGCTTTGTTGGGTCATGTATGCATGTCCCTGTGCGGAACTGCCGCTTTGGTTTATGACTAGACATGTCGATCCGGGTTCTCTGTCACTGGATTGCTAGCGAAACAATTGCATACGCGAGTCAAAAGACGCAAACGGTCCCGGCTAAGGTAAGGCTGCAGCAATGGGGATAACCGTGCGTGAGACCGCAAAGAGATCGATGTGTTACAGGCTGGATTCCTATGACTTAGGATCGGGGTCCCGACAACGTTGGTATTAGAGCCTGACTGACTGTAGGATTACTAAGCCAAACTAGTCGAAGTTGAGTCTCGAATTGCTTTAGTTATATATAAGGGAATTGTTCGTGGAAGGGAACGTAAGACTCTTGTTCTCTTCTCAAGTTATTCTATTCTCGTCATCCTCGTCTTTTCTATGGGAATTAAGGACTAGGTTACTCATCTTCTTCTAGGCTCGTGTTTCTGATCGGTAGATTCTAGGACTACGGGTCGAGAGTTATTTTGGGTTTCTTTTATCCCTAGGGAAAGGAAGTAAGTTTGATGATCAGAGAATTGAACTTGATAGTTGAGTGGTTGCGCTATTCTATTTTTTTGGGTTGACTGAAAATTGTTTTTGAGCATTTACAAGCGTTATGCTGCCCAATTTTGCATTTAGAGCTCTAATGCTTTTGCATTACTCTCTATTTTCAGATGCCTGGCCGTCCTTGTCGTCAGGTGGTTCGTCTGACTAGATGCATTGATGTGTCGGGTCATACGGCCATGCTAGTCAGGGTGATGTCAGTGTGCGGTTACCGCTGCTACCCAGAGTACACAGTGGAGGAACAGTACCAAGACTTCAACCAGAGCCAGTATATCTGCACTGTTAGGGTATTCTCAGATTACCCTGGAGCTGAGGAGCCAATCCATTGGTCTTATGGGTTGGGAGTCACTGTTGACATGTCAGTGCAAGATGCTGCCTATTCAATGCTGACCATCATGAGGGCTAGACATGCACTACAGCAGAATTCAGACTTCTGCTATGTTCCTACCTCTCAGCCAGGTGAAGAAGGATACCTCAGCGGGGTCTATTTTGATTCCTCTATGGAGGATCCGCTACTGCAGTCCACTGCTGAGATGCTAGAAAATAGAGACAGCGATGCTCGTGCCCTCCGCATGGAGCTTTATGCTACACGTGCCCGTCTATGGACGACTTTGACGCAGCTGGCACCGGTAGTCCAGATAGGGTATGGAGATATGGAGATGTTGAACCATGTTAGGACCCATCTTCCGGCTCATGTTGACTGGCCTGCTATAGGAGGAGTCACCCCTCTTCGGGGACCCCTACTACCACCAATAACGAGACCAAGGCCACATCCATGTCCTAATGGATCCCAGGGATCTCAGGCCAGGGTATTTCCTGATCCGCAGGTTGAGCTTCCAGGCCATGGAGGCAATCTTTATGAGATGTTCTATGCGGATGCCTGAACCGTGAGTGGAAGGATAGTATGGTAGTAGCTGTACTTTCACAGTCATGTGTGACTTATGAAGTATGCTTGTGTCGTGAAATGAATTCCGGAGGCATAGAAAAATAATGCATAGGAAGTTTGGAAGCCTCTGATGAGTAGTTTCATGTTTTCAGTAGTTTGTTATTCGGTTAAGGTTGTACTAAACTATGTAATGGTGTGTATGAACCATGGTGTATATATAGTTGTTGCTTGTTACCATGCTGTTCGGATATTCATTTCCGCATTCCATGTGTTCAGTGCATTCTTAATCCATAGCTAGTATTGCTGATGATTTTGGTCTAAGCTATGAGTTTGTTTGTCAGGATGCTGTTCACCAGGTTGAACCGTGCCCCTGCTCATGAGCAAGGCGAGGGTAGTCAAGCGTTGCAGGAAGAACTGTCTCACCCGCCCTCTCTGGCGGAAGTTATGCTTGAGGCAGAAAGAAACAAAAGGGAGACCAACCAACTGTTAGAGCGTATTGAGGAAAATACGGCTCCTCGGCCTAGGAATGTTGTAGTGTCCCTCAATGACTTTGTGAAGCTGAATCCTCCGAAGTTCCATCACTCCGTCGATCCCCTCGACACTAATGATTGGCTGTGCAGTATTTCACGTAAGATTGGCTCTACGAATGTTTCTGAGGCCGACAAGGTGACCTTTGCGGCGTATTTCCTGGAAGGACCCACCAATCTGTGGTGGGAGAACTTTGAAGCTATGCATCCTGCTGAACCAGCAGCCACATGGGCAGACTTTAGTGCAGCCTTCCGTCTGCACCATATTCCAGAGGGCCTGATGGACAGAAAGAGAGAGGAGTTCTGTGCATTCACCCAGGGAAAGTTGACCGTGGATGCCTATAGCCGCGAGTTCGGTAACCTCGCCCTCTATGCAACAGAGGAGGTGTGTTCTGATGCCAAGAAGCAAGCAAGATTCCGTAAGGGTCTGAGCCTTGAGCTTCGTCGTGATTTGCACCTCCATGAGTGAACAACCTTCCAAGCCCTGGTCAACAAGGCGATCAGTGCCGAGACTGGTCATACCGACTATCAAGCCACAAAGAAGCACTCCCGTGACTTTGGCTCGTCATCTGGTTCCGCGTTTCCAAAATGCAGGTTGTGGGTTCCAAACAGTTCTCTGCCGCCAAGATACACTCCGAGGCCATCCTATGTGACGCCTCAGATGAATCAGACCAACCCTCCAGTAAAAACCTATGGTGGTCCAGCTAGCAATGCTGCACCACGTGCCAACCAAGTGATCTGTTACAAGTGTGGAGAACCAGGGCACTATTCCCGTGAGTGTCCTCAGAATGTGGGTGCCAAGCAACCAGGAAAGTCTGTCGGGCAAGGCAAGTCGGGAAAAGCTTACTATGTGAAGCCAACTCCTGCACGTGGCCGTCTGAACTATGTTTCGGCAGAAGAAGCTGCAGAGGATCCCGATGTCATGCTGCGTACGCTTCTTGTTAATCATCACCCAGCGTCTGTTCTTTTTGACATTGGGTCTTCTCATTGCTTCATTTCAGAAAGTTATGCACAGTTGCATAACATGTCTTTCTGTGATATGCCAATCCCATTGGTTGTCCAAACTCCTGGTAGTAAGTGGCAAACCTCTAGGATAACCTATGACAATGAAATTCTAGTAGACAGGCTAGTAGTTCTAGCCTCATTGATACCCCTAAAATCTTCGGATATTAATATCATCTTGGGTATGGACTAGATGTCAGCTTAGTATGCCAAGATTGATACTCATTTCAGAAATGTTCAACTTACCCATTCCTCGGGTAAGATAGTCAATGTCTCTACTCAAGTTGCCAAATGCCAACTCTTTTCCCTCAATGCCAACCCTCTTCCGGAACTTGAAGACATTCCGGTAGTCCGTGACTTCCCGGATGTTTTCCGAGAGGAACTGCCAGGAATTCCACCTGACAGAGATGTAGAGTTTGTGATAGATCTTGTTCCGGGAACTGTTCCAATAGCCAGAAGACCATATAAGATGGCACCCCTGGAGTTAGCCGAACATAAGAAGCAACTAGATGAGGCCTTGAATAAAGGTTTCATTCTTCCTAGCTCTTCTCCTTGGGCTTGTCCCGTCCTCTTCGTCAAGAAGAAAGCTGGAACGGATCGGATGGTTGTAGATTACCGACAAGATAATTTGGTCACCATAAATAACAAGTATGTGCTCCCCAGGATCAACGACCTGTATGATCAGCTCGCTGGATCCTCAGTCTTCTCAAAAATGGATTTGAGGTTGGGATACCATCAAATCAAGATCAAGAACGGGGACATCCCAAAAACGGCTTTTGTCACTCGTTATGGCCAATACAAGTACATCGTCATGTCCTTTGGTTTAACCAATGCCCCAGCCACCTTCTCTCGCTTGATGAATTCAATCTTCATGGAGTATTTGGATAAATTCATCGTGGTATACCTTGATGATATTCTTATCTACTCTAAGAACGAACGAGAACATGCCGAGCATCCAAGGCTGGTATTGATGAAACTTCAAGAGCATCGCCTTTATGCCAAGTTTTCAAAATGTGAATTTTGGTTACCAGAAGTGACCTATCTAGGTCACGTAATCTCTGGTAAGGGTATTGTTGTCAATCCCGAGAGAGTTCAAGCTGTCCTTGATTGGACTCAACCTGAATCGGTTAAGCAAGTTAGGAGTTTTCTTGGTTTAGCGAGCTATTGCCGCCGCTTTGTCGAGAATTTCTCCAAGGTTGCAAAGCCTCTAACTGAACTCCTCAAGAAAGATAAAAAAGTTCAAGTGGACACCACAGTGTGAGCATAGTTTTCAGGAACTGAAAAGACGCCGGACTTCCGCACCTCTGTTGCTACCACCAGATTTTTCTAAGGACTTTGTTATCTATTGCGACGCCTCACAACAAGGATTAGGTTGCATTCTCATGCAAGATCTTCATGTGATTGCATACGCATCTCGACAGTTGCGTCCACATGAGGATAATTATCCCACACATGATCTTGAGCTTGCAGCTGTATTCCATGCACTTAATACCTGGCGACATTACCTTCTTGGTAATCGTTGCGAAATATTCACTGATCACCAAAGTCTAAAATATATCTTCACCCAGCCGGATTTGAATCTCAGGCAAAGACGGTGGGTTGAGTTGATCACGGATTACGACTTAGGGATAACTCACACCCCGGGGAAGGCCAATGTTATGGCTGATGCACTAAGTCGTAAGCCTTATTGTAACAATTTGATGGTACAACGAGGTCAACCACATCTCTATGAGGAATTTCAGAAGTTAAATCTCCATATTGTTTGTCAAGGATTCCTTTCTACCCTGCTGTCGAAGCCTACGCTTAAGGGTCAAATTATAGCTGGCTAGAAGCGTGATAAGGGTATATCACGGGTCAAGGAGAATATTACTAGCGGAAACGCTAATGAATTCTCCATGAATGATCAAGGTGTTGTGTTCTTCCAGAATCGTCTAGTGGTTCCTAAGAATCCACATCTAAGGCAGTTAATCCTTGAGGAAGCTCATGATTCTCCTCTCACCATTCATCTTGGTAGTACTAAGATGTATCAGGACCTGCAGGAGAGGTTTTGGTGGACTAGGATGAAGAGAGAAATTGTTGAGTTCGTTGCTAACTGTGACGTTTGTTGTCGAGTTAAGGCAGAACATCAAAGGCCTGCTGGCACCCTTCAACCCTTAGATATTCCTGAATGGAAACGGGATAAAGTCAGTATGGATTTCATTACCGGATTTCCCAAGACCAATAAAGGAAATAATGCTATCTTTGTGGTCATTGACCGTCTCTCCAAAGTAGCTCATTTTCTTCCAGTTCGTGAGAGTATAACAGCTAGCCAGCTAGCAGAGCTATATATATCTCGAATTGTGTCTCTTCATAGTGTTCCCCTGGAGATTAACTCAGACCGTGGAAGTATCTTTACTTCTCGCTTCTGGGAAAGTTTTAAGAATGCTCTGGGGACTCACTTATCTTGGAGGACTGCTTTCCATCCTCAATCAAGTGGTCAAGTAGAAAGAGTGAATCAAATCCTAGAAGATATGCTCCGAGCTTGTGTTATATTGTTCGGTATGAATTGGGAGAAGTGCCTCCCATTCGCCGAATTTGCTTATAACAATAGTTATCAATCAAGCTTGGGCAAAGCCCCTTTTGAAGTTCTCTATGGACGAAGATGTCGAACACCTCTTAATTGGTCAGAAACCGGAGAGAGGCAACTCTTTGGCCCGGCTATGATCCAGGATGCAGAAGAGCAGGTTCGCATTATTCGTGAAAAGTTGAAAACAACCCAGTCTCGTCGAAAGAGCCAATATGATCGTCATCATAAGGCTGTGACCTTTGAAGTTGACGAGAAGGTTTACCTCCGGGTTACACCTTTGAAGGGTACCCATCGATTCGGTATCAAGGGCAAGTTGGCTCCTCGTTACATTGGTCCTTTTCGCATTCTTGCCAAACGAGGAGAAGTTGCCTACCAGTTGGAACTTCCTCCGCATCTTTCCAAGGTTCATGATGTCTTCCACGTCTCGCAACTCAGGGATTGCTTTTCAGATTCTATCCGTGAAGTGGACCACAAAATGCTTGATCTCCAAGATAACCTTTAATACCGAGAATACCCTGTGCTTATTCTTGATCAAGCTGAGCATACCACTCGACGTCGAAACCTCAAGTTTCTTAAAGTTCAATGGTCAAATCATTCTGAAAAGGAGGCAACATGGGAAAGAGATGATCGTCTCCGACTTGAGTATCCCGCGTTATTCCTGACGACTTCTAAATCTCGGGACGAGATTCTTTTGAGAGGGGGTGAGTTGTCACATCCCTCGAACCCTAACCAAGGTTTAGCATTGTGCTCATATATTCATTGCATTGCATCCAAGAAATTGCAACAAGATCAAAGTAAGTGGTGAAAGAAAACTCAAAAACCCTAGCCACTTCTCAAATTCAAAGAAATTCCAAACTTGTTAAAATCAATGAACCCAAAATGGCCTCAAGAAAAGTTTAACTTCTCCGATAATTCTTGAAAGCAAATCATCAGGGAAGAAAACTATTTTTAAAACAGATTTGGCATTTTACTTAAATTCAAAAGGCCACTGAGCTCAAGTTTAAATTTGAATTCAAAAACTTTTAAGTTTTCAAAAATGTTGAAAACCTCAGGAATGGTTGGAAATATTCCAACTAATATTTCAGTGTGTTCAAAATGATTTTTGAACCAATATTTGAGCCAAAACAAATAGGTATTCAAATCAGTGGATAAAACGGAAATCAAAACAAGAAAAATATAGCAAAACACTTAGTTGTCGCTCACCTGGCCCAGGCCCAGCTCCCCCATGTCGTCTTCCTCCTCGCCAGTGGGCAGCACGAGGTGGCCGCCGCGACGCCCGGCGCCTCCACGCAGCTCCCTGCTTGTCTGAACGTGTCGGTGCGCTGGCAAGGCGAGGATAATCTCCCCGAGCACGACCCTATCCATCCCCGCTACCCATTCCTCCCCTCTCCCCTCGGTTCCTTCCCCTCCTCCTGCCGCCATTGACAGGAGCTCAAGCTCGAGCTTCCCGAGCCCTCTAGCCACCGGTTCTTCCCTCCGAGTGCTCCATTCGCTCCGCCTCGACAAGCTGGTCGTCCCTGCCCAAGAAGAAGGTCCCCCGAGCCCTGCAACGCCCTCGGCACCGTCGTCTTCAAGCTTCGGCCTCCGGCGAGCTCCGTTGGATTCGTCGCCCAGAGCGCCTCCCCGAGCCGTCCGAGCTCTCCCCTGCACTCCCCGTGAGCTTGCGCTTGTTTCCCCTCTTCTTCCCCTCGGTTTCATGTACCCTAGCCACTAGACCGATGAGCCCGAGCTCCGGCCGTCGCCTCAGCTCGTCGCCGCTGACCTCCAGTCCTCCCCAGTCCTCCCTGAGGCCAGCACTGGATGAGGCCGAGCCTGGGGATCCTCCCAGTGCTCTCGGCCCTTGTTCCCGAGCACCACAGACAACTCCAGCGACTCTCCAGCAAAGATCCACCGCGGATCTGGTCGCCGCCGGTCAGCTCCGGCAGGATCTGACTTGGCCTCGCTAATCTGTCGGTTTAAGCTCTAAGCAGTCGCTAACAATGGGCCCTAGTCGCAAGTCAAACGCAATCAGGGGCTGATCAGCGCGGGGTTAACCCTGTGAGGCTGACCAGTGGGTCACCCCTGTCGAGTTTGACCTGACCAGGTCGGCCGACGGCTGACGCCATGCTGACGTGGGCGTGACGCAATAATTAGCTTTTCTGATTTAAAAGAATTCCAGAAAATGCCCAAAACTTCTAAAAATCATAGAAATTAATCTGTAACTCCAATGTAAATAATTTATATATGAAAAAGTATCAGAAAAATCCATGGAATCTGTATATGTCATTTTCAAACATGTTTGAAAATATTACTGGACGAAACATGTAAAATGATGAATAGGTTAAATTTAATAAATGCTTTGGAGTTTGAATTTGAAAATCATTTGAATTCCACTTCAAATGCTATGATCAAACATTGTTCAATCACAACGAAAAACATAACATATCATTCCCATGCATGTTAGAAACAAGTTGATCTGAGCATCAGGTCGAATCAATTAAAATGGTATTTGAGAATACCTCGTTTGAAGTGATATTTGAATCTGATTCAAATCCACTTCAACCTAATAATGGTAGCTACATTAGCATACCACCTTGCATCTTCATGCCATGCTCATGCATCATTTCGTTGCATATGATTGTTATTGATTGATGTCATTTCTATCGGTAGGCTCCGCTCCTCCGGATTCCACCGAATATCCGACTGACGGATATTGTCCCTCTGCTGAACAACAAGGCAAGCAACCATTTTGATCATCCCAATAAATCCCATGTTCTCGCTCATGCACTTACTTATTGCATTAGGATCAAATGCTTCAAATGCTTTTGCCACGTTAGTTGAACCCACTTCCTTTGCATGACCTGTCTTTGTCACAGTAAATAGCTGAACCTTGCAACCTAGCATACTTGGTAGATGCTTGAGCCATGATGTGCCTTATCCTGCTATGCATGCTATGCTTAGAGTTGTGTATGGTCTGTCATCTGGGTGATGAACAGAATTGTGAGAATGTGTTCAGTAAGTAAAGGTTGTGTGTTGAACCTGATTTGGTAAAGGTACCGGTGAAAGGCTATGTAGGAGTACATGGCGGGTTGTTTCAATGGAACCGTACTTAGGAACAGAGTTCTGTGTATGTAATCCAAGACGAGATACTACCACATGCTGGGCCCTGAAATATGACCCCGCTCGACTTATTAATCGCCTAGTACTCGGTCGAGGAGTTGCAAGTAGTTTCTGGTGTTTATAGTCATGCTGGAGGCCGTGCATAGCCCTGACTTGAGAGGTGGGCTGTGATGCGGTAGGCAGTGGCACAGTGTACCAAGTGGCACCCGGATGGTGGGCTTGGGAACCCTGCGCACATCGTTTGGGGCCGTGGCGGAAACCTCGGCCGGACTTCCGTGCGGGTTACCCTCAGATAGGCGATAGACCTGGACTAAGTATTAGCGTGGTTAACGGTCATGGCCGACTCCCTCGCTGGACTTCGGCTTGAAGGTTGCCGAGGTGACGTGCACACGGTGTTAAGTGGTGAGAGCGTGTGCGAAGAAGTACACCCCTGCAGGGTTATAATCTATTCCAATAGCCGCGTTCGCGGATATGGACTACTTGGAGACATATGTTGTACATAGATAACTTTAATGGCTACTCATAAAATTGTTAAGATAAGTGTGAGTGTCGTGGACGGCATTTCCGTATGGTGATGGAATGATTCCACGATGGAGTATTGTTGTGGTGTTAGTGGACTCGTGTGCGAGAAATCAAGTTGTCAAAAATTATTTAAAAATGCAAGTCGTCTAGCCGCGAGTCAATTGCTGGCTTTCCGCATGAAACCCCACAATCCCTTATTGATACATTGCATGAGTAGATAGTTATCCTAAAGTCTTGTTGAGTACCCCTGTACTCACGTTTGCTTAATAATTTGTTGCAGAGGTTGTTAATGACCCTAATGGAGGGTTCTACCTAGACATCGACGACGACGAGTAGCTGGTATCCCAGCTACGATCTGGCCCTAGGGTGGGTCTGTAGTATAGTCAGACCATGTGCCTTCTAGTTTCATCTGTCTCTACTCAGACAGTTTAATTACTTCCGCTGGGTTGTAACTTGAATGACTGTTATGATGGGTCGTGAGACCCCTACTGTGTAATATTATGTGTGGGGCTCTTTTGAGCCTTTTAAATAAAGCTTGTATGTTTATGGTTATGCTGTGATGCCATCGATGTATCTATACATATCGGTATGCCATGCGTACGTGTGTTGTACATGATATGTATGGGGCTCGATTACCTAGTCATAGGCTTTAGTAGCATTCCTTACAGGGAAATGCCCCTTTGTGATCCAACGAGCCATGGTAGTTCGCTACTGCTCCGGACACATTGGGTGACCGGCATGTGTCCTTCTTAGCTGCTGTGTCTGTCCCCATTGGGGAAATGTCACGCGATGTAATGGAGTCCTTGTAGCCTGGTACGACCCGTCTACATTCGCTGGTGACCGACACCTGCTTTGTTGGGTCATGTATGCATGTCCCTGTGCGGAACTGTCGCTTTGGTTTATGACTAGACATGTCGATCCGGGTTCTCTGTCACTGGATTGCTAGCGACACAATTGCATACGCGAGTTAAAAGACACAAACGGTCCCGGCTAAGGTAAGTCTGCAGCCGTGGGGATAACCGTGCATGAGCCGCAAAGAGATGCGATGTGTTACAGGCTGGATTCCTATGACTTAGGATCCGGGTCCCGACACTTTACATGACAATGATTGAGCTGCGAGGCACCACCAAGCTTCTAGGACACCAAAGCATCCACGAAAAATAATTTCTAGGGTACCAAGTACCCAAGGGTAACAAGCTTCTCAGACTTCACTTCCACGTATCAGTGTGGTGAACTCAAACCGATGCAACTAATGCAATGGAAAGAACACACGAAGTGGTCAAATCCCTCACACTCAAATTGCTCCACAACAAGAAAAGCTATGGAGGAATATGAGAGGAAGAAAAAGGAGCTCGCAAAGAACTTCAATATCAAGATCCAAGGTGTTCCCCTCACATAGAGGAGAAAGTGATTGGTGGAGATGTGGATCTAGATCTCCTCTCTCTTTTGCCTCAAGAACTAGCAAGAATCATTGGAAGGATTGAGAATTAGCAAGTGATACGTCCATTTTGCATCATGCTTTTATATCGATATTTATTGCATTATGGGTTGTTAATACAAATTATGCTACAATAATTATGCCTTTTCTCTCTTATTTTACAAGATTTATATGAAGAGGGAGAATGTCGGCACCTGGAATTCTGTACCAAAAAAGGAGCAAATCTGAGAGACCTATTCTGCACAACTCCAAAAGTCTTGAAAACTTACGGAGAATTATTTTGGAATATATAAAAATATTGGGCAAAAGAAATACATCAGGGGACCCACCAGGTGGCAACAAGCCACGGGGAGCGCCCAGGGCGCGCCCTGCAGACTTGTGGGCCCCCTGGCAGGTCTCTGGTGCCCATCTTCTGCTATATTAAGGGTTTTGAGATGGAGAAAATCGTATCAGAATTTTCGGGGCGAAGCGCCGCCATCTTGAGATCGAACTTCGACAGAACTAATCTAGAGCTTCGGCGGAGCTATTCTGCCGGGGAAACTTCCCTACCGGAGCGGGAAATCGAAGCCATCGTCATCACCAACGATCCTCTCATCGAGAGGTGGTCAATCTCCGTCAACATCTTCATCAGCACCATCTCCTCTCCAAACCCTAGTTCATCTCTTGTATCTAATCTTTGTCTCAAACATCAGATTGGTACCTCGGGGTTGTTAATAGTGTTGATTACTCCTTGTAGTTGATGCTAGTTTGTTTACTTGGTGGAAGATCATATGTTCAGATCCTTAATGATTATTAATACTCCTCTGATTATGTACATGAGTATGTTTTGTCAGTAATTACGTTTGTTCCTCGGGATATGGGATAATTCTTGCTATAAGTAATCATGTGAATTTGGTATTCGTTCGATATTTTCATGAGATGTATGTTGTCTCTCCTCTAGGGGTGTCATGTGAAAGTCGACTACATGACACTTCACCATTAGTTGGGCCTAGGGTAAGGCATTGGGAAGTAATAAGTAGATGATGGGTTGCTAGAGTGACAAAATCTTAAACCCTAGTTTATGTGTTGCTTCGTAAGGGGCTGATTTGGACCCATATGTTTCATGCTATGGTTAGATTTATCTTGATTATTCTTTCGTAGTTGCGGATGGTTTCGAGAGAGGTTAATCATAAGTGGGAGGTTTTTCCATGTAAGATAAAAACCCAAGCACCGGTCCACCCACATATCAAATTATCAAAGTAACGAACGTGAATTATATGAGCATGATGAAAACTAGTTTGACAGAAATTCCCATGTGTCCTCCAGAGCGCTTTGCTTTATATAAGAGTTTCTCCAGGCTTGTCCTTTGCTACAAAAAGGATTGGGCCACCTTGCTTCACCTTTTTTACATTTTTTACTTGCTACCCGTTACGAATTACCTTATCACAAAACTATCTGTTACCGAAAATTTCAGTGCTTGCAGAGAATACCTTACTGAAAACCGCTTGTGATTTCCTTATGCTCCACGTTAGGTTCGACACTCTTACTTATCAAAAGGAATATGATAAATCCCCTATACTTGTGGGTCATCGAGACTCTTTTCTGGCGCCGTTGCCGGGGAGTGAAGCGCCTTCGGTGAGTGGAACTTCATAAGGAAACATTTATATATTGTGCTGAAATTTACTATCACTTGTCACTATGGAAAATAATCCTTTGAGGGTCTTGTTCGGGGTATCTCTAATACGTCTTCAACGTATCTATAATTTTTGCTGGTTCCATGCTATTAACTTGTCAAACTTTGGATGTTTTGTATGCCTTTTATATCTTTTTTGGGACTAACTTATTAACTCAGTGTCAAGTGCCAGTTCCTGTTTTTTCCGTGTTTTTGACCTTTTTCAGAGGAGAATATTAAAAGGAGTCCAAACGGAATAAAAACTCCGAAAAGATTTTTTCCGGAACAAAAGATACGCAGGGAGCTTGAGAACCAAGGCAGAGGGCACCAGGGGAGGCCACAAGCCCCCTAGCTGCGGCCTGGGGAGGCCGCGCCTAGCAGGCTTGTGCGCCCCTTGTGGCTCCTCTGCCCTACATCTTCCTCCTATAAATCCCCGAAAAATCTGAAACCACGAGAGAGAGCCACGAAAATACATTTCCGCCGCCGCAAGCTTCTGTCTCCGCACGATCCCATCTCGGGCACATTCTGGTTCCCTGCCGGAGGGGGGATTCGGACACGGAGGACTTCTTCATCAACACCATTGCCTCTCCGATGATGCATGAGTAGTTCACCATAGACCTTCGGGTCCATAGCTAGTAGATATATGGATTCTTCTCTCTCTTGGATCTTCAATACCAAGTTCTCCATGATCTTCATGTAGATCTATCCGATGTAATCTTCTTTTGCGGTGTGTATGTCGAGATCCGATGAATTGTGGATTTAAGATCAGATTATCTATGAATCTTATTTGAGTTTCTTCTGATCTCTTATATGCATGATTTCATATCCTTGTAATTCTCTTCGAGTTGCGGGTTTCATTTGGCCAACTTGATCTACAGTTCTTGCAATGGGAGAAGTGCTTGGTTTTGGGTTCATACCGTGCGGTGACCTCACCCAGTGACAGAAGGGGTAGCGAGGCACGCATCGTGTTGTTTCCATCAAGGGTAAAAAGATGGGGTTTATAACTATTAAATGAATTTATCCCTCTACATCATGTCATCTTGCTTAAGGCGTTACTCTATTTGTCATGAACTCAATACACTTGATGCATGCTAGATAGTAGTCGATGTGTGGAGTAATAGTAGTAGATGCAGAAAGTATCGGTCTACTTGTCTCGGACGTGATGCCTATATGTATGATCATTGCCTTATATATCGTCATGACTTTGCGCGGTTCTATAAATTGCTCGACAGTAATTCGTTCACCCACTGTAGTATTTGCATCTTGAGAGAAGCCTCTAGTGAACACTATGGCCCTCGGGTCTACTTCACATCATATTTTCATCCCTACACTTTTACTTTGTTGCACTTTCCGCCTCCAGATCTCACTTTGCAATCAATCTTGAAGGGATTGACAACCCCTTTATAGTGTTGGGTGCAAGCTTGTTTGTTTATGTGCAGGTACTCAGGACACTTGGCTTGATACTCCTACTGGATTGATACCTTGGTTCTCAAACTGAGGGAAATACTTACTGCTACTGTGCTGCATCACCCTTTCCTCTTCAAGGGAAAAACCAACGCAAGCTCAAAAGGTAGCAAGAAGAATTTCTGGCGTCGTTGCTGGGGAGGATCAAGTCAAGAATAGTCTCCCGTCAACGTGCCAATTTCTGGCACCATTGCGAGGGAGCATGAAGTCAAGAATAGTCTTCCTCCAACGTGCCAATATCTGGCATCGGGGATTATTCTAAGTGAAACTTATCCAAGTAACCGTCGCAAACTCATCTCTTGCATTTACTTTTTTGCCTCTCATTTTCCTCTCCCCCACTTCTGTAAAACAAAAATTTACAAAAATATTTTCCTTAGTCGTTTGTCCTTTTCTTTATCTTGCTTTCTGTTCGCTTGTGTGCTTGTCTTCCTTCTGAAGTCACCATGACTGAAAACACCAAACTTTGTGACTTTTCGAATACTAATAATAATGATTTTATTAGTACTCCGATTGCTCCCGCCACTAGTGCAGAATCATATCAAATCAATGCTCCTTTGCTGAATCTTGTTATGAAAGAGCAATTCTCCGGCCTTCCTAGTGAAGATGTCGCATCCCATCTTAATACCTTCATTTAGTTATGCGATATGCAAAAGAAGAAATATGTGGATAATGATGTGATTAAATTGAAGCTATTTCCATTCTCATTGCGAGACCGAGCAAAAACTTGGTTTTCATCTTTGCCCAAAAATAGTATTGATTCTTGGAACAAGTGCAAAGATGCTTATATATCCAAGTATTTTCCTCCACCTAAGATTATCTCTTTCCGTAATGATATCATAAATTTTAAGCAACTAGATCATGAACATGTTGCACAATCTTGGGATGAAATTGATGATTAGAAATTATCCCCCTCATGGCTTGAGTCTTTGGATCATTATACAAATCTTCTATGCTGGTTTGAATTTTGCTTCTAGAAATATCTTGGACTCCTCCTCCGGTGGAACTTTCATGGAAATCACATTAGGAGAAGACACAAAACTCCTAGACAATATCATGACAAACTATTTTCAGTGGCACACCGAAAGGTCACCTACTAGTAAAAAAGTGCACACTATAGAAGAACTTAACTCGTTGAGTGCTAAGATGGATTAGTGAATGAAATTGTTTGCTACTAAAGGTGCTCCTTTAGATCCAAATGATATGCCCTTGTCTTCCTTGATTGATAGTAGCAATGAGAGCTTGGATGTTAATTTTGTTGGTAGGAATAATTTTGGCAACAACAATGCTTTTAGAGGAAACTATATTCCTAGGCCTTTTCCTAGTAATCCCTCTAATAACTTTGGCAATTCCTACAACAATGCTCATGGAAATTACAATAAATTACCCTCTGATATAGAGAGTAATATTAAAGAGTTTATCAACTCGCAAAAGATTTTCAATGCATCCATAGAAGAAAAACTACTCAAAATTGATGATTTGGAAAGGAGTGTTGATAGAATGTCTCTTGATATTCATGCTTTGAAAGTGAGATGTGCTCCTCCCAAGATCAATATGGATGAAATTTGAAAGCTATGCGTGTTTCCATGAATGAGAGTAAAGAAAGAACCGCCCAAATTCGTGCCAGACATGAATGGCTTCAAAAGGCGTGTTCTCGTGATGAGAATCACGAAGATCTTAAAGTACTTGGTGTGACTCCCATTGAATCCTTGTTTTCTAGTGTCAAACCTAATGATGATGGGGCTGGATATGAATCCACTTTGGTTGAAAAATTCCCCAATGATTCGGAGTCCATCTATCTTGATGCTAAAAGCATTAAAAGTGGAGTAGAGGATATCAAAACTTTGAGTACTAATGAAACTACTACTTTGGATTTCAAGCATTTCAATTATGATAGTTGTTCTTTGATTGAATGTATTTCCTTGATGCAATCCATGCTAAACTCTCCACACGCTTATAGCCAAAACAAGGCCCTTACTGATCATATCGTCGATGCTATGATGAAATCTCTTGAAGAGAAACTTTGAAGTTTCTATTCCTAGAAAACTTCATGATTAGTGGTAACCTACTATGAGAATCAAGATCAAAAACTATTAATGCAATGCTTTGTGTGATTTGGGTGCTAGTGTTTCCGCGATTTCAAAGTCTTTATGTGATGTTCTAGGCTTCAATGAGATTGATGAGTCCTCTTTTAATTTGCATCTTGCGGATTCTACTGTTAAGAAACCTATGGGAAGGATCAATGATGTTCTTATTATTTCAAATAGGAACTATGTACCCGTAGATTTCATTGTGCTTGATATTGATTGCAATCTGACATGTCCTATCATTCTTGGTAGACCTTTCCTAAAGACTATTGGTGTTGTCATCGATATGAAGGAAGGGAATATTAGATTTCAATTTCCATTAAAGAAGGGCATGGAACATTTTCCTAGAAAGAAAATAATATTGCCTTACGAATCCATGATGAGGGATACTTATGGTTTGAGTACCAAAGACGACGATACGTGATTCTATCGCCTTATGCCTAGCTAAGGGCGTTAAACAATAGCGCTTGTTGGGAGGCAACACAATGAATTTGTTTTTGCTTTTTGCTTTCTGTTTTGTTGTGTCCACACCATCATAATTCTGTTATGATTGTGTTTTTTGTGTTTCTTTTTGTGTTTGAGCCAAGTAAAACCTTTATGACTAGTTTTGGTGATGGTTGTTTGATCGTGTTGGAAAAAGACAGAAACTTTTCGGTCATGAAATTATTTTTTATTTTAATCCAGAAAGAGCTTTTGAGTTGATTCTTTTTTATGCTGGTTGATATGCCAATTGCCCAAATTTTCATAATGTTTTCGAATTTTTGAGATACCAGAAGTATACGAAGTATACAGATTGCTACAGACTGGTCTATTTTTGACAGATTCTGTTTTTGTTGTGTTGATTGCTTATTTTGATGAAACTATGGATAGTATCGGGGGGTACTAGCCATGGAAATGTGAGAATATAGTAATCTAACACAAATATAAATAGAAATCAAGTTTGCTACAGTACCTAAACAGGTGGTAGTTTGTTTTCTTGTGCTAATGATATCACGAGTTTCTGTTTAAGTTTTGTGTTGTGAAGTTCTCAAGTTTTGGGTGATGTTCTCATGGACGATGAGATAAAGAGTATAAAGATCTCAAGCTTGGGGATGCCCAAGGCATCCCAAGCCAAATTCAAGGACACGAAAAAGCCTAAGCTTGGGTATGCCCCAGGAAGGCATCCCCTCTTTCGTCTTCAATCCATCGGTAACAGTACTTAGAGCTATATTTTTATTCACCACATGATATGTGTTTTGCTTGGAGCGTCGTGTATTATCGGAGTATTTTCTTTTTGTTGTGTCACAATCATCCTTGGTGCACACCTTTTGAGAGAGACATGCACTCATCGTGAATTTGCTAGAATACTCATTGAGCTTCGCTTATATCTTTTGAGTTAGGAAATTTAGCTCACATGTGCTTCACTTATATCTTTTGAGCTACATAACTTTGCTCTAAGTTCTTCACTTAGATCTTTTCGAGCACGGCGGTGTCATATTTTGGAGAAATAAGAACTCTTGATCTTCACTTATATCTTTTCGAGAGTGCTCTCTCTAAGTAACTTGGTAGTTGGCTTGTGATATGAAAGTAGTCCTAAAGATGATAGGCATCCTAAGAGGATACAATAAAACTTCCATATTCTTGTGCATTGATTAGAAAGATAAGTTTGATTCATATCAATTAATTTTGAGACATGGATTTGGTAATATTAAGATTCATGTTAGTATGGTGTTGTGAATCTAGAAATACTTGTGTTGAAGTTAGTGATTCCCGTAATATGCACGTATGGTGAACCGCTATGTTAGGAAGTCGGAGCATAATTGATTTATTGATTGTCATCCTTTGTGTTGTGGTCCGGATCGTGCGATGGTTAACACCTACCAACCCTTCCCCTAGGAGTATGCATTTAGCACTTTGTTTCGATTACTAATAAAAACTTTCGCAATAAGTATGTGAGTTCTTCATGACTAATGTGAGTCCATGGTATAGATGCACTTTAACCTTCCACCATTTCTAGCCTCTCTAGTGCCGCACAACTTTCACCGGTACACAAAACCACCATAGACCTTCCTCAAAACAGCCACCGTACCTACCTATCATGGCCTTTTCATAGCCATTCTGAGATATATTGCCATGCAACTCCCACCGTTCCGTCTCATGACTTGTCCCGTCACTTACATATTGCCATTGCATGATCGTAAGATAGCTAGCGAAATGTTTCAATGTCATACGCCAAGCTAGATCGTTGCACATCCCGGTACACTGCCGGAGGCATTTCCTATAAGAGTCATCATTGTTCTAAGCATTGAGCTGTGAGTAAATAAAAGTGTGATGATCATCATTATTAGAGCATTGTACCATCTGAGGAAAGAAAAAAAAGGAGGCCAAAGTTGCCCACAAAAAAATATATGGAAAGAGGCCAAAGAGCCAAACAAAAAAATAGAGAAAAAGAGAGAAGGGACAATGCTACTATCTTTTTCCACACTTGTGCTTCATAATAGCACCATGTTCTTCATGATTGAGAGTCTTGTTTTGTCACCACCATATACTAGTGGGAATCTTCATTATGTAACTTGGCTTGTATATTCCAATGATAGGCTTCCTCAAAATTGCCCTAGGTCTTCGTGAGCAAGCAAGTTGGATGCACACCCACTAGTTCTCCTTTTGAGCTTTCACACACTTATAGCTCTTAGTGCATCCATTGCATGGTAATCCCTACTCATCCACATTAATATCTATTGATGGGAATCTCCATAGCCCTTTGATACGCCGAGTCAATGTGACCATCTCCTCCTTTTTTTCCTCACAACCTCCACCACACTCTATTCCACCTATAATGTTATATCCATGGTTCACGCTCATGTATTGCATGAGAGTTGAAAAAGGTTTGAGAAAGTAAGAGTGCGTCAACAATTACTTGGCCAATACCGGGGTTGTGCATGATTTAAATTTGTTGTGTGGGGATGATGGAGCATAGCGAGACTATATGATTTTGTTGGGATAACTTTCTTTGGCCTTGTTATTTCGAAAGTTCATGATTACCTTGCTACTTTTCTTGAAGTATTATTGTTTTCATGTCAATAGCAAACTATTGTTTGAATCTTACGGATCAGAACATTCATGTCACATGAAAGAAGTTACAAAGGACAAATATGCTAGGTAGCATTCCACATCAAAAAAATTAGTCTTTATCACTTCCCTACTCGAGGACGGTCAGGAGTTAAGCTTGGGGATGTTTGATACGTCTCCAACGTATCTATAATTTTTTATGGTTCCATGTTATTATCTTGTCAAACTTTGGATGTTTTGTATGCCTTTTATATCTTTTTAGGGACTAACTTATTAACTCAGTGCCAAGTGCCAGTTCCAGTTTTTTTCCATGTTTTTGACCTTTTTCACAGGAGAATATTAAACGGAGTCCAAACGGAATAAAACCTCCGAACAGATTTTTTTTCCGAAACAGAAGATATGCAAGGAGCTTGAGAACCAAGGCAGAGGGCACCAGGGGAGGCCACAAGCCCCCTAGCTGTGGCCTGGGGGGCCCGCTCCTAGCAGGCTTGTGGGCCCCCTGTGGCTCCTCTGCCCTACTTCTTCTGCCTATAAATCCCCGAAAAATCTGAAACCACGAGAGAGAGCCACGAAAATACTTTGCCGCCACCGCAAGCTTCTGTCTCCGCAAGATCCCATCTGAGGCACATTTTGGTGCCCTGTCGGAGGGGGGGATTCGGACACGGAGGGCTTCTTCCTCAACACCATTTCCTCTCCGATGATGCGTGAGTAGTTCACCATAGACCTTCGGATCCATAGCTAGTAGCTAGATGGCTTCTTCTCTCTCTTGGATCTTCAAAACAAAGTTCTCCATGATCTTCATGGAGATCTATCCGATGTAATCTTCTTTTGCGGTGTGTTTGTCGAGATCCGATGAATTGTGGATTTATGATCAGATTATCTATGAATCTTATTTGAGTTTCTTCTGATCTCTTATATGCATGATTTCATATCCTAGTAATTCTCTTCGAGTTGTGGGTTTCGTTTGGCCATCTTGATCTACAGTTCTTGCAATGGGAGAAGTGCTTGGTGTTGGGTTCATACCGTGCGGTGACCTCACCGAGTGACACAAGGTGTAGCGAGGCACGCATCATATTGTTGCCATCAAGGGTAAAAATATGGGGTTTATATCTATTGCATGAATTTATCCCTCTAAATCATGTCATCTTGCTTAAGGCGTTACTCTGTTTGTCATGAACTCAATACACTAGATGCATGCTGGATAGAGGTCGATGTGTGGAGTAATAGTAGTAGATGCAGAAAGTATCGGTCTACTTGTCTCAGACGTGATGCCTATATGTATGATCATTGCCTTAGATATCGTCATGACTTTGCGCGGTTCTATCAATTGCTCGACAGTAATTCGTTCACCCACCGTAATATTTGCTATCTTGAGAGAAGCCTCTAGTGAACACTATGGGCCCCTGGTCTACTTCACATCATATTTTCAGCCCTACACTTTTACTTTGTTGCACTTTCCGCCTTCAGATCTCACTTTGCAATCAATCTTGATGGGATTGACAACCCCTTTATAGCGTTGGGTGCAAGCTTCTTTGTTTTTGCGCAGGTACTGTGGACACTTGGCTTGATACTCCTACTAGATTGATACCTTGGTTCTCAAACTGAAGGAAATACTTATTGTTACTATGCTGCATCACCCTTTCCTCTTCAAGGGAAAAACCAATGCAAGCTCAAGAGGTACTAATCTTCACCCTGGCCGGAAGCAAAAAGAGATGCTCCTCATCCTGCTGCACCTACTGAAAACATTTATTATGAAATTCCTTCGGGTATGATAGAAAAACTGCTAGCTAATCCTTATGCAGGAGATGGAACAGTACATCCTGATTTGCATATAATCTATGTGGATGAAGTTTGTGGATTATTTAAGCTTGCGGGTCTTCCCGAGGATGATTCCAATAAGAAGGTCTTTCCTTTATCTTTGAAGGAGAAGGCGTTGACATGGTATAGGCTATGTGATGATACTGGATCATGGAACTACAACCGATTGAAATTGGAATTAAATCAGAAGTTTTATCCTATGCATCTAGTTCATCGTGATCGGAATTTTATTTATAATTTTTGGCCTCGTGAAGGAGAAAGAATCGCTCAAGCTTGGGGGAGGCTTAAGTCAATGTTATATTCATGCCCCAATCCTGAACTCCTGAGAGAAATTATTATTCATAATTTTTATGCTCGGCTCTCTCCTAATGATCAATCGATGCTCGATACTTCTTGTGTTGGTTCCCTTATGAAGAAAGATATTGAATTCAAATGGGACTTATTGCAAATAATTAACCGCAAATATGAAGATTGAGAACTTGATGAAGGTAATGAGTCGGGTATAAGCCTTAAGTTTAATTGTGTAAAATCCTCTATAGACACCGATGCTTTTCGTGATTTTAGCACTAAATATGGACTTGACTCTCAGGTAGTAGCTTCGTTCTGTGAATCTTTGCTACTCATGTTGATATCCCCAAGGAGAAGTGGTTTAAATATCATCCTCCCATTGAAGTTAAAGTAGTTGAACCTATGAAAGTTGTAGAAGACTATTATTTATAATGCTGGTCATTTTATTCCTACGGCTTATATTGAGAAATCACCCTTTCCTGTTAGAATAAAGGAACATGCTAAAGCTTCAACTGTGGTTCATAAGAGTTGTACTAGAACACCTATACCTCCTAAACAGATTAAAGTTGAACCTAATATTTCTATGTATAAAGATCTCTTTGTTGATAATATTGATGGGCATGTCATTCATTTCTGTGATTAAGCTGCTAGAATTGCTAGGCCTAATACTAAAAGTAAACATAGACCTATTGTTGGCGTGCTTGTTGTTTCTGTTAAAATAGGAGACCATTGTTATCATGGCTTATGTGATGTGCGTGCTAGTGTGAGTGCAATTCCCTTTGCCTTATACCAAGAAATTGTGGATGATATTGCACCAGCTGAATTAGAACAAATTGATGTTACCATCAAGCTTGCTAATAGAGATACTATTGCACCAATTGGTATTGTTAGAGATGCTGAGGTCTTGTGTGGGCAAATAAAGTACCCTACCGATTTTCTTGTTCTTGGTTCCCCACAAGATGATTTTTGTCCCATTATATTCTGTAGACCCTTCTTGAATATTGTTAATGCTAAGGTTGATTGTGAGAAAGAAACAGTTACTGTAAGTTTTGGGGATGTGTCTCATGAGTTCAATTTCTCTAAATTTCGTAGACAACCCCATAACAAAGAATTGCCTAGTAAAGATGAACTTATTGATCTCGCTTCTATCGTTGTGCCTCCTACTGATCCCTTAGAACAATATTTGCTAGACCATGAAAATGATATGCATATGAATGAAAGGAATGAAATAGATAAGATTTTCTTTGATCAGCAGCCTATTTTGAAACACAATCTGCCTGTTGAAATACTTGGGGATCCTCCTCCACCCAAGGGTGATACCGTGTTTGAGATTAAACAATTACCTGATACTCTGAAGTATGCGTATCTTGATGAAAAGGAAATATATCATGTTATTATTAGTGCTAACCTTTCAGAGCATGAAGAAAAGAGATTATTGAAAACTCTGAGGAAGCACTATGCCGCTATTTGATATACACTTGATGATCTTAAGGGCATTAGTCCCACTCTATGCTAGCACAAAATTAATATGGAGCCTAATGTTAACCCAATTGTTGATCACCAATGATGGTTAAATCCTAAAATGAAGGAAGTGGTAAGAAATGAAATAGTAAAGCTTCTGGAGGCAGGTATAATTTATCCTATTGCTGATAGTAGATGGGTTAGTCCCGTTCATTGTGTCCCTAAAAAGGGAGGTATTACTGTTGTTCCTAATGATAAAAATGAATTGATCCCGCAAAGAATTGTTACGGGATATAGAATGGCAATTGATTTTAGGAAATTTAATAAAGCTACTAGGAAAGATCATTACCCGCTACCTTTTATTAATCAAATGCTATAAAGACTATCCAAACATACACAATTTTTTTCATTCTAGACGATTATTCTCATTTCTCTCAAATACCTGTGTCAAAGGAGGATCAAGAGAAGACCACTTTTACTTGCCCTTTCTGTACCTTTGCTTATAGACGAATGCCTTTTGGTTTATGCAATGCACCTCCTACCTTTCAAAGATGTATGATGGCTATATCCTATGTCTTTTGTGAAAAGATTGTTGAGGTTTTCATGGATGATTTTTCCGTTTACGGAATATCTTTTGATGATTGCTTAAGCAACCTTGATCAATTTTTGCAAAGATGTGAAGAAACTAATCTTGTCTTGAATTGGGAGAAGTGTCACTTTATGTTTAATGAAGGCATTTTCTTGGGACACAAAGTCTCCGAAAGAGGTATTGAAGTTCATAAAGCTAAAGTTGATGCTATTGAAAAAATGCCGTGTCCAACAGATATTAAGAAGTTTCCTTGGTCATGCTGGTCTCTAAGATTTCTAAGCCTCTCACTAATATTTTGCAAAAGGTTGTTCCATTCGTTTTTTATGATGATTGTGTAGATGCATTTGAAATTCTTAAGAGAGCCATGATCACTCCACCTGTTGTTCAACCACCTGATTGGAACCTACCCTTTGAAATTATGTGTGATGCGAGTGATTATGTTGTTGGTGTTGTTCTAGGGAAAAAGAGTTGATAATAAATTAAATGGCATCCAATACGCTAGTAATACTCTAGACAGTGCTCAAAGAAACTACGCTACCACTGAAAAGGAATTTCTAGCAGTTGTGTTTGATGGTGATATGTTTAGACCATATATTGTTGATTCCAAAGTAATTTATCACACTGATCACGCTGCTGTTAAATACCTTATGGAAAAGAAAGTTGCTAATCCTAGATTTATTAGATGGGTTCTTCTTCTTCAAAAATGTGATATGTATATTATTGATAGAAAGGGTGATGATAACCCTGTAGCAGATAACTTGTCTAGACTAGAAAATGTTCTTCATGACCCACTACCTATTGATGATAGATTTCATTATTAACAATTAACTATCATAAATGCTTCACACAGTGCTCCTTGGTATGCTGATGCTAACTACATTGTTGCTCAATTTATACCGCCTAGTTTCACATACCAACAAAAGAAAAAGTTCTTCTATGATTTAAGACATTACTTTTGGGATGATCCACACCTTTATAAAGAAGGAGTAGATGGTATTATTAGACATTGTGTACCTAAGCATGAACAGGGACCGATACTACACAAGTGTCACTCCGAGGCCTATGGAGGACACCACGCTGGAGATAGAACTGTGCACAAGGTATTACAATCTGGATTTTATTGACCTACTCTCTTCAAGGATGCTCGTAAGTTTGTCTTGTCTTGTGATGAATGTCAAAGAATTGGTAATATTAGTAGACGTCAGGAAATGCCTATGAATTACTCTCTCGTTACTGAACCATTTGATGTTTGGGATTTTGATTATATGAGACCTTTCCAAAGTCCAATGGGTAAACTCATATTCTAGTTGTTGTTGATTATGTTACTAAGTGGGTAGAAGTTAGTCCAACTACTAGTTCTGATCATAACACTTCTATTAAAATGCTGAAAGAAGTTATTTTCCCTAGATTTATAGTCCCTAGATATTTAAGGACTGATGGTGGTTCACACTTTATTCAGGGTGCTTTCCGTAAATTGCTTGCTAGGTATGATGTTAATCATAAAATTGCATATCCTTATCATCCTTGGTTTAGTGGTCAAGTAGAATTGAGCAAGAGAGAAATTTAATTGATCTTCCAAAAGACCGTTAATAGATCGAGAAAGAATTGGTCTAAGAAACTTGACAATGCATTATGGGCTTATTGAACCGCTTACAAAACCCCTATGGGTATGTCTTTGTATAAAATGGTTTCTGGTAAAGCATGTCACTTACCTCTAGAGCTAGAACATAAAGCTTATTGGGAAATTAAAACTTGCTGGTGAGAAGAGGTTATTTGACATTAGCTTGCTTGATGAATGGAGAACCCAAGCCTATGAGAATGCTAAGTTGTTTAAAGAAAAGGTTAAGAGATGGCATGATAGAAGGATACAAAAGTGTGAATTCAATGTAGGTGATCATGTCTTTCTATACAACTCTCATTTAAGATTTTTTGCAGGAAAACTTCTCTCTGAATGGGAAGGGCCTTACATTATCGAGGAAGTATATCATTCCGGCACCATCAAGATCAACAACGCCAAAGGCCCAAATCCGAAGGTGGTAAATGGGAAAAGAATCAAACATTATATCTCAAGTACTCCCATAAATGTTGAAACCAATATGGTCAATGCCATAACTCGAGAAGAGTACATTAGGGAGGCCTATAAGAACGTTCCAGACTTCTAAAAGTAATAGGTATGTGTTACGGTAAGCAAACCGACTCCAAAAAAATTCCAATGGAAATTTTTATCTGTTTCAGAATATTTAAAAAATTAGGAAAATTCAAAGCAGCCCGAAAACTGCAAGAGGAGGCGACAAGCGAGGGGGCGCGCCCTACCCCCTGGGCACGCCCTACATGCTTCTGGCCACCCCGTGTACCCTCCAGACTCCGTTTTCTTGTGGAATAGTCCTTCGGGGCGATTAAAATTCATTATATAATCTCCCAAAAGTTTTGACCTGTGTATCACAACAAAATCTCATGCTTTCATCTTGACATGTTTCTGCAGCAGATTTAGACCAAGATGTCTTCGCAAGAGTCGGTCAGGGAGAGCCGTGCCTTTCACCTGACACCGGTGGCCAGAGCATTCAGCAGAGCCAACCACTTCGGGTAGGCCACGGAAGAAGAGATGGAGGCTGAATTGAAAAGGATAGATGCTATGGAGGAAGACCAAGAAGTTACCTCTCGTCTCCAACCTGGAGCCAAGTTGGAAGAACTTCAGAGCTCAGCAATTCTGAATTCGATAATCCCTCCCAATGCTAAATTTCTTACATATGAAAATATGAAAAATAATGTTACTTTTTCCCCCACATCAATGTAACATCCACGGGTTATGGCAGCTCTAACCATCACTAGAAAATTTATCAAGGAAATAATGGATCTCAGACAGCAAAATAATAAGCTTGAGGATGAGAATCGCATTCTGAGGGGCATCATCATCAAGAATATAAAACCACCACCTTCGAAGGAGGACAACTAAACACATGGGTATAGGGCACTTCCCTTGGCTTGTGCCAAGCTTGGGGGAGTTGCCCCGGTATCGTATCACCATCACATATTTTACTTTCTTCGTTTCTCTCCGTTCGATCTTTTTGGTAATATCTTGATCTAGTAGAATAAGGTTTTAGTGTGATCTAGTTTTGAGTTTTGCTATATGTTCCCCCTATGTAAGCAAGTCTGAGAGTTATATAATAAAGAGTAGTTTTGAGTTGAGGGCTTTTCTTGCTTGTTATGATCTTGAGAAATGGAAATAGAAAGAAGTATAGAATAAAAGCAAAAGAGTATATAAAATGATCTTATGGGGAGTGATGACTTCACATATAAAAAGTATGTTGATCAAACTTTGTTGTGAGTTCACAAATAAAGCTATTGGTCATTGCTGCAATTAAAAGGAAGTAATAAAGAAAGATAGGTTCACATATAAATATATTATCTTGGACATATTTTATGATTGTGAGCACCCATTAAAATATTATATGTTTAGAAGTTGATATTGGACAAGGAAGACAACATAATGAGTTATGTTTGCTTATTTCCGAATAGAAGTTATATGGTTATAGATCCTTCAACGTGTGTCGCTTGCTTCCACCCCATATTATCCAAAAGCTTCCGCACCAAGTAGAAATGCTACTTGTGCATCCAAACACCTTTAGCCCAGTTTTGACTTGAGAGTCCACCATACCTACCTATGGATTGAGTAAGATCCTTCAAGTAAGTTGTCACCGGTGCAAGCAATGAAAATTGTTCCCTAAATATGTGTGATCTATTAGTGTTAGGAAAATAAACTTTATATGAACTTGTGATATGGAAGAAATAAAAGCGGCGGACTGCATAATAAAGTTGTTTATCACAAGGGGCAATATAAAGTGTCGTTCTTTTGCATTAAGGGATTGCGCATCCAACTATAAAAGCACATGACAACCTCTGCTTCCCTCTGCGAATGTCCTGTCCGTTACCTTTACTTTCTAGTACTTACCTTTATGTAAGAGTCGTGGTGATCTTCACCATTTCCTTTATTTCGCCTTTATCTTTTGGCAAGCGTCATGTGTTGGGGAATGATCTAGACAAATATATCCACTCGGATGTGGGTGATCATGAGTTATTATTGTTGACATTAACCTCGAGGTAAATAGTTGGGAGGCAAAACTATAAGCCCCTATTTTTCTTTGTTCTGATTGAAGCTTTCACCTCATAGGTACGGCGTGAATGTTAGCAATTATGAAAAACCATAATATGGTTGAGTATGTGAATTTGGTTTACAAGCTGTTATATTGACTCTTTCCTATGTTGCGGTAAATTGTAATTACTTCAATGACTGCGATAAGATATTCTATGTCAATATGGGTTGCTGTTCTAAAGATAACCATTGTGCCTTCATGTCCTTTTTTTATTTTATCGACACCTCTATCTCTAAAGATGTGGGCATATTTATCGATCTTGGCTTTTGCTTCAGGACAAGCAAGGTCTATGCTTGGGGGAGTTGATACATCCATTTTGCATCATGCTTTTATATCGATATTTATTGCATTACGGGTTGTTACTACACATTATGGTACAATACTTATGCCTTTTCTCTCTTGTTTTACAAGGTTTACATGAAGAGGGAGAATGCCGACACCTAAAATTCTGGACCGGAAAAGGAGCAATTCTGAGAGACCTATTCTGCACAACTCCAAAAGTCCTGAGAACTTATGGAGAATTATTTTGTAATATATAAAAAATATTGGCCAAATAAATACATCAAGGGACCCACCAGGTGGCCACACGGCAGGGGCGCGCCCTACCCCCTAGGCGCGCCCTACAAGCTTGTGGGCCCCATGGCAGGCCTCCGGTGCCCATATTCTCCTATATGAAGGGTTTTGACCTGGAAAAAATCATATCAGAAGTTTCGGGGAGAAGCGTCGCCATCTCGAGGCGGAACTTCGGCACAACCAATCTAGAGCTCCGACGGAGCTATTTTGTCAAGGAAACTTCCCTCCGAGAGGGGGAAATCGAAGCCATCGTCATCACAAACGATCCTCTCATCGATAGGGGGTCAATCTCCATCAACATCTTCATCACCACCATCTCCTCTCCAAAACCTAGTTCATCTCTTGTATCCGATCTTTGTCTCAAACCTCAGATTGGTACATGGGGGTTGCTAGTAGTGTTGATTACTCCTTGTAGTTCATGCTAGTTGGTTTACTCGGCGGAAGATCAGATGTTCAGATCCTTAATGATTCTTAATACTCCTGTGATGATGAACATGAGTATGTTTCTCAGTAATTACATTTGTTCATGAGGACATGGGATAAGTCTTTCTCCATACACGAGAAACATTTCCTTAGTCCGTTTCAGGTAATTTAGAATATTCTTGACCGCTGTCCATTGTTCCATTCCTGGATCACTTTGAAACCTTCCCGCCATACTTATGGCAAGGCTGACATCAGGTCTTGTGCACAGCATTGCAAACATGATAGAGCCTATGGTGAAGCATATGGGATGACACTCATCTTTTCTCTATCTTCTACAGTCACTCGGCATTGAGTCTTACTCAAGTTCACAACTTGCAACACAAGCAAGAACCCTTTCTTGGATTGATCCATTTTGAAATTCTTCAAAACTTGGTTAAGGTATGTGCTCTCTGAAAGTCCTATTAAGCGTCTCGATCTATCTCTATATATCTTGATGCCTAATATGTAAGAAGCTTCTCCTAGGTCCTTGATTGAAAAACTCTTGTTCAAGTAATCCTTTATGCCTCCCAAAAATTCTATATTGTTTCCAATCAGCAATATGTCATCCACATATAATATTAGAAACGCTATAGATCTCCCACTCACTTTCTTGTAAATACAAGCTTCTCCATAAACCTGTATAAACCCAAACGCCTTGATCACCTCATCAAAACGCTGATTCCAACTCCAAGATGCTTGCACAAGTCCATAAATGGATCGCTGGAGCTCGCACACTTTGTTAGAATTCTATGGATCGGCAAAACCTTCCGGTTGCATCATATACAACTCTTCCTCAAGGAAACTCTTAAGGAACGCTATTTTGACATCCATCTGCCAAATTTCAAAATCGAAAAATACAGCTATTGCTAACATGATTTTGACGGACTTAATCATCTCTATGGGTGAGAAAGTCTCATCATAGTCAACTCCTTGAACTTGTGAAAAAACCATTGCCACAAGTCCAGCTTTATAGACGGTGATATTACCGTCATCCGTCCTCTTAAAGATCCATTTATTCTCAATGGCCTTTCGCCCTTTAGGTAATTCTTCCAAAGTCCACACTTTGTTTTCATACATGGACCCTATCTTGGATTTCGTAGCCTCTAACCATTTTTTGGAATCCGAGCCCACCATCACTTCTCCATAGCTCATAGGTTCATCGTTGTCCAACAACATGACTATTAAGATAGGGTTAACGTACCACTCGGGAGTGGTGCATTCCCTTGTCGACCTACGAGGTTCGATAGCCACTTGATCTGAAGCTTCATGATCATCATCATTAGCTTCCTCTTCAATTGATGTACGCTCCACAGAAACAACTTTCCGTTATGTGCTACTCTTTGGTTGAAGTGGAGGTTCAACAACCTCATCAAGTTCTATCTTCCTCCCACTCAATTCTTTCGAGAGAAACTCTTTCTCAAGAAATGTTCCGTTTTTAGTGACAAACACTTTGCCTTCGGATCTGCGATAGAAGGTGTACTGATGGGGTCATAGTCCTAGGGTAGGGTCATAGGCCTGCCATACAGATCCTACCCAAGGACTACCCCACACAAAGGACAGGACCCTAAGTCTGCCCCGACTGAATTAAGGAGTCCCCATTCTCCAGTCGGCAACAGGTCCCATATCATCCAGTCGGATACTAGCATTCGGAGAATACCAAGCTAACCGACTGGATACACTCGGTACATCGTAACCTCTCTAGAGAGAAACGGTCGTACGTTTCCGGGTGTATTTATTAGCATTTAGAGCATACGTTACCAGTAACGTACGCATTCAATCCCCACTACTCCGCCCTTATACCGTAACCATTGTGGAGGGCAGCGGACTCTATATAAGCCGCCCTCCCCCACTGGTAGAAGGGTTAGCAAATCATTGTATTCCATATTACACTCGGCAACAAGCTCCGAGAGCACTGAGCCGTAGGGCTGTTACCTCCACCGCAGAGGGGCCTGAACTCATACATCCTCTCCGTAGCTAGGTCTCTGCCCATCTCATTCGTACCCTACACATCTACTGTCAGGCTTATACCCACGACATGTACCCAACAGTCTCTTTCGGGTATCCTATGAAGACACATTTCTCCGCTTTGGGCTCCAAATTTTCAGGCTGAAGCTTTTTGATGTAAGCATCACATCCCCAAACTTTAAGAAATGACAACTTTGGTCTCTTACCAAACCACAGTTCATATGGCGTCGTATCAATGGACTTTGATGGTGCCCTATTTAAAGTGAATGAAGTTGTCTCTAATGCATAGCCCCAAAATGACAACGGCAAATCGGCAAGAGACATCATAGAACGCACCATATCCAATAAAGTACGATTACGACATTCGGACACACCATTGCGCAGTGGTGTTCCATGCGGAGTCAACTGTGAAACAATTCCACATTGTCTTAAGTGAGTGCTAAACTCATAACTCGGATATTTTCCTCCTCAATCGGATCGTAGGAATTTGATCTTCTTGTTATGATGATTCTCCACTTCACTTTGAAATTGCTTGAACTTTTCAATTGTTTCAAACTTGTGTTTCATCAAGTAAATATAACCATATCTACTCAAGTCACTAGAGAACGTGAGAAAACAACGATATCCACCGCACGCCTCAATGTTGATCGGACCGCACACATCAGTATGTATGATTTCCTATAAGTCACTTGCTCGCTCCGTTGTTCCAAAGAACGGAGTTTTGGTCATCTTGCCCATGAGGCATGGTTCACATGTATCAAGTGATTCAAAATCAAGTAACTCGAAAAGTCCATCAGCATGGAGTTTCTTCATGCGCTTTACACCAATATGACATAAGCGGCAGTGCCACAAGAAAGTGGTACTATCATTATCAACTCTACATCTTTTGGCATCAATATTATGAACATGTGTGTCATTACTATCGAGATTCAATAAGAATAAACCCCTCACATTGGGTAAATGACCATAAAAGATATTACTTGTATAAATAGAACAACCATTATTCTCTGGTTTAAAAGAGTAACCGTCTCGCAATAAAGAAGATCCAGATATAATGTTCATGCTTAACGCAGGCACAAAATAACAATTATTTGGGTTCATCACTAATCCCGGTGGTAACTGAAGTGAGAGCATGCCAACGGCGATCGCATTAACCTTGAAACCATTTCCCACACGCATCGTCACTTCATCCTTCGCCAAATTTTATCTATTCTGCGGTTCCTGTTTTGAGTAGCAAATGTGAGCAACCGAACCGGTATCAAATGCCCACGCACTACAACGAGAGTTGGCGAGGTACACATTAATAACATGTATATCATATATACCTTGTTTGGCGTTGCCCGCCTTCTTGTCGACGAGATACTTGGGGCAGTTCCGCTTCTAGTGACCACTCCCCTTGCAATGATAGGACTTAATTTTTGGCTTGGGCCCTGCCTTGGGTTTCTTGACGGGAGGGGAAACAGCTTTTCCACTCTTCTTGAAGTTACATTTCTTGCCCTTGCCATTTTTCTTGAAACTAGTGGTCTTATTGACCATCAACACTTGATGTTCCTTGTGGATTTCTGACTCGGCAACTTTCAGAATCACAAACAACTCCATGACTCATTTATTCATCCCTTTCCTGTTGTAGTTTAGCACAAAGCTTTTGTAGCTAGGTGGTAGTGATTGGATAACTCTGCTAGTGATCACCTCTGGTGGGAGAACAATTCCCAACTTAGCCACACGGTTGGCATACCCAGACATTCTGAGTACATGCTCACTGACAGACCCATTGTCCTCCGTCTTGCAAGCATAGAACTTATCATAGGTCTCATACCTCTCGATCCGGGCATTCTTCTCAAAGATAAAATTCAATTCCTGGAACATCTCATAGGCTCCATGACATTCAAAATATATTTGTAGTCCTGGCTCTAAGCCATACAAGATCGCACACTAAACTAGTAAGTAGTCATCCAGACGCGACTGCCAGATGTTCATATCATCTTGGGTCGTCGGTTGGGGTGGCATGTTACCTAGTGGTGCATCAAGGACATAGCTCTTTTGGGAAACCGTGAGGACAAGCCTCATATTACAGGCCCAGTCAACCAAGTTACTCACATCGTCTTTCAGCTTAGCTTTCTATAGGAACACATTAAAATTCAGGGGTGCTATTGCATGAGCCATTGATCTACAACATAAATTTGCAAATATTACTTAGACTATTGTTCAAGATAATGAGTTTAGTTAATCATATTACTAAAAACTCCCACTCAAATTGACATCCCTCTAGTCATTTGAGTGCCACATGATCCAAATCCACCAGCCCAAGTCCGATCATCACGTGAGATGAGCTGATTTCAATGGTGAACATCTTCATGTTGGTCATATCAACTATATGACTCATGTTTGATCTTTCGGTTTCTTGTGTTGCGAGGCCATGTGTGTACATGCTAGGCTTTTCAAGTTTAACCCGAGTGTTTCGCGTGTGCTAAACTGTATTGCACCCGTTGTATGTGAACGTAGAGTCTATCACACCTGATCATCACATGGTGTCTCGAAATGGCGAGCTCCCGTAACGATGCACACTGGGGGAGAACACAATTTTATCTTGAAATTTAGTGGGGGATCACCTTATAATTCTACCGTCGTCCTAAGCAAAACAAGGTGCATAAAAAGATTAACATCACATGCAAATCATATTTGACATGATATGGCCATGATCTTGTACTTTTGATCTCCATCTCAAAAGCATCAGCATGATATCAATCGTCATCGGCGCCACACCATGATCTCAATCATTGTGCTGCCCTCGAGGTTGTCGCGCCATCTATGCTTGTACTACCATTGCTACTAGCTTAGCGATAAAGTAAAGCATCAGTAAGCACTCAAAATTAAAGATAACCATGTGGCTCCTGGCGGTTGCCGTAGCAACGACATGCAAGTCGATATTAACTATTACAACATGATCATCTCATACATCAAATATACATCATCATGTCTTTGGCCATATCATATCACATGCATACCCTGCAAAAACAAGTTAGACGTCCTGTAATTTGTTGTTGCAAATTTTACGTGGCTGCTATGGGTATCTAGCAAGAACGTTTCTTACCTACGCAAAACCACAACGGTGATATGCAAGTTGCTATTTAACCTTCTACACGGACCGCCTTTTGTCGAATCCGATTCAAATAAAGTAAGAGAGACACACAGCCGCGAGCCGTCTTTATGCAACAAGTTGCATGTCAGTCGATGGAACCGGTCTCTCGTACGTGGACGAGTAAAGTTGGTCCAGGCCGCTTCATCCAACAATACCGCTGAACCAAGAAAAGACTAAGGAGCGAAGCAATCTGAATATCAATGGCCACAAACTCCTTTTTGTTCTACTCGAGATGTCATCTACGCATAGACCTAGCTCTAATACCACTGTGGGGGAATGTTGCAAGGGAAACTAAAAAATTCCTACATGCAAACACGATCTATCCATGGTGGTGACCATCTACGAGAGTACAGATGGAATCTACATACCCTTGTATATCACTAAGCGGAAGTGTTTAAGAACGTTGATGATGTAGTGGTAAGCCTTCACGATCCAATCATGAACCATCTGTTGATCTCCGGTTCAAGTGTCGAATGGACGACACCTCCGCGTTCAACACACGTACAGCTTGGTGACGCCTTCACCTCTCGATCCAGCGAGTGATGGTGAAGTAGCAACCCGAGTCCTCGGGTAGCACGATGGCGTGGTGAGGTGGTTGTGGTGATAGCTCAGCAGGGCTTTGTCGTGGGGTTTTGGAGGAGAGAAGCTATGAGGGAGAGGAGGTGCAGCGCCACGGCAAGATTGACGTGCGGCCGCCCTCTCTCTATGTCTCTATATATAGGGGGAAGGGAGAGGGAGGGTGCCCTAGGGTTTCCCCCTAGGGGTCGGCGGCCAAGGGATAGGAAGGCGACGGCTAGGGTTGGGTGGCCCCACCCACTTGGGTGCCTTGCCACCCAAGTTGGGATGGCAGCGCCCCAAGGAGAAGCCCACCCCCACTTCGGCCGAAGTGGGTTGGGGAGAGGGGATGCGCCCAGCCCCCTGGTGGGCTGCGGTGCCCCCTCTCCTTGGCCCATGAGGCCCCCAACAATTGTCGGGGCCTCCCGAAACCCCTTTCGGCACTCCGTGAATCCCTCGGTACACCTCGAAACACTTTCGGACTCCGATGACCTTCATCCTATATATCAATCTTCACCTCCAGACTATTCTGAGGTTACTCATCACGTCTGGGATCTCAACCGGGACTCTAAACAACCTTCGGTGACCAACACTATAACCCAATTATGCTTATATCGTCACTGAACCATAAGTTTTTTGACCCTGCGGGTTCGAGAACTATGTAGACATGACCGATACAATCTCTGGTCAATAAGCAATAGCGGGACCTAGATTCCCATATTGGCTCCTACATATTTTATGAAGATCTTTCATCGGTTGAACCTCAATGTCAAGGATTCAATCAATATCGTATGCTATTCCCTTTGTCCATCGGTATGTTACTTGCGCGATATTCGATCGTCGGAATCTCCATACCTAGCTCAATCTCGTTATCAGCAAGTATCTTTACTCATTGCGTAATACAATATCCCGTGACCAACTCCTTAGTCACATTGCTTGCAAGATCATTGTGATGTTGTATTACCGAGTGGGCCCAGAGATACCTCTCCGTCATATGGAGTGACAAATTCGAGTCTCGATTCACACCAACCCACCAGACACCCTCGGAGATACATGTAGAGCACCTTTATAGTCACCCAGTTATATTGTGACATTTGATACACACAAGGCATTCCTCCGGTGTCCGGGAGTTGCATGATCTCATGGTCATAGGAACAGATACTTGACATGCAGAAAACTGTACGAGTAAACTAACACGATCATATGCTAAGTTTATATTTTGGGTCTTATCCGTCAAATCGTTCTCCTAATGATGTGATCCCGTTGTAAGATGAAAACTCATGTCTATGTTCAGGAAATCTTGACCATCTTTGATCAACGAGCTAGTCCATTAGAGGCTTATTAGGGACAGTGTGTTGTCTATGTATCCACACATGTATTTGAGTTTCCAATCAATACAATTCTAGCATGGATAATGAAAGATTCTATTTAACAAGGAAATATAATAGTAATTACTTTGTTATTGCGTCTAGATCATATTTCCAACACCCTTTAGTTGGCAGAATAATTGGCGAAAGAAGTATGGGTACATTCGGGAGAGACTTGATCGAGCCTATGCTACACAGGAGTGGTGTGCTTGGTTCCCAGACTACATAGTACTCAATGGATATCCAAGATATTCTCATCACAAACCCATTATTGTTGGTGTGGAGTGAGAACAGTAGAGCCAGCTTCGCTCATTTTGTGCTGGGGTTGGGCCATGTCTTGAAGCCTGCTAGCTGGAGGTGGAAAATGTGATGAGGTCGTGACACAAGCGTGGCAAAGAGCCCAGGACTGTCGGGAGCCCACGACAGATGCTTTTAGGTCCAGTTTGGCTAAACTAAAATAGTGGAGCAATAATTCTCTGGGTGACTTGGAGAAACGTATCTCTCGATCCAAGAAGGATCTGGAACGATGTTGAAGGGGAGAGCTCACACAGGAAAATGTGAGTAGGGAGCAACTTCTTAGATACAAACTGGGAAAGATGGCGAATAAGAGAGACATGTATTAGAAGCAACGTGCTCATGTAAACTGGCTTAATAAAGGGGATTGCAACACAAAATACTTTAATGTGTTTGCTTCAACAAGGAGGCAAACAAACGGAAAAAAATCATCATGGGGGACAGCATGTTGGTGGAGAAGGAGGAGGAGATGTTGGCGGTGGTGACAAACTTTTTCACATCTTATTTACTTCTAGTGCAGGTCACACAGTGGAGGAACTTCTTAGGCCTGTCCAAAGTTGGGTCACATCGAAGATGAATGATGTACTGCTAGCGGAGTTCACTGCTGAGGATATCAAGACGGCCCTGGAGGGGATTGGAGGATTTAAAAGCCCCGGGACCGGATGGGCTCACGGCTATATTCTTCAAGAAATAATGGCACCTAATTAGAGACAAGGTTACTGAAGATGTGTTGAGAATTCTGAATGGTGGTAATTTCCCGAAGGATTGGAACAAAACGGACGTCACTTTCATCCCCAAGGTAAATACTCCACAAAGACTGAAAGACCTCATGCCTATTATCTTATGTAATGTCATGTAATAAATGGTGTCCAAAGTGCTTGCAAATAGGCTTAAAATGATATTGCATGATATCATTGCCACCAACCAGAGTGTCTTTGTCCCCGGGCGTTTAATCTTAGACAACATCTTGCTGGTGTATGAGGTCACACACTTTATGCAAAAATAAGAGATCAGGGGGTGTGGGGTACGCAGCGTTGAAGCTTGACATGAGCAAGGCGTACAATAGAGTGGAATGGTCGTTTCTTGAGAAGATGATGCGGAAACTGGGTTTCCAGGAAAGATGGGTCAAGTTAGTCATGAAATGTGTGTCGACGGGATCCTATAGTTTCAAGCTAAATGGGAATTTAACGGAGGTTAAGCCGGAGAGAGGGCTGCGAGAAGGGGACCCTATCTCCCCATTTCTTTTCCTCATTTGTGGTGAAGCCTTCTCTAGCATGATAAATTGTGTTGAACATGAGGGGAGTTCGAAGGTGTCAAGGTCGGCCACAATGCACAAAGTTTCAATCATCTACTATTTGCTGTTGATTCGCTCATTCTCCTAAAAGTTACTGATAAGAGTGTGCGGCATCTGCAATACGTGCTAAATTTGTATGAGGACAACTCGATGGAGACAGTAAAGATGGAGAAATCTATTGTTGTGTTCAGCAAAAACACAAAGCGCCAAGCTAGGCAATGTATGATGATCCTTTTGGGGATGACCTCAGAAGGGAGAAACGAGAAGTACCTTGGCCTCCCGGTGTATGTGGGCAAGGAAAAAACCAAAGTTTTTGAATATTTAAAAGACCGGGTTTGGCAGAAGATCCAAGGCTAGAAAGAGAGGATGCTCTCTAAGGCGGGGAAGGAAGTCCTAATTAAAGCATGTGCTCAAGCTATCCCTCTGTTTTCCATTGCATGTTTTGACATCACAAAGGAGATGTATGATCAAATTAGTTCAATGATATGTAGGTACCGGTGGTCCCATATGCAATAGGAAAATAAAATACATTGGCTGAGTTAGGAGACGATGACACTTCCAAAGAAAGATGGAGGACTTGGCTACAAGGATTTACGTTCCTTTAATATTGCTATTTTGGCAAAGCATGGCTAGAGGTTGTTGAAGGACCCAAATTCCCTATGTGCTAGGGTCCTCAAGGCTAAATACAACTCCCATTGTTCAGTCCTTGATGCACAGCCTAGTAGTGGAATGTCTTACGCATGGAGAAGTGTTTAGAACAGTATTGAGCTGCTAAAGGAGGGTGTAGTTAAACATGTTGGAGATTGTCTGACCATTGACTTGTCGAATGATCCCTGGTTCCCAAGGAAATGGAACAGACTTCCCATCACAGGGAAGGGGAATGTGGTCTTGACAAAGGCCAGTGAGCTCATTCATCCAGCTATAGGTCTGTGGGACAAAGATTTGGTGGAGAATATCTTCATGTTGGTGGACGCTCGCACCATCCTTGCATTTCCTCTGTGAGATGGTATGGAGGATTCTGGGCCTCGTTTTATGAATCAAAGGGATACTTCTCAGTGAAGTCAGCTTATAAACTGCACCGACAAATCCTTAGGATCAACAGTCCTGACTAAACTGGTGAAAACTCAGCTGACCAAGGGGCTTTTAACTGGTACGATATTTGGAATAGCCCGTGTCCTCCAAATGTGGAAGTGTTCCTATGGAGAATTGCCCATTACAGCCTTCCTCTTAGGTGGAGCATAGCACGCTAAGGCCTTCAGGTTGGTGCTCTTTGCCCCGTTTGCAACCGTCTCAATGAAGATGGCATTCATATGTCATTTCGATGCAAAGGTGTTCGATCAGTTTGGAAACTCTTGGGGATGGAAGATATCCGATGCAAGCTTCTCTCTTGTTTACGCCCTAAGGAGGTCATGTCACAAAATATGAAACTGGACCCAAAACTAAAAGTGAAATGTGTTGCTTTATTCTGGACATGGTGGAAGACGTGAAATAAGGTGAACTCTAAAGGTGCCTCCTAGCAGCCAAATCGGGTGGAGTCACAGCTCTATAGGCTGGCGGGGGAGTATGAGAAATCCTTCGTGAAAAAGCTTAAAACTCAAACCTTCTTATCCCTCAATGGAAACCCCCTGATGGTGAGATCCTCAAAATCAGCACTGATGGTTGTTTCAATAAAATATCTGGAAGCGGTGGCTGGGATTTTCTGGTGAGAAACTCCAATGGTGAGGCCCTGGGGGCAGCTGGCCGGTTAGATCATGATCAGGATGCATTCCATGCGGAAGTAGAAGCATGTACCGTAGCTTTACATCTGGTTCAGGACTGGGGCATATCAAGAATTCAGATTGAGTCTAATTCACCACTATTGGTCCATGGGCTAAACAATGATGGCAATGAGATGGCGAAGTGCAGAGTGCTGATGTAAGTGCATCTAGTGCCCCTTTGTGATTTTGGTGTATTAAAGACATATAGGTTAAGAGACTCATGTTTTTGTGAGTGCACACTGCTTTATAAGTCGTTGAGGAGTTTGAGTTATTCGAGGAATATCGACCCCTAAAAATGTATGTCTTTGTCTAAAGACTTTGGTATTTCCTCGAAGACTTTGAATGTGAGAAAATTGGTGTGTCCCTGAAGAAATTGATGTGAGGACTTTGAAGCGTGAAGACTTTCGTTTTAGTAATTTCATTTCTTGTATTCTGTGTCACATGACCACTGTACTGTTAAAGGGGGTCGAGGTAAAACTAAGGAAAATTTTCTAGGTGATGTTCATCTCAAATCCTACACATACAAATCCTTGGAGTGAAGCCTTGGAAATCTTCAATAGTTCACTTAGATTCTTCATTGATAGAACCGAAGATCTTCTGGTCTCTAAGGAATTTTATCTAAGTGAGGAGCTAGGTTTTCGCTAGTGAGAATTACCTACCAGTGTGGAACATGCGTGACATGAAGACTCACACAGTTGAAACGTTCCAACCGTTGCTGCGCCATGCACCAGCCATCCCTAACCTTATCCACATAACGATCATATCATTGGGCATTTATGTCAATGCATGTCACGATTGCTCCCCAGCTCTAAATAGCCGCCCCATAACCACTAGTTGGTTGGCTGCTCTGCGAGAGAAGCTCACACTTATTATTTGAGAGCAACCCATTCCTCGAAGACTTTGAGAGAAATTCATGAGTGAGGAAAAACCCCAAACACCCAAATCAAGACCCTAAAAACCCCAAAGTGATTAAGCATCACTAAAGAGATTGTTCATGTGTGGAACCCACACTTGTTGCCTTTTATGACTTTGCATCCTCCACACGGTTAGGTGTCGTGGTCTAGAGCATCCAGTGGTGAATTGCGGATCGTCGGGTGACCAAGTTTGTGAGGTTTTGGAAGTCTACCCTCAAGACTTACCATGGGTGTTGGGCGAGGATTGTGTGTCCTTAGCTCAAGGAGAATATGTAAGGACTTAGTGTCCTGGGACTGTGTGTCCTTTGGTTTGAATACCAAGCTGCTACACACCAGACGTACGACAATCACAACATTTGGAACTGGGTCATGAAACCATTGTCTTCAACGAGCACCTGGTTATAACTCCTCAACCCTTTAATTTCCTCAATTGTATGTTGACGACTTTGATCTTTACTATTTGAAGTATTTGAGTGAATACTTCCACAATTTCCTCACCTCAAATTCTTCACCTTACTTATTCGTCACGTGCATATCCTGAACACGCTACTTGTGCAATCTGAATGTTTCATTACACTTTGATGACTATGCTATCGTTGTTTTGTACACATGCGTGAGTACTTATTCCGCTGCACGCAGTTCATGACTAAGGACTTTCCTCACAAGGAATTTACTCATTGACGACTTCATAAAAATTGTCTATTCACCCCCCCCCCCTAGTCGATATAACACACTTTCAATTGGTATCAAAGAAAGGTACTCCCTTGTTTTGTGTGGTTTTGGTTTAACCCCATGGAGTTTTAGTTATGTCGAACGCAGGTATGATCAAGGTCACTACGGGTTGTCCTACCTTTGAAGGAAAGGACTTCCCCTACTGCAAGAACAAGGTGTGCATGTGATACGTCTCCAACGTATCTATAATTTTTTATGGTTTCATGTTATTATCTTGTCAAACCTTGGATGTTTTGCATGAATTTTATATATTTTTTGGGACTAACTTATTAACTCAGTGCCAAGTGGCAATTCCTATTTTTTCCATGTTTTTGACCCCTTTCAGAGGAGATTTTGAAACGGAGTCCAAACAGAATAAAATCCCCGAAAATAATTTTTCCATAACGGAAGAAGATCAGGAGACGTGAGAGCCAAGGCAGGGGGGCCCAGGGGCCCCACAAGCCCTCACCCCGCGGCCAGGGGGAGGCCGCGGCCCACAGGCTTGTGGGCCCCCTGGACGCCCTCTGCCCTAGGGCTTGCGCCTATATATTCCCTAAAAATCCCAAAAAAATCAAGAGATCATCGAAAGTACTTTTCCGCCGCTGCAAGCTTCTGTCTCCGCAAGATCCCATCTGGGGCACGTTCAGGTGCCCTGCGGGAGGGGGGATTCGGACACGGAGGGCTTCTTCATCAACACCATGACCTCTCCGATGATGCGTGATTAGTTCACCATAGACCTATGGGTCCATAGCTAGTAACTAGATGGCTTCTTCTCTCTCTTGGATCTTCAATACAAAGTTCTCCATGATCTTCATGGAGATCTAGCCGATGTAATCTTCTTTTGCGGTGTGTTTGTCGAGATCCGATGAATTGTGGATTTATGATCAGATTATCTATGAATCTTATTTGAGTTTCTTCTGATCTCTCTTATGCATGATTTCATATCCTTGTAATTCTCTTCGAGTTGTGGGTTTTGTCTGGCCAACTAGATCTATGATTCTTGCAATGGGAGAAGTGCTTGGTTTTGGGTTCATACCGTGCGGTGACCTCACCCAGTGACAGAAAGGGTAGCGAGGCATGCATCATGTTGTTTCCATCAAGGGTAAAAAGATGGGGTTTTCATCATTGGTTTGAGATTATCCCTCTACATCATGTCATCTTGCTTAAGGCGTTACTTTGTTCCTCATGAACTCAATACACTAGATGCATGCTGGATAGCGGTTGATGTGTGGAGTAATAGTAGTAGATGCAAAAAGTATCGGTCTACTTCTCTCGGACGTGATGCCTATATGTATGATCATTGCCTTAGATATCGTCATGACTTTGCGTGGTTCTATCAATTGCTCGACAGTAATTTGTTCACCCACCGTGATATTTTCTATTTTGAGAGAAGCCTCTAGTGGACATTATGGCCCCCGAGTCTACTCCACACCATATTTTCAGCCTTACACTTTTACTTTGTTGCACTTTCCGCCTTCAGATCTCACTTTGCAAACAATCTTGAAGGGATTGACAACCCCTTTGAAGTGTTGGGTGCAAGCTCGTTTGTGTTTGTGCAGGTACTCTGGACTTGAAGAGACCCTCCTTCTGGATAGATACCTTGGTTCTCAAACTGAGGGAAATACTTACTACTCATGTGCTGCATCACCCTTTCCTCTTCAAGGGAAAAACCAACGCAAGCCCAGTCTCCGTCAACGTGTCAATTTCTGGCACTATTGTCTGTTGTCGTAGCAGCATGCACCTTGAAGCAATTGACAACGATCTTTGGTATATTGTGGAAAGAGGTGTTCCCACTGTGTGTGAAACAGTCAATGTTATTGATGTGAAGAGATTCAAGCAACTCGACTCTCAAGCGAAGAATATCATTGGTGGCCATCTGAACAAAGGTCAGTATGGCAGAGTGAGTGCTTCGGGTTCTGCATGGCAAATCTGGTAAAGAATGTCCAAGGTCAATGAAGGAGTGTCCACTCAACGTGACTCTCGAGTTGATGTTCTTCGCAATCTCTTCAACCACTTCAAGACACTTGATAATGAAAGTTGCGACAAAACTTTGATCTCCTCACTTACATTTCCAATGAGCTACATGTTCTTGGATCCAGAGACATCACTGACAATGAGGTGGTGAAGAAACTGCTGAGATCTCTTGATTCTTCATTTGACTCACTCGTTCTGATTCAAGAACCTAGAGACTAGAAGGCACTAGACCCTGGTGATATTCTTGAGAGACTCAATACTCATGAATTCCAACAAGCTAAGAAAAGAGACCTTTATGGATCAAGCTATGGAAGACCTCGTGCGCTAAAGGAAAAAGTTGTTTCCTCGTGTGAAGAAGAATACTCTGATTGCGGCCTTGGTGACCCGGAAGAACTTGGTCAAGAACTTGTTATGCTCTTGAGGAAATTCCAAAGTTCTAAAGACGAGGCCGATTCGGAAAGTCTTCAAGGAAAGATATGAGGAAAACATAAACTTCATCTGAGGACTACAAGAAGAGAACCTGCCATAAATGCAAGAAATATGGTCACTATATTGCTGATTGTCCTCGTTGGATGAAGGAAACAAATAAGAAGAAATACAAAGATGACGGTTCTGATGACTTGAAGAAAAATAAGAAATCTTCAAAGTCCTCATCACACAAGAAGAAAAGCTTCAGAAAGGATTGGGCTCTTACTCGCAAGGAAATGGATTCCGAGGAAGAATATGAAGACTGTGATGAAGAGTAAGGTTTTGAAGAGGAGTTAGAGTCTGGTGTGGGAAGCCTACCCCTTGCTACCACATTCTTCAGCAAGCCCATCTTCGACTTCGAATAAAATGACAATGTCAATAACACTGATGACTATGATGATGACTTTGCTCCCACCTATTGCTTCATGGCAAAAGGTTCGAAGGTACCCAACCACTCTTCCTCTTCTGACTCTAGTGATTGTGAACCTAATGACTATCAAAAACCATTTATTATAAGTTTGCTAATATTTCCACTAAGCAACAAATTGCTATTGAAAACTTCAGAAACTGCTAGACAAAAGCGATGACCTGTTGAATGAGGAAATGGATCCGACTCAAATCTTGACTGATGATGTCAAAAGTCTTCAGTCTATGTTTGGTAGTCTTCAGGATCGTCATGTCACCATCTTAGCCAATCATGAGAATCTTTCTTATGAATTTATTCAAAGAAAGGGAGATCTTGAGATGCTAAGGGCGTCTCATGATGATCTTAGAATTGAAAATGATTCTTTGCTTGCTCAACAGATTAGTATCGTTTAGGGAGAATTCATTCCACCATGCTTGAAATGTATCATACGGGAATCTGCTAATTCTTCACCTGAAACTTCAAATTCTTCTATTGCTACAAATTCTTCAACTCTATTTATGGTTACAAATTCCTCACTTGAGGAAACCACAAATGTCACTGGCAAAAATGCAGGATTGAAGGAATTGTATGTGACAGGCATTTACAAAAGCCTCAAAGGGCATCAAACCCTTTGCGATGTGCTCAAAAAGCAGATTCTGAACAGAAACCCTAGGAAAGAGGGTATTGCATTTGAGAGGAAACTGAATGTTGATGGGTCATACTAGAAACCTCAGCAGTATTCCAAAACCACATGGGTTGCTGCAAAAGGACCGCCTATTGATCCATCTACTCTATGAGGCTTTGCATGTGAAACTTCATATTCCTTTTATGAGTCACTTGACTCAAACTATAAACTGTTCAAAAATCAAAATGGTGAAGTATTTTCTTGATATGTTGGAAGTAACTACAGGAATGGACCACCCTTGAGGAAAATCTGGATTCCCAATAGTAGCTTCAAAAGTATTCACATGATCGTCCTCATGACACCACGAGTGAAGAACAGGAACCCTAGATCAAATTCCTCAAGTGGCCCAAAGTCGCACAGGGATTAAATTTACCATATGGTCAAAACTCTGCTCGTACTTGCACAAATGCTTCTAATATGCAGGGAAACTACAAGGGGCATGAATATGTGCACTATTCCTTAAATCACTATATTCATAAGTCCTCGAAGAATTTCTTAGTTATTCATTTGAGTACTCTACCCCCTCCTGTGAAACGAAGTGCATTAGCTTTAATACCTCAATTTTCTTATGGTGCTCGCAAGATGATGGAATCTTTGCCACCCCTTCAGATGTGGGTGGTGAAGAATTGAACTAATCACTTCAGTAGGTCTAGTCTCCAGATGAAAGTCATCATCTGAAAAAATTTGTTGGAGACCTCAGGAAATTCTTGTTAGGACGCAAGCTAATCATGATGAAATGTTTATCATTTCACATGTCCCCATTATGTTTTCATTCTAATTTATGAGATGAAATTGAAGTTTGATGAATTTGATATCTTATTCTTCACTCTGAAGCATATGAGATGGTAAGTAGTACTAATTCATCTGCAGGATGACAAACCCAAAACCATAGAGTGGGTTCTTGACAATGGATGTACAAATCACATGATTGGTGACAAAACTTATTGATGTATATCCCACTGACACCATCAAAACTAAAGCATATTACCTATGCACACAAAGGTAAAAACAAGGTATTGGGACTTGGTAAGGTGGCTATTTCGAAGGACCGACACATGGACAAAGTAATGCTTGTCGAATCCCTTGGGTTTAACCTCATGTGAGTCTCAATGCTTTGTGATCTTGATAACATTGTCATCGTTGGCAAATATCAATGTGTAGTCATCACGGAAACTGACAAATCCAAAGTCTTCAAAGGCCTTAGGACACGAGACTTGTACATTATTGATTTCTCCACAGGTCCACAGTTGGCCACGTGCTTACTTGCAAAAGCCTCAGAGGGTTGGCTACGGCATCAATGACTTGGTCATGCATACATCAGGAATATGCACACGCTAGCGAAGAAGAAGCATGTCATTGGCATCGAAAGTGTCAAATTCACACAGGATCATCTCTATGGGGCTTGTGAGTCTGGAAACCTGACCAGATCCAAGTACCCCTCAAAGACTATCATGACCACCACTCATCATTTTGAATTGCTTCACATGGACCTCTTTGGACCTGCTCATTATGCTACTCTAACCACTGCAGCACGCTTTGTCATTGTTGACTACTATTCTCGTTATACTTGGGTGCATGTTATACATTACAAAACTGAAGTGGAGGAAGTCTTCAAATGATTTTCCACAAGGGCCTCGACGAACTTCAGCGTCAAGATCAAGCATATCAGGAGTGACAATGGGACAGAGTTCAAGAACACTGGTCTTGATGACTATCTTGATGAACTTGGTATTACTCCTGAGTTGTCTGCCCCTTATACTCCTCAATAGAATGGCGTCGTGGAGCGCAAGAACATGACTCTCATTGAAATGGCATGGACTACGCTTGAATAATATCAGAATCCTTGTCGCTTCTGGCATGAGGCAATCAACACTGCCTGCCACATCATCAACAGGGTATATCTTCACAAATTCCTCAAGATGACTTCATACGAAATCCTCACTGACAAGAAACCCAATGTAAGTTATTTCAAGGTCTTCGGTGCAAGATGCTGGATTAGAGATCATCACCAGAATTCAATGTTTGCACTGAAAGCGCATGAGGGTTTTATGCTTGGTTACGGAAAGGACTCGCACACATACAGAGTCTTGAACAACTATCACAACAAGGTTGTTGAAACTGTAGATGTGTGGTTCGATGAAACTAATGGCTCGCGAAGAGAGCAACTTCCTCCTGTGCTAGATGAAATGGCTCGTGAGGAAGCTATTAAGCTCAAGGCTACTGAAGATATCATTCCTACTGAAGAAAAAACACCTGTTGAAGAAGTCGACCCAAGCAACAAAGAAATTCGGGCTGGTGCACCAGAGGAAATTGCTCCAGATCAAATTCCTCAACCCGCGTATCCAAGGATTGCAAATGAAGTGCAAATTGAAAAAATCCTCGATGACATCAATGTGCCAGCTCCCCCCATTCGCTCAAACGCTTCACATTTAATTTAATTTTGTGGGCATTCTTCCTTCGTGTCTATTGCAGAACCCTCAAAAGTTGATGAAGCCTTCATGGAACCTGAGTGGATTCAAGCAATGCAAGAAGAACTTCATCAATTAAAGCTCAATAATGCGTGGGAACTAGTCAAGCGGCCTGATCCTCGCAATCACAATGTCATCGGTACAAACTGGATCAACCTAAACAAGCAAGACGAAGATGGTCAGGTAGTAAGGAACTTGACACAACTTGTAGCCGAAGGCTACACACAGGTTGAAGGAATTGACTTCAATCAAACTTTTGCACCTGTTGCTAGACTTGAAGCTATTTGTATATTGCTTGCTAATGCTAACCATCACAATATCATATTGTATAAAATGGATGTGAGAAGTGCATTCCTCAATGGTAAGCTTGAGGAAGAAGTATATGTTGCTCAGCCCTCAAGTTTTGAGGACCCAAAGCATCTTGACAAAGTCTTCAGACTCAACAAGGCTCTCTATGGCCTCAAGAAGGCCCCTCGGGCGTGGTATGACAAACTGAAGGAATTCCTAGTCAAGAAAGGCTCCAAACCCGGTTCACTTGACCCTACTCTTTTCACAAAATCCTGTGACAATGAACTATTTGTAAGCCAAATATATGTGGACGATATCATGCTTGGTTGTACTGACAAATGTTACAGCGATGAATTTACATACATGCTGGGTGAAGAATATCAAATGTCCATGATGAGGGGGCTGAAATTCTTCCTGCGGCTTCAAATTCGTCAACAACGCAATGTCATCTTTATTTCTCAAGAGAAATACCTCAAGGATGTCCTGAAGAAATTTGGCATGCATGAATGCAAAGGCGTCAAAATTCCCATGCCTACCAACGGCCGCCTCTGTAGTGACAAAAATGGTAAAGATTTCGATCAACATGTATATCGCTCTATGATTGGCTCTTTATTGTACCTATGTGCTTCCAAGCAACACTGGAGGAATCACACAATAAGGTTGTGAAGCATATTCTTCGATATTTAGCTCACACACCAACGCTTGGATTATGGTACCCCAAGGGCTCAAATGTTCATATAGTTGAATATTCTGACTCTGACTATGCTGGCGACCATGTGGATCGTAAGTCAACATCAGGCACCTTCCATTTCCTCGGACGATCCTTAGTATGTTGGTCCTCAAAGAAGCAGAACTGCGTGTCACTTTCCACTACTGAAGCTAAGTACATTGATGTTGGTTCGTGTTGTGCTCAACTGCTGTGGATGAAGCAAACCCTCAAGGACTACAGCATCAACATGAAGAATGTGCCACTCTACTACGACAATGAGAGTGCAATCAAGATTGCATACAACCCAGTACAACACTCGAAGAGAAAGCACATCTAGATTCGTCATCATTTCTTTTTGATCATGTACTCAAGGGCAACATCGTCATCGACCACGTGAAGACTGAAGGAAAACTAGAAAATATCTTCACTAAGCCCTTGGGTGAAAAGAGATTTTGTAAGTCGCGGTGTGAGCTAAATATCCTAGAATCTTCGAATGTTCTGTGAAAGGACACACATCCTAACACTTATGCAAAATTGATGACTTAGATGTGCAACACACGAAGAAACATTTTTCTTCAATCAATGAAGAATAACACTCTAAGTGTGAAGAAATTAATTCTCAAGACCCTACGACAATTGTACGTGGTGCCTAAAATCATCATTCTTATACGGTGGGTCACGCTACCAGCCCAATTTGAAATTCTTCAAGTTGAAATTTTTCAAAGTTGAGATTTTTTGCAAATCCTTCAAATCTTCAAGGTCTTCAGATTTTTCAAATTCCTCAAAAGTTCAAATTCTTTGACCTTTTCAAAAGGTGTTCTTCATTTACCGTATACTTATTCGTGAGCTTTCAAAGTCCTCAACAACATTCACTTATAGCTAAATCTTCAAGTTGTGTTTTTATTCTAAGTGAATGTGATCGCACACTTCCCCTTCTATGCTAAGCTCAACCTAGTTTGTTCTCAAATTCTTCATATGCATTCTGTTTGAAACTCATTCAATGTATTCACTGAATCCTTGACACCTTATGAATTTGCGATCAAAGTCCTCAAAATTTTATTTCAAATTTTTCCAGCCATTACCGCTAAAACCGCACCACTACCTATGGTTGGATAAGCACGATCTCCACTAACTCCACCGCTTAATACGTGAATGCCATGTGTCGAGCGGAGAGTAAGGGCTAGGGGCATTCTGGTCCAAAAAATTCGGGCTAGACCGTTTTCACATGGGCAATAAATACCCCACTCTCACCCCTCAACCACTTCTTCCTCTCGTTTCCACTTCTCATCGCTCGAAGCTAGACCTAGCGCTATCGCTGGAAATCATCATCGCCGGTGAATAAAACCTTCACTATCTCGACTTCATCGCCGCCATACTCACGCCGGCCACAGATCTCCTTCCTCCGCTGCTGTCGTAGCTGTCTTCAGCCGTCGAGTTAGGGCGCTGAAGAACTGTACCGGCGAGCTTCTGTTTCACCATCTATAGTTTGTCGTGTTCTTCATGTTCTTCAATGAGGTAACTAAAATATAATTTTACTGCCCTTGTAGATCTCTGTGTTTCCATAAAATCTTCAAAAAGTGTTATTCCTAAGCAAATTCATAAGATGAACACTTCCATGTCTAAGATCACTCAATAAATTTCACTAAGTTAGTCAATTCTTCAAGAGATTCCTTAATTGTGTGAATTTTCGGATCTACACAACTCTAGAACCCAAGATAAGAACACTTAGCGAAATTCCTCAAAAACAGTATTGGTCAATTTGCTCAACTTGAGTCATTTTTGAAAATCTTCTTAGAACCCATATGACCTCTTCAAATTCTTTGCACTATACTCTATTCACACGTACAAAATTTGTGCTGACGAATCACTAGGTTCTCATCAACTTAACTCATTTGCAACATTTCTTGACAAAAAACTGCATACCTCATCAGATTCCTCAAAGGTCCATATTCCTCAAGTGAAGAAAATGGTTGATGAGAAGAAATAGACGGGAGGAAAGAAGGCTGACTCCAGTACTGCTTTTGAGATTCCTCGTGATATATATGATGAATATTGCACACCTCATGAAGCATTTTATCGAAAAGAAACAAAGGAAAAGTGCAAAACGCGCTTGCATAAAATTGTGGGGAGATGGGTAAAAGAATGGAAGGGGTACAGGTGTGTGACTCCTAAATACATGAAGAAATTTGCCCTGAAGCCTCCATGCAAAAGGCCTCCTCTAGGCAATCAACAATTTGCTGATCCAACAAGCCTTGCAATCATTGAAGACTATCCTGAAGAATATGCAAAGTAAGAGGCCAAACTACAAAAAGTTGCAAGACATGCCTTGACGAAATACAAAATGTCTGTAGTCTGATGCCTAGCGCTGCCCTTTAGCTTTGGTTCTTCCTCGGAGCATCTCCAACAAGCGCCCGAAAACTCCTTCGCGCTACAAGATTCTTTTTTTGGCGCCGGTGACAGAAAAGAGCAATCCACCACTGTCACACCCTGTTTTTACCTCATTTCAACTATAGTCTCTTCAAAACCTGAGTTTATTAAAACTTTTTAAGCAAGTGCTATGAGTGCCATAATTGACATTGTTTGTGTGTATGCCTGAATGAGTGGATCCAAAAATAATATTTTTATAACCATGATATTTCCAAAAAAAGACCTTTTTCTCATTTTCGACTATTTCAAAACCGTGCTTTGGGCTTGCACTACAAGTCCCTGATTCCAAGGGAGTGCCTTCACCCAAAGATGTTATTCTGATTTTAGCACAATTAAAACTCTCCAAAATCATAAAATATTTATTTTATAAAATATTTTTCTATTTTATTTGCATGTTCTTTTCTGAGGCCAGAAATGATATTTCTGGGTGGAAAATTATTTTCTACCTTATAAAAATCTGAGAAAATTTGGAGATACTGAGAGGACATATATTTTCCATACATGAGATTTTCAAGCCCTATTTATGTTCAAAATAGTTGAGCAAAACCTTGAAAACATATTCCGTCTATTTTGACCTTTTCAAATATTTCCAAAGGAAATATTTTCAATAAATTCCCAGAAAATTCTAGCATGCTTCCCAAGCTATATTTGATAGACATGACAAGTTTCATCTCATTCCAAGATGGTTTGCTTGACAAAATAATCCAAAAACCCTCTCTATCCAGAATCAAGTTGTAGCAACTCTACATAGCAAAGTTTGTCCAAATGGTGTGAAACTTTGCAGGAGTGCTCAACACCCCAAATGAGGAGTCCCTGCCAAAAATTGGATTTGTGGGGATTAATTTACCCACCTTCAGTTTTGAAAGGACAGAACTGCCCATTTGGGGGTGATTTCAAGTTTGCACTGTCAAACTTGTCCAATGGAGCTCAAATTTGGTGGAGCATCCTACTTTTGCATCAAAATCAGTCGTGTTAAGTTTCATCTCCAGTGGTGATGGTTAACTACCCCAAACACCTGTCGAACACTTTCTGCCAATATGGTCAAATAGCACTTAACCACCTCTACACCCACACCCTTTCCAATAAACTCTTAGTGCAAGCTGCCAGCACCACTCCTCAACTGCAGACGAGTGGCCCTCTCTGGTTCCAAGGAGATGAGCCAAAATCTTCATTTTAGTTTGTGGCTCAAGACTGTCAACTCCCCTCCAAGCTCTTCCTTTGACCAACAGTGAGACCCTTAGCTCCCAAATGGTTAAGGGGCATCTAACCCAACCACGGGACATGCCAGACACAGTCAATGCACCCCAAAGCGCACCAGCATGCCGTGGCATACCAAAACTGTGCTCTGGCGCGCTACAAGGTACACCCGAGGCAATGGAGTCCGGCCCCGGCCGGTTCTCACCTCCCCTCGGTGTCTCTCCGCATCTTCGACAACCCTCCTGAATCAAGGCAGCCTCAGGGCCCCTTCTCCCCCTCTCTGCTGACTAGGGCGACGCGTGCCCGCATCCGCCAGATATGGCCAGAAGAACGTGTCCACACAGCACGCGTGCACTAAGTCCCCTCTCTCTCTAGTTGAGTCTCTGGGGTCTCAAACCATGTCCGCAAAACCGTGGTATTGACCCCGAGCTCCCTCTCCCGCAGCCGCGGTGAAACCACCAGCGCACTCCCGCGTGGTGCGCCGTTGCTGGCCTATAAATAGGCCTCCCCCTTGCTCGAGCACCCTCACACCTCTCCTCCAGAACCTCAATCGAGGCCCCAACCACCCCATTCGATCACAGAGAGCTCCAGTGCTCGAGATGGACCGAGGCCCCGTCACTTCGGAGCTCCGTCGGTCTCGGGCTACAGGCCAGCTCTCGCGCTCCTCTCACCTCCTCTGTCACAATAGTTAGCTCAGAGAGCTTCTCCACCTCTTCCCCGAGCGTTTCCCAGCCCGTAGCACCCTACTCCACCACCACCCGTAGCACCTCCGTCGCGGCCACCTCATCGCCGGTGACCTAGAGCCTCCCCATCGTTCCTTCAGCCACTAGCAGGTAGGCGATGATGCTACGGTGTCATTCCGCTGTCACGTCGGCTCGAGGGCGTCGGTATCGTCGTCGGCGTGCCTCCCCTCCCTCTCTCTAGAGGAGGAAGATGACCCCAACACACATGCCCCACCTACCGGTGGCCCATCTCTCCCCTCTCTACCCTCTCTGCTGCTGACTGCACGGGCCCGCGCATCAAGTTTAAACTTGACGGCGCGCGCGCACCTGGGCTGCTCGTGGCTAGGTGGCCGGTTGGCCAGTTGGGCCGGCCCGGCCACTGACCGAGCCAGGCCAGGGTTTAACCCCTTTTTCTTTTTCTTTTGTTTCTGATTTGAAATTATTTTGTGGATTTAAATATTTAATCAAATTTAAATATTTTTTCGCCACACATCTTCTAAACATGTGTAGAATTTATTAGTGATGTTGCACTAATTTTTGTAAAAACTATTACACATAGCTTTAACTAAAATGCCTAGTTTAACTATTTTAGCCTCTATTATTTAGATTTTAAAAATACCTTTTTGCATAAAAACCAGAGACAAATATTTTTAAAACTATATAAATGATTTATCAGAATAGGATAACATTTTTAAAGTGAGTTTGTGCTGTGTTTTCAAATAAGCTTCTTATTTTATTACTATTATTACGGCGATAGATTACGCGTTCGACGTAGGAGTTGGACTCGAAGACCCCGGATACCTAGCTGATCAAGGCAAGCAGCCCTTTGACCATGTCTGAGAAAATGTTTTATGGATGGCATATTGAGTACCTTATTCTAATGCATATAGTTAAGGTTATTCGGTGCACCCCTGCATGGTGATACCGATGGCTCCTCCGGAGCACTTGCATTGAGCATGACCTTACCATCTATGAGGGTCACGCTGATAACATGTTAACAAGTAGACAGTAGTGCTACGCATAGAAAGAACATGTGCATGACGGTGGTAACACACAGTTGATATCAAAGGTTTTACGAAAAACTCCGTCGGGTTCCATTAATGCCCGAGGGTGAGGATGTTGAGTTAGGTGACCACTTGTGAAGAAGTGGTGCACCGTGAAATGTTTTGGTGTGAGTGGTTTCGGAAATGGGATTCGATTTTAAATATACCTTTTTGCATAAAAACCAGAGACAAATATTTTTAAAACTATAATGATGATTTATCAGAATAGCATAACATTTTTAAAGTGAATTTGTGCTCTGTTTTTTGAATGAGCTTCTTATTTTATTACTATTATTACGACAATAGATTCCACTATCGATGAAGGAGTTGGACTCGAAGACCCCGAAGACCCCGGATACCTAGTTGATCAAGGCAAGCAGCCCTTTGACCATGTCGGAGAAAAAAAACTATGCATGGCATGTTGAGTACCTTATTCCGATGCATATAGTTAAGGTTATTCGGTACACCCCTGCATGGTGTTACCGATGGCTCCTCCGGAGCACTTGCATTGAGCATGACCTTACCATCTATGAGGGTCACGTTGATAATATGTTGACAAGTAGACAGTAGTGCTACGCATAGAAAGAGCATGTGCATGATGATGGTAACACAGAATTGATATCAAAGGTTTTACGAAAAACCCCGTCGGGTGCCACTAATGCCTGAGGGTGATGATGTTGAGTTAGGTGACCACTTGTGAAGAAGTGGTGCACCAGGAAATGTTTTGGTGTGAGTGGTTTCAGAAATGGGATTGGATTTATTATGTGTCGACCGTCCCAACCTCACATGTGCGACCACGATACCCCTTTATGGGATGGGGCTTTGTTGACTACTTTGGTTGGTGCTAGGAAAGAGGCCACATTACTAGTGGTGGCAGTGATATGTGGTTACGCTCATGACGGGGTCGAACCAGGGAGGTCGACTATGCCATTTTTACGTGTTCCGGGCACACCGTTGGTCCCTACATGGATGATACGGTCCAGAGTTATTTGTCTAGTGTCGTCAAGGGAAAGAAAATGATCGGGTACTTACCTCGGGTATGTTATATACCGCGAGTCATGGATGACACGGAAGTTTGTCGGATCTCGTGGGTACAGCGTATACAGGGTACAACGTCTGCAGACTGTAAAAATGTTCGAATAGTCGTGTCCACGGTCAAGGACAGTTGGGTGGTGGTGCCTAAACTACGTCCATCATTTCCGCATAAACCAATTGTGTGTGTGTGTGTGTGTGTGTGTGTGTGTGTTTAAAAAGGTGTTATCAGAGAAAGTTGATATGGTCAAGTTTGGTGACTTGGCATAATGGGTGAACCTGAAGTGTTCAGCCCTCAACAGATATGTTGATATATGTAACTTGTTCTTATGTTTACCATCTAGTTCATGATGCGTATACATGCAAGTACTTGGCCATGCTCATTTTCAATTAAAACTTTCTTTCCGCAAAGTCTGCATATTACTTTATTATCATACCAATTGCATATCCACATCATGGGATGTTTGCGAGTACATTTGAAGTACTCACCGGCTTGCCACTGGTTATGTTATTGACCAGACATGGAGGAACCGGAGTATGGAGAAGAATTCATCATCGGAGACGGACACGAGAACTAGGACGCTTCACAGTTAGAATGCTTGTTGGTGAAGGCTGATGGCATGGGCTCATGTTTACTACCAAGATTTCCGCTAGTAGTTGAATCGGTGTGATTGGCCTTATAGGTCCTACCGATGTGAGACTTGACCATGATGGTCATTTGTTGTATCAAATGGTATGTTTGGACATAAGACTCTCAATATTCAATATCTGTGTGTTTGGTTAGCATTGGTCTCTGGTATCACTGAGCACGTTCATTCGACGATCTTTACTCGTAAGTCGGGGTCCCCACAGAGTTGGTATCAGAGCTATCCTGGCTATAGGAAGCCTTGGATAGCATGGACGGTAGCCGAGACGACTACCACACTCGGCCCTTACACTTGAGATTTTCTACACCCTACTACCCTTTCATACCACCCACAAATTTTTAACCCTCTCCTATAAACCTTATAGATGGCCGTCGTACCTGAGATGCTTGTGGAAACTGGCTTTCCCCTACTTTTGGGAGACAACCTCGAGAAGTGTCAAGTACGCCGCACGCCCATTTTTCTCTACCACGAGCATTAGGTCAACGTCGACACAAAGGAATATCACGTCGACGTGATAGTGAAGGCAAACGACTCCCCAACTATTTGGTTCTTTGAAGGACCATAGATGGAGAATCTGATGTTGACCGTGGAGACAACAGCATGAGAGGCGCTCGTGCATCTCCACGATATCCTTCCTGATATGGCCAATGAGACGGCTACTCGTCACCTGCCTTTTGTTAAGGACGGGATTGACGGGAGTTGGACACTCAACCCATCCCCTGAAGACGGGACACCACTCAGGTTTTAGACCTACTTCAGCCTCTGCGCCGACACCTTGACTCACCTTCTGATCAAGGAATCTATGATGCTTCGCCAAAAACTACACCAAGTCAAGGACCTACTCGACCTGGAACAGATGAAGACCCACAAGGTCAAGAAGGAAGGAGCACCCGGAGTGCAGCCTGCTATTGCCTTCCGAGGAGGAATACCACCGCCTCCAGGCCACTCTTATACAAAGTCGTCGTCTGACCGAGGAAGAATACACTGATCTCCTCACCGATTCGCCAACAAAGCGACGTCATGATGGACCTCTTCCTTCCGCCACACCTCTGAAGGAAGAAGACAGCAACGAGGATGAAGACGAAGACCCTCTAGCGCGTGCATATGAGACCGAGAAGTTCGCCGCTTAGTGGAGCGTCTTAGGCAAGTTAGGAGTCTCCCCTGCGAAGTTGAGTCCGTGTATCGGTTCATGAGAACCACGAGTATTGTGTGCTTCCTGTTCATGTTTTGATGCAAGCCACATTTCTAACTTAGGCAGCCTGTAAGCAACTACATCACCTGCTTTAATTGAGTATTTGCATAAGATTCCTCAAACCTTTTGTTTGTCTCACACGCTTGCACAGTACCAAACCCCCTTATCTAGGCGTGTCGTCCCTTTATGCTTCCCTGACCACTTCAGAATATTGACCTGTCTGCTCCCAAATAGGATGGAGATTTCTACTCGCACCAGCACCTTCGGCAACCCCGGCACTGGCACTTCTAGCCAGCAGCCAGGAACCAGTGGGTCTGCCCAAGCTGGAGATCACCCCGAGCAGCACCAAGGCGACATTCCCCCGCCGCCGCCTCCTCTGGAGAGAATGACCGTGGCTCAGTTCCTCCAGGCTCTTCGAGAGGAACGTCAAGCCAACAATGCCGCCATCTAGAAATTGGCTCAAGTCTTAGTGAACAATCCGCCGGAAAATGGAAATAGCAACAGTCGCTCCACTCTGTCTGAGTTTATGAGGACTACGCCTCCCATATCCACAGAGACAAGTGAACCCGTGGATGCCGATGACTGGATACACACCATTGAAGACCTCCTCGCGTTGGTTAAATGCACCGACGACCATGAGAAAGTCCTTTATGCTTCTCACTATCTCGGAGGCACGGCCAGGGCTTGGTAGGACGGGTTCCAAATTATGAGAGAAGGACAAGCTATCTCTTGGGCTGTCTTCAAGGAAGTATTCTGCGCTGCTGACATTCCCCCCTGGGATGATGACCATTAAGAAGCAGGAATTCCAAGCTGTGAGGCAAGGCAGCGTGACAGTCAAGGAGTACCTGCAGAAGTTTAACCTTTTATCAAGGTATGCACGAGAAAACGTCAACACTGAAGCCGCAAAGGTGGAACGCTTCATGGAAGGACTTTAGCAGTCGCTTCAGTATCAGCTTGTTGTTTGTAAATGTCGGACCTTCTGCGATCTGGTAAACAAGTCCCTCATGCTGGAGGATAAGCGTCGTGCGATGGATGACACCCGCAAGCGTAAGCTGATGGGCAATGGAGGTTCCAGTAACCAGAAGGCACGTCTGTTGCAATTCGCCCCGGCAAAACCCAGCTATCAGCAGCAGTAGTATACGGCACCAACGTTCCGCCATAACTACCAGCCCCAGCAGCATGCCAACCCTAAGCCAGCAATCAATCCACCCAACAACAGTGGGGTCAAGCCCAACATTCCAGGGAAACTTACGTGCTTTGGATATGGTCAGACTGGGCACTACTCCAGGCAGTGCCCCAACAAGAAGCCCGATGCACCGCGCCCCAATGCGCCTAATCAAGGTCAAGGTCATGGAGCGCCAAGCAGGAACCAAGCTCCCCGCAACCAACAGTATCACAGCGGAGGACGCGTGAATCACATCTCTACAGAAGAAGCCGAGGAAGACCTGGACTGCATTCTGGGAACGTTCCTCGTCAACTCCACCCCGGCAACAGTATTGTTTGATTGTGGTGCTTCGCATTCTTTTGTCACCCAAAATTTTGCGGAAAAACGTGGTTTGAAACCTACCCTCCTTAATTGACAAATGGCAGTACGTACCCCGAGAGCAGTGCTAAGGACCAACCTAGGATGTAGAGGAGTCGGGATCAACATTAATGGGATAAACTTCATAGCAGATCTCATCGTCATTAAGTCGCAAGGATTGGACGTGATCCTTGGTATGGATTGGTTGGCCAGGCACCAAAGCATACTGGATTGTGCCAAAAGGGCTATTACCATGACAAGTGACCAAGGGGTCAAAGTCAAGTATGTCCCTGAACCTACCTCCACTCAAGTTCCTCGGGTCAATTGCCTATCGGAAAAAGAGTTGGACCGAGTACCAATAGTTTGTGAGTACCCGGACATCTTTTCTGATGAGCTGCCTGGGATGCCTCCTCGCAGAGACATCGAGTTCATCATTGAGATCATGCCCGGATCAAGGCCTATCTATAAGAAGCCTTATAGGATGGGATCCGAAGAGCTAGCAGAGTTGAAGAAGCAGTTGGATGAGCAACTCAGGAAAGGATTCATCTATCCGAGTGCATCACCTTGGGGATCACCTATTCTATTTGTGTCCAAGAAGGATGGGACTATCAGACTCTGCGTCGATTACCATTCCCTCAATGAAGTCATGATCAAGAACAAGTACCCACTCCCCAAGATTGAAGATCTATTTGACCAGTTAAATGGTGCCAAGGTATTTTCCAAGATCGGCCTTAGATATGGATATTACCAACTGAAGATCTGACTCGAGGACATACCTAAGACGGCATTCGTGGCCCGGCACGGTCTATATGAGTGCATAGTCATGTCGTTTGGGTTGACCAATGTCCCAGCATACTTCATGTACCTCATGAACAAAGTCTCCATGGAATACCTGGATAAGCTTGTCGTCATCTTCATCGATGATATATTAATCTTCTCCAAGTCCGAAGAAGAACATGAGCAGCATTTGAGGCTAGTACTAGAAAAACTTCGAGAGCACCAACTTTATGCCAAGTTTAGCAAATGCAAATTATGGCTGCACGAAGTTGGGTTAATGGGTCATACCATGACGGCAAACGGATTGGCGGTCGATCCTTCCAAGATTACCACGGAAACCAAATGGGAGTTCTCAATCGACGTGAAGGAAGTCAGAAGCTTCCTCGGACTCGTGGGATACTACCACAAGTTCATGGAAGGATTCTCCCACATCACCTGGCCAATGACTCAGCTCTTGAAGAAGGGCAAGAAGTTCGAATGGACGCCGGAGTGCGAAGAAAGCTTCCAGGAGCTGAAGAAGAGGTTGACCACCGCCCTGGTACTGGCTACTCGAGATATCAACAAGGAGTTTGTGATATACTATGATGCCTCCAGAATCGGGCTTGGTGGCGTCCTAATGCAAGAAGGCAGGGTCGAGGCTTACCTGTCACGGCAACTGCGCCCGCATGAGGAGAACTACGCCACTCATGACCTCGAGTTGGCAGCAGTTATGCATGCTTTGAAGACATGGTGACATTACCTTCTGGGAAAGCGATGAGAAATATATACCGACCACAAGAGTGTGAAGTATATTTTTACTCAAATGAAGTTGAATATGAGGCAGCAAAGATGGTTGGAGCTAATCAAAGACTACGACCTCAGCATTCAATACCACCCCGGTAAGGCCAATGTGGTGGCTGATGCCTTGTGCCGGAAGGCCTGCACCTTGAATGATATGCTCAAGGAAAGGCTATCGGCCTTATATGACAAGCTAGAGAGCTTCGGGTTAGAGCTAGTTGAACCAGGATTCCTAGCTAACCTCAAAGTGAAACCCACTCTAGCAGACGACATCAAAGAGGTCCAGAAGGGGCACAAGAGCATAGAAGGCATGTAGAAGAAGATCCAGGAAGGCAAGGCCCCAGAATTCTCAGTGGATGAGCAAGGAGTCGTATGGTTTGGGAAACATTTATGCGTATGTAACAAGGCTGAACTCAAGAATTTAATCTTGCAAGAGGCCCACGACACACCCTACTCGATTCACCCCGGTGGGACCAAGATGTACCAAGACCTCCGAGAAAGGTTCTGGTGGCATGGCATGAAGAGGGAAATAGCTTCGTATATCGCGAAGTGTGATGTGTGCCAGCGTGTCAAGGCTGAGCACCAATGACCTGTTGGACTGCTACAACCTCTCCAGGTGCCCGGATGGAAGTGGGACAGAGTCGACATGGACTTCATCATCGGTCTGTCCAAGTCGAGCAAAGGACACAACTCCATATGGGTCATTGTTGACCACCTAACCAATTACTCTAACCCTCTCTTTTCTTTAATTACTCCAATTGCATATCCACATCATGGGTTCTTTGCGACTACATTCAAACTACTCACTAGCTTGCCACTGGTTATGTTATTGACTGGACATGAAGGAACCGGAGTATGGAGAAGAATTCGTCATCGGAGATGGACACGCGAACTAGGACGCTTCCCAGTCAGAATGCATGTTGGTGAATGCTGATGGCATGGGCTCCCGTTTACTACCAAGATTTCTGCTAGTAGTTGAATCGGTGTGATTATCCTTATAGGCCCTACCTATGTGAGACTTGACCATGATGGTCATTTGTTGTACCAAATGGTATGTTTGGATGTAAGACTCTCAATATTCAGTATCTGCGTGTTCGGTGAGCATTGATCCCTGGGATCACTGAGCACGTTCATTCGGCGATATCGACTCGTAAGTCGGGATCCCCACAAGCACATGCTATAAAATAGAGCACGCACAAAAAAGTAAGTGCCCACGCTGTAAATTTTGAGCATGCTCGCATCCATGCTCCATTATTGGGACGCGCACGTTGGTCGCTGCAAGTGGGGCCGCCAGATTGCGTGCTCTGTTTTTATGCATCTCTTGGAGAACAGAGTCTTACTCCGTCGCGCTATCGGTATTATAGTGCTATAAAAAAATTAGAGCACCGTGCTACCACGCGACTGTTGGAGATGTTGTGAGGTCACCGTACCACTCTATATTTTATTAATTAACATGTCACATCTGATATTTTTCTTATTTGACAACCTTAGAGCATCTCCAACACGCGCGCAATGCACGGCGGGCTAAAATAGGTTTTACAGTGCCGAAGTAGCATGTTTTTGCGCGAGGAGAGCGCTTGCTCCACCGACCATTGCAAAATATGGCGCGCGCGAGGCGTTCCAACATGCATTGCAAAAAATGGCGCACACGAACAACCAAAGCACATACGGACAATATTTGAGAAACAACATATAGATAAAATTCAACGATACAAATAGTATAGTTCAATCGAACACCACAAACTAGTCTATTATACAAATAAAAATAAATAAGATACTGCGATGCAAATAAACTAGAAACTACTCCGAGTCATCCTCCTCCTCGCTGGTGGTGTTCGACGTCAACAGAAACGCGTCTTCCCACCGAGGGTCATCTTCGTCAAAGAACGACGCCTGTCCTAGATCACATTGCAATATCGCTAGTGCTTTCACCGGCGCCTGTCCGCTCGTTCTGCATGCTGATTTGTCCTCCTCTCTGCCTAGAAGACGTTCTCGTTGGCGACGTCCTGTGGGTAGCATGGGCACCACTCTGCCATGGCTTGCTGGTCTGCCTCGGTGATGAGGAGGCGGCGCTTCCGCCTATGGTGTTCCTCACGGTCCTCGTCGGTTACTAGACCGACGGAGGCACGAGGTCCTGCGCATGCTGGCATGTCTGTGCGTCGTTGAAGTTCATCTACGAGCGTGACCTCTAGAGGCGCCATGCCACTTTGTCGTATGTGTGGGCGGCCTCATGCATGGTCTCGGATGTCCCGAGACTGAGACACACGTCACCGGAGCGGATCTACACATAGAACATGCCGGAAGTGCAGACGCAGATGCCACGGTAGCCGGAGTTGCTCCGGAGAGGCGGCGGCATGTTGGCAGCGGGGGAGTCAGCGGAGGGGCACCGGATGCAAGGAAGAAGGGGACGGCAGGGGAAGAAGGGGGCAGCAGGGCTCTCGAGTGTGTGGTTGGCCGTCTCGGGCGCGCGCATTTTGTAAAGCGCATCGGACGCTGCGCGCCAAAACTGTTGTGCACCGAGCCACTTTTTCGTGTGTGAGATAGATTTTTTTCACGTGCCAGAATCACCAGCGCCCGCTGGACCCCATGAAACCTCTCCGCATGCGCTAAAACACAGATTCCCCACGTGTGGTATATTTACCGCCGTTGTTGGAGACGCTCTTAGCATCCGTACAAGATGGAGCATTGGGAGGTGTCATAGGCAACTCATAGTGGGGAGTATCATATAGTAATATCGTGCATATGATACTATTATATGATACTACCTTCATAGTGTATAATACCATGAACTAGTATCATATATGATCTAATTTATTAACATGCATAACACATAGAAGCATAGCATTTAACATGATACGATATCTACCTATGTTACTCTAACCCTCTCTTTTCTTTAATTATTTGCCACATCAACATGTTTGCTTGTCTCAAGTACATGATACTAGCTATGATACCCCACTATGACCAGCCTTAAAAAATCATCATAGACACCAAGTCGTTGACGGAAATGTCTCCATCCTTTGAATCTGCGTCGCCAGAAATCTTGAAATAATTACAAGAATAATTGAGTTACTATATTGTTTGCGCAGAAACTCTCACTCCATACACTTGTGTTTGGCTTGAATGGCTCAGCTCCCTACAACTTTGTACCCCTCTACCACTACTTACACCTATCCATTCATCCCAAGAGTGACGGTTTTGTATGTGTGGCGACTCGGTGGCGGCTAGGTAGGGTTTGCATTTTTTTCCTGTCTTCTTTGCCAGATCTGCGCCAGCCCCCTCCCATGAATCCACCTAGGTGATCCTCCACCGTCGGCGGAGATTTCCTTTCATCCCTAACCTTCCATTTCACATCCTTTCGTGAGTTTTGACCTAGGGCTCGCAATCATAATACACCTGACCTAGGTCCATGACATTCTTGGGCGGAAGTGATGGGAGATGGAGAAGATGGAGGGGATGCTGAGGAACTTGAGGCTTTTATAGGCCAAGAAAGCGGGCCTAAAAATAAAGGGTAATCAGATGGAGGCAGTTGATGGGGAGAGCGCAGCAATGGGGGAACCGAAAGCTTTGCCAAAAGTCTTGTCAGAGAAGGTAGTCTCGGCGGAGGGCGTGACACAAGCTCTAGGGAGAATATGGTGCCCTCTCTGGGGTATCCAATACCGAAAAATGGGTGAGAATGTTTTACTCTTCACTTTCCTGCAAGCCTCGAGGAAGAAGAAAGCTATGTATAGTGGTACTTGGATGCTAAACAATGACCTCGTAGTAGTGGTGGTCTTTGATGTGAATATAACACTAGAGGAGTATGTCTTCAATAGGGTCCCTATCTGGGTGCATGTGCGCAAGATCCCCCTTGGTAGAATGGATTGTGCGACGAGGGAGATGATTGGGGAAAAGGTGGGAAATACTGTGGATGTGGAGGTGGGAGAAGATGGATTGGCAGTGGGAGAATCTTTGTGAATTAAGGTCAAAATGGACATCACAAAGCTTGTGATGAGGGGAACTGTACTTCAGATAGGGGATGATGAGCGTGTCAGGTGGTGTCTCTTTTAGTATGAACACCTCCCGGAATTTTGTTACATCTGTGGGGATATTGGGAATGAAGATAAAAATTGCTCCGTCAAATTGGCAAAAGGGGGAAGAGAAGCAGTTCGGCAGCTGGCTCGGAGCCTATATACCAAGGAAGCAGTACAGCAATGAGAAGTAAAGGTGGAGTGGTGGCGGTGGTAGCACTACTGGAGGAAGATCCAATGGTTTTGGGGACAGAGAGGGCAAGGCAGGAAGCAACTGTCTTTCTAGGAGGAAGGAGAGCGTTGACAATGGTGCCTCGGCTCGTGGTGGTGGTAAAAGTGCGGGGAAAGATGATGAGGTGACAAGTTCGATGAAGAAAATGGAAGCACATTCTTCGATGGGGCCATAGAAAATGCTAGAGTTTAGAATAGAAAATGACAAGATAAAGGAGGTGGGTACAGATATGTTTGAAGGCGCCCATGAAATGAACTATGTGCAGACTCATGGAGAACTGAACAAGGGGAAGGAAGGGGTCCAGATTAAAGAGGTTAGCCAGGTGCAGCATGGCAACGACAGTGACCTTCCACAATCTCTCGGAGGAGGTGATGCTATGGCCGCCAAGGAGAAGAGTCTAAAGCTAGGTAAATTTGAGGTAGGTGCTCTCCAAACTGGAGAAAAAACTAAGCAAAAAAGATGGTGCGAAGGAGAACAAAGTGGTGGGCACTTTCAAGAAGAAGGCTAGGAAATCGGGAGGCTCGACTGAAAAGTTGGGGGTGCAATTAAGGGCAAAAAGATTGGCTGGCCCTATGGATGTTGATGAAGAGCCCAACGTGTATGTGAAGAGAGGAAGGATCGAGAGTGTGGAACGCTTTAGTAGTGAAGCGGGGATGTCGTAGTAGCCCTGCGGTGACCAATGAGGATTGCGATATTGAATGGCCGGGGAGTGGGGAGAGGCCCGGCCATTCAAGGGCTTATGGATCTGTAGAACCGAGAGGATCCTGATGTAATATTTCTCTATGAAACAAAGATGAAGGAGGGACGGATAGAATGGTCGAGGGAGAAACTGGGTATGCTATAACACCTAAGATGTGATCCTATCCTCATGTTTGGCATGAGGGCCACGACAGGGATAGAAGCGCATCTCGTCGTTTTCCAAGAATGGATATCGTTACAAGTACATGTACACAAGAGATGAGTATATGGAATTGGCTTACACTCGCCACAACCTACATCAAGATCACGTCAATACAATAACATATTCCATCACCATGTAGAAGAGCAGGGTCTAACTATGGACAAAAACAAACAATAAAAGAACAAAGTCCATCCTTGCTATCCCAGGTTGTCGGTCTGGAACCCATCCTATATCGATGAAGATGAAGAAGAAGGAGAACTCCAAATAGCACAATCATCGCGCTCACATCAACGTATCGCTTTACATGTACCTGCAATTGTTGTTGTAGTAATTTGTGAGCCACGGGGACTCATCAATCTCAATTCCAAAGGTATCAAGACTAGCAAAGCTTAATGGGTGAGGTATGGTTAAGTGGTGAGGCTGCAGCAAGCAACTAAGCATTTATTTGAGTGGCTAAGTTACGAGTACAGGAATAAGAGGGGGGTAAATCTACGCATAAACAAACGTGAACTAATGATGATCAAATGAATGATCATGAACACATACTTACGTCAAACATAACCCCGCCGTGTCCTCTTCCGGATGCAGAACTCACGAGAAGATATAATCACGGTTTCGCACACAATTGGCATATTTTAATTAAGTTCACTTCAATTTATCTAGAACCGGATGTTAAACAAAGTTTCCAAGTTTTCCACATAACTAATGGCACGGCTTTCTGAAAGATTTAGCTCTGCAGGGGTGCTCCAACTAGTCCATCACAAACTACCACACGTTGTGTCGGAAACCTCGACTACGGAAAACCCATGATCTCCTCGGAATCCTGGTGGAAAACCTCAACCCCGAGATAGCCCAAATTATCCTCGGAATCCCTTGCACGATACGTTCGAGAAAGGTAAAACAAATCTAGCAAGGACGCCTGGCATGTCGACGATCCCAATAGGAGCCGCGTATCTCGCTCTCAGGACACGACGAATGAGCGACGGATATAGTGGTATGATAGAAATCTCCCGAGTTGTCCCGGGTTGGCCACACACAGTGCTCTATTTAGGATCAGCACTGGCCCTCCCTGTATTATGTTTATTTAATCCTCGGGTAGTGCTAACTCCCTATGCGTCAAATTAATATCAGTATTATTATGTTTGGGAAATATAGTACCAATGTTGGGCCTTGCGAGACGATTTTTACCCCAAGCATGTTAGGAGCACTCATTTATGTAACATAACACCGATAGCCCAAACTAAGGTGTCAAAGATGGAACAAAACACCAGCCTAGAGGGCCAAGCCTTCCACCTTTTACCAAGTATATAGATGCATTAAGTTAAATAGCATTAATATGGTGATATAACAAGGAACCCATGTTTTCACATGGAAGCAACTGCACCTCCAACTAGCAACGCTATTGAAAGGCTGAGCAAGTGGTAACATAGCCAAACAGTGGTTTGCTGGGTTGTGGAAAGGTTAGAGGCTTTCATGGCAATGTTGGGAGGCAGACATTTAAGTGGTAGGTAGCGAGACATAGCGAAAGAAACGAGACAACTAGCATGGCATTGATAGTAATGGTATCTAGGGAAGTGGTCATCTTGCCTGTGATCCCGCTTGGAAGAAGAACGAATCCGTGAAGCATACGAACCAACGTAATCGAATGTATCCTCACACCCAAAGCAGTTCGGAACTCTATGGAGAAAAAGCAATCCGGAAACAAGAATCAACACACAATAACACCACACATATACATGACATGATGCACAACAAATATGATGCATGTCCGGTTTAATTATGGATGACACGACAAAGCACAACAAATTTATTACTACACATTAAGTGAAGCTCAATATGCAACTCGTTGCATATTGACGAAACTCCATATTTGAATTATTTAGTTCACTCCCGTTTAGGTACATGACAATATTAAATATTGTTAAACAGGGCAAGAGGTGAAGCATAAAGAAACTGCACTATCTAGGCATTTTGAATGAGATCGGAAACAACATATAACATCTCCGAAATGACCCCACATGTTAATTTCGAGATCTGTCCAAATTTGTACTAACATATTTTAGCTTTATTAAACAACACAATAAAGTGGTTCATGTGATTCTCCACGTTATTCTAGTCGATTTACATACATAGATCATATAAAACGGAAATACGGTCTAAAATATATGAGCAACACAAGATGATATGCCATGAATGCAAAATGCATGCAAATGACAGACACAACATTTTAAAACATGGATGCACAAGATATTATGGAACAACATGAATTCTAGGCAAGTTTAAATGAGGCCGGAACAACGAATAACAATTCCGGAAATTCCCCACATGTGATTTTGAATTTGCTACAGACCTCCCTAAAACACAATTTTAGAGTTGTTAAACAAGAAAATAAATGCCACTATGTTATTCTACACATTTTTTAGCCAAGTTACATATGTGGATCATTTTAATCGGAGGTACGGTTATTTAGTTATGAAATGAATCATTTTACCATGGCAATTAATGCATATTAAATGAAACAACAAGTGAATTTTTTTAACATGGATGTAAGTTGGATAATGTGCAACTACACAAAATTCTAAGCAATTTACATGTTGGAATCATTTTAATCCGATGCACGGTTATTTAGATATGAATTAAACCATTTTAATATGGCATCTATACAAAATTAATTAAACAACACATTTAATATTTTTGACATCCACGAGAGTGGCATATTAATAATCTACATGAAATTCTACACATTTTTCATTCATAAAGTATTTTTATACGATGCACGGATAAGTAGTTATGAGCGTTTCAAAATTATGCAATTTTCTGTAATTATTAAATGCTTTGGAAATTAACTAAAATCGCAGACGCAAAAAAAATATGAATCAGGCCGAATTTGGCTGAATTCAGCCAACAAAGCTGGGCACAATTTATCTATGGAGTGCACATGGCAGGGAATAAGGCTGCTCACCACACGGCAACTAGGCCTGCAGAAAGGACGTGGATGTTATAGTTTAAGCTTGAACAAATGTGGAATAAAACAAACGTTTAATTTCTCAAGCACAAAACCAAAAATAGCTAGGCTCACCTATGTGCACCAACAACTTATGCTCAGCAAGATACATAACTAAGTGATAGCAAGATATATAACAAGAAACAATATGGCTATCACAAATTAAAGTGCATAAGTAAAGATCTCGGGTAAGAGATAACTGATACGTCCATTTTGCATCATGCTTTTATGTTGATATTTATCGCTTTATGGGCTGTTATTACACTTTACGGTACAATACTTATGCCTTTTCTCTCTTATTTTATAAGGTTTACATGAAGAGAGAGAATGCCGACAGCTGGAATTCTGGTCTGAAAAAGGAGCAAGTTTGAGATACCTATTCTGCCCAACTCCAAAAGCCATGAAAATCAATGAGGAATTATTTTTGATTTTATAAAAAATACCGGACGGAAGAAGTACCGGAGGGGAGCCACCAGGAGGCTGATGACCCACACGTATAAGGGATCAGTCGTAGTCCTTTCGATAAGTAAGAGTGTCGAACCCAACGAGGAGCAGAAGGATCTGACAAGTGGTTTTCAGCAAGGAAATATCTGCAAGCACTGAAATTATCGGTAACAAGTGATTGTGTGGTGAGATGATTCGTAGCAAGCGACAAGTAACAAAAGTAGCAACAGTGCAGCAAAGTGGCCCAATCCCTCTTGTAGCAAGGGACAAGCATGGACAAAGTCTTATAGGAGGAAAAACGCTCCCGAGGACACACGGGAATTTCTATCATGCTAGTTTTCATCATGTTCATATGATTCGCGTTCGTTACATTGATAGTTTGATATGTGGGTGGACCGGCGCTTGGGTACTTCCCTTACTTGGACAAGCATCCCACTTATGATTAACCCCTCTCGCAAGCATCCGCAACTACCAAAGAAGAATTAAGACAAAGTCTAACCATAGCATTAAACTAGTGGATCCAAATCAGCCCCTTACGAAGCAACGCATAAACTAGGGTTTAAGCTTCTGTCACTCTAGCAACCCATCATCTACTTACTACTTCCCAATGCCTTCCTCTAGGCCCAAATAATGGTGAAGTGTTATGTAGTCGACGTTCACATAACACCACTAGAGGAAAAACAACATACAACACATCAAATTACCGAACGAATACCAAATTCACATGACTACTATTAGCATGACTTATCCCATGTCCTCAGGAACAAAAGTAACTACTCACAAAGCATAATCATATTCATGACCAGAGAGGTAATGAGTAGCATCAAGGATCTGAACATAAACTCTTCCACCAAATAATCCAACTAGCATCAACTACAAAGAGTAATCAACACTACTAGCAACCTTACAAGTACCAATCAGAGTCGCGAGATGGAGATTGGTTACAAGTGATGAACTAGGGTTTGGAGATGAGATGGTGCTGATGAAGATGTTCATGGTGACGAGTCCCCTCCGATGAGAGGAGTGTTGGTGATGACGATGGCGACGATTTCCCCCTCCGGGAGGGAAGTTTCCCCAGCAGGATCGTCCTGCCAGAGCTCTAGATTGGCTCAGCTCAAGTTCCGCCTCTTGGCGGCGGCGAATCCACGAAAAAGCTCCTCCTTCATTTTTTTTCCAGACGAAACCCTTCGTATAGCAGAAGAGGGGGGCAAGTGGGCCAGCAGACTGCCCACAAGCTCTCATGGCGCGGCCTGGGGGGTGGCCGCGCCGTGCAGGCTTGTGGCCAACCCCTGGCGCCCCTCTGGCACTTCTTCGGCCCAATATTTTTTATAAATCCGGAAAAAAATCCTCGTTGATTTTTATGGCGTTTGGAGTTGCGCAGAATAGGTATCTCAACTTTGCTCCACTTTCAGGCCAGAATTCCAGTTGCCGGCATTCTCCCTCTTCATGTAAACCTTGCAAAATAAGAGAGAAAAGACATAAGAATCGTACCGTGAAGTGAAATAACAACCCAAGAAGCGATAAATAACAACATGAAAACATCATGCAAAATGGACGTATCAGAGGCTACAAGCCTGCCAGGCGCGGCCTACCCCCCTGGTCGCGCCTGGGTGGCTTGTTGGCCCCCTGTTGCCCCTGTGGCTCCCATCTTTTGCTATAAGGACGATTTCAATCCAGAAAAAATCAGGAGGAGGCTTTCGGGAGGAATCGCCGCCGCCACGAGGCGGAACTTGAGCAGAACCAATCTAGAGCTCCGGCACGGCCGTCCTGCCGGGGAAACATCTCTCCCGGAGGGGGAAATCGTTGCCATCGTCATCGCCAACACTCCTCTCATCGGAGGGGACTCATCACCATCAACATCTTCATCAGCACCATCTCATCTCCAAACCCTAGTTCATGTCTTGTAACCAATCTCCGTCTCGTGACTCCGATTGGTACTTTTAAGGTTGCTAGTATTATTAATTACTCACTGTAGTTTATGCTAGTTGGATTACTCGGTGGAAGATCATATGTTCAGATCTCTAATGCTATTCAATAACTCTCAGGTCATGAACATAATTATGCTTTGTGATAGTCACTTTTGTTCCTGGGGACATGGGATAAGTCTTGCTATAACTAGTCATTTGAATTTGGTATTCGTTCGATATTTTGATGTGTTGTATGTTGTCTTTCCTCTAGTGGTGTTATGTGAATGTCGACTACATAACACTTCACCATTATTTGGGTCTAGAGGAAGGCATTGGGAAGTAATAAGTAGATGATGGGATGCTAGAGTGACAGAAGCTTAAACCCAAGTTTATGTGTTGCTTCATAAGGGGCTGATTTGGATCCACTAGTTTAATGCTATGGTTAGACTTTGCCTTAATTCTTCTTTCGTAGTTGCGGATGCTTGCGAGAGGGGTTAATCATAAGTGGGATATTTGTCCAAGTAAGGGAAGTGCCCAAGCACCGGTCCACCCACATATCAAAATATCAAAGTAGTGAACGCGAATCATATGAACATGATGAAAACTAGCTTGACAGAAATTCCCATGTGTCCTCGGGAGTGTTTTACCTTATATAAGAGTTTGTCCAGGCTTGTCCCTTGCTACAAAAGGGATTGGGCCACTTTGGTGCACCTTTGTTACTATTGTTACTTGCTACTTGTTACGAATCATCTTATCACACAACTATCTGTTACCGATAATTTCAGTGCTTGCAGAGAATACCTTGCTGAAAACCACTTGTCAGTTCCTTCTGCTCCTCGTTGGGTTCGACACTCTTACTTATCGAAAGGACTATGATAGATCCCCTACACTTGTGGGTCATCAAGACTCTTTTTTGGTGCCGTTGCCGGGGAGTGAAGCGCCTTTGGTAAGTGGAATTTGTAAAAGAAACATTTATATAGTGTGCTGAAATTTATTGTCACTTGTCACTATGGAAACTAATCCTTTGAGGAGCCTGTTCGGGGTATCTTCACCTCGAACAGAAGCACAAGGAGTTTCTCCTCAACCTACTGCACCTACTAAAAATATTTGTTATGAAATTCCTTTGGGTATGCTAGAGAAATTGTCGGGCTAATCCTTTTACAGGAGATGGAACATCACATCCCAACTTCCATCTAATCTATGTAGATGAAGTTTGTGGTTTATTTAAGCTTGCAGGTTTGCCCGAGGATGAGGTCAAGAAGAAGGTCTTTCCCTTATCTTTGAGGGATTAAGCATTGACATGGTATATGCTATGTAATGATACTGGATCATGGAACTACAACCGATTGAAATTGGAATTTCATGAAAAGTTTGATCATGTGCGTTTGGTACATCGTGATCGGAATTATATCTATAACTTTTGGCCTCGTGATAGAGAAAGTATCTCTCAAGATTGGGGGAGGCTTAAGTCAATGTTATATTCATGCCCCAACCATGAGCTCTCGAGAGAAATTATTATTCAGAACTTTTATGCTCGGCTTTCTCATGATAATCGCACCATGCTTGACACTTCTTGTACCAGTTCTTTCATGAAGAGAGATATTGACTTCAAATGGAATTTGTTGGAAAGAATTAAACGCAACTCTGAAGATTGGGAGTTTGATGAAGGTAAGGAGTCAGGTATGAATCTTAAGTTCGATTGCGTTAAATCCTTCATTGAAACAAATACTTTTTGTGATTTTAGCGCTAAACATGGACTTGACTCTGAGATAGTAGCTTCATTATGTGAATCATTAATTGCTCATATTAATATCCCTAAAGAGAAGTGGTTTAAATATCATCCTCCCTTAGAAGTCAATGTAGTTAAACCCAATCTAGTTGAAGAGAAATTCATTGCTTATAAAGATCCTATTGTTCCTAGTGCTTACATTGAGAAACCACCCTTCCCTGTTAGAATAAAGGATCATGCTAAAGCTCCAACTGTGATACGTAAGGGCTACATTAGAGCACCGACACCCCCTGAGCAAATTAGAGTTGAACCTAGCATTGCTATTATCAAAGATCTCCTTTCCCACAATGTTGATGGCCATGATATTCACTTCTGTGAAGATGCTGCTAGAATTGCTAAACCTCATGCTAGAGACAAACATAGGCCTGTTGTTGGCACGCCTGTTGTTTCTGTTAAGATAGGAGATCGTTGTTATCATAGTTTATGTGACGTGGGTGCTAGTGTTAGTGCAATACCTCAATATTTATATGATGAAATTAAAGATGAGATTTCACTTGTCGAGATGGAACCTATTGATGTCACTATTCAGCTTGCCAATAGAGATACTATCTGCCCTTTGGGAATTGTTAGAGATGTTGAAGTCTTGTGTGGTAAAACTAAGTATCCTGCTGATTTTCTCGTTCTTGCTTCCACACAAGATAGCTTTCGTCCCATCATATTTGGCAGACCGTCCCTCAATACTGCCAAAGCTCATATTGACTGTGAGAAGCAAACTGTCACTGTTGGCTTTGAAGGTGTGTCACATGAGTTCAATTTTTCCAAGTTTTGTAGACAACCTCATGAAAAAGAATTGTCTCGTAAGGATGAAATTATTGCCCTAGCTTCTATTGTTGTGCCTCCTACTGATCCTTTAGAGCAATACTTGCTTGAGCATGAAAATGATATGCATATGGATGAAAGGAATGAGATAGATAGAGTTATCGTTGAACAACATCCTATCCTTAAGAATAATTTGACTGTTGAACTGCTTGGAGATCCACCCCCACCAAAGGGTGATCCTGTGTTCGAGCTTAAACAGTTACCTGATACTCTTAAGTATGTTTCTCATGATGAAAAAGAGATATATCATGTTATTATTAGTGCTAGCCTTTCAGAGCATGAAGAAAAAAAATATTGAAAACTCTGAGGAAACACTGTGCTGCTATTGGATATACTCTTGATGATCTTAAGGGCATTAGTCCCACTCTATGCCAGCACAAAATTAAAACAGATCCTGATTCCAAACCAGTTGTCGATCATCAACGGAGGTTAAGTCCTAAGATGAAAGAGGTAGTAAGAAAAGAAATACTAAAGCTCCTGGAAGCAGGTATTATCTATCTTGTTGCTCATAGTGATTGGGTAAGTCCGGTGCATTGCGTCCCTAAGAAGGGAGGTATTACTGTTATCCCTAATGATAAAGATGAATTGATCCCACTGAGGATTATTACTGGCTATAGGATGGTGATTAATTTTAGGAAATTGAATAAAGCCACTAGGAAAGATCATTACCCTTTGCCTTTTATTGACCAAATGCTAGAAAGATTGTCTAAACACACACACTTCTGCTTTCTAGATGGTTATTCTAGTTTCTCCCAAATACCTGTTGCACAATCTGATCACGAGAAAACCACTTTTACCTGCCCTTTCGGTACCTTTGCTTACATACGTATGCCTTTTGGCTTATGTAATGCACTTGCTACCTTTCAAAGATGTATGATGGCTATATTCTGACTTTTGTGAAAAGATTGTTGAGGTTTTCAAGGATGACTTCTTCGTTTACGGGTCTTCTTTTGATGATTGCGTCAGCAACCTTGATCGAGTTTTGCAGGGATGTAAAGATACCAACCTTGTCTTTAATTGGGAGAAGTGCCACTTTATGGTTAATGAAGGCATCGTCTTAGGACATAAAATTTCTGAAAGAGGTATTGAAGTTGATAAGGCTAAGGTTGATGCGATCAAGAAAATGCCATGCCCTACATACATTAAAGGTATAAGAAGTTTCCTTGGTCATGCTAGTTTCTATAGAAGGTTCATTAAGGACTTTTCTAAGATTTCTAGGCCTCTTACCAATCTCTTGCAAAAGGATATTCCTTTTGTTTTTGACGATGATTGTGAGGAAGCCTTTGAAATACTTAAGAAGGCCTTGATAACTGCACCTATTGTTCAACCACCTAATTGGAACTTACCTTTTGAAATTATGTGTGATGCTAGTGATTATGTTGTTGGTGCTGTTCTAGGACAAAAAGTTGATAATAAATTGAATGTTATCCATTATGCTAGTAAAACTCTAGACAGTGCCCAAAGAAACTATGCTACTACTGAAAAGGAATTTTTAGCAGTCGTGTTTGCATGTGAAAAGTTCAGATCTTACATTGTTGATTCCAAGGTTACTATTCACACTGATTATGCTGCTATTAAGTATCTCATGGAAAAGAAAGATGCTAAACCTAGACTTATCAGATGGTTTCTCTTGCTACAAGAATTTGATTTGCATGTTGTTGATAGGAAGGGTGCTGAGAACCCCGTAGCAGATAACTTGTCTAGGTTGGAAAATGTTCTTAATGACCCACAACCTATTGATGATAGCTTTACTGATGAGAAATTTAATGTCATCAATGCTTCACGTAGTACACCTTGGTATGCTGATTATGCAAATTATATTGTTGCCAAGTATATACCACCTAGTTTCACATACCAACAAAAGAAGAAATTCTTCTTTTATTTGAGACATTACTTTTGGGATGATCCTCGCCTTTATAAAGAAGGAGTAGATGGTGTTATTAGACGTTGTGTACCTGAGCATGAACAGGGACAGATCCTACAGAAGTGTCACTCCGAGGCTTACGAAGGACACCATGCGGGAGATAGAACTGCTCACAAGGTATTGCAATCCGGTTTCTATTGGCCTACTCTCTTCAAGGATGCTTGTAAGTTTGTCTTGTCTTGTGATGAATGTCAAAGAATAGGTAATATCAGTAAACATCTGGAAATGCCTATGAATTATTCACTTTTCATTGAACTATTTGATGTTTGGGGTTTTGATTATATGGGACCTTTTCCAAAGTCCAACGGGTATACTCATATCCTAGTTGTTGTTGATTACGTTACTAAGTGGGTAGAAGCTATCCCAACTAGTAGTGTTGATCACAACACCTCTATTACGATGCTTAAAGAAGTTATTTTACCTAGATTTGGAGTCCCTAGATATCTAATGACTGATGGTGGTTCACATTTCATTCATGGTGCTTTCCATAAAACGCTTGCTAAGTATGATGTCAACCATAGAATTGCATCTCCCTATCATCCGCAGTCTAGTGGTCAAGTAGAGCTAAGTAATAGAGAGATTAAACTAATTCTGCAAAAGACTATTAATAGGTCTACAAAGAATTGGTCTAAGAAGCTTGATGATGCACTGTGGGCTTATAGAACTGCTTATAAGAATCCCATGGGCATGTCTCCGTACAAAATGGTTTACGGTAAAGCATGTCATTTACCTCTTGAGCTAGAGCATAAGGCTTATTGGGCAATCAAAGAGCTCAACTTTGATTTCAAACTTGCTGGTGAGAAGAGGTTATTTGATATTAGCTCACTTGATGAATGGAGAACTCAGGCATATGAAAATGCCAAGTTGTTAAAAAACGTGAGTTCAATGTAGGTGATTATGTCTTGCTATACAATTCTCGTTTACGATTTTATGCAGGCAAGCTTCTCTCTAAATTGGAAGGTCCTTACATTGTTGAGGAAGTATATCGTTCCGGTGCCATCAAAATCAACAACACGGAAGGTAACTTTCCGAGAGTGGTAAATGGCCAAAGAATCAAGCATTATATCTCAGGTACTCCCATAAATGTTGAAAGCAATATTATTAATACCATAACTCCGGAGGAGTACATAAGGGATATTTATCAGCATGTTTCAGACTCCAAAAACGAAGAGGTATGTAATTCGGTAAGTAAACCGACTCCAAAACTTCTCCAGTAGCAATTTTTCTCCGTTTTGGAATTTTTAGAAAATTAGAAAAATTTAAAGTAGTCCGGAAAGCGCACGAGGAGGCGACAAACCTGCCAGACGCGGCCTACCCCCCTTGTCGCGCCTGAGTCGCTTGTGGGCACCTTGTGTGCCTCCCGGACTCCGTTTTCTAGTGGAGTACTCCTTTTGGTGGGGAAAATTCATTATACATTCTTCCGAAAGGTCTGACCCTCGTATCGCGCAAATATCCTATGTTTTCGTTTCAAGCCTCTTTCTGCCGCAGATTTAGAGCAAGATGTCTTCTCAAGATTCAGAGGCGGAGAGCTATGTGGCCGATTACCTTGCTAACCCCAAGGTCTATGGGGACTTGGATCATTATGGTTGGACCACTGATGAGGAAGAAGATTATGATCCCAAGGGAAGGAAGGAACAAGTTCCAATGAAGTGGAGTCTCCTTTACCCCAATCTGGAAACACACATGTGGAGTTCAAGAAGTCAAGCCTCCGTGACTCAAGGAAGAAGCCTAAGATTTTGTTTACCCCTTCTCGTCTTTTGCAGGAGAGTAAGCAAGAATTATGCCAAAGGGTGTTGAGGCTTGAAGAGGAAATTAACGATCTTAAGGAGAAGAATTTTGTGCTCAAGAGGAAATTAAACAAGTTCAAGAACTCTGCAACAACTCCACCACCATCACCTTCGAAGGAAGACAATTAAGCACGGGTATGGGCACTCCCCTTGGCTTGTGCCAAGCTTGGGGGAGTTTCCCCGGTATCATATCACCATCACATCTTTTTCCTTTACCTTTTTCTTAGTTCGATCCTTTTTGGTTTTATCTTTTTCTAGTAGAATAAAGTTCTTAGTGTTCTAGGCTTGAGTTTTGCTTTGTGTCACCCCCTTTGTATTCGAGCTCGTGAGTCATATAATAAAGAGTGTTTTAGTTAAGGGCCTTGCTTCATGCCATGATCTAAAGAAAAGAATAATAAAAGAACAAAAGCATGAAAGATCATGTAATGATCTCATGGGAAGTGATGACTTCACATATAAAAAGAATGTTGATTGAAACTTGTTGTGGGTGGACAAACATAGACGTTGGTCATTGTTGCAATTAATAGGAAGTAATAAAGAAAGAGAGGTTCACATATAAATATATCATCTTGGGCACCATCTATGATTGTGAGCACTCATTAAAATATTACATGCTTAGAACTAGATGTTGGACAAGGAAGAAAACATAATGAATTATGTTTGCTTGGTTTCGAACAATGTTATATGACTAGAGATCCCTTAGAATGTGACGCTTGCTTCCAACTCATACCAGCCAAAACTTCCGCACTAAGTAGAGATACTACTTGTGCATCCATTAACCTTCAACCCAGTTTTGCCATGAGAGTCCACCATACCTACCTATGGATTGAATAAGATCCCTCAAGTAAGTTGTCATCGGTGCAAGCAATAAAAATTGCTCCCTAAATATGTATGATCTATTAGTGTGTGGAAAATAAGCTTTGTACGAACCTGTGATGAGGAAGACATAAAAGCGACAGACTGCAAAATAAAGTTCTTTATCAAAGGAGGCAATATAAAGTGACGTTCCTTCACACTAAGAGGTCACACATCCAAACCTCAAAAGCGCATGACAACCTTTGCTTCCCTCTGCGAAGGGCCTATCTTGTACCTTTACTTTTTATCCTTAAAATAGTCGTGGTGATCGACACCAATTCCTTATTTGTCCTTTATCTTGGCTAACGTCATGTGCTAGGGAAAGATCTATATTCATATGTCAACTTGGAAGTAAGTATTCACGAATTATTATTGTTGACATTACCCTTGAGGTAAGTAGTTGGGAGGCGAAACTATAAGGCCCTATCTTTCTGTGTGTCCAACTGAAACTTTGATCTCATGAGTACCACGTGAGTTTTAGCAATTGTATAAGACGAAAGGATGATTGAGTATGTGTATTTGTTTTACAAGCTCTTATTTGACTCTTTCTGATGTTATGATAAATTGCAATTGCTTCAATGACTAAAGGCTATTGGTTGTTAATTCTCAATAAGGTTCTTGTTCCATACTTTACTTTGTGAAGGAATTCTCACTTTAGCATAAGAGTTTATATGATGCTATTGCCGTTATAATTATGATCATGATGCCTGCATGTCCGTATTTTGTTTTATAGACACCTCTATCGCTAAACATGTGGGCATATTTATTGATCTCGGCTTCTGCTTGAGGACAAGCGAGGTATAAGCTTGGGGGAGTTGATACGTCCATTTTGCATCATGCTTTTATGTTGATATTTATCCCTTTCTGGGCTGTTATTAAACTTTACAGTACAATACTTATGCCTTTTCTCTCTTACTTTATAAGGTTTACATGAAGAGGGAGAATGTCGGCAGCTGGAATTTTGGTATGAAAAAGGAGCAAGTTTGAGATACCTATTCTGCGCAACTCCAAAAGCCGTGAAAATCAACGAGGAATTATTTTGGATTTTATAAAAGATACTGGGCGGAAGAAGTACCGGAGGGGAGCCACCAGGAGGCCACAAGCCTGCCAGGCGCGGCCTACCCCCTGGTCGCGCCTGGGTGGCTTGTGGGCCCCCTGTTGCCCCTCTGGCTCCCATCTTTTGCTATAAGGAGGGTCTCATTCCAGAAAAAATCAGGAGGAGGCTTTCGGGAGGAATCGCCGCCGCCACGAGGCAGAACTTGAGCAGAACCAATCTAGAGCTCCGGCAGGGCCGTCCTGCCGGGGAAACTTCCCTCCCGGAGGGGGAAATCATCGCCATCGTCATCACCAACACTACTCTCATCGGAAGGGACTCATCACCATCAACATCTTCATCAGCACCATCTCATGTCCAAACCCTAGTTCATCTCTTGTAACCAATCTTCGTCTCGCGACTCCGATTGGTACTTGTAAGGTTGCTAGTAGTGTTAATTACTCTTTGTAGTTGATGCTAGTTGGATTACTCGGCGGAAGATCATATGTTCAGATCTCTAATTCTATTCAATACCTCTCTGGTCATGAACATAATTATGCTTTGTGAGTAGTCACTTTTGTTCCTGAGGACATGGGATAAGTCTTGCTATAAGTAGTCATGTGAATTTGGTATTCGTTCGATATTTTGATGTGTTGTATGTTGTCTTTCCTCTAGTGGTGTTATGTGAACGTCGACTACATAGCACTTCAGCATTATTTGGGCCTCGAGGAAGGCATTGGGAAATAATAAGTAGATGATGGGTTGCTAGAGTGACAGAAGCCTAAACTCTAGTTTATGCGTTGCTTTGTAAGGGGCTGATTTGGATCCACTAGTTTAATGATATCGTTTGACTTTGTCTTAATTCTTCTTTCGTACTTGAGGATGCTTGCGATGGGGGTTAATCATAAGTGGGATGTTTGTCCAAGTAAGGGCAGCACCCAAGCACCGGTCCACCCACATATCAAACTATCAAAGTAGCGAACGCGAATCATATGAACATGATGAAAACTAGCTTGACAGAAATTCCCATGTGTCCTCGGGAGCGCTTTACCTCATATAAGATTTTGTCCAAGCTTGTCCCTTGCTACAAAAGGGATTGGGCCACTTTGATGCACCTTTGTTACTATTGTTACTTGCTACTTGCTACGAATCATATTATCACACAAATATCTGTTACCGATAATTTCAGTGCTTGCAGAGAATACCTTGCTGAAAACCACTTGTCAGTTCCTTCCGGTCCTCGTTGGGTTCGATACTCTTACTTATCAAAAGGACTACGATAGATCCTCTACACTTGTGGGTCATCAATAACCGAGGCACGCAGAGACAACGATGTATCCCAAAGTTCACGCCCTTGCGTATGCTATTCTCCATTTGGAGCGGTGTAGAGGCACAATGCTCCCCAAGGTGCCACTAAGGCGACCATAATCTCCTCACGCCCTCGCACAATGCAAGATGCCATGATTTCACTAAGGGACACTTGAGGGCGGTCACCGAACTCGTACAAACAAGGTTGGGGCAATCTCCACAACTTAATTGGAGGCTCCCAACAACACCACAAAGCTTCACCATAATGTCATATGGCGTCGAGGTGACCCCAAATGCTCGGGGCTATCTCCACAACTTAATTGGAAACCCAGACGCTTGCCCGGAGCTTTACACCACAATGATTGAGCTTCGAGGCACCACCAAGCTTCTAGGATGCCAAAGCATCCATGAAGAACAATTTCTAGGGTACCAAGTACCCAAGGGTAACAAGCTTCTCAGACTTCACTTCCACGTATCACTGTGGTGAACTCAAACCGATGCAACTAATGCAATGAAAAGAACACACGAAGTGGTCAAATCCCTCACACTCAAATCCCTCCACAACAACAAAAGTTGTGGAGGAATATGGGAGGAAGAAGAAGGAGCTCACAAAGAACTCCAAGATCAAGATCAAAGGGGTTCCCCTCACATAGAGGAGAAAGTGATTGGTGGAGATGTGCATCTAGATCTCCTCCCTCTTTTGCCTCAAGAACTAGCAAGAATCATTGGAGGGATTGAGAGTTAGCAAGTGATACGTCCATTTTGCATCATGCTTTTATATCGATACTTATTGCATTATGGGTTGTTAATACACATTATGGTACAATACTTATGCCTTTTCTCTCTTATTTTACAAGATTTACATGAAGAGGGAGAATGTCGGCACCTGGAATTCTTGACCGGAAAAGGAGCAAATCCCTGCACAGTCCAAAAGTCCTGAAAACTTACGGAGAATTATTTTGTAATATATAAAAAATATTGGGCGAAAGAAATACATCAGGGGACCCACCAGGTGGCCACAAGCCACGGGGCACGCCCTGTAGGCTTGTGGGCCCCCTGGCAGGCTTCTGGTGCCCATCTTCTTCTATATGAAGGGTTTTGACCTGGAAAAAAACGTATCGGAACTTTCGGGGCGAAGCGCCGCCGTCTCGAGGCGGAACTTCAACAGAACCAATCTAGAGCTTCGGTGAAGCTATTCTGCCGGGGAAACTTCCGTCTTGGAGGGGGAAATCGAAGCCATCGTCATCACCAACGATCCTCTCATCGAGGGGGTCAATCTTCGTCAACATCTTCATCAGCACCATCTCCTCTCCAAACCCTAGTTCATCTATTGTATCTGATCTTTGTCTCAAACCTCAGATTGGTACCTGGGGGTTGCTAATAGTGTCGATTACTCCTTATAGTTGATGCTATATGTTCAGATCCTTAATGATTATTAATACTCCTATGATTATGAACATGAATATGTTTTGTGAGTAATTAAGTTTGTTCCTAAAGACATGGGATAATTCTTGCCATAAGTAATCATGTGAATTTGGTATTCGTTCGATATTTTGATGAGATGTATGTTGTCTCTCCTCTAGTGGTGTCATGTGAACGTCGACTGCATGACACTTCACCATTATTTGGGCCTAGGGTAAGGCATTGGAAAGTAATAAGTAGATGATGGGTTGCTAGAGTGACAGAAGCTTAAACCCTAGTTTATGTGTTGCTTCGTAAGGGGCTGATTTGGATCCAGATGTTTCATGCTATGGTTAGATTTATCTTAATTCTTCTATCGTAGTTGCGGATGCTTTAGAGAGAGGTTAATCATAAGTGAGAGGTTTTTCCATGTAAGGGCAGCACCCAAGCACCGGTCCACCCACATATCAAATTATCAAAGTAACGATAGTGAATCATATGAGCATGATGAAAACTAGCTTGACAGAAATTCCCGTGTGTCCTCGGGAGCGCTTTGCTTTATATAAGAGTTTGTCCAGGCTTGACCTTTGCTCCAAAAAGGATTGGGCCACCTTGCTGCACCTTCGTTACCTTTTTTACTTGCTACCCATTACGAATTACCTTGTCAGAAAACTATCTGTTACCAAAAATTTTAGTGCTTGCACAGAATAACTTACTGAAAACCGCTTGTCATTTCCTTGTGCTCCTCGTTGGGTTCGACACTCTTACTTATCTAAAGGACTATGATAGATGCCCTATACTTTTGGGTCATCAAGACTCTTTTCTGGCGTCGTTGCCGCGGAGTGAAGCGCCTTTGGTGAGTGGAACTTGGAAAGGAAAATTTTATATATTATGCTGAAATTTACTGTCACTTGTCACTATGGAAAATAATCCTTTGAGGGGCTTGCTCGGGGTATCTTCACCCCGACCGGAAGACAAAGAGATGCTCCTCAACCTGCTGCACCTACTGAAAATATTTATTATGAAATTCCTTCGGGTATGATAGAAAAACTGCTAGCTAATCATTATGCAGGAGATGGAACACTACATCCTTATTTGCATCTAATCTATGTGGATGAAGTTTGTGGATTATTTAAGCTTGCAGGTGTGCCCGAGGATGATGTCAACAAGAAGGTATTTCCTTTATCTTCGAAGGAGAAGGCGTTGATGTGGTATAGGCTATGTGATGATATTGGATCATGGAACTACAACCGATTGAAATTGGAATTTCATCAGAAGTTTTATCCTATGCATCTGGTTCATCGTGATCGGAATTTTATTTATAATTTTTGGCATCCTGAAGGAGAAATAATCGCTCAAGCTTTGGGGAGGCTTAAGTCAATGTTATATTCATTCCCCAATCCTGAACTCCCGGGAGAAATTGTTATTCAGAATTTTTATGCCCGGCTGTCTCGTAATGATCAATCCATGCTCGATACTTCTTGTGTTGGTTCCTTTATGAATAAAGATATTGCTTTTCAAATGGGACTTATTGGAAATAATTAAATGCAACTATGAAGATTGGGAACTCGAGAAGGTAATGAGTCAGGTATAAGCCTTAAGTTTGATTGTGTTAAATCCTTTATAGACACCGATGCATTTCGTGATTTTAGCACTAAATATGGACTTGACTCTCATAGTAGCTTCATTATGTGAATATTTTGCTACTCATGTTGATCTCCCCAAGGACAAGTGGTTTAAATTTCATCCTCCCATTGAAGTTGAAGTAGTTGAACCTATTAAAGTTGAAGAAGAAACTATTATTTATAATGTTGATCCTGTTATTCCTACTACTTATATTGAGAAATCACCCTTTCCTGTTAGAATAAAGGAACATGCTAAAGCTTCAACTGTGGTTCATAAGAGTTCTACTAGAACACCTATACCTCCTAAACAAATTAAAGTTGAACCTAATATTGCTATGGTTAAAGATCTCTTGGTTGATAATATTGATGGGCATGTCATTCATTTCTGTGATTAAGCTGCTAGAATTGCTAGACCTAATACTAAAAGTAAACATAGACCTATTGTTGGCGTGCTTGTTGTTTTTGTTAAAATAGGAGACCATTGTTATCATGGATTATGTGATGTGGGTGCTAGTGTGAGTGCAATTCCCTTTGCCTTATACCAAGAAATTATGAATGATATTGCACCAGTTGAATTAGAAGAATTTTATGTTACCATCAAGCTTGCTAATAGAGATAATATTGCACCAATTGGGATTGTTAGAGATGTTGAGGTCTTGTGTGGGAAAATAAAGTATCCTACTGATTTTCTTGTTCTTGGTTCCCCACAAGATGATTTTTGTCCCATTAGATTCGGTAGACCCTTCTTGAAAACTATTAATGCTAAGGTTGATTGTGAGAAAGAAACGGTTACTGTAAGTTTTGGGGATGTGTCTCATGAGTTCAATTTCTCTAAATTTCATAGACAACCCCATGACAAAGAATTGCCTAGTAAATATGAAATTATTGGTCTCGCTTCTATCGTTGTGCCTCCTACTGATCCCTTAGAACAATATTTGCTAGACCATGAAAATGATATGCATATGAATGAAAGGAATGAAATAGATAAGATTTTCTTTGCCCAACAGCCTATTTTGAAACACAACCTGCGTGTTGAAATACTTGGGGATCCTCCTCCACCCAAGGGTGATCCCGTGTTTGAGCTTAAACAATTACCTGATACTCTGAAGTATCCTTATCTTGATGAAAAGGAAATATATCATGTTATTATTAGTGCTAACATTTCAGAGCATGAAGAAAATAGATTATTGAAAACTCTGAGGAAGCACCGTGCCGCTATTGTATATACTCTTGATGATCTTAAGGGCATTAGTCCGACTCTATGTCAGCACAAAATTAATATGGAGCCTGATGCTAAACCAATTGTTGATCACCAATGACCGTTAAATCCTAAAATGAAGGAAGTGGTAAGAAATGAAATACTAAAGCTTCTGGAGGCAGGTATAATTTATCATATTGCTGATAGTAGATGGGTTAGTCCCGTTCATTGTGTCCCTAAGAAGGGAGGTATTACTGTTGTTCCTATGATAAAAATGAATTGATCCCGCAAAGAATTGTTACATGATATAGAATGGTAATTGATTTTAGGAAATTAAATAAAGCTACTAGGAAAGATCATTACCCGCTACCTTTTATTGATCAAATGCTAGAAAGACTATCCAAACATACACATTTTTTGCTTTCTAGACGATTATTATCGTTTCTCTCAAATACCTGTGTCAAAAGAGGATCAAGATAAGATCACTTTTACTTGCCCTTTCTGTACCTTTGCTTATAGATGTATGCATTTTGGTTTATGCAATGCAGCTCCTACCTTTCAAATATGTATGATGGCTATATTCTCTGTCTTTTATGAAAAGATTGTCGAGGTTTTCATGGATGGTTTTTTCGTTTACGGAACTTCTTTTGATGATTGCTAGAGCAACCTTGATCGAGTTTTCCAGAGATGTGAATAAACTAATCTTGTCTTGAGTTGGGAGAAGTGTCACTTTATGGTTAATGAAGGCATTGTCTTGGGACACAAAGTCTCCAAAAGAGGTACTGAAGTTGATAAAGCTAAATTTGATTCAATTGAAAAAATGTCGTGTCCAACAGATATCAAAGGTATAAGAAGTTTCCATGGTCATGCTGGTATCTAAGATTTCTAAGCCTCTCACTAATCTTTTGCAAAAGGATGTTCCATTCGTTTTTTACGATGATTGTGTAGAAGCATTTGAAATTCTTAAGAGAGCCTTGATCACGTCACCTGTTGTTCAACCACCTGATTGGAACCTACCCTTTGAAACTATGTGTGATGCGAGTGATTATGTTGTTGGTGCTGTTCTAGGGCAAAGAGTTGATAAGAAATTAAATGTCACCAATACGCTAGTAAAAATCTAGACAGTGCTCAAAGAAACTACGCTACCACTGAAAAGGAATTTTTAGCAGTTTTGTTTGCTTGTGATAAGTTTAGACCTTATATTGTTGATTCCAAAGTAACCGATCACACTGATCACGCTGCTCTTAAATACCTTATGGAAAAGAAAGATGCTAAACCTAGACTTATTAGATGGTTTCTTCTGCTACAAGAATTTGATCTGCATATTATTGATCGAAAGGGTGCTGATAACCCCGTAGCAGATAACTTGTATAGACTAGAGAATGTTCTTGATGACCCACTACCTATTGATGATAGCTTTCCTGATGAACAATTAACTATCATAAATGATTCACGCGGTGCTCCTTGGTATGCTGATTATGCTAACTACATTGTTGCTAAATTTATCCCGCCTAGTTGCACATACCTACAAAAGAAAAAGTTCTTCTATGATTTAAGACATTACTTTTGGGACGATCCACACCTTTATAAAGAAGGAGTAGATGGTATTATTAGACATTGTGTACCTGAGCATGAACAGGGACAGATACTACACAAATGTCACTCTGAGGCCTATGGAGGACACCACGCTGGAGATAGAACTGCACACAATGTATTACAATCTGGTTTTATTGGCCTACTCTCTTAAAGGATGCTCGTAATTTGTCTTGTCTTGTGATGAATGTCAAAGAATTGGTAATATTAGTAAACGTCAGGAAATGCCTATGAATTACTCTCTTGTTATTGAACCATTTGATGTTTGGGGTTTTGATTATATGGGACCTTTTCCAAAGTCCAATGGGTAAACTCATATTCTAGTTGTTGTTGATTATGTTACTAAGTGGGTAGAAGCTATTCCAACTAGTAGTGTTGATCATAAAACTTCTATTAAAATGCTGAAAGAAGTTATTTTCCCTAGATTTGGAGTCCCTAGATATTTAATGACTGATGGTGGTTCACACTTTATTCATGGTGTTTTCCGTAAATTGCTTGCTAGGTATGATGTTAATCATAGAATTGCATTTCCTTATCATCCTCGGTCTAGCGGTCAAGTAGAATTGAGCACCAGAGAAATTAAATTGATCTTCCAAAAGACCCTTAATAGATCGAGAAAGAATTGGTCTAAGAAACTTGACGATGCATTATGGGCTTATAGAACCGCTTACAAAACCCCTATGGGTATGTCTCCGTATAAAATGGTTTATTGTAAAGCATGTCACTTACCTCTAGAGCTAGAACATAAAGCTTACTAGGCAATTAAAACTTGTTGGTGAGAACAGGTTATTTGGCATTTGCTCGCTTGATGAAGGGAGAATCCAAGCCTATGAGAATGCTAAGTTGTTTACAGCAAAGGTTAAGAGATGGCATGATAGAAGGATACAAAAGTGTGAATTCAATGTAGGTGACCATGTCTTTCTATAAAACTCTCGTTTAAGATTTTTGCAGGAAAACCTCTCTCTAAATGGCAAGGGCCTTACATTATCGAGGAAGTATATTGTTCTGGCGCCATCAAGATCAACAACGCCGAAGACACAAATCCGAAGGTGGCAAATGGGCAAAGAATCAAACATTATATCTCACGTACTCCATAAATGTTGAAACCAATATTATCAATACCATACACGAGAAACATTTCCTTAGTCCGTTTCAGGTACTTTAGAATATTCTTGACTGTTGTCCAGTGTTCCATTCCTGAATCACTTTGAAACCTTCCCGCCATACTTATGGCAAGGCTGACATCAGGTCTTGTGCACAGCATTGCATACATGTTAGAGCCTATGGCTGAAGCATAGGGGATGACACTCATCTTTTCTCTATCTTCTGCAGTCACTCGGCATTGATTCTTACTCAAGTTCAGACCTTGCAACACAAGCAAGATTCCTTTCTTGGATTGATCCATTTTCAACTTCTTCAAAACTTTGTCAAGGTATGTGCTCTCTAAAATTCCTATTAAGCGTCTCGATCTATCTCTATATATCTTGATGCCTAATATGTAAGAATCTTCTCCTAGGTCCTTCATTGAAAAAATCTTGCTCAAGTAATCCTTTATGCCTCCCAAAAATTCTATATTGTTTCCAATCAGCAATATGTCATCCACATATAATATTAGAAACACTATAGAGCTCCCACTCACTTTCTTGTGAATACAAGCTTCTCCATAAACTTGTATAAACCCAAACGCCTTGATCACATCATCAAAACGTTGATTCCAACTCCGAGATGCTTGCACAAGTCCATAAATGGATCGCTGGAGCTTGCACACTTTGTTAGCATTCTCTGGATCGGTAAAACCTTCCAGTTGCATCATATACAACTCTTCTTAAAGGAAACCGTTAAGGAATGCTGTTTTGACATCCATCTGCCAAATTTCATAATCGAAAAATACAACTATTGCTAACATGATTATGACGGACTTAAGCATCGCTACGGGTGAGAAAGTCTAATCGTAGTCAACTCCTTGAACTTGTGAAAAACCCTTTGCCACAAGTCGAGCTTTATAGACGGTGATATTACTGTCATCCCTCTTCTTCTTAAAGATCCATTTATTCTGAATGGCCTTTCGCCCTTTAGGTAATTCTTCCAAATTCCACACTTTTTTCATACATGGACCTTATCTCGGATTTCATAGCCACTAACCATTTTTTGGAAACCGAGCCCACCATCACTTCTCCATAGCTCGTAGGTTCATCATTGTCCAACAACATGACTATTAAGACAGGGTTACCATACCACTCACGAGTGGTGCATTCCCTTGTTGACCTACGAGGTTCGATAGCCACTTGATCCGAAGCTTCGTGATCATCATCATTAGCTTCCTCTTCAATTGATGTAGGCTCCATAGAAACAACTTTCCGTGTTGTGCTACTCTCTGGTTGAAGTGAAGGTTCAACAACCTCATCAAGTTCTATCTTACTCCCACTCAATTCTTTCGAGAGAAACTCTTTCTCAAGAAATGTTCCATTTTTAGCGACAAACACTTTGCCTTCGGATCTGAGATAGAAGGTGTACCCAACTGTCTCTTCTGGGTATCCTATGACGACGCATTTCTCCGCTTCGGGTTCCAGCTTTTTAGGCTTAAGCTTTTTGACATAAGCATCACGTCCCCAAACTTTAAGAAACGACAACTTTGGTCTCTTACCAAACCACAGTTCATATGGCGTCGTCTCAACGGACTTTGACGGTGCCCTTTTTAAAGTGAATGCAGTTGTCTCTAATGCATAGCCCCAAAATGATAACGGCAAATCGGCAAGAGACATCGTAGAACGGACCATATCCAATAAAGTACGATTGCGACATTCGGACACACCATTGCGTTGTGGTGTTCCATGCGGAGTCAACTGTGAAACAATTCCACATTGTCTTAAGTGAGTGCCAAACTCATAACTCAGATATTTTCATCCTCGATCAGACCGTAGGAATTTGATCTTCTTGTTATGATGATTCTCCACTTCACTTTAAAATTGCTTGAACTTTTCAAACGTTTCAGACTTGTGTTTCATTAAGTAAATATAACCATATCTACTCAAGTCATCGGTGAACATGAGAAAATAATGATATCCACCGCGTGCCTCAATGCTGATCGGACCGCACACATCGGTATGTACAATTTCCAATAAGGCACTTGCTCGCTCCATTGTTCCGAAGAACGGAGTTTTGGTCATCTTGCCCATGAGGCATGGCTCACATGTGTCAAGTGATTCAAAATCAAGTAACTCAAAAAGTCCATCAACATGGAGTTTCTTCATGCGCTTTACACCAATATGACCTAAGCGGCAGTGCCACAAGAAAGTGGTACTATCATTATCAACTCTACATCTTTTGGCATCGATATTATGAACATGTGTGTCATTACTATCGAGATTCAATAAGAATAAACCCCTCACGTTGGGTGCATGACCATAAAATATATTACTTATATAAATAGAAGAACCATTATTCTCTGGTTTAAATGAGTAACCGTCTCGTAGTAAACAAGATCCAGATATAATGTTCATGCTTAACGCAGGCACAAAATAACAATTATTCAGGTTCATCACTAATCCCAATGGTAACTGAAGTGAGAGCATGCCGACGGTGATTGCATTAACCTTGGAACCATTTCCCACACGCATCGTCACTTCATCCTTCGCCAACCTTTATCTATTCCGCGGTTCCTATTTTGAGTTGCAAATGTGAGCAACCGAACAGGTATCAAATATCCACGCACAACAATGAGAGTTGGCGAGGTACACATCAATAACATGTATATCATATATACCTTATTTGGCGTTGGCCGCCTTCTTGTCGACCAGATACTTGGGGCAGTTCCGCTTCAAGTGACCACTCCCCTTGCAATGATAGCACTCAATTTCTGGCTTGGGCCCAGCCTTGGGTTTCTTGACGGGAGAGGCAACATCTTAGCTACTCTTCTTGAAGTTACCTTTCTTGCCCTTACCATTTTTCTTGAAACTAGTGGGCTTATTGACCATCAACACTTGATGTCCCTTGTGGATTTCTGACTCAACGACTTTCAGCATCGCAAACAGCTCCGTGACTCATTTATTCATCCCTTGCATGTTGTAGTTCAGCACAAAGATTTTGTAGCTAGGTGGCAGTGATTGCAGAACTCTGCCAGTGATCGCCTCTGGCAGGAGAACAATTCCCAACTTAGCCAGACGGTTGGCATACCCACACATTCTGAGTACATGCTCACTGACAGACCCATTCTCCTCCATCTTGCAAGCATAGAACTTATCGGAGGTCTCATACCTCTCGATCCGGGCATTCTTCTCAAAGATAAACTTCAATTCCTAGAACATATCATATGCTCCATGACGTTCAAAATGTCTTTGAAGTCCTTGTTCTAAGCCATACAAGATCGCACACTAAACTACTGAGTAGTCATCCAGATGCGACTTCCAGATGTTCATATCATCTTGGGTCGTCGGTTGGGGTGGCATGTTACCTAGTGATGCATCAAGGACATAACTCTTTTGGGAAACCATGATGAAAAGCCTCATATTACAGGCCCAGTCAACAAAGTTGCTCCCATCGTCTTTCAGCTTAGCTTTCTCCAGGAACACATTAAAATTCAGGGGTGCTATTGCGCGAGTCATTGAAATACAACATAAATTTGCAAAGATTACTTAGACTATTGTTCAAGATAATGAGTTTAGTTAATCATATTACTAAAAACTCCCACACAAATTGACATCCCTATAGTCATTTGAATGCCACATGATCCAAATCCACCATCCCAAGTCCGATCACCACGTGAGATGAGCTGATTTCAATGGTGAACATATTCATGTTGGTCATATCAACTATATGACTCATGTTCGATCTTTCGGTATCTTGTGTTCCGAGGCCATGTGTGTACATGCTAGGCTTGTCAAGTTTAACCCGAGTGTTTTGCGTGTGCTAAACTGTATTGCACCCGTTGTATGTGAACGTAGAGTCTACCACACCTGATCATCACGTGGTGTATCGAAACGGTGAACTCCCGTAACGGTGCACACTGGGGGAGAACACAATTTTATCTTGAAATTTAGTGAGGGATCACCTTATAATTCTACCATCGTCCTAAGCAAAACAAGGTGCATAAAAAATATTAGCATCACATGCAAATCATAATTGACATGATATGGCCATAATCTTGTACTTTTGATCTCCATCTCAAAAGCACCGGCATGATATCAATCGTCACGGGCACCACACCATGATCTCCATCATTGTGCTGCCATCAAGGTTGTCGCGCCATCTATGCTTGTACTACTATTGCTACTAGCTTAGCGATAAACTAAAGCATCATTAAGCACTCAAAAATTAAAGACAACCATATCGCTCCTGGCGGTTGTCGTAGCATCGACATGCAAGTCGATATTAACTATTACAACATGATCATCTCATACATCAAATATACATCATCGTGTCTTTGGCCATATCATATCACATGCATACCCTGCAAAAACAAGTTAGACGTCCTCTAATTTGTTGTTGCAAATTTTACGTGGCTGCTATGGGTATCTAGCAAGAACGTTTCTTACCTACGCAAAACCACAACGGTGATATGCAAGTTGCTATTTAACCTTCTACAAGGACCGCCTTTTGTAGAATCCAATTCAACTAAAGTAAGAGAGACACACATCCGCGAGTCGTCTTTATGCAACAAGTTGCATGTCAGTCGATGGAACCGGTCTCTCGTATGCGGATGAGTAAAGTTGGTACGGGCCGCTTCATCCAACAATACCGCTGAATCAAGAAAAGACTAAGGAGGGAAGCAAACTGTATATCAATGCCCACAAACTCCTTTGTGTTCTACTCGAGATGTCATCTACGCATAGACCTAGCTCTAATACCACTGTGGGGAATGTTGCAAGGGAAACAAAAAAATCCTATCATGGTGGTGACCATCTACGAGAGGAGAGACTGAATCTACATACCCTTGTAGATCAGTAAGCGGAAGCGTTCAAGAATGTAGATGATGTAGTGGTACGTCTTCGCGATCCAATCATGAACCATCCATCGATCTCCCGATCAAGTGTCGAACGGACGACACCTCCGCGTTCAACACACGTACATCTTGGTGACGCCTTCTCCTCCTTGATCCAGTGAGCGATGGTGAAGTAGCACCCCGAGTGCTCGGGTAGCACGACGACATGGTGAGGTGGTTGTGGTGATAGCTCAGCAGGGCTTCGCCGTGGGGTCTTGGAGGAGATAAACTATGAGGGAGAGGAGGTGCAGCGCCGCGGCAAGATTGACGTGTGGCTGCCCTCTCTCTACCTCTCTGTATATAGGGGGAAGGGAGAGGGAGGGCGTCCTAGGGTTTCCCTCTAGGGGCCAGCGGCCAAAGGAGAGGAGGGGCGGCAGCTAGGGTTGGGTGGCCCCTCCCACTTGGGTGCCTTCCCACCCAAGTTGGGATAGCAGCGCCCCAAGGAGAAGCCCACCCCACCCCCCTTCGGCCGAAGTGGGTTGGGGAGAGGGGCTTCGGTGCCCCCTCTCCTTGGCCCATGAGGCCCTCAACAATTGTCGGGGTCTCCCGAAACCCCTTTCGGCACTCCGTGAATCCCTCGGTACACCTCGAAACACTTTCGGACTCCGATGACCTTCATCCTATATATCAATCTTCACCTCCGGACTATTCCGGAGTTCCTCATGACATCTGGGATCTCATCGGGGATTCTAAACAACCTTCGGTCACCTACACTATGACCCAATTATGCTTATATCGTCACAGAACCATAAGTGTGTACACCCTGCGGGTTCGAGGACTATGTAGACATGACCGATACAATCTCCGGTCAATAACCAATAGCGGGACCTGGATTCCCATATTGGCTCCTACATATTCTATGAAGATATTTCATCGGTCGAATCTCAATGTCAAGGATTCAATCAATCCCGTATGCTATTCCCTTTGTCCATCGGTATGTTACTTGCCCGAGATTCGATCGTCGGTATCTCCATACCTAGCTCAATCTCGTTGTTGGCACGTATCTTTACTTTCTCTGTAATACAATATCCTGTGACCAACTCCTTAGTCACATTTATTGCAAGAGCATTGTGATGTTGTATTACCGAGTGGGCCCAGAGATACCTCTCCTTCATATGGAGTGACAAATCTGAGTCTCGATTAACACCAACCCAACAGACACCCTCGGAGATACTTGTAGAGCACCTTTATAGTCACCTAGTTACGCTGTGACATTTGATACACACATGGCATTCCTCCGGTGTCCAGGAGTTCCATGATCTCATGGTCATAGGAACAGATATTTGACATGTAGAAAATAGTAGAAGTAAACTAACATGATCACATGTTAAGTTTATAGTTTGGGTCTTGTCCATCACATCATTCTCCAAATGATGTGATCCCATTATCAATGAAAACTCATGTCTATGTTCAGGAAACCTTGACCATCTTTGATCAACGAGCTAGTCCGTTAGAGGCTTACTAGGGATAGTGTGTTGTCTATGTATCCACACATGTATTTGAGTTTCCAATCAATACAATTCTAGCATGGATAATAAAATATTATCTTGAACAAGGAAATATAATAATAATTACTTTATTATTGCCTCTACGACATATTTCCAACACGCTTTAGTTGGCAGAATAATTGGCGAAAGAAGGATGGGTACATTCGGGAGAGACTTGATCGAGCCTATGCTACACAGGAGTGGTGCGCTCGGTTCCGAGACTACATGGTACTCAATGGAGATCCAAGAAATTCTCATCACAAACCCATTATTGTTGGTGTGGAGTAAGAACAATAGAGCCAGCTCCACTCATTTTGTGCTGGGGTTGGGTCGCGTCTTGAAGCCTGCTGGCTAAAGGAGGAAAAATGTGATGAGGTTGTGGCACAAGTGTGGCGGAGAGCCCAGGACTGTCGAGACCCCACGACAGATGCTTTAGGTCCATTTTAGCTAAACTAAAACAATGGAGCAATAATTCTCTGGGTGACTTGGAGAAACGTATCTCTCGATCCAAGAAGGACCTGGAACGATGTAGAAGGGGAGAGCTCACATAGAAAATGTGAGTAGGGAGCAACTTCTTAGATACTAACTGGGGAAGATGGCGAATAAGAGAGACATGTATTAGAACCAACGTGCTCATGTAAACTGGCTTAATAAAGGGGATCACAGCACAAAATACTTTAATGTGTTTGCTTCAACAAGGAGGAAAACAAACCGGATGAAAAAAATCATCATGGAGGACGGCATGTTGGTGGAGAAGGAGAAGGAGATGTTGGCGGTGGTTTTTTCACATCCTTATTTACTTCTAGTGCAGGTCACAGAGTGGAGGAACTTCTCAGCCATGTCCAAAGTCGGGTCACATCGGAGATGAATGATGTACTGCTAATAGAGTTCACTACTAAGGAAATCAAGACGGCCCTAGAGAGGATTGGGGGATATAAAAGCCCCAGGACCGGATGGGCTCCCGACTATCTTCTTCAAGAAATAATGGCACCTAATTAGAGACAAGGTTACTGAAGATGTGTTGAGAATTCTGAATGGTGGTAATTTCCCAAAGGATTGGAACAAAACGTGCCTCACTTTCATCCCCAAGCTAAAAACTCCACAAAGACTGAAAGACCTCAGGCCTATTAGCTTATGTAATGTCGTGTAATAACTGGTGTCCAAAGTGCTTGCAAACAGGCTTAAAATGATTTTGCATGATATCATTGCCACCAACCAGAGTGTCTTTATCCCCGGGCGTTTAATCTTAGACAACATCTTGCTGGTGTATGAGGTCACACACTTTATGCAAAAATAAGGGATCAGGGGGTGTGGGGTATGCAGCATTGAAGCTTGACATGAGAAAGGCGTATGATAGAGTGGAATGGTCGTTTCTTGAGAAGATGATGCGGAAAATGGGTTTCTAGGAAAGATGGGTCAAGTTAGTCATGAAATGTATGTCGACGGTATCCTATAGTTTCAAGCTAAATGGGAATTTAACGGAGGAGGTTAAGCCGGAGAGAGGGCTGCGACAAGGGGACCCTATATCCCCATTTTTTTCCTCTTCTATGGTGAAGCCTTCTCTAAACTGCTAAATTGTGCTGAACATGAGGGGGAGTTGGAAGGTGTCAAGGTTGGCCACAATGCACCAAGTTTCAATCATCTAGTATTTGCTAATGATTCGCTCATTCTCCTAAATTTTACTGATGAGAGTGTGTAGAATCTGCAATACGTGCTAAATTTGTATGAGGACAACTCGGTGCAGACAGTAAACATGGAGAAATATGTTGTTGTGTTCAGCAAAAATACAAAGCGCCAAGCTAGGCAGCGTATGATGAGCCTTTTGGGGATGACCTCAGAAGGTAGAAACGAGAAGTACCTTGGCCTCCCGGTTTATGTGGGCAAGGCAAATACCAAAGTTTTTGAATATTTAAAAGACCGGGTTTGGCAGAAGATCCAAGGCTGGAAAGAGAGATGCTCTCTAAGGCGGGGAAGGAAGTCCTAATTAAACCATGTGCTCAAGCTATCCCTCTGTTTTCCATGACATGTTTTGACATAACAAAGGGGATGTGTGATCAAATTAGTTCAATGATATGTAGGTACCGGTGGTCCCATACGCAATAGGAAAACAAAATGCACTGGCTGAGTTAGGAGACGATGACACTTCCAAAGAAAGATGGAGGACTCGGCTACAAGGATTTACGTTCCTTTAATATTGCTATGTTGGCAAAGCACGGCTAGAGGTTGTTGAAGGACCCAAATTCCCTATGTGCTAGGGTCCTCAAGGCTAAATACAACCCCCATTGTTCAGTCCTCGATGCATAGCCTACTAGTGGAATATCTTACACATGGAGAAGTGTTCTGAATGGTATTCAGCTGCTAAAGGAGGGTGTAGTTAAACGGGTTGGAGATGGCATGATCATTGACTTGTGGAATGATCCCTGGTTCCCAAGGAAATGGAACAGACTTCCCATCACAAGGAAGGGGAATGTGGTCTTGACAAAGGCAAGTGAGCTCATTCATCCAACTATAGGTCTGTGGGACAAAGATTTGGTGGAGAATATCTTCATGTCGGTGGACGCTCACACAATCCTTGCATTTCCTCTGCGAGATGGTATGGACGATTCTGGGCCTCGTTTTATGAATCAAAGGGATACTTCTCAGTGAAGTCAGCTTATAAACTGCACCGACAAATCCTTCGGATCAACAGTCCTGACTAAAATGGTGAAAATTCAGCTGACCAAGGGGCTTTTAACTGGTATGATATTTGGAATAGCCCCTGTCTCCAAAGGTGGAAGTGTTCCTATGGAGAATTGCCCATAACAGCCTTCCTCTTAGGTGGAGCATAGCACGTTGAGGACTTGAGGCTGGTGCTCTTTGCCCGGTTTGCAACCGTCTCAATGAAGATGGCATACATATGCCGTTTCGATGCAAAGGTGTTCGATCAGCTTGGAAACTCTTGGGGATGGAAGATATCCAATGCAAGCTTCTCTCTTGTTTACGCCCTAAGGAGGTCATGTCTCAACTTATGAAACTGGACCCAAAACTAAAAGTGAAATGTGTTGCTTTATTCTGGACATGGTGGAAGACGCGAAATAAGGTGAACTCTAAAGGTGCCTCTTGGCAACCAAATCGAGTGGAGTCACAGGTCTATAAGCTGGCGGAGGAGTATGAGGAATCCTTCGTGAAAAAACTTAAAACTCAAACCTCCTCTACCCCTCAATGGAAACCCCCTGATGGTGAGATCCTCAAAATCAGCACTCATGGTTGTTTCAATAAAATATCTGGAAGCGGTGGCTGGGATTTTGTGGTGAGAAACTCCAATGGTGCGGCCCTGGGGGGCAGCTAGCCGGTTAGATCATGCTCAGGATGCATTCCATGCGGAAGTAGAAGCATGTACGAGAGCTTTACATCTGGTTCAGGACTGGGGCATATCAAGAATTCATATTGAGTCTGATTCACAACTATTGGTCCATGCGCTAAACAATGATGGCAACGAGATGGGGAAGTGCGGAGTGCTGATGTAAGTGCATCTAGTGCCCCTTTGTGATTTTGGTGTATTAAAGACTTATAGGTTAAGAGACTCATGTGTTTGTGAGTGTACATAGCTCTATAAGTCACTGAGGAGTTTGAGTTATTCGAAGAATATTGACCCCTAAAAATGTATGTCTTTGGCTAAAGACTTTGTTATTTCCTCGAAGACTTTGAATGTGAGGAAATTGGTGTGTGCGTGAAGAAATTGATGTGAGGACTTTGAAGCGTGAAGACTTTCGTTTTAGTAGTTTCATTTTATGTGTTCTCTGTCACATGACCACTGTACTGTTAAAGGGGGTCGAGCTAAAACTAAGGAAAAGTTTCCAAGTGATGTTCATCTCAAAGCCTACACATACAAATCCTTCGAGTGAAGCCTTGGAAATCTTCAATAGTTCACTTAGATTCTTAACTGACAGAAACAAAGATCTTCTGGTCTCTAAGAATTTGCTCTCAGTGAGGAGTTAGGTTTTCGCTAGTGAATTACCTACCAGTGTGGAACATGCGTGACATGAAGACTCACACAGTTGAAACGTTCCAACCGTTGTTGCGCCACGCACCAGCCGTCCCTAACCTTATCCACATAACGATCATATCATTGGGGCATTTATGCCAATTCACGTTAGGATTGCTCCCCGGCTATAAATAGTCGCCCCCATAACCACTAGTTGGTTGGTTGCTCCGCGAGAGAAGCTGACACTTATCATTTGAGAGCAACCCATTCCTCGAAGACTTTGAGAGAAATTCGTCAGTGAGGAAAGACCCCAAACACCCAAATCATACCCCCAAAAAACCCAAAGTGATTAAGCATCACGAAAGAGATTGTTCATGTGTGGAACCGACACTTGTTACCTTTGAGGACTATCCATCCTCCACACAATTAAGCATCATGTCTAGAGCATCCAGCAGTGAATTGCGGATCGTCGGGTGACCAAGTTTGTGAGGATTTGGAAGTCTGCCCTCAAGACTTACCATGAGTGTTGGGCGAGGATTGTGTGTCCTTAGCTCAAGGAGAATACATAATGACCTAGTGTGCTGGGACTGTGTGTCCTTTGGTTTAAATACCAAGCTCCTCCACACCAGACGTACGACTGTCACAACATTTGGAACTGGGTCATCAAACCATTGTCTTCATCGAGCACCTAGTTATAACTCCTCAACCCTTTCATTTCTTCAACTGTATGTTGACGACTTTGATCTTTACTGTTTAAAGTATTTGAGTGAAGACTTTCACAATTTCCTCACCTCAAATTCTTCATCATACTTATTCGTCACATGCATATCCTGTACATGTGACTTGTGCAATATGAATGTTTCATTACACTTTGATGACTATGCTATCGCTGTTTTACACACATGCGTGAGTACTTATTCCTATGCACGCAATTCGTGACTAAGGACTTTCCTCACAAGGAATTTACTCATTGACGACTTTATAAAAATCGTCTATTCATCCCCCCCTCTAGTCGATATAACACACTTTCAATTGGTATCAAAGCAAGGTACTCCCTTGTTTTGTGTGGTTTTGGTTTAACCACATGTAGTTTTAGTTATATCGACCGCAGGTATGATGAAGGTCACTGCGGGTTGTCCTACCTTTGAAGGAAAGGACTTCACCTACTGCAAGAACAAGGTGCGCATGCACCTTGAAGCAATTGACAACGATCTTTGGTATATTGTGGAAAGGGTTGTTCCCACTGTGTGTGAAACTGTCAATGTTGTTGATGTGAAGAGATTCAAGCAACTCGACTCCCAAGCGAAGAATATCATTTGTGGCCATCTGAGCAAAGGTTAGTATGGCAGAGGGAGTGCTTTGGGCTCTGCATAGGAAATCTGGTAAAGAATGTCCAAGGTCAATGAAGGAGCGTCCACTCAATGTGACTCTCGAGTTCATGTTCTTCTGAAAGTGCGTTATATCGACTAGAGGGGGGTGAATAGGATATTTTTAGAATTTCATCACTGAGGAAATTCCTTTTGAGGAAATTCCTCACTAATGACTAACTTACAGCGGAAACAGTAAAGGATCAGGAGTGCAAAGTTTCACTACAGCAGTTTTTCACGATGAAGAATATGAAAACAGTTCGCACAGTATGCAGGCACGCAGAAGACAGATGAGGATTAACTTGCGTGAAGAATTTGGGGTTGAGGAATTTCAGAGAAAGTCTTCAGCAAATTCTTCAAACAGTGATAGTGAAAATCATCAACACACAATCTGAGGAATATAAAGAGTTAAGGAAATAGAACCCGTTTCATAGTGAAGACAGTGGTTGATGACCCAGTTCCAACTGTTGTGATAGTTGTAAATCTGGTTTCGAGCGGCTTGGTATTGAAACCAAAAGACACACAGTCCCGGGACACACAGTCCCTACAGTATTCTCCTTGGGCTAAGAACACACAGTCCTCGCCCAATACTCGTGGTAAGTCTTCAGGGAAGACTTCCAAACCCTCACAAACTTGGTCACCTGGCGATCCACAATTGACTGCTGGATTGCTCTAGACCATGACGCCTAACCGTCTGGAGGATGCACAGTCCTCAAAGGTAAAAGGCTTCAGTCCCACACAGGAACAACTTCTTCAGTGATCCTCAATCACTTGGTTTTTGGTTTGTGGTTTGGTGTTTGGGGTATTTCCTCACTGATGAATTACTCTCGAAGACTCTGAGGAATTTGGGTTGCTCTTATGACAAGTGTCAGTTTCTAACGAAGCAGCCAACCAGCTCATGGTTGTGGGGCCGGCTATTTATAGCCTAGGAGCATCCTGACATGATTTGACATTAATGCCCTTAAATAATATGACCGTTGGTGTGGATAAGACGAATGATGTGGCGTGGCTATCGATAACGGTCGGGACCCTCAACTGTGAGAGTCCTCAAGTCTCTCATATTCCTCACTTGAGGCTTTTGGTAGGATTAGGCTTGGGTTGAGCATCATGAGGAAATTCATTCCAATGTGTTACCTCGACCCTCTTTAACAGTACGGTGTTCCTATTACTCAAGTGTGAAGAAAATAAAACATAAGGGATAAATCTTCATGCTTCAAAGTCTTTAGATTGATTTTCTTCAGGACACACCGAATTCCTCAATTTCAATATCTTCATGAGGAATATCAATTTCATCGCAAATTCTTCGCGATTCAATTCTTCAGCTTCAGACCAATTTCTTCAACTGAAGATATACATTTTTAGGGGTCTATATTCATCGAATATTTCAAATTCCTCAACAACTTATAGATCCTGCGTACACTCGTGAACACATTAGATACTTAACCTATAAGTCTTCAAACCACCAAAATCACTAAGGGGCACTAGATGCACTTGCAATCTCCCCCTTTTTGGTGGTTGATGACAATTAGGTTAAGTCTTCAATGGGAATAAACATATGAAGTGTAAATACTCATTTGAGGAATTTGAAATCAAGACTCGAAGAGACTCCCCGTGAAGATGTGCATATCTTGAGGATTTTGCTTTTCACAGCAAATGCACATTGATGATTTATATCATGGAGATCTCCCCGTGAGTCTTCTAAATCATGCATACATATGACATATAGTATGAAGAAATTAAGGATGCATGATGACAAATGGTATCTGACGAATTCCAGCATGCGTGCATTAAAATTTTGAGGAATAAGCATGCGAAGAAAAACGTTCAGAAGCATCAGAGTACCATCGGGCTTAAGTTACAACTCATTACATCAAACACTTCAGAAGAGCCAAGAGTTTGTAACTTAAATAAAGTTTATAAGCCCCCAAAATATCCCGCGTGAAGACTAGCTCTCAAGTTTCTCCCCCTTTGTCATCAAGTGACAAAAAGGGACAAACTGAGGACTAACGCCCGTGAAGACTTTCACTTCTTGGAAGTTGAGGAAGACGCGTGAGGATTCTTGGGAGCAGACTTCCTCCTTGGACCGGTGGCAATGTCTTGTTGTTCTTCATTTGATTCAGCAGTGCGGAATGAAGAAAACGAACTGTCCTCAAGGTCTGGAACTGGGATTGGCCTGAATTTCTTCTTTGGTGGCCACGACCAGTCGAAGTCCGCACAAACTCCAATTCTTCAAGTTCTGCTGGAGTCTTCAAATGAGCCAGTGTAGCCCAGGTGCGATCAAAAACCTCATGAAGATAATGATGGTTAAGCTTCACAGCATTCTGCGTTTCATTGAGGGTTTTCACAATGGCGCTGAACTGGCGTTTGACCCACTTGTGATTCCGATCCACCTTCTGGTGAGGACTGAGAAGAAGCTCTCTGGTATTCAGCACCCTAGGAGCAACATGACTTGGAGGATGAGTCTCAGTGTCATCCCATGAGGAATAAGCTTCGGGCTCTCTGAACTGGCCATCAAGGGGCCGACTGCCTTCATCTATGACAGACTTGCCTTTTCCTTCAACAGGCTCGAAAGTCTTCTTGTTGACCCTTATAGGAGGCATATAACCAATATGGTTGTTGAAATCAGTGTGATAATTGATGCGTGACCTTGTTGTGATGAATCTCATGACCATGGAGCATATATCTTGTGGTCAAAAGGAGCCATAGCATTCTCGGCCAAAGTCCTCAAGAAGAAATCATGAATGTTGATGGGAAAACCATGTGTGATGTTGAAGAGGATATTCTTCATGATGCCTATGACGTCTTCTTCATCATCATGGCCCTTGATTAGCGCAAGAACGCTGGAGAGGATTCTGTAAGCCGTCCTGGGTTCATATTTCAGCTCATGGACCAGGAAGGTTATTCTTGGTGGTTACCCCCTAGCCAAAGGCTTCATGAGGACATCCATCAGCTTGTTAGCCTGCTCACATTCATCATATAGCTTCACGGCCTGCTCTAAGGGAATTGATACTGGTAGTTCACATAGTAGCTCATTTGCAGGAGCCTTGAATGGTCTGGTTTGTGTCATCCAATCTAGCACTCATGTGTTGATGTTTGTTTGATCTCCTGAGATGTGAAGAGTTGCATAGAATTGAAGAATGAGCTCACTATTCCAATCACAGATATCCGAGCACATTGGGAGGAGTCCAGCTTCAAAAAGGACGTTGAGGACTGGAGCAAAGCATGGTATTTCTTCAAGCTCAACATGAGGAATGTGCCTGTGCTGGAAAATCTTGTTTCTTCCACACAACACAGAGGCATAGTAGTTGAGTTGTGTCCTTGACCAAAACTTCAGATGCCTGATGCGAGGCTTGCCATAGGGATTTTCTCTGATGAAGAACATGTGTTCTTCAAAGAAGGAATCCTTTTGAAACTTTGGCCGCTTGGAGAACGGCTGACGCTGAATTGGCTGAAGATTTTGAGGCTGGACTTGAGGGGAGACAACTATTGCAGATTCTGGGTTGAGGACGACAAAGGCATTGTCCGGGTCTGGTGCATTTTCCTCAGCATGGTCCTCAGGGTGAGGAATTTCATCAGCTTGAGCTTCAGGCTGAGGAACATGCTGTGGTTGAGGAATGTCGTCAACCGGAGCTTCTTGTTGAGGATTTTTCTCTGGAGGAGGAATTGGTTCATCCTGAGCCTCAGCTTGAGGGTTTTTCTCACGAGTTGGAGTTGGGTCAGCCTGATCCTCAGGTTGAGGATTTTGCTCAGGACTGTGACTTTCATCAGGCTGAGGATTTTCATGTTGTTCTTCCTCAGCTTGCTTGGTGAAGAGCCAGATTCATCAGCTGGTGCAGCTGATCCTTGTGCAGTTTCTTCATGAGGAATGGAGGGCTGAGGACTGTCATCAATGTGAATTTCCTCATCAATATGTTCCTTAGATTCAACATTCTTCATTTCCTCATCTGCCCCTTGCTCATGGTCTTCGCTTGCGAAGGGGATCATCTCATATGATGGAGCGTTGTTGAGAGGCACATGATCGAGAGGAGCATTTTCTTCAAGTGCTTTGAGGCGCTTGGCCTTAGTGGATTCTTCTGCTGATGAAGCTTTTCTTTTCTTGGCTTCCTTTTCAGCAGCCCTGGTCTTTTTCACGTCTGATGCAGACGGAGTCATTTTCTTCACCTTTGAAGCTTTTGGTGAAGTTGTTTTTTCAGCAGAGACAATTTCATCAGCTGGTGCAGACTTATCAGCTGGCTTAGAAGCACCAGCTGGAGCAGAGTCATCAGATGCCTTAGAAGCAGCAGCTGGAGCAGGGTCAGTCTCACCAGCTGTAGCAGAGTCATCAGCTGGATTTTCCTTGGTGATTTCCTCAATAGCCGGTTCATCAGCACGGATCTCTTGAGGGATTTCCTCGGCATGAGCAGTTTCATCAGCTGGTTCTTCAATCAGAGGCTGAGGAGTTGGTACTGGAGGGGGAGCCTTCTTTTTATAATCATCAACTGCGTCAGTGGCAAATTTGATGAAGTTGTTTTTGAGACTTTGACGATCAGAAAGCCTAGAGTACTTGTCTGTCAAAGTCTTCAACTCAGCCTGTGTTGACACAAGTGCATCAGGCGTCAGGTTGAGGAGATTCTGCCTGAGGAATTTCTCCTTTTTGAGCTTGGCAACCTTGGCCTGTTTGGCTTGCTGCTCCTTCCACTTGGCTTCATTGATGAATGTGGCCACCATGTGGCTGATGCCTGGGGGAAGATTCAAATCATCAATCGGAGTGTTGGGGTCCTCATACCAGATGTTGATGTAGTCGAGGAGGACCTTTGGGTCCATGGCCAGAGGAATGGAGTTGCGAGAAGCTTGAGCTACCCTCTCTTGCTTGTTTCTGATGATGGCTTGCAGAGTGTCATCATCAAATTCATCACTACCTTCTGATGCACAAGGAACCTTGATGATTTTTCTTGGGCTTGGTCTTGTTCCTCTCCCGCCAGTCACCTTAGTCTTCAGAGGAGTCGGTGAAGACTTTATCTCCGATCTTGTTGCAGACGGGACTGAGGAGCTGGAGACAGTAGGCAATTGCTTCACTATTGGCTTCTGTTCAGGCTTTGAAGCCTTTGGTGGTGCTGAGGGTTTTAGTGCTGAGGGTTTTGGTGCTGATGCTGGTGCAATTTTCTGAGGCATTCTCTCTTGAGGCTTTGAAGCCTTTGGTTTTGGTGGCACAGACTTCATTTGAGGAATGGCCGTACCAGAAGTCTCAGCTGCAGAGGAAGTGGCGGCAGTTGCAGCAGCAGCAGATTCTTCATTGAACTTCCTCACAGCAGCTTCTGCTTGCTTCTGAAGCTTTGACAAGTGTTTGCTTTTTCTTCAGGATAGTCATCAATTGTCTTGAGGCTTGAGGGGTGTGCTTCATGATAATCCTCAAGTGGAGTCTGTTTGCCGGGAGGCTTCAGAGCGAATTTCTTCATGTATTTGGGAGTGACAAATATGTACTCTTTCCACTCCTTAGCCCATCGGTGTTCTATCTTTTGAAGCCTGATCTTTCTCTTGGGCATAGATTCATGTTCATCAGGAGTGCAGTAATCCAGGTATATATCCTCAGGGATATCTATGGCAGTGTTCTGCTCGAGTTTCTTGCCACCCTTTTGCTTCCTTTCATCCTCCATTTTCTTGAGCTCGGGCTTTTGCTGAGGAAATTGAACTCTTGAGGATTCTGATGAAACTTGCAGATTTTCTTCAAGAAACGCTGCAAATGAGTTAAGTTGATGAGAACCTAGAGATTCATCAGTTGACATGTTTGTACCTGTGAATATAGTATAGTTGCGAGGAATTTGGAGAGGTCATATGCGTTCTCAGATTTGATGAAATGAAAAATTTGGACAGTTGAGGAATTTAACCAGTGGTTGAGGAATTCGTCTAAGCATACTCTTCTTGGGTTCCAGAGTTGTACAGATCCGAAAATTCGCACAACTGAGGAATCTCGTGAAAATCTTAGATGCTTAGTGAAGTTCATCAATAGTTGGGTGATAGGCAGTGTTTGATGAAAAGAAACTAATGGATTCTTGAGGAAAAACAGATTTCACATCTCTAAGGTAAAATAGTAGATCAAACTAGCTGTAAAAATAGGGTTTTTATTTACCCTAGATGGCGCGCATGAAGAACAGATAAGAGGTAGCAGTAGATGCTCTTTCGGTGTGAGTCCAATGCGCCCTAACTCGGCAGCAGAGGACGGCTACGGCGGTGGCGGACGAAGATGCTCCGGTTCCGGCGTGGTTTCGGCGACGGAGGGGTCGAGGCAGTCAAGCTCTTCTTCGCCGGCGTCGAGACTTCTAGCGGTGGCGCTAGGGCTTGGAGCTTTGGTGTAGCAAGAGGGCGATGGGACGAAGAAGATTTTACCGAGGGAGATGGGACATATTTATAGCCAGGCGGTAACTGTTGGCGCGAAAATATCGGACCAAATAGCCCGTGTCTCTACGTCTCTGCAGGACACGTGTACCTCATGACAGAAGCGGTGGAGATCGTGGTTATCCGAACGAGGAAAGTGGGATTCAGTTACTGTTTATAAAAAAACATTTTTGAAGCTTTGTGGATTTTGTTACAAAATCATCAGCTGACAAGGACGCAGTGAGGATTTTGAACAAAGTTTCAAGTAGAACGCATATGAAGAATTGAATAGACTGGGTGAGAGTAGCAGAGAGGGAAAGTAGGGTCCGATCACATTCACTTAGATGAAATATCAAATTGAAGAAATAGCTATAAGTGAATGCTGTTGAGGACTTGAAATCACAGTCTATCTAGGTAAACGAAAATCATCAAGTGTTTTTGAAAATTTGTAATAACTTGAGGATTTTGTGATAAAGCGTCATTATGATGAATTCCAGTTCTGAAGAAAAACGATTTTGAAGAGCAATTGTTTTCAAGAAAATCAAATTTTGAAGAAATTCAACTTTGAAGAAATTCAACTTGAGGAATTTCACGTTGGGTGGTGGCGTGACCCACCATATAAGAATGTTGATTACAAATGCCGCGTACAACTGTCGTAGGGCCCTGAGAATCAATTTCTTCGTTGATTTCTTCACACTCAGAGTGATATTCTTCATTAGTTGAAGAAAATCGATTCATCATGTGTTGCACATCTAAGTCATCAATTTTGCATAAGTGTTAGGATGTGTGCATGTTTTTACAAAACATTTGAAGATTCTAGGATATTTAGCTCACACCGCAACTTGCAAAACCTTTTCTCATCCAAGGGCTTAGTGAAGATATCTGCCAGTTGATCATCAGTCTTCACATGGTCGATGAGGATATTGCCCTTGAGGACATGGTCCCGAAGAAAATGATGACGAATCTGGATGTGCTTGGTCTTCGAGTGTTGTACTGGGTTGTATGCAATCTTGATTGCACTCTCATTATTGCGGTAGAGAGGCACATTCTTCATGTTGATGCCGTAGTCCTTGAGGGTTTGCTTCATCCATAGCAATTGAGCACAGCAAGAACCAGCAGCAATGTACTCAGCTTCGGCAGTCAAAAGTGAAACGCAGTTCTGCTTCTTTGAGGACCAACAAACTAGTGATCTTCTGAGAAAATGACATGTGCTAGAGGTTGACTTGCGATCCACTCGGTCACGAGCATAGTCAGAATCAGAATATCCCACAAGATGAAGATTTGAGCCCTTGGGGTACCATAATCCTAGTATTGGTGTGTGAGCTAAGTATCGAAGAATATGCTTCACAGCCTTATGGTGTGATTCCTTCGGTTTTGCTTGAAAACGTGCACACATGCAAACACTAAGCATTATATCTGGCCTAGATGCACATAAATACAGTGAAGAGCCAATCATAGAGCGATATACCTTCTGATCGAATTCTTTACCATTTTCGTCAGTGCAGAGGTGGCCGTTGGTAGGCATTGGAGTCTTGGTACCTTTGCATTCATGCATGTCGAATTTCCTCAGAACATCCTTGAGGTATTTCTCCTGTGATATGAAGATTCCATTGTGTTGTTGATGAATTTCAAGACCTAAGAAGAATTTCAGCTCCCCCATCATAGACATCTAATATTCTTCACTCATCATGTAAGCAAATTCATCACTGTATCGTTTGTTAGTACAGCCAAATATAATGTCATCGACATATATCTGGCACACAAATAGCTCATTATCATAGGATTTAGTGAACAGAGTTGGATCGAGTGAACCAGGTTTGAAGCATTTCTTCATGAGGAATTCCTTCAATGTATCATACCATGCCCGACGGGCTTGCTTGAGACCATAGAGCGCCTTTTTGAGTTTGAAGACTTTGTCTGGATTCTTTGGATCCTCAAAACCTGGGGGCTGAGCAACATATACTTCTTCCTCAAGCTTACCATTGAGGAATGCACTTTTCACGTCCATTTGATATAAGATGATGTTATGATGATTAGCATAAGCAAGTAGTATTCAAATAGCTTCAAGTCTAGCAACAGGTGCAAAAGTTTCATCGAAATATATTCCTTCATCCTGTGTGTAGCCTTGGGCTACAAGTCGTGCCTTATTCCTCACCACTTGACCATCCTTATCTTGCTTGTTTCGGAAAATCCACTTGGTTCCGATGATATTGTGCTTGCGAGAATCTGGTCGTTTGACGAACTCCCATACGTCATTCAGCTTGAATTGAAGAAGTTCGTCTTGCATAGCTTGGATCCACTCTGGTTCCAGGAAAGCCTCGGCAACTTTTGAAAGTTCTGTGATAGATACAAAGGAGAAATGCCCACAAAAGTTAACTAACTGTGAAGCTTTTGAGCGAGTGAGAGGACCTGGCGCGTTGATGTCATTGAGGATTTTGTCAATTTCCACTTCATTTGCAATCCTCGGATGAGCTGGTTGAGGATTTCGTCTAGGCTGGGGAATTGGTTCTGGAGCAATTTCCTCAAGAGCATCTTCTTGATTTTCATCAGTGATGGGAATGATTTCTTCATCAATTTCCTCAGTGGGAACAATGTCTTCAGTAGCTTTGAGCTTTATTGCTTCCTCAGGAGACAACTTATTTGGATCAGAAGGCAATTGCTCTCTTTGCGAGCCATTAGTTTCATCGAACCACACATCTACAGTATCAACAACCTTGTTGTGATAGTTGTTGAAGACTCTGTAGGTGTGCGAGTCCTTTCCATAACCGAGCATACAACCCTCATGTGCCTTAGGTGCAAATTTTGAGCTATGGTGAGGATCTCTAATCCAACATTTTGCACCAAAGACTTTGAAATAACTTACATTGGGCTTCTTGTGTGCGAGGAGTTCATATGAGGTTTTCTTGAGGAATTTGTGAAGATATACCCTGTTGATGATATGGCATGCAGTGTTGATTGCTTCAGGCCAAAAGCAACGAGGAGTCTGATATTCTTCAAGTGTAGTTCTTGTCATCTCGACCAGAGTCTTGTTCATCCTTTCAACGACACCATTCTGTTGAGGAGTATAAGGAGCAGACAATTCGTGAGTAATACCAAGTTCATCAAGATACTTATCAAGACCAGTGGTTTTGAACTTTGTTCCATTATCACTCCTGATGTGTTTGATCTTGATGCCGAAGTTCGTCGAGGCCCTTGAAGAAAATCGTTTGAAGACTTCCTGCACTTCAGTTTTATATAAGGTGATATGCACCCATGTATATCTGGTGTAATCATCAACTATGACAAAGCCATATAAATATGTTGCATTTGTTAGTGTGGCATAATGAGTAGGTCCAAATAGATCCATGTGAAGTAATTCAAATGGACGAGTAGTGGTCATGACAGTCTTCGAGGGATGCTTGGATTTGGTCATTTTCCCAGATTCACACGCACCGCACAGGTGATCCTTGAGGAATTTGACTGATTCGATGACGATGACATGCTTCTTCTTCGCGAGCGTGTGCAAATTACTCATGCCAGCATGACCGAGTCTTCGATGCCACAGCCATCCTTCTGAGGTTTTTGCTAGTAAGCAAGTGGCTGGTTGAGGACCTGTAGAGAAATCAACAATGTACAAATCCCCTATTCTGACACCTTCGAAGACTTTGGATCTGTCAGATTCCATGATGACAACACACCTATATCTACCAAAGATAACAATCATATCAAGATCACAAAGCATCAAGACTGACATGAGGATAAATCCAAGGGATTCAACAAGCATCACTTTGTCCATGTGCCTATCCTTGGAAATAGCCACTTTGCCAAGTCCCAATACCTTGCTTTTACCTTTGTCAGCATATGTGATTTGCTTCAGGGGTGATGGAGTTAGTGGCATATTCATCAGCAAGCTTTTATCACCAGTCATGTGATGTGTGTAACCACTATCAAGAACCCACTCAGTACTCTTGGGTTTGTCATCCTGCAGATGAATTAGTACAGCTTACCATCTCATATGCTTCAGACTTGAAGAATATGATATCAATTTCATCAGATAGGAATTTCATCATAACAGAATTATAAGAACATGTGAAATATTTATATTTCATAAATATTAGCTTGCGTCCTATCAAGAATTTCCTCAGGTCTCCATCAAATTCTTCAGATGATGATTTTCATCTAGAGACCTGACCTGCAGAAGTGATTAGTTCAATTTCTTCACCACCCACATCTGAAGGGGTGGTAAAGCATTCATCATCCTGCGAGCACCATATGAGAAAGGGGGCATTGAAGCTAATGCACTTCTCTTAACAGTAGGGGGGTTAAAGTACTCATATGAATATGCAGAGAACTTGTTCGAGGATTTATGAACATAATGGTTTGAAGAATAACGCTCATATTCATATTCCTTGTAGTTTCCGTGCATGTCAGAAGCATTAGCACGGGTACGAGCATAGTTTTGACCAGTTGAGGATTTTGATCCTTTTGAAGACTTTGGTCCTCCTGAGGAATTTGATCTGGGGTTCAAATTCTTCATCGGTGGTGTCATGAGGACATTCACCTGAAGATTTTCAAGGCAACTTTTGGGAACCCAGATTTTCCTCAGGGGAGGCCCATTCCTGCAGTTAGTTCCAACATATCGAGCAAATACTTCACCAGATTAATTTTTGAACAGTTTATAGTTGGAGTCAAATGACTCATCTGAGGAATAGGATAATTCACATGAAAAAGCCTGTTAGATTGGATGGATCAAAAGGAGGCCCAGTGGCAGCAACCCATGAGGTTTTGGGATACTGCTCAGGTTTCCAATAAGATCCATCAGCATTCAATTTCCTCTCAAAGGCAATTCCTTCTTTCCTCGGGTTCCTGTTCAAGATCTGCTTTTTGAGCACATCACAAAGGGTTTGATGTCCTTTGAGACTTTTGTATATGCCTGTCACATACAATTCCTTCAGCCCTGCATTTTCATCAGTGACATTTGTGTTTTCCTCAAGTGAGGAATTTGATACTACAGGAGCAGTTGAAGAATCTGTAGCAATTGAAGCATTTGATGATTCTGGTGAAGAATTAGCAGTTTCATGTTCAATGCATTTAAGACATGGAGGAATGAATTCAGCTTGAGCAGCGCTGATCTGTTGAGCTAGTAATGAATCATTTTCCATACAAAGATCATCATGAGAAATCTTCAACTTCTCTAGATCAAGCTTCCTTTAAAGAAATTCGTAGGAAAGTTTCTCATGATCAGCGAGGAGTGTAACATGACGATCTTGAAGATTATCAAATCTAGACTAAAGACTTTTCATATCTTCAGTGAGAATTTGGGTAAGAGTCATTTCATCATTCAACAGATCGTCGCTTCTATCTAGCAGTTTCTGAAGCTTTTCCAGGGCAGTTTGTTGTTTTGTGGCAATGAGAGCAAGTTTACTGTAACTGGGTTTTTTATAATCATCAGGTTCACAGTCACTTGAATCAGAGGAGGAAGCATCATTCGGTACCTTTGAACCTTTTGCCATGAAGCAATAGGTTAGAGTGAAGTCATCAGCATAGTCATCAGTGTGGATGGTGTTATCATTTCCTTCAAGGTTGAAGATTGACTTGCTGACGAATGTGGTTGCAAGTGCAAGACTAGCCTGTCCGGATTCTGAGTCTTCATCAGAACCCTCCTCTTCATCACATTCCTCGGATTCTGCCTCGGAATCCATTTCCTTGCCAATAAGTGCCCGAGCCTTTCTGAAACTAGTCTTCTTGCGCGATGAGGACTTTGAAGATGAGGATTTTGAAGGTTTCTTCTTTTTCTTCGAGTCATCAGAACTTTCATCCTTGTATTTCTTCTTCTTTCATTCCTTTCCCCAACGAGGACAATTAGCAATGTAGTGACCTGATTTCTTGCATTTGTGGCAGGTTCTTTTCTTGTAGTCCTCAGATGAAGATTCTGATTTCCTCATATCTCTTCTTGAAGATTTACCGAACTGGCCACGTCGAGTAAACCTCTGGAATTTCCTCACGAGCATTGCAAGCTCCTGTCCAAATTCTTCAGGATCACCAACGCTACCGTCCGAGTCTTCTTCTTCAGATGAGAAAATTGCTTTAGCCTTCAGTGCACGTGGTCTAGAATAGCTTGGTCCATATAGATCTCTCTTTTCTTCTTGTTGGAATTCATGAGTATTGAGTCTTTCGAGTATATCAGCTGGATCAAGCATCTTGTAGTCTGGTCTTTCTTGAATCATCAAAACTAAAGTATCAAATGAAGAATCCAAAGATCTTAGCAGTTTCTACACAACTTCGTGATCAGTAATGTCTCGAGCTCCGAGTGCTTGCAGTTCATTTGATATGTCACTAAGGCGATCAAAGGTATCTTGGCAGATTTCATTGTCAAACCTCTTGAAGCGATTGAAGAGATTGCGAAGAACATCAACACGAGAATCACGCTGGGTTGATACTCCTTCATTAACTTTGGACAACCTTTCCCAGATAAGTTTCGCTGAGCCCAAAGCACTCACTCTCCCATACTGGCCCTTGCTCAGATGGCCACAGATGATATTTTTCGCTTGAGAATCAAGTTGCTTGAATTTCTTTACATCAGCAACAGAGATGATAGGGACGCCATGTTCCACAATATACGAGAGATCATTGTCAATAGCTTGCAGATGCATCTGCATCTTGGTCTTCTAGAAGGGAAAGTCCTTTCCTTCGAAAGTAGGACATGCTGCAGTAACCTTAATCATGCCTGCAGTCGACATAACTAAAACTCCAGGTGGTTAAACCAAAATCACACAGAACAAGGGAGTACCTTGCTCTAATACCAATTGAAAGTGTGTTATATCGACTAGAGGGGGTGAATAGGAGATTTTTAGAATTTCATCACTGAGGAAATTCCTCACTGATGACTAACTTACAGCGGAAACAGTAAAGGATCAGGAGTGCAAAGTTTCACTACAGCAGTTTTTCAGGATGAAGAATATGAAAACAGTTCGCATAGTATGCAGGCACGCAGAAGACAGATGAGGATTAACTTGCGTGAAGAATTTGGGGTTGAGGAATTTCAGAGAAAGTCTTCAGCAAATTCTTCAAATAGTGAAAGTGAAAATCATCAACACACAATCTGAGGAATATAAAGAGTTGAGGAAATAGAACCCGTTTCATAGTGAAGACAGTGGTTGATGACCCAGTTCCAACTGTTGTGACAGTTGTACATCTGGTTTGGAGCAGCTTGGTATTGAAACCAAAAGACACATAGTCCCGGGACACACAGTACCTACCGTATTCTCCTTGGGCTAAGAACACACAGTCCTCGCCCAACACTCGTGGTAAGTCTTCAGGGCAGACTTCCAAACCCTCGCAAACTTGGTCACCTGGCGATCCACAATTGACTGCTGGATTGCTCTAGACCATGATGCCTAACCGTCTGGAGGATGCACAGTCCTCAAAGGTAAAAGGCTTCAGTCCCACACAGGAACAACTTCTTCAGTGATCCTCAATCACTTGGTTTTCGGTTTGTGGTTTTGTGTTTGGGGTATTTCATCACTGATGAATTACTCTCGAAGACTCTGAGGAATTTGGGTTGCTCTTATGACAAGTGTCAGTTTCTAATGGAGCAGCCAACCAGCTAATGGTTGTGGGGCCGGCTATTTATAGCCTAGGAGCATCCCAACATGATTTGACATTAATGCCCTTAAATAATATGACCGTTGGTGTGGATAAGACCAATGATGTGGCGTGGCTATCGATAACGGTCGGGACCCTCAACTGTGAGAGTCCTCATGTCTCTCATATTCCTCACTTGAGGCTTTTGGTAGGATTAGGCTTCGGTTGAGTATCATGAGGAAATTCATTCCAATGTGTTACCTCGACCCCTTTAACAGTACGGTGTTCCTATTACTCAAGTGTGAAGAAAATAAAACAGAAGGGATAAATCTTCATGCTTCAAAGTCTTCAGATTGATTTTCTTCAGGACACACGAATTCCTTAATTTCAATATCTTCATGAGGAATATCAATTTCATCGCAAATTCTTCGCGATTCAATTCTTCACCTTCAGACCAAAGTCTTCAACCGAAGATATACATTTTTAGGGGTCGATGTTCATCGAATATTTCAAATTCCTCAGCGACTTATAGATCCTGTGTACACTCATGAACACATTAGATACTTAACCTATAAGTCTTCAAACCACCAAAATCACTAAGGGGCACTAGATGCACTTACATCTTCGCAATCTCTTCAACTGCTTCAAGACACTTGATAATGAAAGCTGCGAGAAACCTTTGATCGCCTCACTTACATTTCCAATGAGCTACATGCTCTTGGATCCAGAGACATCACTGACAATGAGGTGGTGAAGAAACTGTTGAGATCTCTTGATTCTTCATTCGACACACTCGTTCTGATGATTCAAGAACCAAGAGACTACAAGGCACTAGACCCTGCTTGTATTCTTGAGAGACTCAATACTCATGAATTCCAACAAGCTAAGAAAATAGACCTTTATGGATCAAGCTATGGAAGACCTCATGCGCTAAAGGAAAAAGTTGTTTCCTCATATGAAGAAGAATACTCTAATTGCAGCCTTGGTGACCCTGAAGAACTTGGTCAGGAACTTGCTATGCTCATGAGGAAATTCCAAAGTTCTAAAGATGAGGCCGATTTCGAAAGTCTTCAAGGAGATATCTGAGGAAAACATGAACTTCATCCGAGGACTACAAGAAAAGAACCAGCCATAAATGCAAGAAATATGGTCACTATATTGCTGATTGTCCTCGTTGGATGAAGGAAACAAAGAAGAAGAAATACAAAGACGACAATTCTGATGACTTGAAGAAAAATAAGAAATCTTCAAAGTCCTCATCCTCAAAGTCCTCGTCGCACAAGAAGAAAAGCTTCAAAAAGGATTGGGCTCTTACCGGCAAGGAAATGGATTCTGAGGAAGAATATGAAGAATGTGATGAAGAGTAAGGTTCTGAAGAGGAGTCGGAGTCTGGTGTGGCAAGCCTAGCCCTTGCTACCACATTCATTAGCAAGCCCATCTTCGACCTTGAAGAAAATGACAATGTCAAAAACAGTGATGACTATGATTATGACTTTGCTCCTGATACGTCCATTTTGTGTCATGCTTTCATGTTGATATTTATTGCTTTATGGGTTGTTATATTACTTTGTGGTACCATATTTATGCCTTTTCTCTCTTATTTTGTAAGGTTTATTTGAAGAGAGAGAATTCAGGCAGCTGGAATTCTGGCTAGAAAAGGAGAAAATCTGAGTCCTATATTCTACACATCTCCAAATGCCCTGAAAAGTTACGTGGAATTTTTTGGGATTATATAAAAAATACTGGGCGAAAGAAGTACCAGAGGGGAGCTACCAGGGCGCCACAAGCCTGGTAGCCGCCACCCCCCTGGTGGCGGCTACAGGGCTTGTGGGCTCCCTAACGGCCCACTGGCCCCCCTCTTTTGCTATATGAAGGGTTTCATTCCAGAAAAAATCAATCGGGAGCTTTTTCGTGGTTTCGTCGCCGCCACGAGGCGAAACTTGAGCAGATCCAATCTAGAGCTCCGGCAGGATGATCCTGCTCGGGAAACTTCCCTCCCGGAGGGGGAAATCATCGCCATCGTCATCACCAACACTCCTCTCGTCGGAGGGGAGGCATCTTCATCAACATATTCATCAGCACCATCTCCTCTCCAATCCCTAGTTCATCTCTTGTAACCGATCTCCGTCTCGCGACTCCGATTGGTACTTGTAAGGTTGCTAGTAGTGTTGATTACTCTTTGTAGTTGATGCTAGTTGGATTACTTGGTGGAAGAGTTTATGTTCAGATCCTTGATGCTATTCATTACACCTTTGATCATGATTATGATTATGCTTTGTGAGTAGTTACTTTTGTTCCTGAGGACATGGGATAAGTCATGTTAATAATAGTCATGTGAATTTGATATTCGTTCGGTATTTTGATATGTTGTATGTTCTCTTTTCCTCTAGTGGTGTTATGTGAACGTCGACTACATAACACTTCACCATATTTGGGCCTAGAGGAAGGCATTGGGGAGTAGTAAGTAGATGATGGGTTGCTGGAGTTACAGAAGCTTAAACCCCAGTCTATGTGTTGATTCGTAAGGGGCTAATTTGGATCCACTAGTTTAATGCTATGGTTAGACGTTGTCTTAATTCTTATTTCTTAGTTGTGGATGCTTGCGAGAGGGGTTAATCATAAGTGGGATACTTGTCCCAGTAAGGGCAGTACCCAAGCGCCGGTCCACCCACATATCAAACTATCAAAGTAACGAACGTGAATCATATGAACATGATGAAACTAGCATGACAGAAATTCTCGTGTGTCCTCGGCAGCGTTTTTCCTCCTATAAGACTTTGTTCAGGCTTGTCCCTTGCTATAAAAGGGATTGGGACACTTGCTGCACTGTTGCTACTACTTGTTACTTGTTACTTTTCGCTTGCTACGTTTCACCTCACTACACCATCACTTGTTACCGCTACTTTCAGTGCTTGCAGTTATTACCTTGTTTAAAACTGTTTACCAGAGCCTTCTGTTCCTCGTTGGGTTCGATATTCTTACTTATCGAAAGGACTACGATTGATCCCGTATACTTGTGGGTCATCAAGACTCTTTTCTGGCGCCGTTGCGGGGGAGTGAAGCGCCTTTGGTAAGTGGAAATTGGTAAGAAAACATCTATATACTGTGCTGAAATTTATTGTCACTTGTCACTATGGAAACTGTTCCTTTGAGGAGTTTGTTCGGGGTATCTTCACCACGAACGGAAGCACGAGGAGTTGTTCCTTAACCTGAGGTACCTACTGAAAATTTCTTTTATGAAATTCCTTCGGGTATGCTTGAGAAACTGCTCGCTAATCCTTTTACAGGAGATGGATCTTCACATCCAGACTTGCATCTGATCTATGTAGATGAAGTTTGTGGTTTATTTAATCTTGCAGGTTTGCCCAAGGATGAGGTAAAGAAGAAAGTCTTTCCTTTATCTTTGAAGGATAAGGCGTTGACATGGTATAGGCTATGTGATGATACTGGATCATGGGACTACAGTCGGTTGAAATTGGAATTTCATCAAAAGTTCTATCCTATGCATTTAGTACATCGTGATCGGAATTATATTTATAACTTTTGGCCTCGTGACAGGGAAAGCATAGCTCAAGCTTGGGGGAGGCTTAAATCAATGCTATATTCATGCCCCAATCATGAGCTCTCGAGATAAATTATCACTCAAAACTTTTATGATCGGCTTTCTCATGAAGATCGTACCATGCTTGACACTTCTTGTACCGGTTATTTTATGAAGAAGGATATTGACCACACGTGGAATTCATTGGAAAGAATCAAACATAACTCTGAAGATTGGGAGCTGGAAGAAGGTAAGGAGTCGGGTATGAATTTCCAGTTTGATTGCGTTAAATCTTTTGTTGAGACAAACACTTCTAGAGAATTTAGCGCTAAGTATGGACTTGACTCTGAGATAGTAGCTTCTCTATGTGAATCTTTTGCTGCTCATGTTGATCTTCCCAAAGAGAAGTGGTTTAAGTATCATCCTCCTGTAGAAAGCAACATAGTCAAAACCAATCTAGTTGAGGAGAAAGTCATTGCTTTTAGTGATCCTGTTGTTCCTTGTGCCTACGCTGAGAAACCACCATACCCTGCTAGGATAAAGGATTATTCTAAAGCTCCAACTATGATACGTAGGGGTTACATTAGACCACTTGCATCCCCTGAGGAGATTAGAGTTGAACCTAGTGTCTCCGTTATCAAAGACCTCTTAGCCGAAGACGTAGACGGGCATGTTATCAAATTCTGTGAGGACTGTGTTAGAATTGCTAAACCTCGCGCGAAAGACAAATACGGACCTGTTGTTGGCCTGCCCGTTGTTTCTATCAAGATAGGAGATCACTGTTACCATGGTTTATGTGATATGGGAGCTAGTGTTAGTGCAATAACCCGTTCCCTATATGATGAAATCAAAGATGAGATTGCACCTGCTGAGTTAGAACCCATTGATGTCACTATTACGCTAGCTAATAGAGACACTATCTGCCCTCTGGGAATTGTGAGAGACGTAGAAGTCATGTGTGGTAAGACGAAGTATCCTACTGATTTCCTCGTGCTTGGTACTGAACAAGATAGCTTTTGTCCCATCATATTCGGTAGACCCTTTCTCAACACTGTCAATGCTCACATTGATTGCATTAAGCAGACTGTCACAGTTAGTTTCGAGGGTGTGTCTCATGAATTTAACTTCTCCAAGTTTGAAGACAACCCCATGAAAAAGATTCGTCTGGTAGGGATGAAATCATTGCTCTTGCCTCTATTGTCGTACCACCTACGGATCCTTTAGAGCAATATCTGCTTGAGCATGAAAATGATATGCATATGGATGAAAGAGATGAGATAGATAAAATTGTTTTAGAACAATATCGTATTCTCAAGAATAATCTGCCTCTTGAACTGCTTGGGGATCCTCCCCCACCAAAGGGTGATCCTGTGTTCGAGCTTAAACAGTTGTCTGATACTCTTAAATATGCCTATCTTGATGAGAAGGAGATATATCCTGTTATTATTAGAGCTCTCCTCTCAGAGCACGAAGATAAGAAGTTACTAAAAACTCTGAGGAAGCACCGTGCTGCTATTGGATATACTCTTGATGATCTTAAGGGTATTAGTCCCACTCTATGTCAGCACAAGATTAAAACCGATCCTGATTCTAAACCAGTTGCTGATCATCAAAGGAGATTAAATCCTAAGATGAAAGAGGTGGTTAGAAAAGAAATATTAAAGCTTCTGGAAGCAAGAATCATTTATCATGTTGCTCATAGTGATAGGGTGAGTCCAGTACATTTCGTACCTAAGAAGGGTGGTATCACCGTCGTTCCTAATGATAAGGATGAACTAATCCCACAAAGGATTATTACTGGCTATAGGATGGTGATAGACTTCCGGAAACTGAACAAGGCAACCAAAAAAGATCATTATCCTTTGCCGTTTATCGACCAAATGCTAGAAAGGCTATCCAAACACACACACTTTTGCTTTCTAGACTGTTATTCAGGTTTCTCGCAAATACCTGTTGCACAATCTGATCAGGAGAAAAACACTTTCACCTGCCCCTTCGGTACCTTTGCTTATAGACGTATCCCTTTTGGCTTATGCAATGCACCTGCCACCTTTCAAAGATGTATGATGGCTATATTCTCTGACTTTTGTGAAAAGATTGTCGAGGTTTTCATGGATGACTTCTCCGTTTACGGGTCTTCCTTTGATGATTGCCTCAGCAACCTTGATCGAGTCTTACAGAGATGCAAAGATACCAACCTCGTCTTGAATTGGGAGAAGTGCCACTTTATGGTTAATGAAGGTATCGTCTTAGGACACAAAATTTCTGAAAGAGGCATTGAAGTTGATAAGGCTAAGGTTGATGCAATTGAGAAAATGCCTTTCCCCACAGATATCAGAGGTATACGAAGTTTCCTAGGTCATGCTGGTTTCTATAGAAGGTTCATTAAAGACTTCTCTAAGATTTCTAGGACTCTTACCAACCTTTTGCAGAAGGATGTTCCTTTTGTTTTTGATGAGGATTGTGAGGAAGCTTTCGAAATACTTAAGAAGGCTTTGATAACCGCACCTATTGTTCAACCACCTGACTGGAACTTGCCCTTTGAAATCATGTGCGACGCTAGTGATTATGCTATTGGTGTTGTTCCAGGACAAAGAGTTGACAAGAAGTTGAATGTTATTCACTAAGCTATAAAACTCTAGACAATGCCCAAAGAAACTATGCCACTACGGAAAAGGAGTTTTTAGCAGTCGTGTTTGCATGTGAAAAGTTCAGATCTTATATAGTTGACTCCAAAGTCACTATTCACTCTGATCATGCTGCTATTAAGTAGCTTATGGAGAAGAAGGACGCTAAGCCTAGGCTAATCAGATGGGTTCTCGTACTACAGGAATTTGATTTGCACGTTGTTGACCGAAAGGGTGCTGATAACCCTGTAGCAGATTACTTGTCCAGGCTAGAGAATGTCCTTGATGACCCACGACCTATTGATGATAGCTTTCCTGATGAGCAACTGAATGTCATCCGCACTTCATATAGTGCACCGTGGTATGCCGATTACGCAAATTATATCGTAGCCAAATACATACCACCCAGTTTCACCTATCAGCAAAAGAAGAAATTCTTCTTTGATTTGAGACACTACTTTTGGGATGATCCTCACCTTTATAAGGAAGGAGTAGATGGTGTTATTAGACGTTGTGTGCCTGAACATGAACAGGGACAGATCTTGCAGAAGTGTCATTCCGAAGCCTACGAAGGACACCATGTTGGAGATAAAACTGCTCATAAGGTATTGCAATCAGGTTTCTATTGGCCCACTCTCTTCAAGGATGCCCGTAAGTTTGTCTTGTCTTGTGACGAATGCCAAAGAATAGGGAACATCAGTAAGCGTCAGGAAATGCCTATGAACTATTCACTTGTCTTTGAACCATTTGATGTCTGGGGCTTTGTTTATATGGGACCCTTCCTGAGTTCCAATGGGTACACTCACATCTTAGTTGTTGTGGATTGTTGTGGATTACGTCACTAAGTGGGTAGAAGCTATCCCCACTAAAAATGCTGATCACCACACCTCTATTAAGATGCTTAAAGAAGTCATTTTCCCAAGATTTGGAGTCCCTAGATATTTGATGACTGATGGCGGTTCACACTTCATTCATGGTGTTTTCCGCAAGATGCTCGCTAAGTATGATGTCAACCATAGAGTTGCATCTCCTTATCATCCTCAGTCTAGTGGTCAAGTGGAGTTGAGTAATAGGGAGATCAAATTGATCTTACAAAAGACCGTCAATAGATCTCGAAAGAATTGGTCTAGCAAATTTGACGATGCACTATGGGCTTATAGGACTGCTTATAAGAATCCCATGGGTATGTCGCCGTATAAAATGGTTTACAGTAAGGCATGTCATTTTCCTCTTGAGCTGGCACACAAAGCTTATTGGGCAATCAAAGGGCTCAACTTCGATATCAAACTTGCCGATGAGAAGCGGTTGTTTGATATCAGCTCGTTAGATGAATGGAGGGCCCATGCATATGAGAATGCCAAGTTGTTCAAGGAAAAGGTTAAGAGATGGCACGACAAACGAATACAGAAACGAGAATTCAATGTAGGTGATTATGTCCTGCTATACAATTCTCGCTTAAGATTCTTCGCAGGCAAACTTCTCTCTAAATGGGAAGGTCCTTACGTTATCGAGGAAGTATATCATTCCGGTGCCATCAAAATCAATAACACGGAAGGAAATTTTCCTAGAGTGGTAAATGGGGAAAGAATCAAGCATTATATCTTTGGTACTCCCATAAATGTTGAGACCAATATCATAAATATCATAACTCCAGAGGAGTACATAAGGGATGTTTATCAGCCTGTTTAAGACCCTGAAAAAGAAGAGGTATCTGTTTCGGTAAGTAATTGGACTCCGAAACTTTTCCAATAGGAAATTTCCCCCGTTTTGGAATTTTTGGAAAATTAAAAAAATAAAAAGCAGTCCGGAGAGCGCACGAGGTGGCTACAAGCTTGGTAGCCGCCACCTACCCCCCGTGGTGGCGGCTAGAGGGCTTGTGGGCACCTCGTGTGCCTCCCGGACTCCGTTTTCTTGAGGAGCACTCCTTCTGGTCCAGAAAAAATCATTATATATACGCCCGAAGGTTTTGATCTCCGTATCACGCAGTTTTCCTCTATTTTCATTTCGAGCCTGTTTCTGTGGCAGATCTAGATCATCATGACTTCCCCAAACGCTCCTAAGGACAAGGTCTTCGAGAAGGTCATCAATCCCTACCTCACGGAAGTGCTGAAACACCCTCAATCTATCAAGATGAGCGAGGGGATGTTGCACATCCGTGATGTTGAGGGGCCTAAGAAGACCGGAAGCATGGAGACGAGGCTCGAAGCAATGGAGCAACAAGTCTTCAAGTGTCAAGGGATGGTGGAGAGTGGACTCAAAGCCAACCACATGATGATCACGGAGTTCACCAGCAATCACAAGATGGATGCCATTGACATTGGGAAACACCTCTCCAGGCTCTATGACAGGGTTGATCAACTTCAGGGCCAGATCTATGACCTGCAGAACCAAAACTGTGAGTATGAGTATAGATTTAAATCAATAAGGTTGGTTGCAGATTTGAGGATTCCGGCGACTCGTTCATCCTGCCATGATGGAGCACCTATGCCTTGGAAGACGGAGGATCAGAGTACTTCAACAACTCCACCACCATCACCACCAAAGGAAGACAACTAAGCATTGGTATGGGCAATCCCCTTGGCTTTTGCCAAGCTTGGGGGAGTTGCCCTGGTGTCGTATCACATTTATATCTTTTGCCTTTACCTTTGTTCTAGTTCTTTCCTTTTCAGTTTTTATTTCTTTTCTTAGAGGAATAAGTGTTTAGTTTGAGTCTTCTGCTTTTGTCTCTCCCCCGATGTATTCGAGCTTACGAGCTATATAATAAAGAGTATCTCAGTCAAGGTCTTTGCTTTATGTCGTGATCAAAAGTATGAAAAGAACGATAGCATGAAAGATCATGAGATGATCTTGTGGAAAGTGATAGCTTCACATATAACAAGTATGATGATTGGAACTTGTTGAGAATAAACCAACATAGACCTCAGTCGTTGTTGCAATTAATAAGAAGTAATAAGGAAAGAGAGGTTCACATATAAATATATCATCTTAGACACTTTTTACAATTGTGAGCACTCACCAAATTATTACATGCTTAGAAGTACATGTTGGACAAGGAAGACAACATAATGAATTGTGTTTGCTTGGTTCCAAATAATGTTATACGATAAGAGATTCCTTAGCATGTGACGATTGCTTCCACCTCATATTAGCAAAAACTCCCGCGCCAAGTAGAGATACTACTTGTGCATCCATGAACCTTCAACCCAGTTTTGCCTTGAGAGTCCACCATACCTACCTATGGATTGAATAAGATTCTTCAAGTAAGTTGTCATCGGTGCAAGCAATAAAAATTGCTCTCTAATACTCCTCTCGGAGGGGGAAATCATCGCCATCCTCATCACCAACACTCCTCTTGTTGGACGGGAAAATCATCGCCATCGTCATCACCAACACTCCTCTCGTCGGAGGGGATGCATCTTCATCAACATATTCATCAGCACCATCTCCTCTCCAATCCCTAGTTCATCTCTTGTAACCAATCTCCGTCTCGCAACTCCGATTGGTACTTGTAAGGTTGCTAGTAGTGTTGATTATTCTTTGTAGTTGATGCTAGTTGGATTACTTGGTGGAAGATTTTATGTTCAGATCCTTGATGCTATTCATTACACCTCTGATCATGATTATGATTATGCTTTGTGAGTAGTTACTTTTGTTCCTGAGGATATGGGATAAGTCATGTTAATAATAGTCATGTGAATTTGATATTCGTTCGGTATTTTGATATGATGTATGTTGTCTTTTCCTCTAGTGGTTTTATGTGAATGTCGACTACATAACACTTCACCATATTTGGGCCTAGAGGAAGGCATTGGGGAGTAGTAAGTAGATGATGGGTTGCTGGAGTGACAGAAGCTTAAACCCCAGTCTATCCGTTGCTTCGTAAGGGGTTGATTTGTATCCACTAGTTTAATGCTATGGTTAGACATTATCTTAATTCTTCTTTCGTAGTTGCGGATGCTTGCGAGAGGGGTTAATCATAAGTGGGATGCTTGTCCAAGTAAGGGCAGTACCCGAGCGCCGGTCCACCCACATATCAAACTATCAAAGTAACGAACGCGAATCATATGAACATGATGGAACTAGCATGACAAAAATTCCCGTGTGTCCTCGGGAGCGTTTTTCCTCCTATAAGACTTTGTTCAGGCTTGTCCCATGCTACAAAAGGATTGGGCCACTTGCTACACCATTTCTACTACTTGTTACTTTTCGCTTGCTACGTTTCACCTCACTACACCATCACTTGTTACCGCTACTTTCAGTGCTTGCAGTTATTACCTTGCTGAAAACTATTTACCAGAGCCTTCTGCTCCTCGTTGGGTTCGACACTCTTACTTATCGAAAGGACTACGATTGATCCCCTATACTTGTGGGTCATCAGCTCCCACCTATTGCTTTATGTCAAAAGGTTCCAAGGTACCGAGCCACTCTTCCTCTTCTGATTATAGTGATTGTGAACCTAATGACTATCAAAAACCATTTACTATAAGCTTGATAATATTTTCACTAAGCAACAAATTTCTATTGAAAAGCTTCAGAAACTGCTAGATAAAAGCGATGACCTGTTGAATGAGGAAATGGATCGGACTCAAATCTTGACTGATGATGTCAAAAGTCTTCAGTCTATGTTTGGTAGTCCTCACGATCGTCATGTCACCCTCCTGGCCGATCATGAGAATCTTTCTTATGAATTTATTCAAAGAAACTGAGATCTTGAGATGCCAAGGGTGTCTCATGATGATCTTCGAATTGAAAATGATTCTTTGCTTGCTCAACATATCAGTATCGCTTAGGAAGAATTCATTCCACCATGCTTGAAATGTATCAAACGGGCATCTGCTAATTCTTCACCTCAAACTTCAAATTCTTCTAAAGCTAAAAATTCTTCAACTCTATCTATGGTTACAAATTCCTCACTTGAGGAAACCACAAATGTCACTGGCGAAATTGCAGGGTTGAAGGAATTGTATGTGACATGAATTTACAAAAGCCTCAAGGGGCATCAAACCTTTGCGATGTGCTCAAAAAGCAGATTCCGAAAAGAAACCCTAGGAAAGAGGGTATTGCATTTGAGAGGAAATTGAATGTTGATGGGTCATACTGGAAACCTCAGCAGTATTCCAAAACCTCATGGGTTGCTGCAAAAGGACCTCATGTTGATCCATCTACTCTATGAGGCTTTGCATGTGAAACTTCATATTCCTTTGATGAGTCACTTGACTCAAACTATAAATTGTTCAAAAATCAAAATGGTGAAGTATTTTCTCGATATGTTGGAACTAACTGCAGGAATTTACCACCCTTGAGGAAAATCTAGGTTCCCAAAAGTAGTTTCGAAAGTATTCACGTGAATGTCCTCATGACACCACGAGCGAAGAACATGAACCCTAGATCAAATTCCTCAAGTGGACCAAAGTCATCACGAGGATCAAATTCCTCATATGGTCAAAACTCTGCTCGTACTTGCACAAATGCTTCTAATATGCAGGGAAACTACAAGGGACATGAATATGTGCACTATTCCTCAAATCACTATATTCATAAGTCCTCGAAGAATTTCTTACTTATTCATTTGAGTACTCTACCCCCTCCTGTGAAACGAAGTGCATTAGCTTCAATGCCTCAGTTTACTTATGGTGCTCACAAGATGATGGAATCTTTGCCACCCCTTCAGATGTGGGTGGTGAAGAAATTGAACTAATCACTTCAGCAGGTCTGGTCTCCAGATGAAAGTCATCATCTGAAGAATTTTTTGGAGACCTCGGGAAATGCTTGTTAGCACGCAAGCTAATCATGATGAAATGTTTATCATTTCACATATCCCCATTATGTCTTAATTCTAATTTATCAGATAAAATTCAAGTTTGATGAATTTGATATCATATTGTTCACTCTGAAGCATATGAGATGGTAAGTAGTACTAATTCATCTGTAGGATGACAAACCCAAAACCATAGAGTGGGTTCTCAACAGTGGATGTACAAATCACATGAGTGGTGACAAAAGCTTATTGATGGATATCCCACTGACTCCATCACCATTGAAGCATATTACCTACGCAAACAAAGGTAAAAGCAAGGTATTGGGACTTGGTAAGGTGGCTATTTCTAAGGACCGACACATGGACAAAGTAATGCTTGTCGAATCCCTTGGGTTTAACCTCATGTGAGTCTCAATGCTTTGTGATCTTGATATCATTGTCATCGTTGGAAAATATCAATGTGTAGTCATCATGGAAACTGAAAAATCCAAAGTCTTCGAAGGCATTAGGACATGAGACTTGTACATTATTGATTTCTCCATAGGTACACAGTCGTCCACGTGCTTACTTGCAAAAGCCTCAGACGGTTGGCTATGGCATCGATGACTTGGTCATGCATACATGAGTAATATGCACACACTGGCGAAGAAGAAGCATGTCATTGGCATCAAAAGTGTCAAATTCCTCAAGGATCATCTCTTCGGGGCTTGTGAATCTCAAAAGATGGCCAGATCCAAGCATCCCTCAAAGACTATCATGACCACCACTCGTACTTTTGAATTGCTTCACATGGACCTCTTTGGACCTACTCATTATGCTACTCTAACCAATGTAGCACGCTTCGTCATCGTTGACAACTATTCTCGTTATACTTGGGTGCATATTATACATAACAAAACTGAAGTGGAGGAAGTCTTCAAACGATTTTCCTCAAGGGCCTCGACAAACTTCAGTGTCATGATCAAGCATATCAAGAGTGAAAATGGGACAGAGTTCAAGAACACTGGTCTTCATGACTATCTTGATGAACTTGGTATTACTCATGAGTTGTCTGCCCTTTATACTCCTCAACAGAATGGCGTCGTGGAGCGCAAGAACATGACTCTCATTGAAATGGCATGGACTATGCTTGAATAATATCAGAATCCTCGTCGCTTCTGGCATGAGGCAATCAACACTGCCTGCCACATCATCAACAGGGTATATCTTCAAAAATTCCTCAAGATGACTCCATACGAACTCCTCACTAAGAAGAAACCCAATGTAAGTTATTTCAAGGTCTTCAGTGCAAGATGCTGGATTAGAGATCATCACCACAATTCAAAGTTTGCACCAAGCACATGAGGGTTTTATGCTTGGTTACGGAAATGACTCGCACACCTACAGAGTCTTCAACAACTATCACAACAAGGTTCTTGAAACTGTAGATGTGTGGTTCGATGAAACTAATGGCTCGCAAAGAGAGCACCTTCCTCCTGCGCTAGATGAAAAGGCTCGTGAGGAAGCTATTAAGCTCAAGGCTACTGAAGATATCATTCCTACTGAAGAAAAAACATTCATTGAAGAAGTCGACCCAAACAACGAAGAAATTCGGGCTGGAGCACCTGAGGAAATTGCTCCAGATCAAATTCCTCAACCCAATCAAAGTCTTCAACCTGCGCATCTAAGGATTGCAAATGAAGTGCAAACTGACAAAATCCTCGATGACATCAATGTGCCAGCTCCCCCCCCATTCGCTCAAAAGCTTCAATTTAATTAACTTTTGTGGGCATTCTTCCTTCGTGTTTATTACAGAACCCTCAAAAGTTGATGAAGCCTTCATGGAACCTGAGTGGATTCAAGCAATGCAAGAAGAACTTCATCAATTCAAGCTCAACAATGTGTGGGAACTCGTCAAGCGACCTGATCCTCGCAATCACAATGTCATTGGTACCAACTGGATCAACCGACACAAGCAAGACGAAGATGGTCAGGTAGTAAGGAACATGACACAACTTGTAGCCGAAGGCTACACACAGGTTGAAGGGATTGACTTCGATCAAACTTTTGCACCTGTTTCTAGACTTGAAGCTATTCGTATATTGCTTGCTTATGCTAACCATCACAATATCACATTGTATCAAATGGATGTGAGAAGTGCATTGCTAATTGGTAAGTTTGAGGAAGAAGTATATGTTGCTCAGCCCTCAGGTTTTGAGGACCCAAAGCATCATGACAAAGTCTTCAGACTCAACAAGGCTCTCTATGGCCTCAAGCAGGCCCCTCTGGCGTGGTATGAGACACTGAAGGAATTCCTAGTGAAGAAAGGCTCCAAACCCGGTTCACTTGACCCTACTCTTTTCAAAAAATCCTATGACAATGAACTATTTGTAAGACAAATATATGTGGACGATATTATCTTTGGTTGTACTGACAAATGTTACAGCGACGAATTTGCCTACATGATGGGTGAAGAATATCAAATGTCCATGATGAGGGGGCTGAAATTCTTCCTATGACTTCAAATTCGTCAACAACGCAATGGCATCTTCATTTGTCAAGATAAATACCTCAAGGATGTCCTGAAGAAATTTGGTATGCATGAATGCAAAGGCGTCAAAATTCCCATGCCTACCAACGACCACCTCTGTAGTGACGAAAATGGTAAAGATTTCGATCAACACGTATATCGCTCTATGATTGTCTCTTTATTATACCTATGTGCATCTAGGCCAGATATTATGCTTAGTGTTTGCATGTGTGCGTGCTTCCAAGCAACACCGAAGGAATCACACCAAAAGGTTGTGGAGCATATTCTTCGATATCTAGCTCACGCACCAACGCTTGGATTATGGTACCCCAAGGGCTCAAATCTTCATATAGTTGGATATTCTGACTGTGACTATGCTGGTGACCGTCTGGATCGTAAGTCAACATCAGGCACCTGCCATTTCCTCGGACGATCCTTAGTCTGTTGGTCCTCAAAGAAGCAAAACCGCGTGTCACTTTCCACTACTGAAGTTGAGTACATTACTGCTGGTTCATGTTGTGCTCAACTGTTGTGGATGAAGCAAACCCTCAAGGACTACGACATCGACATGAAGAATGTGCCACTCTACTACGACAATGAGAGTGCAATCAAGATTGCATGCAACCCAGTACAACACTCGAAGAGCAAGCACATCCAGATTTGTCATCATTTCTTTGTGATCATGTACTCAAGGGCAACATCGTCATCGACCACGTGAAGACTGAAGGACAACTAGCAGATATCTTCACTAAGCCCTTGGGTGAAAAGAGATTTTGTAAGTTGCGATGTGAGTTAAATATCCTAGAATCTTCGAATGTTCTCTGAAAGGACACACATCCTAACACTTATGCAAAATTGATGACTTAGATGTGCAACACACGGAAACGTTTTTCTTCAATCAATGAAGAATAACACTCTAAGTGTGAACAAATTAATTCTCAAGACCCTACGACAATTGTACGTGGTGCCTCAAATCATCATTCTTATACGGTGGGTCACGCTAACAACCCAATTTGAAATTCTTCAAAGTTGAGATTTTTTGCAAATTCTTAAAATCTTCAAAGTCTTCAGATTTTTCAAATTCCTCAAAAGTTCAAATTCTTTAACCTTTTCAAAAGGTGTTCTTCATTCACCGTATACTTATTTGTGAGCTTTCAAAGTCCTCAACAACATTCACTTATGGCTAAATCTTCAAGGTGTGTTTTTCTTTGAATTGAATGTGATCGGACCCTTCCCCCTTTATGCTAAGCTCAAGCTAGTATGTTCTCCAGTTCTTCATATGTGTTTTATTTGAAACTCATTCAAAGTCTTCACTGAATCCTTGCCAGCTGAAGAATTTGCGATCAAAGTCCTCAAAAATTTATTTCAAATTTTTTTAGTCATTACCGCTAAAACCGCACCACTACCCACGGTTGGATAAGCACGATATCCACTAACTCCATGTGTCGGGCAGAGAGTAAGGGCCAGGGGCAATCTGGTCCAAAAATTTCGGGCAAGACAGTTTTCACATGGGCTATAAATACCCCACTCTCACCCCTCAGCCACTTCTTCCTCTCGTTTCCACTTCTCACCGCTCGAAGCCAGACCTAGCGCTGCCACTGGAAATCATCGTCACCGGTGAAGAAAAGCTTCACCACCTCGACCTCGTCGTCGCCATACTCACGCCGGCCGCGGATCTCCTACCTCCGATGTCGTCGTAGTTGTCTTCAGCCGTCAAGTTAGGGCGCTGAAGAACTGAACCGACGAGATTTTGTTTCACCGTCTGCAGTTTGCCGTGTTCTTCGTGTTCTTCAACGAGGGAAATTAAAATCTAATTTTACTGCCCCTGTAGATCTTTTTGTTTCCATAAAATCTTCAAAAAGTGTTATTCCTGAGCAAATTCATCACATGAACACTGATACGTCTCCATCGTATCTACTTTTCCAAACTCTTTTGCCCTTGTTTTGGACTCTAATTTGCATGATTTGAATGGAACTAACTCGGACTAACGCTGTTTTCAGCAGAATTGCCATGGTGTTGATTTTGTGCAGAAATAAAAGTTCTCGGAATGACCTGGAAATTTACGGGGATGTTTTGTGGAATATATAAAAAATATTGGCGCAAGAATCAACCGGAGGGGTGGAGCTGGGAGCCCACAAGCCCACCATGCGCCCCCCCCCCCCCTGGCCGCGCCTGGCAGGCTTGTGGGGCCCATGTTGCTCCACCGCCTCCAATCTCATTTCTATTTAGTCCCTTTCGTCCGGAAAAAAAATCAAGGAGAAGAGTTCATCGCGTTTTACGATACGGAGGTGCCGCCACCTCCTGTTCTTCCTCTGGAGGGCATATCTGGAGTCCGTTCTGGGCTCCGGAGAGGGGAGATCGCCGCCATCGTCATCACCAACCTTCCTTCATCGCCAATTCCATGATGCTCTTCACCGTTCGTGAGTAATCTCATCGTAGGCTTGCTGGACGGTGATGGGTTGGATGAGATCTATCATGTAATCGAGTTAGTTTTGACACGAATTGATCCCTAGTATCCACTATGTTCTGAGATTGATGTTGCTACTACTTTTCCATGCTTAATGCTTGTCACTAGGGCCCGAGTGCCATGATTTCAGATCTGAACCTATTTTTTTGTCGCCAAAATATGTGTGTTCTTGATCCTATCTTGCAAGTTGTAGTCACCTACTATGTGTTATGACCCGGCAACCCCGGAGTGACAATAGCGGGAACCACTCCCGGAGATGACCATAGTATAAGGAGTTCATGTATTCACTAAGTGTTAATGCGTTGGTCCGGTTCTTTATTGAAAGGAGAACCTTAATATCCCGTAGTTTCCATTAGGACCCCGCTGCCACGGGAGGGATGGACAATAGATGTCATGCAAGTTCTTTTCCCTAAGCACGTATGACTACATACGGAATACATGCCTACATTACATTGACGAACTGGAGCTAGTTACTTATCTCTTCGTGTTATAACTGTTGCATGATGAATAACATCCGGCATAATAATCCATCATCGATCCAATGCCTACGTGTTTTTCCTACTGGTCCTTACTACGTTACTTTGCCGCTACTGCTGTCACTGCTGCTGCTATTACTGCTACTGTTGTCACTGCTGCTACTGTTACCGCTGCTACCGTCACTATCACACTACTTTGCTACTGAAACTTTGCTGCAGATACTAAGTCTTTCAGGTGTGGTTGAATTGACAACTCAACTGCTAATACTCGAGAATATTCTTTGGCTTCCCCTTGTGTCGAATCAACAAATTTGGGTTGAATACTCTACCCTCGAAAACTGTTGCGATCCCCTATACTTGTGGGTTATCAAGACTATTTTCTAGCACCGTTGTCGGGGAAGCATACTATATTCTCTGAGTCACTTGGTATTTACGTCTGTTGATCGCTATGAGGAATCCAAAAGATCCAAGAACTAAAGTCTTGCCCTCAACTACGAGGACAGGTAAGGAACTGCCATCTAGCTGTGCACTTGATTCACCTTCAGCTATGAGTAAGTTTGCGACACCACCTCGTGCTAGAAATTTTGATGTGTCGCATGTGCTTGATGATGCTACCTATGTTGTCCATGATACATGTGATGATGCTATGCTTGATACTGCTTTGCCACTTGGTGCATTCCTTGATGCACAAATTGCTAGAGTTGCTGCTAGATGTGATGATACTTCTGAAACTGCTGAGATTATTGAGGTAGAACCTGCTATTTTTCCTGTTAGAACTAGCTCTCCTAGATATGAATCGCTTGATATGCCTCAGGGTTATGTTATGGAGGGAGACATAGCTGAGGACTTTCTTGCTTGTAAGGATAGCTATGATGTTGAGAAATTATTGCGCAAGTGGAAAGAAAAATCTTTGAACGCTAGGATGAAATACGACCCGAAGTTTGCTACTTCGCCTATCTTTGTGACCGATAAGTATTATGAATTCTCTGTCGACCCTGAGTTAATCACTCTGGTCCAATCTGATCCTTTTCACGGTTATGAGTCTGAAACGGTTGTAGCCCATCTTACCAAACTGCACGATATAGCCACCCTATTCACGAGTGAGGAAAAGATCTGCCACTACTATATCCTTAAGTTGTTTCCTTTCTCGCTAAAGGATGATGCTAAGACTTGGTTCACTTCTCTTGCTCCTGGTTGTGTGCGTAGCCCCCGGGATATGATCTACTACTTCTCTGAGAGATATTTCCCTGCCCATAAGAAGCAAGCTGCCTTGCAGGAAATATACAACTTTGCGCAAGTTGAACAAGAGAGTCTCCCACGAGCTTGGGAGAGGCTCGTCCAGCTACTGAATTCTTTGCCTGATCACCCTCTTGAGAAGAATGAAATACTTGATATCTTCTATAATGGACTAACCGATGCTTCTAGAGACCACCTAGATAGTTGTGATGGTTGTGTTTTTAGGGAACGAACCATAGAACAAGCTGAGATCCTATTGAATAATATCTTGTGCAATGAGAATGCTTGGACTATTCCCGAACCACCTCCTAAGCCAACTCCTAAGAAACGAAGTATTCTATTCCTCAGTCCTGAAGATATGCAAGAAGCTAAGAAATCTATGAAAGAGAAAGGCATTAAATCTGAAGATGTCAAAAATCTACCACCTATCGAAGAGATCCATGGTCTTGATAAGCCGATACATACAGGTAGTAGAAGTAAATTCTCTGCGTAGATTCAATGAGAGTGATATTCCTTTTGATAAACCTGCTAGCTTATGCCTGGATGAATTTGATAACTTTGTTACCAAACAACAAAGTTTCAATGATTATGTTAGCAGACAATTGGAACAGAATACACGTATGCTTAGTCATTTAAGTGCTTGTGTGGACAGAAATGTCAATGATCTTAAGCATCTGAGTAAACATGCCTCTATGGTTACTACTCACATAGAACAAGTACTTAAGGCTCAAAATGACTTGCTCAATGAGATGAACGACAATTCTGCCAGAGTCGTCACTAGAGGCGGTAGAATGACCCAGGAACCTTTGTATCCCGAAGGTCATCCTAAGATAATTGAACAAGATTCTCAAGGAGTTAGCACTGATGCACCTAGTCATCCTAGAAAGAAGAAGAAAGATGATAGGAACTTGCACGCTAGCAACCCTGTTGCTGTTACACCTGAGAGTCCAAACGATGTCTCTGTTTCTGATGCTGAAACGCAATCTGGTGATGAACATGAGCCTAATGATAATATCGATAGTGATGCTCATGAAGATGCTCAACCTAGCAATGATAAGGATGTGGAGATTGAACCTGTTGATCTTGATAACCCACAACCTAAGAATAAGAGATACAATAAGAATGACTTTCCTGCTAGGAAGCATGGTAAAGAAAGGGAACCATGGATTCGGAAACCCATGCCCTTTCCTCCCAAACCATCCAAGAAAAAGGATGATGAGGATTTTGAGCGATTCGTTCAAATGATTAGACCTGTCTTTCTGCAAATGTGTTTGACAGATATGCTCAAAATGTCTCCCTATGCCAAGTACATGAAAGATATTATGACTAATAATAGGAGGATACCCGAGGTTGAGATTTCCACCATGCTCGCTAATTATACCTTCAAGGGTGGAACTCCTAAGAAACTAGGTGATCTCGGAGTACCCACTATACCTTGCTCCATTAAAGGCAACTATGTTAGAACTGCTTTATGCGACCTTGGAGCCGGTGTTAGTGTTATGCCTCTCTCTCTTTATCATAGACTTGAACTGGATAAGTTGACACCCACTGAAATCTCTCTGCAAATGGCCGACAAATCAACTGCTTTCCCTATCGGCATTTGCGAGGATGTGCCTGTGGTGGTTGCTAACGTCACTATCTTAACAGACTTTGTTATTCTGGATATTCCCGAGGATGATGCCATGGCGGTCATCCTTGGAAGACCCTCTTTAAACACTGCACGGGCTGTTATAGATTGCAACGAAGGCAATGTCACTTGGCATGTTAACGGTAATGAGCATACGGTGCACTTTCCGAAGAAACAATATCGAGTACATTGCATCAATGCTATCGAAAAAACTTCACCGATTCTTATTGGGAGCTTTGAATGCCCTATACCTACTGTTAAGATGAAGTATGATTTGATTGTTGGGGATATTCACATCCCCATTGAGGTAACCTAGTGACTATTCGAAAAATTCTCTGTTTCCTTTTTGCGTTTCGAAAAAGTTTGCCAAGGAGACTTGATCAACCTCATTGACGGATTTCTTTCGATGACCATGAGATGGATGAATCGAGGAGTCACAAACCTCTGTTCCAAGCTTTCACCTTTGGTTGCTTAGAAGAAAAATGATAGATTTAGTTTACTTTTCCCTGTTTTCTGCTTTTAGCGTCCCGTAGAAAAGTACCCTGAAAACAGAAGTTCTCCGAATGCCGTGAAAATCAAGTATGATTTTTTCTGGATTTTTTGAAAAATACTGAGACGGAGAGCTAGTCAGGGGCTGCACCAGTGGGCCACAAGCCCTCGAGGCACGGGCACCACCCCTGGCCGCACCTACCAGGCTTGTGGGGCCCACGTGTCCCCCCTCCACTTATTCTAGCTCCCATCTGCTTCTCCTACCTCCAGAAAAAATCGTTTCGCAGTTCAAACCCGTGTTCTTGCTCTTCTTGCTGGGATTTTCGATCTCCTTGTGCAAAGCACCATTCACCAAACTGTTTTGGGGAAATTGCTCCTTGGTATGTGACTCCTCCATTGGTCCAATTAGTTTTTGCTCTAGTGCCTTATATGTCGTGTATTTTTGCTGCCTTGGTGACCCTGTTCTGGAGCTCTGCATGCTAATTTTAGCTGGCCCCAAGTAGTTTTGATGCGTAATATGGCTTCTAGGCACTTGTGGGAGTAGTTGCTACGAGTTTTGTTGGGACTTGTTCACTTTTCCTTAGAATCACTAAAAATTTCAGAAATTTTCGGAGGTAGAAAAGGGAAAAGATGAGGAGGTTCTTAAGAGGCTCTTCAAGCCGTGACCCCAAGGATGATGGGAATGAGAAGAAGAAACCCAAGTATCCGGTCCCCCGAGTTGCAGAAATTCGAGCGTGCGAGTGGCCAAGTGATGTGTTCTTACGCACCACCGGACTTTATGAGGACTTTTACTACTTGGTGGAGAACGCATGCCTTACCGCCTTCATTGAGGATAAGCGTCCACAATACCTCCCCCTCACTAATATTTTCGTGCAAAGCTTTAACTTCTATTCAAGGAAGAATCCTCATATGGTTGAGTTCAAGTTATATGATATCCCCCAGCGCATGTCACTTCAGGATTTTTGCAATGTTTGCAAATTACCTTGTGTTGGGGATATTCATGAACCTCGTCCATGGGACTTGGAAGCTTTCATCGATACCATTGTTGTAGGAGAGGAGAGAGGAGTGTCTTGCGCTAGAGCTGCTAGCATACATTTTCCCGTGCTTCGATACTTCTCATTATTCGTGGGAAAATGTTTGATTGGCCGTGGGAAAGCCGGGGCCCTTAGCTCTCCAGATCTCGCGGTCTTGCGCGAAGCCCTTTATAATGATAAAACTTATAGCTTGGGCGCTATAGTAGCTCAACGGTTGAACACAAACCGTTCTAAAGGCGTTGTCTATGGAGGTACCTATGCTACTCGTCTTGCTAGACATTTTGAGATACCTATTAGACTGGAAGAGGAAGAAGATATTCTTCTTCTTGAGAGATATCTAGATTATGATAGCATGGTTCGCCATGACTTTCTTGATAGAGATATAAATAGAAGGATGATTCATAACCTGGTATTTAGTCAGGGTACTCGTGAGACTATTACTTTGCCTGCTCCTTATTTGTTCAATCTTCATACAGGCAGGTACATTATTATGCCCTCGGACATCTATGCATATTGGGGCATAGCCCAACCACAGGCACCCGTGCCCGAGCTACCAGTCGAGTACCAGACGCCAATTTATCAGTGGGAGCCAGAGGAGCTCACACAGCAGTGGCATCCTCAGTCCACTTCGGAGTACCCCGGAGCTGGTTATTTCCCTCCTTGGGAGTAGACCAATTTAGGCCAAAAGCCTAAGCTTGGGGGAGTACGTGTTTCTCACCGACTTTATATTCTCACTTACGCTTTCATTTTGTTAGTCGGTGTTCACACTTTGCCATTGTATCATCCATTATAGTTTATTTCTTTTTCTCGTTTTCTTCTCGTGTGTTTGTCTAGTTTGAGAAAAACCCAAAAAGATTTCTCGTTCTTCTTTTGCTTGTTGGGAGCTTTCCCATGTAAATAGTTTTCTTTTTCTTTGGGTCAAGGTAGAAGACCATGGTTACAATGTTTAGTGGCTCTCGCATGCATATCTGTTTATCTGTCAAAGAGTCATATTACTTTGTCTTCTCCTTTGTGTTTGCTTGCAGATTCCAGCTTAGTCCAATGCACGAGCATGCTTATTATTGTTCACTTCATTCGGTCGTGCAAGTGAAAGGCAATAATGACGATATATGATGAAGTGACTGAGCCTAGAAAAGCTGGTATGAACTTGATGTATTTTGTTTTTGTAAATATGACTAGCTCATCGTTCCTGATTCAGCTTTGTTGTGAGAGAAACGTGTTTGTAATGGAACCTTAGAGATCATAGTTTCTGATGCCATGCTTAATTAGCTAGGAGCTTATGATGGTTTGTCTTGGATGCCAACATGAATTTTAAGATGACTATGATGTAGTATGATAGGATGGTATCCTCCTTTGAATGATTCAAGTGGCTTGACTTGGCACATGATCACGCATGTAGTTGAAACAAAATCAACATAGCCTCTATGATATTCATGTTCATGGTGATTTATGTCCTACTCATGCTTGCACTCAATGTTGGTTAATCTCAATGCATTTTGATGACTGTTGTCGCTCTCTAGTTGGTCGCTTCCCGGTCTTTTGCTAGCCTTCACTTGTACTAAGCGGGAATACTGCTTGTGCATCCACTTCCATAAACCAAAAATTGTTCCATATGAGTCCACCATACCTACCTATATGCGGTATCTACCTGCCGTTCCAAGTAAATTTGCATGTGCCACTCTCTAAATCTTCAAGAAATAATCTATTTTGCATGCCCGAACCGCTCATGTGGTGACAGGGGGTTATCAGTATCTTCCATGCTAGGCGTGTTATCCTAGATATGTGTTTATTCACTATCATTCACGAGAAAGGGGGCGGTAATTGGAATGCCCAGTTCCATGCTCAAATCGAAAAGATAATTGCAAACAAAATTCCCCCTGGATTGATGTTGGTATGGACGGCACCCGAGTATTCGGCTAGTCGTGGAGTGTGATTGATCGGTGGTGGGGGACTCAAAACTTTACTTCTCTGTTTGGGAACCGCCTATAGCATGTGTAGCGTGGAAGATGGTGAAAACTCTTGGTCATTGCATTGACAATGAAAGCATGCCACCCAAAATTATTATCTCTGTTTTCAAAGCTTGAGTTCTGGCACCTTTGCAAATCAATGCTTCCCTCTACGAAGGGCATGTCTATTTATGTTCCTGTTGAGTCATCCTCTTCTTATAAAAGCACCAATTAGAGAGCACCTCTGTCATTTTTATGCTTTGCTTTTGACTGATATTGAGTATGACTGTGACTGGATCTTATTTGCCATGAGTTACAATATTTAGTCAGCCCTTGGTCTTTGAAGGTGCTCTGCATTTATGTTTTGCGGTCTCAGAAAGAGCTAGCAAGATACCATCTGTTCGTACTGCTTCATGATTGTTTTGATTGAAGTGTTGACGATTGAGACTTATTATTATTTGCTCGCTAGTTCATTATGCCATTGATATGAGTTTACCGTGAGATCTAGATGTCATTTGCTTATGTGGTTAGCTTGTGATCTTGCTGAAATTCTGGATATGAGTTAGACATAGTTGCAACAGCAAGATCAAGCAGAGTTCATAAAAGTTTTTCTTTTGTCTCTTTCTGTTTGTCAACTGAATTGCTTGAGGACAAGCAAGGTTTTAAGCTTCGGGGAGTTGATACGTCTCCATCGTATCTACTTTGCCAAACTCTTTTGCCCTTGTTTTGGACTCTAATTTGCATGATTTGAATGGAACTAACGCGGACTAACGCTGTTTTCAGCAGAATTGCCATGGAGTTGTTTTTGCGCAGAAATAAAAGTTCTCGGAATGACCTAGAAATTTACGGGGATTTTTTGTGGAATATACAAAAAATACTGGAACAAGAATCAACCGGGGGTGGAGCTGGGAGCCTACAAGCCCACCAAGCGCCCCCCTGGCCGCACCTGGCACGCTTGTGGGGCCCACGTTGCTCGACCACCTCCAATCTCAGCTCTATTTAGTCCCTTTCGTCCGGAAAAAATCAAGGAGAAGAGTTCATCGCGTTTTACGATACGGAGGCGCCTCCACCTCCTGTTCTTCCTCTGGAGGGCAGATCTGGAGTCCGTTCTGGGCTCCGAAGAGGGGAGATCGTCGCCATCGTCATCACCAACCTTCCTTCATCTCCAATTCCATGATGCTCTTCACCGTTCGTGAGTAATCTCATCGTAGGCTTGCTGGACGGTGATGGGTTGGATGAGATCTATCATGTAATCGAGTTAGTTTTGACAGGTGATACGTCCATTTTGCATCATGCTTTCATGTTGATATTTATCGCTTTATGGGCTGTTATATTACCTTGTGGTACCATACTTATGCCTTTTCTCTCTTATTTTGCAAGGTTTATTTGAAGAGGGAGAATACCGGCAGCTGGAATTCTGGACTGGAAAAGGAGCAAGTCTGAGTCCTGTATTCTGCACAACTCCAAATGCCCTGAAAATCAACGTGGAATTTTGTGGGAATATATAAAAAATACTGGGCGAAAGAAGTACCAGAGGGGAGCTACCAGGGCCCCACAAGCCTGGTAGCCGCCACCCCCCTAGTGGCGGCTACAGGGCTTGTGGGCTCCCTGACGGCCCACTGGCCCCCCTCTTTTGCTATATGAAGGGTTTTGTTCCAGAAAAAATCAAGGAGGAGCTTTTTCGTGGTTTCGCCGCCGCCACGAGGCAGAACTTGAGGAGATCCAATCTAGAGCTCCGGTAGGACGATCCTGCCGGGGAAACTTCCCTCTCGGAGGGTGAAATTGTCGCCATCGTCATCACCAACACTCCTCTCGTCGGAGGGGAGTCATCTCCATCAACATCTTCATCAGCACCATCTCCTCTCCAATCCCTAGTTCATCTCTTGTAACCAATCTCCGTCTCGCGACTCCGATTGGTACTTGTAAGGTTGCTAGTAGTGTTGATTACTCTTTGTAGTTGATGCTAGTTGGATTACTTGGTGGAAGAGTTTATGTTCAGATCCTTGATGCTATTCATTACACCTCTGATCATGATTATGATTATGCTTTGTGAGTAGTTACTTTTGTTCCTGAGGACATGGGATAATTCATGCTGATAATAGTCATAAGAATTTGGTATTCGTTCGGTATTTTGATATGTTGTATGTTGTCTTTTCCTCTAGTGGTGTTATGTGAACGTCGACTACATAACACTTCACCATATTTGGGCCTAGAGGAACGCATTGGGGAGTAGTAAGTAGATGATGGGTTGCTAGAGTGACAGAAGCTTAAACCCCAGTCTATACATTGCTTCGTAAGGGGCTGATTTGGATCCACTAGTTTAATGCTATGGTTAGACGTTGTCTTAATTCTTCTTTCTTAGTTGCGGATGCTTGCGAGAGGGGTTAATCATAAGTGGGATTCTTGTCCAAGTAAGGGCAGTACCCAAGCGCCGGTCCACCCACATATCAAACTATCAAAGTAACGAACGCGAATCACATGAACATGATGAAACTAGCATGACAGAAATTCCCGTGTGTGTCCTCGGGAGCGTTTTTCCTTCTATAAGACTTTGTTCAGGCTTGTCCCTTGCTACAAAAGGGATTGGGCCACTTGCTGCACCGTTGCTACTACTTGTTACTTGTTACTTTTCGCTTGCTACGTTTCCCCTTGCTACACCATCACTTGTTACTGCTACTTTCAGTGCTTGCAGTTATTACCTTCCTGAAAACTGTTTACCAGAGCCTTCTGCTCCTCGTTGGGTTCGACACTCTTAGTTATCGAAAGGACTACGATTGATCCCCTATACTTGTGGGTCATCAACAGGGATTGATCCCTAGTATCCACTATGTTCTGAGATTGATGTTGCTACTACTTTGCCATGCTTAATGCTTGTCACTAGGGCCCGAGTGCCATGATTTCAGATCTGAACCTATTATATGTCGCCAATATATGTGTGTTCTTGATCCTATCTTGCAAGTTGTAGTCACCTACTATGTGTTATGACCCGGCAACCCCGGAGTGACAATAGCTGGAACCACTCCCGGAGATGACCATAGTATGAGGAGTTAATGTATTCACTAAGTGTTAATGCATTGGTCTGGTTCTTTATTAGAAGGAGAACCTTAATATCCCGTAGTTTCCATTAGGACCCCGCTGCCACGGGAGGGATGGACAATAGTTGGCATGCAAGTTCTTTTCCCTAAGCACGTATGACTACATACGGAATACATGCCTACATTACATTGACGAACTGGAGCTAGTTACTTATCTCTCCGTGTTATAACTGTTGCATGATGAATAACATCCGGCATAATTATCCATCACCGATCCAATGCCTACGAGTTTTTCCTACTGGTCCTTGCTATGTTACTTTGCTGCTACTGTTGTCACTGCTGCTACTGTTACTGCTAATGCTGTCAGTGCTGCTACTGTTACCGCTGCTACCGTTACTATCACACTACTTTGCTACTGAAACTTTGCTGCAGATACTAAGTCTTTCAGGTGTGGTTGAATTGACAACTCAACTGCTAATACTCGAGAATATTCTTTGGCTTCCCCTTGTGTCAAATCAACAAATTTGGGTTGAATACACTACCCTCGAAAACTGTTGCGATCCCCTATACTTGTGGGTTATCAAACACTTCCATGTCTACGATCACTTGATAAACTTCACGAAGTTACTCAATTCTTCAAGAGATTCCTTAACTGTGTGAATTTTCGGATGTACACAACTATGGAACCCAAGATAAGAACACTTAGCGAAATTCCTCAAAAACAGTATTGGTCAATTTCCTCAACTTGAGTCATTTTTGAAAATCTTCTGAGAACGCATATGACCTCTTCAAATTCTTTGCACTATACTCTATTCACATGTACAAAATGTTTGCTGATGAATCACTAGGTCCTCATCAACTTCACTCATTTGCTACATTTCTTGAAGAAAATCTGCATACCTCACCAGATTCCTCAAAGGTCCATATTCCTCAAGTGAAGAAAATGGTTGATTAGAAGAAATAGAAGGGAGGAAAGAAGGCTGATACCAATACTGTTGTCGTCGGTATAAGTCTGACAGTAGATGTGTAGGGTATGAAAGGATGGGCAGAGCCTTAGCTACGGCGAGGTTGTATGAGTTCAGGCCCCTCTACGGTGGAGGTAAAAGCCCTACGTCTCAGTGCTCTTGGGAGCTTGATGTCGAGTGGAATATGGATTACAGTGAATTGCCAACCCCTGCACCAGTGGGGAAGGGCGACTTATATAGAGTGCGCTGCCCTTCACAACGGCTCGGTGCACAGGGGTGGAGTAGTGGTGATTAAATGTCTACGTTACAGGTAACGTATGCCTTAAATGCTAATAAAGGTACATGAAAGCGTATGACCTTTGCCCTCCAGGGGGGTTACGATGTACAGAGTGGAATCCAGTCCGTAAGTTTGATACGCTCCGAATGCTCATTTCCGACTGGATGATGGAGGAATCGTCACCGACTGGATGAAGGGAAGTCCTTAATTCAGTCGGAACTGACTAAGGGCCTTGTCCCTTATGAAGGGTAGTCCTCGGGTAGGACCTATAGGGCAGGCCTATGACCCTACCCTAGGACTATGACCCCATCATTAGTCCCCGAATGGATCGGGGTTGGAACGACGAAGCGACGCTTGGAGTACGGATCCGACTGGTATGGATGCGACTTTGGCGTTGTTTGCCTCGATCCATTTTATCCTCTTGACCAGTGATCCGAGTGGATATATCTGTGAAACGAACCGTCAGAAACCGAGTGCTTCCGTGGAATCTTTTGACGTGACCGGTCAAGTGACAGCGGCGGATTTTCTGGGATCCTCAAATTTCGGTTGTCGCGCGCTCAGCGGGGATGATGACATCGTCATCGAGTAGTATCTGCCACCTCGATTTCCGCGCCTTCATCTCCTCCACTAATATCGCAGCAACCGGTCGGGGGATAAGATTTCGGGGCCACTTGCTAGTGACCCAGTCGGAACCTTATTTAAACCTCCCTAGCGAGGGTTTCTCGTTGCACTCGCCTGATAACTCGCACTCGCCCCGCCTCTCCCGTGGCTTCCTGCGCACCCCAAGCTCCCTCCTTCTCCTCCTCCTCCGCGGATCTGCAGCCTCCACCATGACGAAGGGGCAAACGAGCAAGCTCGAGGCGCGGAAGAAGAAGAAGACGGCGGCTCCCGCTCAACGGCGACAGCGGGCACTGCCGGCGGGGTGGATCCAGGGGGATTTCCTCCCCTCCAAGGTGGCGAAGAGCGACATGCTGGAGCTGGTGGAGCAGGGCTTGATCGAGAACGAGTCGTGGAGGCTGTCGATGGAGGGCGAGACGGAGCCGGCGCCTCGGGGGGATGAGCGCGTCTTGCTGCTCAGTCACGTGTACCGAGGCTTCTCTCTGCCTCCTCATCCCTTCTTCAGAGGTATAATGAACCACTTTGGGGCGCAGCTCCACCATTTTCCTCCCAACGCAATAGCTCATCTCTCTGCCTTCGTCGTGCTTTGCAAGTGTTTTATCGGTTGTCTTCCTCATTGGGGGCTCTTTAAGCACATCTTCTCGCTAGATCCCAAACCATCAAAAGACTTAGCCAGTCGGACGACAAAACTCATCTCCTCGAGCTCTGCGGAGGCTTAGGCTTCCAGAAGAAAAGCAAAAGTAGCTATCCCGCTCTTCAGTTGTCCGAATCCGTTAGGAACTGGCAGTTGACTTGGTTCTACTGCCAGGACGTCGCTTGTCCGAATGCCGCAACTGGACTGCCACCTTTTAGCCTAGACCGACCGGCTCCGCCTAGGCAGCTTGCGCTCACGAAGATGGAAAAGATCCAGATCCAGCCTCTGGTCGAAGCGCTGGTAGATGTCGTCCGCAGGGGAGTCACAGGTATAGACTTGCTGGAGGCTTTTCTGGGCCGGCGTATCCAGCCTTTGCAAGCTCGACATCACGCCATGTGGCATTACACGGGGCCTGAGGACTCCACTCGGACTCACCCCGAGTGCGTGACCGGGGAGGTTGTGACGGCGTGGGTCCGTGGCATCACAGGCGCCTGCGATAACCCCAGAGGAGCCCGGCGAGTGAAGCCCTTCCGCGCGAACAACCCTCCTCCGAATGAGGTGAGAATACCTTGCCGAGTGCTTACAATTCCCTTAGATTTGCCGCTTTTTCTTGCATCACTGTCTGACGTCTGATGTTTTCGACTGTATCTTGTGCAGGCGTGGACCAACTGGTATTCTCCCGTCTCGAACGGGAATCCGGCTGAGGAAGAGGAAGGCAGCCAGGAAGGCAGCGTGGAGAGCGCCGAGTATGTCTCAGACAGCGGGGAGACGGAGGAGGAGTCCGAAGAAGAGGAGGGGGAGGATCAGGAGCAGAGCTCGCCACCCCCACCACCAGAGCCTCAAACTAAGCGTCGTCACGAACCCGTGACTCCGTCGGCTCCTCCAGCGGCCCCGAGTGCCCCGTCAGCTCCCGTGACTCCGTCGGCTCCTCCAGCGGCCCTGAGTGCCCCGTCAGCTCCTCCCATGGTTCCGAGCGCCTTGCCAGCTACTCCCGTGGCTCCGAGTGCTCGGAGCACAAAGCGGACTAGGGACGCTGCTGCTGAGCCTGCGGGCCAACCTCCCAAGGTGGCCAAACCGAGTGGATCCAAACCTCGGAAGGCTTTGCCGCGGATGAGGATCGCCGTTCCCGTTGCCTCAGCGTAAGTGTCTTGTTCTCTTATCTTCTTTCAGTATTTGATTGAACTCATGTTTATTGGTCGAGTGGATTTTACTCGACAGAGCTGCTACCTCCGCCACTTCTCCGCCACGCCGGGAAGACGATCCCATGGATACGGACAACGTTGCCACATCCCAGCAAGGTACGTCGTGACGACTCCGAGAGCCCAAATTATTGTTTCGCGAATTCTGTCTTTGATCTTGCCTTTTTTCTGTGGTCTCACGTCGTTCATTCGGGCTTCCTTCAGAGGTGATTCACGTGGAGGAGGACGACCAGAAGAGGTCCGAGCGAGCTGCGGTGCCTGTCCTTGAGGCTGTTCCATCTGCTAGTACTCCCGCCATGGACGCGCTGCCAGCCGAGACGATGTCGTCGACTGAAACGGCACTCATCGCTGCTGAGCCGACTGGAGCAGGACTTGGGATGCCCAAGGAGTCTCTTGTGGTGCCAGGTCCGTCGACTGTCCAGTACGACGCCCAACCCCTCCCGGAAGATCAGGTGGGAGCTGCCAAGGGGGCCATGGTGCAGGCGGAGTTGATGGCGGGTGATGCCAAGAGAGCGTACGACTCCATCGCGTTTGTGTACAAGCGAAGCTTGGAACTCCAGGAAGATATCCGAGTAAGTGGGCTAGTAAGTATTTACTTTCCTCTTGTAACCCAGTGGGTGTTTAAGCAATATACTCGGATGCAGTATGATTATTTTGCAGTGGGTTCACTCTTAGTGAACCCAGTGGGTGTAGTCCCCGAGACTTCTGTCGATTGCTTGCACTGGCAGTTGTCTTTATATACATTTTCTTTAACTTGATCAGATCAAAACTAATCTGTTCGAATGTTACCGGTGGGGGCACTCCGAGTGCACCTACTGGAAGTAGTCCCCGAGAGTAATTTTACTCAGGTCGGGTAGTAGTAGCCTCATAGGCTTGTTTTTGTTATTTAACTCAATAGGGCGGACCTGTTTGAGCTTCATGGCAGTGGGGTCACTCTTAGTGAACCCACTGGGTGTAGTCCCCGAGGCCGCTGTCGACTGCTTGCGTCGGCAGGGGTCTGAAGAACTTCGAGCTTTTATTGTTTTCCTTGTTGAATTTGTCTGATCTTCTCTTGGCTCTGATTTGCAGAAGACTTGCGAGATGGGATCAGCGTACAACGCTCTGAAGGCTGAAAAGATTCAGCTTGCTGCGGAACTGGAGGCAGCTCTTCATGACTTGGCTGGTGTGAAGGGCGCTCTGGCTGAATGAGAGAAGTCCTTGGAGGAGTCCCGTGAGGCAAACAAGGCATTGGTGGCCGAAATGGAGAAAATGGGGAAACAAAGAACCGAGCTGATGGGACAGATGAAGGTGATGAACAGGCGGTGCATATCACAGGAGAAGTACGTCAGTGACTGGGCAAGGAAGATGATTGCGCTTCTCGGTGGTAAGTTCTGTTTTTTCGAGTGCTTCTTGACTGTGTATTTCATTCTACGCTTACTTTCTACTCATCTTGTCTTTGCAGATTTTTGTATGGACGCTGAAGCTGAAGCAGCTGCGTTGAGCGGTCGGTTATTCCGAACGTTCCACTCGGCGAGGACGCCAATCGAGACATGCTCCGAGCGCACATTCGCCTGGGCAAAGTGGGACCTTTCATAGGTCGACTGAGAGAGGTCGTCGGCCGAATTGACAAGGAGTTGTGGCCCGAAAACGAGTCCCGGCAAGAGATGGAAGGGTTGATGACTCGGCTGGAGGACGTCCCGAACCGAGTGCAGGGGTGGAAGAAGTTTGTTGCTCGCTGTGGTGCGGACGTGGCGTTGTCACTGGTCCGAGTGCACTGCAAGGAGGCTCGCGAAGAGAAGCTGAAGGCGCTGCAGGTCGCCAACACAAAGAAGCTTCGATTCAAAGATTTCATGCAGACCTTCCTTGAGAGCGCCACTCGCATCACAGACGGGATCGACCTCGACACTTTCGTGGAGCCTGCCAGTCCCAGTGCTAGCCCTGACGACGCTTGAGAAAACTTTTACCTCGGTATGCCGAGTGTTACTTGTATCAAACTTTGGCCTCTGCTGTTGGCCGTCACATTCATGGTTCGGTGGGGATAAGCTTGATCTACACCGAACCAACTATCTTTAAACCAACTTTGAACTGGAATCGAATATTTTGCTCTTCCTTTGCGAAAGAATTGTTGACACGATTTTGGCTCGTGGTTTTTGTTTGGCGTTTCTTGGCCAAGCCAATGGTAAACATGCGGAGCATGTAATTATCAGTTGTCTTGACATCTGCATGAGCCTCAAGGAGGGTATGCTAAGCCTCCGAGTGGATCTCTAGGATACACTCGAAGGGAGTTCTTTACTTAGCCGATTCGGTATCGCAGCTAAGTTTTAAAGCGCGACCGTAAGGTCACACTCGGAGCGAGTTGCTACTCATGTAATTGTCAGTTGTCTTGACATCTACATGAGTCTTAATGAGGGTCTGCTACTCATGTAATTGTCAGTTGTCTTGACATCTACATGAGCCTCAATGAGGGTCTGCTAAGCCTCCGAGTGGATCTCTACGATACGCTCGAAGGAAGCTGTTTACTTAGGCGATTCTTGATCGCACAGAAGTCTCCGAGTGCGACGTTTAGAGAATTAGTACTTAGGCGATTCTTGATCGCGGCTAAGTCCCCGAGTGCGACGTTTAGTGCACACTCAGAGAAAATGAGTACTTAGGCGATCGTTGATCGCAGCTAAGTCCGCGAGTGCGACGTTTAGTGCACACTCGGAGAAAGTTTGTACTTAGGCGATTCTTGATCGCAGCTAAGTCCCCGAGTGTGACGTTTAGTGCACACTCGGAGAAAGTTTGTACTTAGGCGATTCTTGATCGCAGCTAAGTTCCCGAGTGCGACGTTTAGTGCACACTCAGAGAAATTTAGTACTTAGGCGATTCTGGATCGCAGCTAAGTCCCCGAGTGCGACGTTAAGTGCACACTCGGAGAAAGTTTGTACTTAGGCGATTCTTGATCGTAGCTAAGTCCCCGAGTGCGACGTTTAGTGCACACTCGGAGAAAGTTTGTACTTAGGCGATTCTGGATCGCAGCTAAGTCCCCGAGTGCGACGTTTAGTGCACACTCGGAGAAAGTTTGTACTTAGGCGATTCTTGATCGCAGCTAAGTCCCCGAGTGCGACGTTTAGTGCACACTCGGAGAAAGTTTGTACTTAGGCGATTCTGGATCGCAGCTAAGTCCCCGAGTCCGATGTTTAGTGCACACTCGGAGAAAGTTTGTACTTAGGCGATTCTTGATCGCAGCTAAGTCCCCGAGTGCGACGTTTAGTGCACACTCGGAGAAAGTTTGTACTTAGCCGATTCTTGGTCGCAGCTAAGTCCCCGAGTGCGACGTTTAGTGTACACTCGGAGAAAGTTGGTACTTAGGCAATTTTGGATCGCAGCTAAGTCCCCGAGTGTGATGTTTAGTGCACACTCGGAGAAAGTTTGTACTTAGGCGATTCTTGATAGCAGCTAAGTCCCCGAGTGCGACGTTTAGTGCACACTCGGAGAAAGTTTGTACTTAGGCGATTCTGGATCGCAGCTAAGTCCCCGAGTGCGACGTTTAGTGCACACTCGGAGAAAGTTTGTACTTAGGCGATTCTTGATCGCAGCTAAGTCCCCGAGTGCGACGTTTAGTGCACACTCGGAGAAAGTTTGTACTTAGGCGATTCTGGATCGCAGCTAAGTCCCCGAGTGCGACATTTAGTGCACACTCGGAGAAAAAAAAATTTGAGACCGGAGTCTACGAACGCGGAAGAATTTTGAATGTGCAAAAACTCAATCTGCCTTGTATTACTTCAACGATACTTGTTCTTTACATTGCTTCAGTCGACGGTCACGTGTAGAAGCGCTTCAGGAGATCTCCGTTCCATGCTCGCGGCTCGTCCGTTTCCCTGTCGAGGTTGTACAGTCGATATGCTCCGTTGTTCAGCACCTTGGAGATGATGAAGGGTCCTTCCCAGGGGGGAGCTAACTTGTGAGGTCTCTGCTGATCCACTCGGAGCACCAGGTCGCCTGCTTGGAATGTACGACTCCTGACGTGCCGCGCGTGAAAACGCCGCAGATCTTGTTGATAAATGGTTGAACGAGTCAGTGCCATCTCGCGCTCCTCCTCTAGAAGATCCACTCCGTCTTGCCTTGCTTGCTCTGCTTCAGCTTCGGAGAAGAGTTCAACTCGTGGAGCGTTGTGAAGCAAATCACTCGGAAGGACTGCCTCTGCTCTGTAAACGAGGAAGAACGGGGATCGCCCTGTAGATCTATTTGGGGTTGTGCGGAGACCCCACAGCACCGAAGGCACCTCGGTGACCCATGCGCCGGCAGCAGGTCCCACTTCTTGCAGGAGTCGAGGCTTCAAACCTTGCAGAATAAGTCCATTCGCCCGCTCTGCTTGCCCGTTTGTTTGGGGATGTGCCACGGATGCAAAATCCACTCGGATACCTTGGCCTGTACAGAAACCTTTGAATCTGTCTGAGTCAAAGTTTGTGCCATTGTCAGTGATTATGCTGTGCGGCACCCCGAATCTGGAGATGATGTCCCTGACAAACTTGATGGCTGTAAGGGCGTCGAGCTTCTTGATGGTCTTGGCTTCAATCCACTTTGTGAACTTGTCAACTGCCACCAACACATGTGTGAATCCCCTTGGCCTGTCCTGAATGGACCGACTGTATCTAATCCCCACACTGCAAACGGCCAAACAAGAGGGATTGTCTTCAACGCAGATGTTGGCTTGTGGGACTTGTTAGAGTAGAACTGACAGCCTTCGCATCGGTCGACCATATCCTTTGCCATTTCATTCGCCTGCAACCAGAAGAAACCGACTTTGAATGCTTTGGCGACGATTGCCCTTGCGGAGGCGTGATGACCGCAGGTTCCCGAGTGAATTTCTTCCAGGATTAACTGTCCCTCTTCAGGGTAGATGCATCGTTGAAGAACGCCTGAAACACTTTCCTTGTACAATTGGCCATCAATGACAGTGAACGACTTTGACCTGCGGATGATCTGTCTGGTTTGGACTTCGTCTTCTGGTAATTCTTGCCTCAGGATGTATGCAATGAACGGCACAGTCCAATCGGGGGTGATAGCAAGAATCTCCATGATCAAATCAACCACAGCAGGGACTTCGACTTCAGTCGGATCTGTTGAGCTCTTTGGTTGTACTGGTTCTTCTGTGAAAGGATCTTCTTTAACTGAGGGAAGGTGAAGGTGCTCGAGGCATACGTCACTCGGGACTGGCCTCCGAGTAGATCCAAGTTTCGCCAATTCATCAGCTGCTTGGTTTTTCAGTCGCGGAACATGGTGGAGTTCCAGACCTTCAAACTTTTTCTCGAGCTTACTCACGGCATTGCAGTATGTGGTCATGGTGGGGTTCCTTACGTCCCACTCCTTCATCACTTGATTAACTACCAAATCTGAATCGCCGTAGACAATCAGGCGACGGACGCCGAGTGCGATGGCCATGCGCAATCCATACAGGAGAGCCTCATACTCTGCTCATTATTGGAGGAATCGAAGTGTATCTGCAACACATACTTGAGTTTGTCACCCTTTGGCGATATGATCACAACGCCAGCGCCGGAGCCATTCAACATCTTGGACCCATCGAAGAACATTGTCCAATGAGCCGAGTAGATGTGGGTCGGTTGATGTTGTTCTACCCATTCTGCTATGAAGTCAGCCAGAGCTTGAGACTTTATATCTTTCTTGGCCTCAAACTTGATGTCGCAGTATAACATCTCCATCGCCCACTTTGCCACTCGGCCCGATGCGTCCCGATTGTGGAGGATTTCCGACAACGGAGCGTCAGAAACGACAGACACCGAGTGGTCTTGGAAATAATGAGCCACCTTCTTCGCAGTCATGTAAATCCCGTAGATAAGTTTTTGATAGTGGGGATACCTCTGCTTGGAAGGAGTGAGGACTTCGGAGACATAATACACTCGCCGCTGAACCTTGTATGCTTTGCCTTCTTCTTCGCGTTCGACTGTGAGAACAGTGCTGACGACTTGATTTGTAGCCGCGATGTACAGAAGAAGGGGTTCTTTACTGAGCGGAGCAGTAAGAACCGGCTGGGTGGAAAGTAGGACTTTGAGGTCGACGAATGCGATTTGGGCTTCGTCTGTCCACTCGAAAGTATCTGATTTCTTCATGAGTCGATACAGAGGAAGTGCCTTCTCGCCGAGTCGACTGATAAACCTGCTCAAAGCCACTAGGCAACCTGTGAGCCTTTGAACATCGTGTATTCTGACCGGCCGCTCCATTCGGATGATGGTCCCGATCTTTTCAGGGTTGACATCGATTCCTCGTTCGGAAATGAAGAAACCGAGTAACTTTCCGCTGGGAACACCGAATGAACACTTGGCTGGGTTGAGCTTGATATCATACCTACGAAGGTTGGCGAATGTTTCTGCCAAGTCAGTTAGCAGGTCGGAACCTTTGCGTGACTTGACTACGATATCATCCATATACGCCTCCACATTTCGACCGATCTGGTGGAGGAGGCATTTTTGGATCATGCGCATAAAGGTCGCTCCTGCATTCTTCAAACCAAATGGCATAGTGATGTAGCAGAAGCACCCGAATGGGGTGATGAAGGCTGTTTTTAATTCATCGGGGCCATACAGATGGATCTGATGATAGCCCGAGTAGGCATCAAGGAATGACAAAGGCTCGCAACCCGCAGTCGAATCGACAATTTGATCGATGCGGGGGAGTGGGAAATGGTCTTTCGGGCAGACCTTATTGAGATGCTTGAAGTCGATGCACATTCGGAGAGACTTGTCCTTCTTAGGCACCATGACAACATTGGCGAGCCACTCGGAGTGGTGTACCTCGCGAATGAAGTTGGCTGCCAAAAGCTTAGCCACCTCTTCTCCGATTGCCTTCCTCTTGTGCGCGACGGACCGACGCAGACGTTCTCGGAAAGGCCGAGCAGCAGGATCCACATGTAGTCGATGCTCAGCCAACTCCCTGGGTACACCTGGCATGTCAGCGGGCTTCCATGCAAAAATGTCCCAGTTCTCACGGAGGAATTGGATGAGCTCGGCTTCCTATTTAGGATCGAGGGTGGTGGAGATGTTCGTCGGAGCAGCGGTGTCGTCCGTCGGGTGGATGCTGACCTTCTTCGTCTCTCCCGCCTACTAGAATGCGGACTCCAAAGCTGGCTTCTTCGAACGCATCAAGTCAGCGGGGTCGACTGTCTTCTTGTACTCGTCGAGCTCGAGGACAGCCATCTGTTGATCGGCGATCCTCGATCCCTGCTGTAGACACTCCTCGGCCCGCTGCCAATTGCCTCTGATAGTGATCACACCCTTTGGGCCTGGCATCTTCAGCTTCAGGTACACGTAACATGGACAGGCCATGAAACGCGCATACATCGGGCGGCCCAGAATCGCGTGGTACGCACTCTGGAAGTCCACCACCTCGAACGTTAGTTTTTCTTTCCGGAAGTTCTTGTCGGAGCCGAAGACGACGTCCAACGCGATGTGGCCGAGTGACTTGGCCTTTTGTCCAGGGACGACTCCATGGAACTGCATGCTGCTCTCGCTAAGTTTGGACATCGGAATGCCCATCCCCTTGAGAGTGTCAATGTACATGATGTTCAAGCTGCTGCCGCCGTCCATGAGGACTTTGCGCAGTCGGACTCCTTCCACCACCGGGTCGACGACCAGGGCCTGCCTCCCTGGAGTGGGTACATGTGCTGGATGATCCGACTGGTCAAAGGTGATCGCAGTCTGAGACCATTTGAGGAATGTGGGGTTGGTCTGGGTGGCCATGTTCACCTCCCTGTTCACCAACTTCAGTCGACTCTTGCTTTCAACGTCAGCAAAAATCATCAGTGTGGCATGGACTTGGGGGAACGGATCCTCCTTGTCCTCCTCATCCTATTCATTGTCCTTTTCACTCGGTTGCCCTTCGCCGAACCCCTGGATCAGGAGGCGACATTGTCGAGTGGTATGCTTCGGAAATACAGCATTGCCCTCTTCATCCATCTTCGTGTGGATTGGACATGGCTGGTCCAGGATGTGGTTTCCGAACTGCTTCTTCTTGGGGGTGAACTGAGCCTTCCCCTTGCCCTTGAACTTGGCATTGGTAACGGCTGCGGCCTCTGCCTGCGGAGTGGACGGAGCCTTCTGCTTCTGCTTCCGAGTGTTGTTCCCATCTCCATCGGCGACTGCTTTGTGCTTGCCGCTACGAATGCGGTCCACTTCTTCGCCATTCGCATAGCATGCCGCTATCTCCATCATCTTGCTCATGGAGATGTTGCCTGTTCGACCGAACTTCAGGTACAGATCTCTGTACCGCACGCCTGCCTTGAAGGCGCAGACTGCTTGGTGCTCTGTGACGTTCTCCACTGTGTGGTAGAGGGTTGTCCAACGCTGGATGAAATCGCGCAGGGGCTCATTCTGCTTCTAGACACAGTGCTGGAGCTCCACGAGACCAGCAGGGCGTTTGCACGTCCCCTCGAAGGTCCTGATGAAGACTCGGGCCAGATCTGCCCAGCTATAGATGCTTGAAGGAGCCAACTAGTTTAGCCATGCTCGTGCCGAGCCGTCGAGCATCAAGGGGAGATGTTTCATGGCGACCTGGTCGTCTCCACCGCCGATCTGGACTGCCACTCGGTAGTCGTCCAGCCACGTTTCTGGCTTGGATTCTCCTGTAAACTTGCTGATCCCCGCCGCCAATCGGAAGTTGGGAGGGATGTCAGCCGAATGGATCGCTCGACTGAAACACTCGGGCCAGAGACGATGGTCCTGCTTCCACTCGGACGGTCTACATCGTGACCATCGCGGTGGGCCCGGCCCCTGTCGACCCTCCTCTGGGTGATATATCCTCTTGCGTCAGGCCTTGGATCATAAGTGTCACCGACCGAACGCCGATCATCATGATGTCTGGGCCCGTAGGGCCCACCCCGCGGAGGGGTGCGTGAATGGCGACGATCTTCGGGATTCATGGAACGGCTGCCTCCCCTGTGTCGCTGATGAGAACCGGGGCTGTGAACTGACCGATGCGTGTTCGCGCGAACAGAACTATTGTGGATCCTGTTGTGCGACTAAGAGACCGTCGAATTTTGCTGTTGCGTCGTGTGCAGCAGGGCACGGATCTGCTCGATCCCTCTGCCCAGCCTCCGAATCAGTCGGCTGGAGGGAATCGGCTATCTTGGTGGCGGCAGCCAGGTTGAGGACGGGTGTGCGGAACACCTCCACGTTGCTCTCACGAGTGCGCCGAGTGGGAGAACGGCGGGGCTGACGGCGAGCGCCGGATGTTTCGCCGACCTCGTGCTCGTTCCGGCCAGTTTGGCGGGGGCTTTCATGGGAGTTGTCCATGTGCACTTCGGCTGCAGGCCCGCGACCAACGTACTCGGAAGGAAACTCAGTCGGAACTGAGTCCGAGCGCTCGGACGGCGGCGCAACTACAACCAACTCGAGGACCGCCACTTGTGAAGACGCGCTCTGGCGCGCCTGGGCGTGTTGCACCCAACGCTGGAGCCGCGGACGGCGAGACCGCTTGTTACGGCGTGTGACGGGGGCGAAGGTCGACACCGGAGCCGACTGCTGGAGAAGAAGGATGCTACGGGCGTCGGCACGGAAGTGCGTAGCCCCGCGACTGGGGAGCACCTCGACGTCGAGAGGAGCATCCCGAAGCCATGCCGAATCGTCGACGATGAAGGAGAGAGCGCCGAAGAGGATCTCATGACCCATGCACAAATCTCCACCGGACGACATGATGAAAAGATGTAGTCGCAAACTTGCGGAAAGTCGCTTAGACGCCTGCCCCACGGTGGGCGCCAACTGTCCTGGGTATAAGTCTGACAGTAGATGTGTAGGGTACGAAAGGATGGGCAGAGCCTTAGCTACGGCGAGGTTGTATGAGTTCAGGCCCCTCTACGGTGGAGGTAAAAGCCCTACGTCTCAATGCTCTTGGGAGCTTGATGTCGAGTGGAATATGGATTACAGTGAATTGCCAACCCCTGCACCAGTGGGGAAGGGCGACTTATATAGAGTGCGCTGCCCTTCACAACGGCTCGGTGCACAGGGGTGGAGTAGTGGTGATTAAATGTCTATGTTACAGGTAACGTATGCCTTAAATGCTAATAAAGGTACATGAAAGCGTATGACCTTTGCCCTCCAGGGGGGTTACGATGTACAGAGTGGAATCCAGTCGGTAAGTTTGATACGCTCCGAATGCTCATTTCCGACTGGATGATGGAGGAATCGTCACCGACTGGATGAAGGGAAGTCCTTAATTCAGTCAGAACTGACTAAGGGCCTTGTCCCTTATGAAGGGTAGTCCTTGGGTAGGACCTATACGGCAGGCCTATGACCCTACCCTAGGACTATGACCCCATCAACTGCTTTTGAGATTCCTGGCGACATATGATGAATATTGCACACCTGAGGAAGCGTTTTATGGAAAAGAAAAAAAGTAAAAGCGCAAAACGCGCTTGTAGAAAATTGTGAGGAGATGGGCAAAAGAATGGAAGGAGTACAGGTTTGTGACTCCTCAATACATGAAGAAATTCGCCCTGAAGCCTCCATGCAAAAGGCCTCCTCTAGGCAATCAACAAGTTGCTGATCCAACAAGCCTTGCATCCATTGAAGACTATCCTGAAGAATATGCAAAGCAAGAGGCCAAACTAAAAAAAGTTGCAAGACATGCCTTGACGAAATTCAATAAGGAATCTGCTGCTACCTCCTCCTCTAGTGCTGAGGCTTCTGGTACTGAAACTTCTCCAAAGCAAGCTATTTTGAAGAAGTCAACTGTCAAGCATAAGTCCTCAATAGCAAAGCCCTCTCAGTAAATTCCTTAGTCAGCTCCTAAGGTGGCAGCAAAGTCCTGAGATGCTACCACACCACCCTCACCGTCATTGAAGCTGACTACCAGTCATAATCCAATTGGAACTTCAATTCCCTCAGGGCCCTCTGCTTCTAGCTCTGCACATACTTCTTCAAGTGCAAACGTGAAGAAGAAGATGACTGCTGGGCGAGGAAGAAGGCCGAGACCTAGTAAAGTCCTCAATGTTCCTTCTGGATCAGAAGAAGAAGAAGAAGCTAATGATGAAGTACTTGCTGCTATCATAAAAAATAAGCAAGAAAGGGTCGCACTACCAAAGGAACCACCATTCCCCTCATAATGGATCCAAAGGTGATACTAGACTTCATAGATATTTGGTATGAAAATCCTCAAACACCAATTGATGACTTGAAGCTTCCACCTCGACCAAGTAACATGCTGAGAACCTTCATCAATGAGGAAAATGGAAGGTTCAAAAAGCCAAGAAAGCCAGAAAGGCTCGGACTCAGAAAGGGAGCTTTTTGAAGAAAAACATTCTCACTACAACCCCTGATCAGCTCATCACCGCTCAAATGGATATCAAGAAGTTGAGTGAAGAATACAGTCGCTTTCATGCGGACTAGATGGGCGCAAAAGTCAAATTCGCCGACATTGCAAACAAAGTCATCAGTGGCCACAACAAACATGTTGCAGCCAAAACGCAACCTCAAATTCATCAGTCTGCTTACGCTATTGAAGTGCATGACGACTATGACAAGGATGAAAAAAATCCTGCAACTGACGAACCTGCTAGGGCAGCTGAAGAAATGGTTGCGCCTGAAGAATTTGTTACTGCCAAGACGATTGCACCAGCCTTGTGTGATGAAACTGCTCCAGCTCCAAAGTCTTCACAAGTGAAGAAACTGAAGCTTCCTTCTACAACAGAAGTGAAGAAAACATAGACTGCTAAAAAGGAAGCAACAAAGAAAATAAAGGCTTGAACGAGTTCAAAGTCCTCATAAGCAAAATGCTTGAGGACTATGACAAAATCCTCAACTGCACCAATTGACACCACCCCTATCAACACAACACCCTCTTATGTGTTGGTGCCATTTGGTGTAGATCACGTCATCCAAGAAGGGGATGGAGAAATGGAAGACACTCGATCTGCTCCTTCCACACCAATTGATGAAGAAATTGAAGCAGATCCAAATACTTCAATACCTCAAGCCTCATTTCGTGAGCCACAACACAACACAAATGAGTGAGATAAAGAAAAAGAAGAAGAAGATATTGACAATACAACACCAGTGATCAACGACGACTACTGGGAAGAGGCTCATCCCAACTCACCATTGACAACACCACTTCCTCAAGTTCCTCAGTCTCGTGCAGCTACTTAAGAAATTCATACAGGGTATGAAGACAAGAGCACTCCGATGAAGTCCATACCGGAGACTGAATCAGCTACATCAGCTGAAAATACTGACAATCAAATAACTACTAAGGACTGCACCAGAAATTGATGATTTTGCGCAACATATTCCTCACACCGAGAAAAGTGTAGCTGAAGAACATGTTCCTCAAAGTGAAGACACTGCTTGTGAGCCTCATGTTGATAATCCTCAGTTTGTAGTAGTCGTGGCTGAAATTCCTCAGACTGAAGATCTTCGAAGACTTGTGGGACGTTTCAAGACAAATCTTCAACCCGAAACTCTTCAACCTTACACTTGAACAAGAAGGCCAAAATTTGACAAGGCAAGATTCTTTGATGAACATCACTAATTCATCAACGCAAATCCTTTTGACTTTCCAAGGATAAGGAGTAACAGATTTTGGACCAGTACTCAACTGAATTACTATGGCGCTGTCCTCTTTGACAAGAACAAAGTATTTCAGCATTGGTAAATTCCTCATGCAAATATGGAGAACATTCCTTGCTTTTCTCCAGTTCTTCGCGTTCTTTTTTATCCTGGACTACTACCATTCTGCATGGACATCTATGACTGGAATGAGGAAATCATCCTTCAATTCTATGCCACCTTGCACATCTCACGTGAAGTATCAGATGCCAACACTTGGGTACTAGACTGGATGACTTAGACCACTCATTACAGAGCTCCTGCCACGGAATTACTTCGTGCAGTCCCAATTCCAATTCCCTTAGAGGGAGCCACATGCATCTATGAAGAAACTGAACTGCCAAATCATATGATGCAAGTGTCGATGAAGCCTTTGGCTCCTGGAATGCCACCAAGAACCACATTCCTTGTGAAGGAATTGCTTTATGTGCCCAGGACAATTTACCGCATTTGACCAAAACCCTCTGTCCAATCAAGCGTCATAACTCTGACAATGAAGAAGTTGTGGGAATCATGAAGAATTTGCTATTCAATATCATCCATGGGATTCCAATAAGTCTTCATGATTTCTTCATGAGGACTTTGGCCAACAATGCTTTGTCACCTTTTGATCTGAAGCCTTATGTGCCATGGATTATGAAATTCATCAGGGCTAGATCTACAGTTCCTTACAAGGCGGATTTTCAGAATCACCTCAACTACTTGCCTCCACTTGAAGTCGTCAAGAAATCCTTCGAGATGATTGAAGGCAAAGGCAAATCAGTGATTGATGAAGGATCTCGACCCCTTGATGGCCAATTTTGCAAAGTTGCGTCTTATTCCACAAATGATGACACTTCATCTCAAGACTGAGCTGCAAGAGCTAAAACCCTCACGAATCTGCACCTCGTGTGATGACTGACCATGAGCTTTTGCTAAATCTTCATTTGAAGGTTGATCGCAACCACAAATGGGTAAAGCGTCAGTTTGGTGCCATTGTGCATGATCTCAAAGCAACTCAGAATGCTTTGAAGAAACATCACTATTACCTTCATGAGATCTTCGCCTACACATGGACCATTATGTCTCACCTCAAGACCTCTAAGGAACTCACCGAGATGGAGTTCCAACAAGACTTTGATTGGTCCTGGCTGTCCAAGAAGAAGTTCAAGAACATTCCAGTTCCTCCCTTCGTGGCCAGTTCATATTATTCAACGTGCACAACTGATGAACCTGAAGATCTTGATGGCACAACTACGACGAACAACCCCAACAACGCTGACGCTCCTCCTCCACCAACAAGTTGATATTCTTCAAGGGCGTTAGTCCTCAGTTTCATCCCTTTTCGTCACTTGATGACAAAGGGGAGAAATCTGAGTTAGTCTTCAAGCGGGTCTACTATATGGGCTTTTGAACTATATTTTATTTAAGTTGCAACTATCGTTCTTCTGAAGTGTTTGGTTGTATGAGTTGTAAACTTATGCCCGGTGGTGGTCTGACACTTTTGAACCGTTTTCCTCGCATGCTTATTCCTCATGTTGATTAATGCACGCATGCTGAAATTTGTCAGACTCCACTTTCCATCATGCATTTCAATTTCCTCATGATATAAGTCAAATGCCTGCATGGATTACAAGATATAGGTGGAGATCTCCATAATATAATCCTCAATGTGCATTGGCAGTCCAAATCAAATTCCTCAAATATGCGCATCTTCAGGGGGGTTTCTTTATATCTTGCATTCAAATTCCTCAAACTCTCTACTTACACTTCATATTATTACCCCCGTTGAAAACTTAACCTATTTGTCATCAATCACTAAAAAGGGAGAGATTGTAAGTGCATCTGGTGCCCCTTAGTGATTTTGGTGTATTGAAGACTTATAGATTAAGGGACTGATGTGTTTGTGAGTGTACACAGGCTCTATAAGTCGCTGAGGAGTTTGAGTTGTTCAAAGAATATCGACCCCTAAAAATGTATGTCTTCGACTGAAGACTTTGGTATTTCCTCAAAGACTTTGAAAGTGAGCAAATTGGTGTGTCCGTGAAGAAATTGATGCGAGGACTTTGAAGCATGAAGACTTTCTTTTTCGTAATTTTATTTCCTGTATTATGTGTCATAGGACCACTATACTGTTAAAGGGGGTTGATGTAAAACTAAAAAAAAGTTTCCAAGTGATGCTCGTCTCAAAGCCTACACATACAAATCCTTCAAGTGAAGCTTTGGAAATCTTCAACAATTCAGTTAGATTTTTCAGTGACAGAGAAGAAAATATTCCGCTCTCTAAGGAATTTGCTCTAACTGAGGAGTTAGGTTTTTACCAGTGTGAATCACCTACGAGTAAGGAACATGAGTGGCATGAGAACTATCACAGTTGAAATGTTCGGACCGTTGATGCGCCACACGTCAGTTGTCCCTGATCTTATCCACATAATGATCATATCACTGGGGCATTTATGTCAATTCATGTCGGGATTGCTCCCCGGCTATAAATAGCCGCCCCCATAACCACTAGTTGGTTGGCTGCTTCGCGAGAGAAACTGACACTTGTCATTTGAGAGCAACCCATTCTTCGAAGACTTTAAGAGAAATTCACCGGTGAGGAAACACCCCAAACACCCAAACCAAAAGCCAAGAAACCCAAAGTGATTGAGCATCACTAAAGAGATTGTTCGTGTGTGGAAACAATGTTTGTTACCGATTGTGCATCCTCTAGACGGTTAGACGTGATGTTCTAGAGTATCCAGCAATGAATTGTGGATCGTCGGGTGATCAAGTTTGTGAGGGTTTGGAAGTCTGTCGTGTACCACGAGTGTTGGGCGAGGACTGTGTGTCCTTAGCTAAGGGAGAAGACGGTAAGGACTTAGTGCCCACGGACTGTGTGTCCTTTGGTTTAAATACCAAGCCGCTCCAAACCACACGTATTACCGTCACAACAGTTAGAATTGGGTCATCAAACCATTGTCTTCATCGAGCACCTGCTTCTAATTCCTCAACCTTTTCATTTCCTCAATTGTATGTTGATGACTTTGATCTTTACTGTTTGATGCATTTGACTGAAGACTTTTACAATTTCCTCACCTCAAATTCTTCACCTTATTTATTCGTCACGTGCACATCCTCAACACGCGACTTGTGTAATATGAATGCTTCATTTCACTTTAACGACTATGCCATCGCTATTTTGCACATTGTGTCCAAGTACTTATCCGCCGCACACATTTCGTGATTGAGGGCTTTCCTTACTAGTAATTTTCTCAGTGAAGAATTTATAAAAATCGACTATTTACCCCCCTCTAGTCGATATAACGCCCTTTCGGCCGATCAAGAAAATAAAAAATTCTATTGTTCTGAACTTCATTTGTTTTAATGTCAATTTCTGTCCTAGAATCGGTAATACAGTTGCGGACGGCCTCGTCCCATTTGGTGCAAAGTTGAACGTACCCAGGTAGTTTGGCCGGGGCATTACACTCTCCAAGCGCGGGGGTCTAGGAGCTCGTTGGGGCATGCCACGTCCTCACTGCATGATGGCTTTTACCGTGTCAAGGAAGAGAGAAAACGTCTGTGGATAACACCTCCACCAGATATTACTGCACGTAAATAGATTGAAGAAAGCTCAAGAGGCAAGCAAGGAAACAACCCACAGATATACAGCCCCACGCCCATGTCTTCTCCACGCGTCGTTCGTAGTCGTACGCCACAGTCCACTCTCATCTCTCGCATCGGTCATCACCTCCTCCTCTCGCTCCTCACCTTTTACGCCGTCGCCGCTCCTCACCTTTTACACCGTCGCCTCTCCTCCTCTTCTTCTTTGCGGCTCCTCCCCTCCCCTCCCCTTTCCTCCTTCATAAGCTGAGTGGCGGATGATCCCCTCGGTGATGGATGCGGGGGCGGGTCAACCTAGGCTCGGTTTCGAGGCCTCCCATGGCCGTACCCACACCACCTGCGACCCTCCCCTCGTGTGGGGCAACTGCTGTTTGTGGAGCTTTTCTTGGACAGCAAACGAGCGCCATCCAGATCTACAACCATCGGGCAACTGTGTTCCGGCGAGTGGCGATGCAGCTTTACCTCTCATCCTTCCCTCTCAATCAACCCACGACCAAAGGTCCGCAACTTATCCCCATCAACCCTATTCTGATCCCCTTTTCTGTGGCCTGATTGTGTTGAATCTAAAACCTTTTTTCATTGTAGATGTATTGTATGATGGTACTAGATGCTAGATTTGAGATATTGTTTGCTAAATCCCTCCTCTTTGTTTGCTACTAGTGAAAAGCATGTGACTCCCATATCTGTTCTTGGTTTGCTGCAAGTAAAAACACATGAGACTCACATCCATGTTCTTTGTTTGACGCAAGTAAAATCACATGAGACTAATCATGGTAATTAGTTAATGAACCAAATATGGTTCTGAAAATAGTACTGTATGGTCTGTTTCCCTTTTGTGCCATACAATCTCTATTTTTTTTAATGTTGCTGCCCACAATTTTTTTTGAAGTTGGATATATGTAGTTAACTATTGAGACATGCTTGTAGTTTTTGTGTCCATTTAGGTGGAATTTTTTTACAGGTTGCACATCCCTGTTACTGGTTATAAGCAGCTCTGTTTTCTAACATGTTTCTCTTAGCAAGTAATCATTTGTAATGATGTACACCAAGTTAGCTCATTCACTTTTTTTACATTTCATATTAACCTAGATGGACATGGATCAACAAAGATGTTACACTCTCCAAGAGCCACTCCCCGCTGTAGTCGTCGAGGCCTCCTCCGTCGCGGGAGGCCGTGGATGAGATGAAGGAGGCATCATCTTCTGCTGAAGGACCATCGCCCTCCTGGCCTCCTCGTAAAGTGCATACCTCTAATGCTCTTCCCTTAGTTGTGAGGTGAGATTCAATTCTATTTCTGTTGGTTAGTAAATATGTACCATTGTTGGATATTCATAGAAATTCAGGGAATATCTGTTGTCAAGTATTTTATTAGGATCAACACTCCCATGCTGATTTCATGATCAAGTGAAGGTGGAGCATGGCTAGCCTGCTTATTTAGCGCAGTCTTGTATTCTTTGATTTATCGATCGAATACTTTCAAAATTGAATAGGGATTGTTTGATATTTGCAGTAGATGGTTTACTTGTCAAGCTGCACATGCAGAGGAAGAGTGACAATTTTGATATCAAGTACTCAGGCTGCTTGGTGGCTCTCTTATATATCTATTTTACACTACCTTTTAAAGATGATTCTGTCGACAAACTTATGTCATTTCAAACAATTGAAATCTCTGTAAAACATTATTTAGGAGGTTTCAGTGTCTAAATTCTTAGGACAATGGAGTAAAGAATATGAGATGCCTTCTAACATCAATGTCGTTGCATTCCATCCAATATTTCTTTTGTCCTAAATCACGTGGAACATCGCCTTGGGTTCTGTTTTTTGTTGAATGTCAATGAGGTAATTACTGGATTAAGGATACTTGGACTACGCATTAGTAGCGGTAGCTAATAAGTTTGTGTGAAGTAATTTAGGAGGCTTTAGAATTTGCGTTCTATGCAATTGTGGGTGTTCATCCTAATGTCCCGACGAAGTCTTTCTCGCCATTTAGGGTAGAATGTAACACTGAATATTATCCGAGCTTTTAGTTTGCTTCAGTTTACTTCAGTTTACTTCTATTTTCATGAACTGGTGATTTCTCCAAGTTTGTAGTTTTCTTGTCATGCTTATTATTTGTGCTTTCTCTTTCCTATTCTATTTCTGAAAGTAACTAGCTGGATGTTTTATACGATGAATTCTGTAGCACAATCGGAGTTATCTTTATCACATGGTAATGACACAAGCTCATCAACTTGACTAAATGAGTCTAGGTATTTTGCATGTGGAACTACCACTCCCTGTCGATCACGGGATCGTTCCATTCCAGCCAACTGCTCTTCTGTAGTAGTTATCGTGTGGATTTTTCTTAGATTGATGTTACAAGTTGCTTTGCCTCTGTCTATGGTCTGTGTTTTCTTCACTTGATGAAAACCAAATCATATGAAGTATATTTAGTATTGTCTTATTTGCTGTTTTTGGATTCGTCACCTGAATAATGCGAGTAGATAGACATGTGTTATAGTTTCCTCTACCAAACCTGAGGACGATGAGTTACCATTTCTACTAATAACATTGATTTCTTCCTCATGCAAAGTAGCTTGTAGAGTGGTCAAAGAGACCAAAAGTTTTCCACTGCTATTATTTGGCTCTTCTTTCAAGGGGAGCGATACAACCTGAAGCTTTCATGTTATTCCCCTAGCTTTTACTCTAATGGTACTTCAAATGGTTCCCATGGAGGTGAGGGTGCCCATGTTAATTATTTGCTGAGTAACTCTGGTTTTCCAATTGAATTGGGTCGCATGAAGAATTTGCGCACATTGGATCAATTTGATTGCTAAACATTGGACAACATGTTGACAAATGCTTTTCGTGGCTGGAACCATCAACACAAAACTCAAATCAGGTATCTTATCCTAATAGTTTGGGCAGCAAATGAAATTCAGTGAATTAAGCCAACAAAATGGAGTTTCAACATGGTAATTTAACTATAGCATTGATTACCGTTGAAAATTCAATGGTGCTGTTTTTAGTATGCCAAGCGATGCATAGCTGAATTATCGTTGCCATTTTCCCATCTCTCTTAGACATGCATTCAGCTTCTCAGTTTGTTTCTGCTCCTTACCATGGAATATTTTGTGCCATTTTCCTATGGGAAGCATGATTTATGTGGCATCTTATCGATACCATTTTCCTATCTCTTAGACATTATTCATGCTTCCTCGCTAATCTTTTTCTTTTCTATAGTTAATTAATTCTGGATAGGGTTAGTTAAAACTTAAACCTGCTAGAGCTTCAACTATGTCATTGATCCCGTTTTACATATATCATAAATATTACTATTGAGTTTGATGGTTACTAAATGATGGGTTACGTATCTACACCAAAGCTATGGGTTTGTAAGATTCGGGAGCTATCGACGAAGATGCAGATAATGCAAGAGAATGGCACTTCAGTTTCTTTATGATGTCGAGGTATGTTTTGGCATGCAGAGAAACTTAGTATTGGTTTTGGTGGAATACGATTATCTTACTTAGGGGTTTCCTGACCAAGTTTGTCATCTTGTTTGTTCCAAATATTCAGTTTAGGGCTGTTATGTATGTTCTCTACAACGTAACAATTCATCTGCATATGAGCAATCATATTTTCATATGCAAATTAATAAAATTTACTTGTTATTATACCACACACATTCAGAAGGTGAGAATGGAAACTTAACCTTCCATAGATCAGCATAATAGAAGCTACTGATTATCCTAGAAACTAACTTAGGCACTCAATTTCTCTGAGACAGTCACAAAATGCATCATGGAAATACAAAAATACGTCAGTAATCATGGAAAATAACTGAAGGAATGAAATACGATAAGTCGATAGTATCCATGCAAGGGAAACATTATGCAATGAACAATGGACAACATTTAAAGCGGTCATTTCTTGTAGCATTTGAACTTGCCCTATTTTTGCAGCGATACCAGTTAGCCCCAACTAAAAAGCTCATTCATAGCTAATCTACGAGTGCTGCTTCTGCTATGACGCCCATGAGTGGGACGTGGGTTGCGTTGAGGACTACTACGATGGCTGGCGCGTGGCGAGCCATCGGTGGTGCGGATGAGAAACTGCTCGAGCAAGTGATGGTGAAGGTGAGCGTTGCTTGGGGAGGGCGACAATGGCAATGCGGAGAAGGCCGGTGAATTCGTCGTGAAGTTCTGCACGTAGATGAACTACATTGGCAAGTCTCGGAGATGCAATACATAGCATGATGGAGAGGATCATCTTTATTCGATTCACTCTTGGAATACTTGTTTATTTCCTCAATTTGATTCACTCTTGGATTGTTTGTGTTAAATTGCTTGGTTATTTTTGTTGAATTTGATTCACTCTTGAATTCGTTTATGTATATGTCAGATGTACATGCGCGTGTGTTGCCTGTCTATGTTTCCACACTTCTAACTTACTACATATTATATTTGGTTCTCAATAACTGCTGCCAATCACACGCTAAAAAAATGCAGCATAAGGGTTAGTGCCCACATTGACGCACACGAGGCGCGCCCTGGGCGCGCCCCTGCCACTAGTGCTGGTGATTTTGCAAGCTGTTATCTGACCAGCGATCTCGCTCCCTCCTTGAGTAATGGATTTACGTTTTCCGTTTTTTTTTAAAGTCCGTTCCCAGCGCACCTTTTGTCGAGCACCTGGCAATGGCGGCTTCCTCCTCGTCCACCACCTCTCAGATGCGCCCAAGCCCCCTCCGTCCTTATTAAAGACCACCGCCGCCGCCGCTTTCCTTCTATCCAACTCCCGCGAATCCCTACCTACCTCGCGCGCCTTCGCTCGCTTGCGCCCGAACTGCCCGCATCTCTCGCGGGCACAGACCCCCGTCCCGGTCCTTGCCTCTGCCGTTTCGTGGAACTTGGTGGCTAGTGGATGTCCCTGCCCTTCCCCTCCCGCGAATCCAGTTGATTCGCATCACCTTCGCGTCGTCAGGATCCAGTTCGTTCGCAATGTCGGCGGTGGCGCCACCGCTGTGCACTTGGATCGTCGCCGCCTGCTTGTCTGCAACCTGCGTCGCAGACGATGAGGGGAAGCAGCGCAACTACATCGGCGGCGGGCTTTTCTGCACGCGCCGCCACCTTGCTGCGCGCCGCCGAGGCGGGGCACGCTCTGGTGAGCCCATTTCGGTTGCCTTCTCCGCATTTTCATGGTTTCTTGGTCCTTATCCGAATGTCAACTGTAAAATTGCGGCCGTCTGTAAGCCTGTAACCATGTACTCCCTCAGTTCCTAAATAATTGTAGTTGGGGAGAACTAGACTAGTTCTCCCCAACTACAATTATTTAGGCACAGAGGAAGTAGGTCGTATCACAGAGTGTTCGGTGCGGTGTAAACGTCTGGGATTTATAGAGTTTCAGTTGTCAAATGGCTCGTGTGCATTTGGGGTTTCAGGCGAGAGACAATTATTCGCTGCTTTGTGCATGATTCTGTATGAGTAAATCTTGTTCTTATACTGTATGGAGTTTGGGGCTTGCCATGTCCATGACATGATTCATACTGTACGTGTGATGCATGCTCGAGTGAATAAGTGACTTCACCATATGACGCTGTCATTAAAATTAAAGTATATTTTATCATAAACGTGTTTTTTTATCAGAATGGAATTAAACATGTGGAAACTAAGTGGCAATTGGGGAATTCGGTGTTGAAGATTGTACTATAAAAAACTGGGATTTTTTTGGAAAACATATGATTGGAATTATTGCTAATGTGCAACTTCCATTGCCATTTGTTTCATTTCATGCGAAATATTGTTCGTTGGTTTTGGTTGCTTAAAGAAACATCTAACTGATAAACGCATTTTTGCGGGTGATGCTACTTTTCTTTTGTGTGAGTCTATTTGTCGCATATGCTGACTCAAATTTGTTATTTATCACCTAAATGAGATGCCTTATGGACTGCAGGAGTGCCCATTGCTGTTTCCTTTCATCCTGAAAGAGGAGCTGTGGAAAACAACAAATCTGAAACCAAACAACGGAGGGTAGTTGTCACTGGCATGGGTGTCGTGACTCCGTTAGGCCATGAGCCTGATGAGTTTTACAACAACCTTCTACAGGGTGTCAGTGGAGTAAGTGAGATAGAAGCATTTGACTGTTCCAGCTATCCCACGGTATTACTTTATTCTACTTAACTTGGGTGTGGGGTTTTATTTTGCGATGTAGCTGAAATATCCCTTACAGTTACACTGCTTGACATGCTATCTTTCATACAGAGAATTGCAGGAGAAATCAAATCCTTCTCAACAGATGGTTGGGTTGCACCAAAGTTAGCTAAGCGAATGGATAAGTTCATGCAATATTTGATAGTTGCTGGTAAGAAAGCATTGGACAATGGTGGAGTCACTGAAGATATCATGAACGAGTTGGACAAATCGAGATGTGGAGTTCTAATTGGATCTGGTATGGGTGGCATGAAGGTTCGGATCTCACAGTGTATATATGTACTTGTAGAGAAGGCAGTGTTTATTACACTGTTTCCTTCATGCTTACGATGCTATTTTAAGCAGGTTTTTAGTGATGCAATTGAAGCATTGAGGGTCTCCTACAGGAAGATGAACCCATTTTGTGTACCTTTTGCAACTACAAACATGGGCTCTGCAGTACTTGCGATGGATTTGGTGCATTATATGATCTGGATTATCAGTTTTTTAATTTTCTCAGTGGTTAACGCTGATTAATTTTAAGTTGTATGCCTATGCAGGGCTGGATGGGCCCAAACTACTCCATCTCTACTGCTTGCGCCACTAGTAACTTCTGCATTCTGAGTGCAGCTAATCATATCATGAGGGGGGAAACTGTAAGTAACTTGATTTTTCGTGATATCCTGTGAGGAATGCCTTACTTGTTGACATGTCCTAAACATGCAGGATTTGATGCTTTGTGGTGGTTCTGATGCTCCCATTATACCAATTGGTATGGAAACTCATTATTTGAGATGGCATCATCCGAATTGTTATTGGCTTTTTATTGTTTTGTTTTACTTGAACATCTTGTCTTTGCATGAATATTATGGTGATCATTTCTACTGTTACATGCAGGATTGGGAGGTTTTGTGGCATGTAGAGCTCTTTCACAGAGAAATAGTGATCCAACAAAAGCTTCTCGGCCTTGGGATGTGGTTAGTCCTTCCAAGATTTGTTTAATATAACCACTACCTAATAGCCAAATAATATGAATCTACAGTCTATGCTTCATGTTTATACCATTGATACATTTGTTTTCATGTTTTTACTGGCTTGGTGCACATATTTACCTGGTGGTCATGATTCTGCACTAGTCGCACTGTTTGTAAAGCGTCCCTAAAGTGTGAGAGTGCCCTCCGGGCTCAAAGCGTCCAGCTCGCTTTAGACATTAAAGCGTCTGAAGCGCCCGCTTAGGCGTCCTGATTGGCGCTTTAGTGCAGAGAGGACGCCTTAGACTTGCCAGGCAGGGGAACAGAGGTTTTCGGCGGGAAAACTGGGCTCATATGTGAAACAGTTACAGGAGGGGAAAGAAAGAGAGAGAACCAAACCCAGAGCGTGTAAATCGCCAGGCTTTCAGCTCTCTCCTCTGTCAGCAGCTTCCTCCTTAGATCTGCACCAGCTTCCTCCTCTCCGGCCACAGCTCCTCAGCTTTCTCCTCTCCGGCCACAGCTCCTCAGCTTCCTCCTCTCCGACTTCAACTCCTCCCCCCTTCCTCTTATGCAACCACAATGTATAGCTCCTGCCCTCTCTTCTCCCCCTTCCACTCCCTTTGTTCTTTCTTCCATGCTCAGATCTGCACCAGCTTGTCATGCCTTTCCTGCTCTGTTATGTGTTATGCTATGCACAACTCCTCTGCTGTTAGGTGTTGTTGCTGCCTCTCTTATGGTAATTGGCTAGTTGCTTACTGCATAGTGGGTGGATTAGAATAATGGCTACTAATGCCTATGTGCTCACTGGTGGATTATAATCAAGGTATGTATGTGTCAGTAAATGGTACTCTATTCTACTGCCCATCAAGTTCAGAGTCTGTCTAAAGCATCGCCTCGCTTTACGCTTTAGCGCTTAAGCAGCGAGGAGCCCCCCTAGTGCGTCGTTTCACCTTACCGCTTTAAAACATTGACTAGTCGCATGTTTGGAATTAGCAGAAGACGTACTGTTCTAACAGTTCGTGTTGTCTATTGTTTCTGCAACAGGATCGTGATGGGTTTGTCATGGGAGAAGGGGCTGGTGTGCTTCTTTTGGAAGAACTTGAGCATGCAAAGGTTATGTTAATGAGATTTCTTAGATATTTTTTGTTCGTGCTTTTTTTCTCCATTTGTGTAGTTCTTCCGTGGTGATTTCTTTTCAAATGTCTGAATGGAATTTCCATTGTACAGCAAAGAGGTGCAGAAATATATGCCGAATTTCTGGGTGGAAACTTTACGTGCGATGCATATCATATGACGGAACCACATCCTGAAGGTGAAAAAAATTCTTTAACCTTGTGGTGCATCTATATTGTGATACTTCCCAACTGAAATTAGAACAATTTTTGTACTAATATTATGTTTCTGTAATATCAGGGAAGGGGGTTATTCTTTGTGTCGAAAATGCACTAGCTGATGCAGGAGTAACAAGGCAAGACATTAACTACGTAAATGCCCATGCTACATCTACACAGTTGGGCGATTTGAAGGAATTCGAAGCTCTTCGCCGCTGTTTTGGCCAGAATCCTCAGGCATACCTCTTGATTCATAAATAATCTTTTCTCTCTTCTTTGACTTCTGAATTAAGCTCAGGAGTGATATGCATTTTGTGCATTGCAGCTAAGAGTAAACTCAACAAAGTCGATGACTGGCCACTTGCTAGGTGCTGCAGGTGGAATAGAAGCTGTAGCTGCTATACAAGTAGGTCTCGCTGTAGCTTTCTTTTTTTATTTGAATTTTATTTTTCCTGTTAGCTAATCTTATGCTATTGTTTATGAACTGTCATTTTGGTTCCTGGTTATATTACGTTTGTGCGATTTCTTGAATTCCTCCATGCGGTTTATGAATACCTATGTTTAAAACTCCATGCACGGAGCCTTTATAATCTAGCAGCATCATCCCACCCCAAGTCCGTGGATACGAGTCTCCCCTAAGAGATCCTTTGTTAGGGGTAAGAACTGTTCAAATTAACAGAATATCTTATTACTCTCTCTATTTTCAGGGAATTAATATATATGCTATGCTAAGTGGACAGTTTGAGAAATGCCACTACATAGTCTTAATTTTTTTAGCATGCCATTGTGTTCAGTCACTGGATTATGAGGAATCCCACTATGTCACGAATTGGAAAACAGAACGCCTATGTTCTTCATTTTCCTCCATCTCCACCCATCCCCAATCCGCTCCACTTCCTCCTGACAGTTTACCTTGCCTTGTGCTGGTGACCAGCTGCGGTGGCACGAGCCCTCCCTGCATCTCACTGATGCCTTTGTGACATTGACCTCTCCATGTAGGGAGAGTACCGTGACTTCCCATGTGAGGGAGTTCCGGATTAAGGGGTCCTCAGGCAGTCGGGTTGTCCCTTATGGGCCGATCATATGGGCTACGTTATCGAAGAACCGGATTATCTGACGACTACGTGATCAGGATGGAAAGCTCCGAAGACAGACCTGCACTCCAAGACAAGATAACGTGTTCGGCCTGTCTACTACCGATCTACATCGGTGACATGTAACCCTAGCGGTCCTGGTGTATATATAAACCGGAGGCCCCTATACGTAGGGGGAGGAATAGATATCATCTAGGGTTAACTCATACGATCTTGAGGTAGATCAACTCTGTAATCATCGTTCCCCCATCAATATAATCAAGCAGGACGTAGGGTTTCACCTCCTTGAGAGGGCCCGAACCTGGGTAAACATTGTCTCCCCCTCTCTCCTGCAACCCATCGATCTAAGCTCCATAGTTCGGGACCCCCTACTCGAGATCTCCCGGTTTTGACGCCGACATTGGTGCTTTCATTGAGAGTTCCGTAGTTGGATCGCTGCCAAGATCGATGGCTCACACGATCACCGACGATCGAGTCCACAACGAGGGCATCTTTGCTCCCGAACACATCTCCACGCTCGGCCGTTTGACGCCGAGTACGGACCTAACCAGCCATCCTGGCCTGATCGGTGGTTTTGCCCCCGGTCGCCGGATGAGGTTCGGAGAGTTCGAAGTCTTCACTGACTCGCAGGGCAATCAGTTCCCCGCTAACCCCACGGCTTCGGCCGACGAGCTGCAAAACCCCGAAGCCTTGTCTTCGGGTCCCCTGTCCGACCATGGTCTTGGTCTCCTCCTCCTCGGAAAGAAGGCCTTGAGCTCGGAACCGACCACTCCGGCTGGACAGAGGGAAACGACAATTGCCGAACTATCTTCCTTCCTGGAAGTCGCGGAGGTTAACTCGGAAAACACACAAGGATTGGTCAGGTCAGCCTCTCGATGTTAAACGAGACGCTTGACCGAATCCAGTCTCTCCAAATCTCGCTTACCCGAAGTCCGACTTGTTCAAAGATCGGCTCCGAGGTGGATTATGGGGACTTCTACGACCCACCCACCACCCACTTCATCGCTACCGTCGAAGATTTAACCGACGCACTGGACTACGCCTCCGAAGAGCTTGAGGACATGGACGAAGAGGGCTACTACCCCACCCCTGTAAACACAGGGAAGTGAACCGCAACTTCGACTTACGATGTCTACATGGTAGACACGCCTCGCGATCCAGACAATGATACACCGAAGCAGAACGGCGATAAGCCCAAAGAAGTTCCCTCAAAACACCGAAAGCCGCGTAAGCGCTCAAAGGCAAACAAGGGAAGGGGCTCCACACAACGCACAGGGGAAAACGTGACCCCTGAGGGACACGGCAACCCCGAGGCTCCCGAACATGAACCAGAGGAACCGGCCAACGACGATCTCGACGGCCGCAACAATTCGGAGGACGACGACGATTACCTCCCTTCCGTCGACGACCTCAACGACCTTGAAGCCGAAGAGTTCGTAATTCCCGCCCAAAGCTTAAAAGCAAGGCAACAACAGCTCCAGGATGAACATGATACCATCAATAACATGTGGACCAAAATCCTAGCGGCCGAAGAAGGATACGACACAGAATGGCCGGACCAGAAGAAGAAATACCCGCGCCGACGACTGCTCCAACAGTTCGACGACGAGGCCCCAAAGCATGTGTCCCCCCGATGCACTGACTACGACCAGCCTGATCGCCCACCCAAAGGTCGCGACAGAACGACCGGAGAAAACAGGTATAAACCCGAACCTCCGTGCTGAAAAGGTAAAAGAGCATATGCACAATGGGGATAGACCCGACCAACGATTTGATAAATCGGGTCACAACAGTTCCATCTACGGATCGAGGAGGTACTCTCCCACTCGATGGGATGACGAACCACCTCGGGTCGCTTACAAGAGCAGAGGCCGGGAAGCGTATTGGGCTCTGTTAGAGTTATAATATAAGTCATGTACCCTTTTGTATTTATCCCAGTATATAAGGGGTTTCCTGCATATAGTCCATCACCTGTACATGTATATATACGGGCCTATGGCCTCATGGGAATACAAGTTGCTTTCCTAACATGGTATTAGAGCTTAGGTTCTTTTTCGCACGCGCAACTCGTGCTCTTCCCGATCCAATCTTCTAGCCGACGCAGTTTCTTCTCCCGTCGGTCTCGCTGGATCTCGTCCCGCCGCGAGGCCGCTCGATCTCCAGGCTGATCCAGTCGCCGAGTCCCTGCTCGTTCCAGGCATGCCCCACCCCGATACAGTCGCCCGCCCGCCCCGATCCAGTCGACCGCCCGCCCCGGTGCCACGCACGACGCCGCCAGAAGCCGTGCCTTGCTGTCTCGAGGGCGTCGCTCAGTTCACATCCAATCGCGTCAGATCCAGCCGCCCCGTCCTCTGGTTCCGCATCTCGTAGCTCGTGACCAGATCTCGGCCCGCCGCCAGAAGCCCAGATCGATCCGAGCCGGATCCAGCCGCCCCGTCCTCTGGTTCTGCATCTGGTTGCTCGTGACTAGATCTCGTCCCGTCGCCAGAAGCCCAGACCGAGGCGGCCCAAGTTCGAGGCAGCCCCAGACACGGACGAGGTTTCAGACGCGATACGCGTTTAGGTGACTGCAAAAAAAAAGTCTGCTGCATCCGGGTACGTTGCTGTTCCTCTTTGTCCGGTGATCTTTGATGGCACTAACTACACCGAGTTCATTGGCTTCATGCGCATTCACATGCGCGGCATCCGCCTATGGGGTTTTCTTTCTGGAGAGGTCTGCTGTCCGCCATGTCCGGTTCCTCCCGTGAATCCCACTCCGCCGACCCCACCGGCTCTTACTGCCGATGCTCCTCAGGCCGCCAAGGATACGGCTAAGCTTGCTGATGAGGCCGCTATCCGTGCTTACGGTGAGAAGGTTTTGGCTTATGAGGAGTCTCTTCAGGCGTATCATGGTGCTCTGTCTGCTTACACCCAGTGGCTTGATGATGATGCTCGTGCTGCAGCTGTTCTCACTGCTAGCGTTCTGCCTCAGTTTGCCTCTGAGTTTCTGGGCCTTCCTACTGTGTTTGAGATGTGGACTCGCCTTCGTCAGCGCTATGAGCCCTCTGGTGATGCCTTATACCTCTCTATGGTCCGTCAGGAGCATGCTCTTCAGCAGGGTGACTCTACTGTTGATGACTTCTATGCACAGAGTTCTGCTATCTGGTGCCAGCTTGATTCTCTCTGCAGTGCTGGTTGTCGCACTTGCCCTTGTTGCCAGGCTGTCCAGGCCGACTTGGAGTTTCATCGCGTCTACGAGTTCCTGTCTCGGCTCCGTAAGGAGTTTAAGCCCCGACGTGCTCAGTTGTTTGCTCGTGGCCGTATTTCTCTCATGGAGGTGCTTTCTGAGATTCGTGCCGAGGAGACTCGCTTACGTGGTGCTGGTTTGCTGGAGGTTCCCTCGGTGCTCGTTGCTCGGACTTTTTCTACGCCACCTGCTGCATCGACCCCTTCTCGCTCGAGTGCTCTGCCGCTCTTGCCCACTCCTTCTGGAGGCTCGGGTCGCCCTCGTCCACATTGTGACTACTGCAACAATGATGGTCATATTGAGTCCCACTCTACACGAAGAAGAAACACTTGCGCAAGGCGCAATCATCATCTATAGCGACTTCGTCATCTACTTCGACAGCTTCAGCCATCGCTTTGACTGAGCAGGATATTCAGAGACTTAAGCGTCTGCTCGCTGCTTCAGGTTCTTCCTCAATGGGTACTGCTGGTTCTGTGACTGAGGCTTCCCGCACGGAGCAACCACCTTCTACACAGTCAGGTACATCCCCATGGGTTCTGGACTCTGGAGCTTCCTTTCATATGACTTCTAATTCTTCCACTCTGTCCTCTCTTCGATCGCTTGATTCTCCTGTTCATGTCCTCACCGCTGATGGTACTCCCCTTTCTGTCGTTAGTAGAGGCAATCTTACCACTCCTTATTCTGTTCCTGATGTTGCTCATGTTCCTCGACTTACCATGAATTTGTTTTTCGTTGGTCAACTTGCTGATTCTGGTTGTCGCGTCATCCTTGACCTTGACTCTTGTTCTGTCCAGGACCGTCGCACGCACACTCTGGTTGGGGCTGGTCCTCGCCGCCGTGATTCTGTGGGTCTTTGGTAGTTGGACTGGCTTCATGTTCCTTCCGCTGCCCACTATATCGTCAGTTCTTCCGCTTTGGTCGCCTCAGCTACTGGTTCCTTCCAGCAGTGGCATCATCGACTTGGTCATCTGTGTGGTTCTCGTTTGTCGTCGTTAGTTCGTCGAGGTCTTCTGTGGTCTATCTCAGGAGATGCCTCTTTAGAGTGTCAGGGTTGCCGTCTTGGCAAGCAGATTCAGTTACCATATCCACATAGTGAGTCAGTGTCTCAGCGTCCTTTTGATTTAGTTCATTCCGATGTATGGGGTTTGGCTCCCTTCGCTTCGAAAGGGGGTCATAAATACTATATTATTTTCATAGATGACTTCTCTCGTTACACATGGCTTTATTTCATGACTTCTCGTAGTGAGGTGTTGTCCATTTATAAACGGTTTGCTGCCATGGTTCATACTCAGTTCTCTTCTTCCATTCGTGTGTTTCGTGCTGACTCCGCTGGCGAGTATATCTCTAAGATGTTGCGTGGTGTTCATGCTGAGCAAGGGACTCTCTCTCAATTCTCTTATCCTGGTGCTCACGCTCAGAGCGTGGCTGAGCGCAAGCATCGTCATCTTCTTGAGACGGCTCGTGCATTGATGATTGCTGCCTCTCTCCCGCCTCATTTTTGGACAGAGGCCGTCTCCACTTCCACCCATCTCATCAATTTCCAGCCTTCCGTTGCTCTACAGGGTGGTGTTCCTTTCGAGTGTCTTTTTGATCGTTCTTTCGATTATTTGATGCTTCGCTTGTTTGGTTGTGTTCGCTACGTTCTTCTTGTCCAAATCATCATAAAAGTGAATTATAATTGTTCTGAACTCTCATCTCAAATTCGTTGTTCTTCGGGACATCACAATTTAGTATTCAGAGTAAGGTCTTGATCCAGTTGTTAGAGTACTATATATGTAGCCATGTAACCTTTCGTATTTACCCTATTGTATAAGGGGTTTTCTGCATATTACACACCTGTACATGTATATATACTGGCCTATGGCCCTCCTGGAAATACAAGTTGCATATTTACTAACACCAGTGACACTCCACAATCTCTTGATCGACGGGTAACATCGACCAGTTAGTTGGGAGATTGCTCTAGGTCTTGATCTCCTGTAAATCTGAAGTCGTTGTTTGACTGATTTGGAGGTAGCTGCGCTGGCACACAATTCCAAGCTGGGGAATTGGTGCTTGGGTGGCTTCAGACGAAACTGGCCACGCGGAATAGAATCAGCAATTGCCAGATCCAACTCAACCTAGTGCATGAAACTTAACATGGTATCAAGGCCTAAGCTCTCGAGTTCTAGTCCGAGCTTTGCAATTTATCAAAAAATTGTTGTTGCGCCCTCTATGTCCACGTATAGGCCTTTTGAGCCATACCTCTTGAGTCTATTCACGTGTTGACTTCCCGCGTCATACGTGAGAGGTGTATTGAAGTGTATATGTGGATTGCCTAGCCCTTTCCATCAGTTTGGACTTTTGGTTGCGTTGGCTAGTGCATGAAACTTAACATGTATCGGAACCTAAGTTCTTGATTCAAGTCGCGACTTCGCAATTTATCCAAAAAATGTTGTTGGCCCCTCCATGTCCATGTATAGGCCTCGTGAGCCATACCTCTTCTGTTCATGTGTTGACTTCCCCATCACATGTGAGAGGGGGTGTTGAAGTGTATATGTGGATTGCCTATCCCTTTTTATCAGTTCAGACTTTTGGTTGCGTTGACTAGTGCATGAAGCTTAACATGGTACCAGAGCCTAAAGTTTAGTCCTGGCTTTCGCAATTTATCTAAAATTGTTGTTGCCTTGTCCATGTATATAGGCCTCTTGAGCCATACCTCTGAGTCTATTAATGTGTTGACTTCCTGCATCACACCTGAGAGGGGGTGCTAGCTCTTTCCATCAGTTTGGACTTTTGGTTGCGTTGGCTAGTGGATGAAGCTTAGCATGGTATCAAAGCCTAAGGTCTTGAGTTCAAGTCTTGACTTTCACAATTTATTCAAAAAATGTTGTTGCCCCCTATGTGTTGTTTATCTAGCTCTATGCCTCTTGAGCCATATCTTTCAATCTATTCATGTGTTGACTTCCCGCATCACACATGAGATGGGGTGTTGAAGTGTATATGTGGATTGCCTAGCCCTTTTTATCAGTTAGGATTTTGGTTGGGTTGGCTAGTGTATGAAGCTCAGCATGGTATCAGAGCCAAATGTATTGAGTTCAAGTCTTGGCTTTCGCAATTTATACAATTTAGTGAGGATGGGATTGGGACCTTGCAGTATATCACAATTTGGGTTTGTCCAACAGCACTGTTCTACCAACAATGTGTTCCTATTATTGCCGGCATCTATGTTATTTAAAGAATAAGCTATAACCAGGAAAATGGGACCATCATGCAGTACATGAGCTAGCTTAGAGGCGAGATTAGGGATCTATTTGGTGTTTATGTTTTCACACATGCAACCGGGTTTCTCTCAGAACTTGCATGAGGGGATTTCTTTGAATCACTTTTGGAGAATTTCTGAATGCGGTTTTTCTTTGTTAACTTGTTTAATTTCCTCACAAAATGTGCGATGTCTTTGTGGATTTGGGATCATCAGAATCACATGAGGGATCTTCTTCTTCAGATGAAGAATCGGCTCTTGCGATAGTTTGGTCCATAAAAATCTCTTTTTTCTTCTTGGTGTAGCTCGTTTGTGTTGAGCCTCTCGAGAACATCAGTTGGGTCAAGTTCCTTGTAATCTGTACGCTCTTGAATCATTAGAGCCAGTGTATCAAATGCGCTATCTAGTAATCTGACCAGTTTCTTCATCACTTCATGGTCTGTCACGTTAGTGGTGCCTAGAGCTTGAAGTTCATTGGATATATCCGAGACACAATCATAAGTATCCTGAACACATAAATTTTCCAGCCTCTTGAAGTGGTTGAAGCGACTGCGAAGAACATAAATCCTGTTATCCCTTTTGTATGGAGACACCTTCATTGACTTTTTCTAGCTGATCCCGTATCTGCTTTGAAGTACTCAGAGAGCTGATGTGACCATATTGCCCTTTCGTGAGGCAGTCACATATGAGGTCTTTGGCTTGAGCATTAAGCTGTCTGTTTTGCTCTTCATCAGGAGTGATGTTTGTTAAGATCAAGTATCACATAAATATAACTCTCCGGAGTTTTTAGTCGACAACAGTAGATGCAGACACATCTTATTCTTTCAATAAGGGTAGTCCGTGCCATTGAAGATTGGCACTTGGCGGAAGCCTTGAAATTCCCTGTAGTTGATATAACTGAAACTCTAGGTGGTTAAATCAAATTACACAGAATAAGAGAGTTCCTTGCTCTGATACTGAACATAACAGGAATATAAGAGACTAAAGTAAAACTAAACATCACATTCAATCAAAGTCTTCAGAACAGAGGAAAGCATGCAGGCGAGGAAATAAATCAAGTAAATTATCTTAACACATTGCACATACATTTCATCACAAAGACACTGAAAGTAGAACAAAGCATAAATAATGCAGCTGAACAGATAAGTTCAGTGAAAGTCTTCAAAGAGGGAAGGGATCAAATTCTTAAGAACATGCAAGTTATTCAAAGTAAACAGAAATGACGAATATGGAACCAGGGCTCAGTAAAGACAATCGATTTGTGGCACCAGCTCAAGTTGCTATGACAACTCTATGTCTGGTTGGAAGGGCTGGGATTTAGCTCAGAAGACCAGCTCTTCACATTCTCCTTGAGCTAAGATCACTCAGACGTCACTCAATCACTCGTGGTAGATCTTCAAGGTAGATTTCCAAACCATCACATACTTGCTCTTCAGCAACCCACAATGACTCTTGGATGCTTAACGGACGCCTAATCATTTGAAAGATCACAATCTTCAAGTGTAACAAGTCTTCGATTGACTCGAACGATTTCTTCAGCGATGCTTAATCACTTTGGCTATTAGGTATTGGGCTTTTCCTCACTAGGATTCACTCAAATTCATCGGGAGGACGAGCTGCTCAGACAACACTTGTCTAAATTTCACACGGAGCAACCAATCAACAAATGGTGGAGAGGGGTGACTATTTATAGCCGGGGTCGCAACCCAAGGCCCAATATGACCGTTGGACGGGACGGGCCTGCCAACGAGCTGTTGCCAGCGAGGCAGTGGTCGAAAATTTGAACTCTCAAATTCCTCATGGTAGGAGAACCAAACTGCCAGTTTCCTAACTCTTCAGCGAGGGCTTTGACTAAAGTGCCCAAGATTATCATCTCGGACACTAAAGAAGAAGACATTGCGCTCGAAGAGATTTCCAAAATCCTCACTCGAAGAAATAGGTTTGGGTTGAACACACTTTGTAAAAATTGTGTTCGTATCACCTGGACCCCCCCCCCCCCCAGACACACACCCCCAACAGTATGGATTGCCCTATGACTCAATGAAGAATAGAAAGAACTATAAAAAGACAAGCCTTCACGATCCATTTCTTCGGCTAATTCTTCAAATGGATGCACCAAATTCGTCAATGTTTCCTTCACATTTTTAGGCATCACATTCATCAATTAAACCAAATCTTCAAGGACTTCCACCTGTGTATACTCACAAACACATTAGTTCCTTAACCACTTTTGTCATCAATGCTCCAAAACCACAAAAGGGGCACCAGATGCACTTTTACCAAGGAGAATCAAGTAACAACTACCTTTTATTCATTCAAAGGCCTGCAGATACTCAGGTAAGTAACCCACAACAGGTGTTCATTACTCGTTGTGCTAGTACTAACTTTTGTCATCAATACTCCAAAACCACAAAGGGGGCACTAGATGCACTTGCATTTACCAAGAAGAATCAAGTAACAACCACCTTTTATTCATTCAAAGGCCTGCAGATACTCAGACAAGTAACCCACAACAGGTGTTCATCACTCGTTGTGCTAGTACTAACTTCACCGTGCTAGTACCAACTTCACCGAGCAACTGCTAGGATTCTAATATAAAGTATGCACTATTTGTTCCGATGCAATCATACAAATGATAATATCATACTTCATGATTGTATTCTTCATCAGATATATCCTTTGTTTCTATGCAGGCTATAAGAACTGGTTGGATCCATCCGAATATCAATCTAAACAATCCGGAGAAAAATGTGGTAATATTTTGTTGACATGCAAGTCTTTTTTTCTCTTGCGTGAGTCTTATAGCACTTCACATCAGATTGAGCCAATGCTGGTATAAAGAATAGTTATGCCATGCCAGTTATGATTTTTTTCCTGCTGTGCTATTGTTTACTATAGAAGATTGAAATGAAAAACCAAACCTAGTGAATCTAATGAGTAGTGGTTCGTTTATCAGGATGCCATAATTTTGCTCCTGGTGTGTTCAACTCCTCGCACAACTCCTTATTGCAACCTTGAACAATAGCCCCGGGTTCAGATTTAAACTCCTAAGTTCCTCTGGGTAAGCTGCCCAAAGTTTTCATACGAATCCAAATCCTGGGTCAGGTGGATTTGACTCCCTCTGGGTAAGCTGCCCAAAGTCTTCATACTAATCCAAATCATGGATCAGGTGGATTTCACTCCCTCTGGGTAAGCTGCCATATCAGTTAAGTGAGAGGTCGCAGCATTGCCAGATTCATTGCTGACACATCATCACCGCCACCTATTGGAACAACAAGGTGAAATCACTGGAGTTCGTCATCTCGCTCAAGCTACTGCATGCTCCTGTGTATCTCACTTCACCCTCGTATTTGCGGCAGTCAAGCACTGCTCTTGTGTCAGCGCTCTCCACTTGTGCGTGCGGAACCTCTACTCCCTCACGTTACCCGGGGCTGCATGCGGAGTCCTACCCCCCTTCCACTGCTGTGCTGAAGCTCTCTCTCTCTCTCTCTCGGCCATGATGATGCCCTCTCGACTAGGGTTCTGATACAGCGAAGGGAAAAAGTAACTTGATTTGGGAGTAAAAAGAGAGCACGAGGAGAACGAGCCTGTCTAATCTGCAATGCTGACATGGTGATGACGTTGTAGTGTGGCAGTGGCTCACCTTAAACTGACGTGGCAGCTTACTTAGCCTGTAGCTGGAGTCAAACCCCACCTAACCCAGGATTTGATGGGCATGAAGACTTTGAGGGCCCAAGTTAAAACAATTAGGGTTGGAAGTTGAAATTTGAAATCTAAACTTGGGCAAGATTTCATGGTTGAAAGATGGATACCACTCACACTGTTCAGAAAAAGTCGAGGCTAAGAAAGATTTTGGGGTTTAGACCCAAGGTTTAAACACTGGAAGGAGAGTGGTCAAGGAAAAATATATTCTGGTGTCAAGTCTAGTTCAAGAGTTAGTCCTAGAGAATAAAGCGAACAAATGGGCCACTAGTCAGGCCACACAACTACCATCCATTACCGTTCTGGTTTTTTTTCCTGGTTGAATGGGTTTCACAATCGTTTGCTATGTTAGACCCGGCTCTAGTAATTTTCTTAGACTCCTGGTCATGCTCTAACTCCGCCCCTGGCTTACAAATTCATCAGTATAGCAAATGTAGAAGTTATCTTGAACAGAGTTTCATCTTTTTGACGGTGTATGATATTTTTGCCATGTTTTCATCGAATATGCTTAAATTCCAATCTTGTAGGATGTCAGCTTGCTGGTGGGATCACAAAAGGAGAGATGTGACGTGAAAGTTGCGTTGTCGAATTCATTTGGATTCGGTGGGCACAATTCATCAATTTTATTTGCACCCTTTTGAGCTCTGTTGGTGTGCTAGCTTATGGGTACGATTGTGTCGTGGAACCGGAATTTTGACAAAGCTCACTCAGTAGAATATATTGCTACATAGGTGAGCAAAGAAATCAATTAAGTTTCTTTTGTATTGCAAAATCAAATATATCCCATGCAAGTTAATCCAGATGTTGCACATGCACATAAGTCCATCTTATTTTTGTACCAGATGTTATTGGATTAGTCGTGTGGGAACTTTACTGGGGCCACTATGTTTTTATCTTGCTGTTTTACCAGGCAGATATAATGCTTGCTGATGCAAAACTGGCTTGTTGCTGTAATATTTTTTGGCTGAAGGGTTGCAAATTGCTGCTGTATCTTGATGTGTTAATTACTGTATAATAAGCAGCCGTAGTACTGTTTTAATTTCTAATCCGGTCTCTTTTATGAAGAAAATTAAAATGCATGTTAGATGCAGTGTTGATGAATATCTGATTAGGTGGGTGCTCTGCCCACTGAATCTGTACCGAATGTTTTTTTTTCTGGTGTGTGTGTGTGTGAATCCCCACCTAAATATATTGCTCAAAAAGCTGTCAAGGATAACTGGATCGAAAACATAAACAAGTTGACTCACTTTATGAGAAAAACTGGTCTGAAAACCATACAAATAAGATTACACGAGATGCCCAGGACAAGCTGAGACCTAGCTACGAGACTGAAAGATGAACCATAGGAGGCACATGTAGATGTGGGGGCATCGTTGAAGGATCACAATATCAAGATGTAACATCCTTGGTTATCAGCTACAGTAACCTAAGTGATCAAGCTATAGCGATCACAAGGTTAAGCTAGTGCCTTTGCTAATTAATGTTTGATCACAAATGGAAATTCTTTTAATAAGTGGTTTAAATATTTTTGCAAATTTTAAAACTAAAATCATGGTTTAGTTGTAAATATTCTTAAAGTATTTGTTAAATAGGAACCATTTTTTTGCAAAATATTTAAATGCCCTAAAACCTTTTGTAACAGAGGCCAATGCTATTATTAAAATGCCTTTTGCCTTATGAAAATTTCAAACATTTTTTGAAAAGCCCTCCAAACTTTTGTGGCTCTGTTTAATATTACTTTAGTAATATTGGGCATGCTCCCATATTCTTATAAAACTAGTTACTGTTTAATTAAATGAAATTCTAAATTAAATAAAACTAAAATAGAATGAAATCAAAAATAAAAAGAAGGCTCACCTGTGCTGGGCCTCTTAGTCCACAGGGACAAGCCCAGCCCACCAGAGGTCGTCCTCTACATTTGTTCACCTGGGACGGCGTGGATGCCCATGTGTCATCCTTACCGCAGACCACCCGTCATCTGTCGGCTCATCGGCGGCTACAAGGCGCCCTTGACCGCCTTAGAACCCCAGCCTCCTCTCACGTTTCCCCCTCGCGCCGCACTCTTCTTCCCCGTGAGCTCCCGCGCCATCGTTGCCATGCTGCCGTTGTTGTCGAAGCCATCGAGCCCCTCTTGCCTCGCCGATGGGCCCAACAGCTCCGCTTGTTCGAAGCTTCTCCTTCGGTCGCGAGCTCGAGCCGGGGGCACCGCAGCGCCGGCTCGCCGCCTTCTTCCCCCTCGGGTCGTCGGACCTTCGTCGCAACAATTCGCCACCTGAGCCCGCTGTCGCACACCTGCAGGACCCGGTGAGCGCCTGCCCCTCTCCTTCCACTGTCGTTTGCGCTTTGCCGCCCGTAGCCAGCTCCCTCACATCGTCGTGCCCGTGCCGTCGTGACCATCGCATGCCTAGCCCGCACCTGTGACAGCCCGAGACCGACGCTCCAGAAGATTCCCCTTTTATTCCGTTCTCGTCGTGTGGTTCGTTTGTGTGTCGCATTCATCATCGCATCATTCACATCATCTGCATTGCATCGGCACTTCGTTGCCGCCAGTTTTCAAAAGTTGCATCCGCTAGTAGTTGCCGGTTCTCTCAGTTTTCGTTGTTGACCATTTTGAGCCCAACAACACCCGCACGCGCCCGCGGCATCAGTTAAATATTTGTTTTTAAAGGTGTCCAGAAAATATTCTCGGATTGGGTTGAAACTTGGTGCGCGGTCTTAATATAGTGTTGGCAGGCCGCCTGCCAAATTTCGTCCCAACCGGAGTCCGTTTGATACCCGAACGATCGACCGTAGCGGCACCATCATCGGTTAATATATCGGATGTTTTTTGGTTTTAAAACTCTGTCACGGGCCGCTAGCATTCCCTCTCTTCCCGCCTAGCCCCCTCTACACAGCCCACCATATCCATCCGAGCCAACCTCTCCGATCGGAGCCGTCGGATTGCGATCCAACGGTCCGAAAACGGAACCAATCCCCTAACCCTAGCTAAAACTGCTATAAATAGACCCAAACCCGCCTACTCCAGTCTAACCCTAATTCCAACCTCGGGATCCACGCCACAGCCTCCACCTCGCACCCTCTCCCACCTCCAGCCGCCGGGCCCGCCCGAGCCCGGGTCAGGCCCGCGAAGCCCATCTGGCCAGCTCCTCCTCGAGCTCCTGCCCTCGCTCCCACATGCAGCCGCCGCCCCACTGCGTCGCCATGGCAGCAGCTCTCGCCGGTCGGAGCCCTGCCACCGAGCGGCCGCTACAGTGCCCGCCACAGCAGCTGTCGTCGCCCCCGTGCCCGAGCGGGAGGAGCCTGATCTCCCTGCCTGCGTCCGATGACGCTCCTGCCTCGCCTCCGTTTCCGACGAGCCGTCGGTGAGCCTCGCCCCGTCGGACCTCCCAAGGTCACCGCTCCCGTGCCAGACCCTGCCGCCCAGCCCGAGTGCTCCCGTCGCCCGCCGCCCGAATCCCGTCGGTGCGCGCAACCACCGCAAGCTGCGTCGCCAACACCTGCTCCCCTCCCGATCTGGACGAGGTCCAGCCCCGCGCATGCCCCGTTGACCGTCGGCTGGGCTGCCTCGCCCCGACCCAGCTGGGCCAGCAGCCAGCCCAGCCCTGCGTCTCCCGCGGCCCAACGCCCCGTGGCCGAGTCGGCCTCCACCACCGGCCTGCCCGAGGTTGCTGCACTGAGCTGTCCCATGGCTATTGGGTGAGCCCGCTAGCCCATCTCTCTTATGTTGCGCCCGTGGCTTAGTTTAGTATATTGCGCTCACCAGTTCGGCCCGTGTAGGTTTTTTTAAGCGCCTGCGATTTTCTTTAATTTCGGAAAAAGCATGATTTTCAAACCAGCGTAGTTTTTAAACCGTGTGTCGGATCACGACAAGTTATATATGTAACTTGGCTAGATTTTTGCGTAGAATAATGTTTTCCAACTCTCATGCATATTTAAGGTTGTTAGCTGTGCCGTTTGCATCGATTTGCGTGTCGACGTGATAGAAACGGTTTAGGTCGTAGTTAATTAACCGTAGCTCCGTTGGAGATGAGCCATATATGTAAATGGACTACAACGACAAGTAGAATAACGTGAACCACTTTGTTTTGCCGTTTAACAAACATAAAAGGTGATTAGGAAAAATCTAGACAGATTTAGAATTTAACGCGTGGGGTCGTTTGAGAGATGCTATATGTCGTTCCGACCTCATTTAAAATGCCTAGATAGGTAGTTTAATTTGTGCATTACCCCTTACCATGTTAATAACATTTTAATATTGCCACGTTAGTAAACGGGAGTGAACTAAATAATTAAACGTGAAGTTCCGTCAATATGCAACTCGTTGCATATTGAGCTTCACTTAATGTGTAGCATTTGACTGTGTGAATTGCCATGCCCTGCCTTGCATATTTAAACTCGACATGCATCATATTAGGGTGTGCAACATATCGTGTATGTGCCGTGGTGAATATCGTGGGTTGATGTTTGTTTCCGGTTTGCTTCGTCTCGATAGAGTTCCGCAAGCGTGTCGGAATGTGAGGATCCGTTCGACTACGTCGGTATGTCTGCTTCATGGAGTTGTTCTTCTTCAAGCTGGATCTCAGGCAAGATGATCATTTCCCCAGATATCATTACTATCATTTCCATGCTAGTTGTTTCGTTTCTATCGTTTTGTCTCGCTGCCTACCACGTGTTAAATATCAGCCTCCCAACATTGCCATGAAAACCTTCAACTTGTTCACAACCTAGCAAACCTTGCTTAACCATTAGATAGTGTTGCTAGTTGCAGGTGCACTTGCTTCCATGTGCTAACATGGGTTCCTTGTTATATCACCATATTAATTGCTATTCAATTTTATGCACCTATATACTTGGTAAAAGGTGGAAGGCTCGACCTTTCTATCCTGGTGTTTTGTTCCACCTTTGCCGCCTTAGTTTCGACTACCGGTGTTATGTTCCATAAATGAGCGCTCCTAACATGCTTGGGGTTGTTATGGGGACCCGCTAGATTCTCGTTTTGGGATAAAGCTCGTTTGGCAAGGCCCAACATTGGTACTATATTTGCCCAACATAATAATTCTGCTAATACTGAAAAACATAGGGAGTTAACACTACCCGAGGAGTAATTCAACATAATACATGGAGGGCCAGTGCTGATGGTGCTGGTCCAAACTAGAGCCGTTTGTGGAGCCAACCCGATGCAACTCGGGTGATGTCTATCAGGCCACCGTACGCTCTGCTTACCGGTCGTGTCCTGAGAACGAGATACGCGGCTCCTATCGGGATTGTCGACACGCCGGGCGGCCTTGCTAGACTTGTTTTACCTTTCTTGAGCGTCTTGTGCGAGGGATTCCGAGGATGCTTTGGTTATCTCGAGGTTGAGGTTTTCCAATAGGAACCCGAGGAGATCACGGGTTTCCCTGATCGAGGTCATTCCGTCGCAGCGTGTGGTAGTTTGTGATGGACTAGTCGGAGCACCCGTGCAGGGTTAAATCTTTCGGAAAGCCGTGCCCGCGGTTATGTGGCAACGTGAAAACTTTGTTTAACATCTGGTTATAGATAACTTGAAGTAAGCTTAATTAAAATATGCCAACTGAGTGCGTAACCATGGTTGTCTCTTTCGTGAGCTCCTTCTTCGATCGAGGACACGGTGAGGTTATGTTTGACGTAAGTAGGTGTTCACGATCATTCATTTGATCATCAGTAGTTCACGTCCGCTATGCATAGATCATCCCCCTCTTATTCTTGTACTCGTAAGTTAGCCACCTCAAATAAATGCTTAGTCGCTTGCTGTAGCCTCACCACTTAACCATGCCTCACCCATTAAGCTTTGCTAGTCTTGATACCTTTGGAAATGAGATTGCTGAGTCCCTATGGCTCACAGATTACTTCAACTCCAGTTGCAGGTACAGGTAAAGGGTTACTTTGACGCGAGCGCATTGATTGTGCTATTTGGAGTTTCTTCTTCTTCTTCGTCGATCTAGGATGGGTTCCACGCCGGCAGCCTAGGACAGCAAGGATGGACGTCGTTCTTTTATCGTTTGTTTTCGTCCGTAGTCGGACCTTGCTCTTCATCATGATGAGTGTATGTATTATATTGATGTGACTCTCATGTAGCTTGTGGCGAGTGTAAGCCAATTCCATATACTCATCTTTTCAGTACATGTACTTATAACGATACCCATTCTTGCGAGACGACAAGATGCGTTTCTATCCCTCTCGAGGCCCTCGCGCCAAAATAAGGATAGGATCACATCTTGGGCGTTACATCGCCCGAGCTCCCATTCGTGCTCAGCACGCCCGTAGCGAGCTAACGCGTGTGCGCGTGCCCCTCCCAGCGCCCCTAGCCTCGGGCCCCTCTTCGCCCGAATGCCGCCGCCGCTCTGCTCATGGTTGGCATTGATTTGTGCCCCTCCGACCATGCCACCACCATCATTGGATGCGGCCCTCTCCAGCGGTTCAGACGATCCAAACACCGAGCCTGAAGAACCCCTATAACGAATTTTCGAGGACCTCCCGAGGCCCTCCACCGCGGATTTGGTCGTCAAGGCTTACTCCGGCGCCGCCGTTGACGTGGCCAGGTCAGGGCAACTGCCCTGTGGCCCCTAGCCCCTTGTTGACGAGTTGACTTCGGTCAACTGTCTGACTCGGCAGTGCCGAGCCACTGACATGTGGGCCCACCCTATTTAATTAGTTAGTTAATTAAATTTCTTAATTAGTTTGACTTAAACACAGAGTGACATGTGGGTCCCTTTGTTAAATGATCCATTTTAGATTAATTTAAACTCTGGATTAGCCATCCCTCTATGACAGGTGGGGCCGAGCTGTCAGGTTTGACCTGAGACAATTAGATTGACCGTTGATGTCATCCCGATGTCATGCTGATGCAATAATTATATTTACGAATTTAAACAAATCTATTTATTTTAGAATGTTAATAAAACTTTGTAAAATCATATAAAATAATCCATAGCTCGTATGAAAATATTTTATATACGAAGTTGCTCAGAAAAATCCCAAATCTGAAAAAAGTGTTCGATGATTAGACACACGCCCCTAGCATGATGAACATGGACATTTGGCATTAGGGTCATCTGTCCGTTAGAAGCCAAAGACCCGGGAAATATCGTCAAATATTCTCCCGATCCGTCTATGACTTGTAGTACTGCGTTAGCTTATCCCTAGCACTGCATTTTGCCATGTCATGCATCATGTTGCATCTGCTTGCTGTTATTTATTGTTTCTTCCCCCTCTTCTCTCCTGTAGACACGAGAGTGATGCTGCTGCCGGGTACGACTATGCCCTTGACGATCAGCCTTTTGCAGCACAACAAGGCAAACAACCCCCCTTGATCATTCCGATATCACCCATTTATTCTCCCTCATGCTTGCATTAGATTTTGCTACTATTGTAGATAGCTCCTATTCTGATCCATAGCCTCTTTTTTTAAACTGCTGTTGTACCCTACTGCATATTAATGCCTAATATAGATTGATAAGTGATCCCGAGTGACCCCATTATGTTCTAGTTGCCCCTACTTCATCATCGAACACTCGACGACTTGAAGACTCGAAGACTCGATCATCTTGATCGACGAGCCAGACCCATCACATCACCTCACACCCCTCAGTTGTAGGACTATGCAGAGCTACTATTGAGTACCGAGGGAGATACCTTGTAATGTACTTCTGATGGTAACTCTCTAGTGTAGTTAACCAGAGGTGGATTACGGAGGGTGATTCCTCCTTCACCACTTTCGATAATGACTCTGTCATGCAACCCCTCAAGTGTGAACCATCGGGGGTGATTCCTCCTTGGTCACCTTGATGGTTACATCGATTGGAATGCATCGAGGGTGATACCTCGGATTCCTTTGATATTATAGACACACGATTACTTTAACTTTACTACTTGAACATGATGAGATGTGTGGAGCGGGTGGACTCCCGCGCGGTTGTGACGAGGCATGGTCGGACATTCTTGTTCGTTGCCACACGTCCTCGAGACGGGGTGACGCGACCACCTATCGTGGGTCATTGATCGTTGCCGTAGTTGAGGAGCGGGTGGATACCCGCGTGATTGCGATGAGGAGTTGTTGGGCATTCTTGGACCTTGCCACAAGTCCTCGAGACGGGGCGACGGGGCCACATATCATTGATCATTGATCACCACAGCTGTTTAACAAAGCATTAATGGGTTTGGATATGTGATCCGAGAAGGCATGTGACCTGTTTCGCACTAACGACCACGCGGGAACAAGTATGGGCACTCTGCATCGTGCATTCGCCTGAAAGCTCTTCAGATGTCACAGTTGAGCGGCTGGCTCCCCGGGGGGTCCGCATAAGCACTATCTTTGTATAAAGAGGTGCCAGGACTAACACCGTTCGTCCACGTAATGTGTAGGATTGTGAAGAGAGATTGGTCCATGACCCCTTTGCGATTAGGATGTAGACCGACGTGTGGCCTCTCTGCTGAGCCTAGGTAGCACTACGACATGTCGATCAACCGAGGCGGGGCATGACCCAAGAAAGTGTGTCTGACCATAGTTAATCGAGTGTGGTGGGTAAGTTTGTGCACCCCTATTCGAATAGCCGTGTCCACGGTAACAGACGCTCAGGGTTGTATCCCGATCTAATACAACTAATTTGAAATGTTGGCTCCAAGATTTCTTTCTCGCAGGGAGTCGAGGAAGGATCTCTGGGCATTTTTAAATAAATTTCCCGCAACCTAATTATTACATATGTGTTACTGGTCTACACTCTTCTAATGCTACAAGACACTGAAGATGATATCTTCGATAGGACTAGGCCTTCTCTCTATTATGGCATTTCTGCAGTTAGTACAAAGATATAGCCCATTCCTTTGATACTGATGCATACTTAGCATAGTTGTGATGTCACTCTTGCGAGTACTTTGGATGAGTACTCACTGTTGCTTTGCTCCCCCTTTTTTCTCTTGATACGATTGCCGCGACGAGACGACGGAGCCCAGGAGATGACTGATCCCGCCGCCGACTACTACTACCCCGATGGATCCTACTACTACGTGGAGGCCACTGATGACCACGAGTAGTTAGGAGGCTCCCATGCATGAGGCCTTGCCTTTTCGATCCGATGTTATGTTTGTGCTAGCCTTCTTAAGGTAAATCTTATTTACTTATGTTTGTACTCATGTATTGTTTGCTTCCGGTGACTCGTTTGTATTCGATCCCTCGAGGCCCATGGCTTTTAATATGAAGCTTGTATGACTTTATTTGTGTCTAGAGTTGTGTTGTGATATATTCCCGCTAGTCCCTAATCTTGGTCGTACGGATTTGCATGTATGGTTAGCGTACGATAAAAATGGGGGCGTCATAAGTTGGTATCAGAGCCGACTACCTATAGGTAGCCCCCTTTCCAACTCCTTGGCCGAAGTCGAGTCCAGTCTTTGAAAAGCTTTTACTAACTTTGTTGTGTAGCTTACGGGCCCACATGCCAGTCGGGTGGTATTAGGATCTTTTATTCCTCTTCTATACTCTGGGTTCTGATCTCTCTTCTCTTTCGGGTTAAAGTTTTTGCTAACTCTAACTCTAGGCTCTCGTAACTGCTTCCTCCCGGAGAGCCCCTCATTCCACAGGATGGCTTGATTCATCAAAAGACTCAGAAGATACTTTCCTATCTTCTCCCAAGAACTTGTGCTCATCGCTTTTGCGATTCCCTTCCACCGTCAACCCCTACGAATAATTTCTCACACTTACCGGGTATTCGTTCGTCCTCAGTTGTCATGGGTTTCACAAAATCCATCGAATTGCTATTCGATCTTTCGAGATCCTCAGTAGCCTATTGCTCTTAACCTTGCTTACCTGCTTGCATTATGGTTAATTCCATATGTCTAGCAATATTCATTAAAATCCTTTGTGATTATCCTTTGATCTTATTGATTCAACCCGTGTATGAATGCACACAATCATCAATTGATCCTCATAAATTATCTGTCCGGCTCAGACCTCTTTCCAAATAGGAGCTGGTTCTCGGCAAATCAACCTTGATTGATTGTCCATCTAAGTCCACTCAACTTAATTGTATTTTATCGGAGCATCTGATTCCGATACACCAACATGGAAAACATAATTCCTTTGTTATTTAAGCATCAAAATTATTCATATGTTCTATAATCCGATGCCTTGCATTCTATCTTCCTCTGATTGAGTACCGATACTCACATCAGGTCCTTTGTGGACCGCCAAACCCATTGTTGGGTTATTATCTGATAGTATCCTTCAAATTCAATATTCTTGTGATATTCTTACCCTGATACATGATGCCATTTGTAAATTGTGTCTTCTCCCTCTCATAATTTGTATCCTATCCTTTTGTTAGCCATGCTCTTCAAGCATGTGTTAATTACTCTTGAAGTTTGTGGTATGTGCTCCTAAGATGCCCCGATGGATTGAACCTATGCGTTCCCTAATCCATGTGAACTCGAGAGTTTTCATGAGTCTTACTCTTGTGGTGTTTTGCAAGATAATCTTTCAAAGCTACAACTTCATCAAAGGCCAGGAGTAAATGGCAGGTGATGCATTGATGAAGTGGGAGTGAGACCTTGAACTTTGTGTTCATGCCCATGGACCCGGTGTATGTATTATCATCCAAGCTTTTTCGCAACAATGAAATTCCCTTGGTATAATTTGATTTGGTATCTGTGATCTTGTCCTTTCCAATCGTGGTTCCGACCATGTTGTTCTGCTTTGATTTTATTCTAAGACAAGTTAAAGTGCTTGTCTTCCATAGATCAATGCACTAGTATAACCTCTATTCTGATCTACCTCTGAGTATTATCCCTGGTATCTCGATAATATCACGGAGCTATATAACTTCTTATGAGCTCCTCATCAACTACGATATTTCACTGATTCCAGTTTCCTCGTGTTTTGAGTCGTTGGACACTCAAGGACACCGATAACCTAATCGAGTACGCATTACGATTCAATAACTCCTAGTAATCTTATTTGCTTATGAGTTTGTACTCGATCATGTCATTCCAAGCTGTTAGGCTACATCATCATCGTCATGCTAGAGCTTGACCATGCTATCTATGTCCTTCATTCCCGGAACACATTTCCAATGGTGCAATAAGCTTACATCGATATTTCAACGTCAAGTTGAAGGCGATTTCGATTCTAAGCTAGCAATCTTATTTGTGGTTCCAACAACCTTTCGCTTCACCATCCCTTTGCTTGATGTCGTCGCTGAACGAATACATCTTCATGAAACTTCTCGACAAATGTGTCGTGATCATCGTCAGCATTCTGACTCTTCCAGAATATCAATCCAATTCATGATGAGAAATACCATCCTTGCCCCTCGATAATTTGTGTTATCATCGACAACCTTATTGCCTACCCTCCAATAGAAACTTGTTCATGTTTTATGTTGTCCCTTGAGTTCCTTACTATCCAGCTTATGTTATCTTCTATCTTGGAGTATTACCATCTTTTATGTCAAGAATGTTGTGAGAATTGTTGCACCTCTTAAGAATTCTTGATATGGTGATACTTCTCGCCATCACCATTCATTTCTTGGTCCCCGTGTTGTTTCTAACCGGTATACCGACAAGTGAACTCTGATGTCTGATTCCAATACTTCTGGCAACCCTATTGCTTTGAAGTTAATGAGTGATAGTTTCATTCTTAGTGTGTTGGTTGTTGACTCACCACTTTAGCATTGGTCGTGCTACCCGGTCCATATTTCCGAGTGCACCCTTCGATCAGTGTTTAATTGTTGATGTCCCCTTGAGCTTATGCCATTATATCATTTGATCTGACAAATGCTATCTCCTTGTTCTTATAATTTTGTAATTCATCCCTGTCAAAAATATTGATGGATTGTTGCTGAGCCCATCGGCCACACCCTCAACTTCTCCATGTTTCAGGATGAAGCTCTTGAAAGCATTATCTTTGTGCCTAACTCATGAAGAATTTGTTTGATGGAAGAAGTGTTTTCCCAAAGAACACGTGCATTCCTGCCGCCATGAATATGAGAAAATTTTGTTTTGCTTCCTCTGGGAGCATCCCAAATCATTCACGCATGTGCGGAGTGTTATATGTTTTGAATATATGCTATCTTCACTTCATATAACTTTCTTAGCACCCCAAGCCACTTCTTGATTTGATCAAGGAAAAGAAGTTCCTTCATAAGAGCTAATCGAGACTTACACCAGGACCTTGATATCCTCGATGATGGTTCCCAAATCAGAACTCGGTTGCATTTCGTTGTAAGAATTCCATGTGGGCAAGAATGTCTTGACACTGTGTTCATGTCTCTTACAATCCAACTCATGATTCAAGATTTGCTTCCCTAGTTCATATCCTGAGAATCTTGCATCACCATGTCGTTATTTTTTGTTGCCGCCTTTTATTCTCAGGCATCTAGAGTTTTAGGTATCCTGACACCAATCAGACCTGAATCTCGGGCACATATGATGGTTGGAACATTTCCCAATAATTATAACTTTGGTCTTTATGTAACCCGGTACGGTGATGTCTTGTCTAGCACACGTTGCTGGAGGACCTATTGTTATATTATCTTCCTTAGTAAGGTTAGCCTCCCCCCGAGGAAGTTGTATGACTTATTTTACATGTCGTTCCTGATGGATCCTTTGTGTACCCAAAGTCCGACCTTTACATGATGACCATGTTGATGCTACCCCGAAGCACGAATGTGGTACTTCATATGCCAACAGGAACATTGGAAGCGTAATGTTAAAATGTTCTTGATCAGTTATCCAAACAGTATTGTATGGGCAAACATCATGATTCTCCTTGCCGATAAATGGTTATGTACTTGGTGACCAATCATGTATACCATGCTTTGTTTTCCTTGGGAAAGGTATACTCTAATACTTGTGTGAACATATTTTCCTTTCCATTGGTCTGTTTGATATGATAATCACATTTTCCTTCCCATTGGTCTGTTTAACCTTCGTGTAATCTATCTTATGCGAGTACTAATAATTACCTCCTTAGATAAAAACCTCGGTGTACAACTCTATGAGTAAGGCCATGTTACTATTGTGGATAACATTCTGCTAGCCGCCGGTGGACGAGAACTTTGCCTATTGGCCCGCCTCGTTTTAACGAGCAGCAAAATGGTTCTATTTGTCCCCCCGCCCTAGGTACCGACGTTGTTGCCAAATAACTGACAAGTTATCCGCTGACATGTCTTGCTACCAAGACCGTACAAGATGTCACCGCTGTGCCTACTCTTAACCCACATGGTGGGCCCATAACCCACAGTTCCATATGATCAAAACCTAACTCTCGTGAACATCTTAGATTCCAAGTATCTTTTTATATTCCCAAGCCACCACCCAAGGGATGATCTATCCTAGCATCAGACGCAATATTATTTCTCATTGCTTTGAACCCATTTCCCCTTCTCATTAGGCATGGAATGATTGCCTACCCGTTGAAACTTTTGTACCATCATTTATTCCTCTCAACGGACTCCCTAGGATACAACTTGATGAATAATTCATGTCTTCTTCCCCAAGTTCACCGTTAGATGCCCAACTTTGTGTAGCTATGTTCTTCCAGAGTTTTCCCTCTTATCGCATTCGTAGGACGATGAAGATCCTGAAGGAAGTATGACGACTTCATCAGGATGATCTAAAACAAAGAATTGAAGACATCAACTCAAGGGATCAAATTATTCGAGAAGATTCGTTAGAATTTCGTAACCAAACTTTCCCCCCTTATATCTACCTCTTAATTCTCGGGACAAGAATTTCTTTTAGTAGGGGAGAGTTGTAACACCCCTGGGTTATCAGCTATAGTAACCTAGGTGATCAAGCTACAATGATAACAAGGTTAAGGTAACGCCTTTGCTAATCAATGTTTGATCACAAATGGAATCATATCACTTTTCAAATTCCTATTGTTTTTCAAAACTCTTTTAATAAGTGGATTTTTTTTGCAAACTTGAAAACTAAAATCATGGTTGGGTTACAAATATTCTTTAAGTATTTGTCAAATAGAAACCAAGTTTTTGCAGAGTATTTAAATGCCCTAAAACTTTTATAACACATGCCAATGCTATTATTTAAATCCCTCTTGCCTTATGAAATTTTCAAACATTTTTTTTCAAAAGCCCACCAAACTATTGCGGCTCTGTCTAATATTACTTTAGTAATATTTGGCAAGCTCCCATATTCTTATAAAACTAGTCACTATTTCAATTAAATGCAAAACTGAATTATATACAACTAAAACAGAAAGAAATAAAAAATAAAATGAAGGCTTACCTGTGCTGGGCCTTAGTCCATAGGGACATGCCAAGCTAACAGGCCCAACCCACGAGAGGTTGTTCCCTACCTCTGTTCACCTAGGACGGCGTTGACGCCCATGCGCCGTACCTGCTACAAATCGACCACGTGCCCGCCATCCGCCAGCTTACGAGCGGCTACAAGGCGCCCCCCAGCCGCCTCGGAACCCTAGCTCCCTCTCACTTTCCCCCTCGCTCCACACTCTTCTTCCCCGCGAGCTCCCGCGCCATCGTCGCCATGTCGCTGCTGTTGCCATAACCATCGAGCCCCTATCACCTCGCCGATGGGCCTAGTAGCTCCACCACTGTCCACCTCTTATCCTCCGGTCATGAGCTCAAGCCGAAGGGCACCGCAGCGCCCGCTCGCCGCCTTCTTCCTCTTCGGGTCCCCGGACCTTTGTCCCAGCAATGCGCCGCCCCGAGCCTCCTCCGAGCCTGCTGTCCACCGCTTCTCCTTCCCCCGTCATTTGCGCTCTACCTCCCGTAGACAGCTCCCCCGCATCACCGTACCTGCGTCGCCACCATCCAGCTTGCCTCCGCGGTGTAATGCCCAAGATGTGATCCTATCCTTATTTTGGCTCGAGGGCCTCGACAGGGATAGAAGCGCATCTCGTCGTTTTGCAAAAATGAATAACGTTATAAGTACATGTACAAAAGAGATGAGTATATGTAATTGGCTTACACTCGCCACAAGCTACAACATGAACAACACAATACAACAATTCATTCAATCACCATGTAGAATAGCAGGGTCCAACTATGGACGAAATCAAACGATAAAAGAACGACGTCCATCCTTGCTATCCCAGGCTGCCGGTCTGGAACCCATCCTAGATCGATGATGATGAAGAAGAAGAAAACTCCAAATAGAACAATCATCACATTCACGTCAAAGTATCGCTTTACCTGTACCTGCAACTATTGTTGTAGTAATCTATGAGCCACATGGACTCAAAAATCTCATTTCCAAAGGTATCAAGGCTAGCAAAGCTTAGTGGGTGAGGTATGGTTAAGTGGTGAGGCTACGTCAAGCAACCAAACATTTATTTGAGTGGCTAACTTACGAGTACGATAATAAGAGGGGGGAGGATCTACGCATAAACGGAGGTGAACTAATAATGATCTTGAAGTGATCTTGAACACCCAGTTACGTCAAACATAACCCCACCGTGTCCTCTCTCGAATACAGAGCTCACGAGAAGAGTCAGTCATGATTACACATAAAATTGGCATATTTTAATTATGTTTACTATGAGCGGGTGTTAAAAAAAGTTTCCAAGTTGCCACATAACCGCGGGCCCAGCTTTCCGAAAGATTTTACCCTGCAGGGATGCTCCAACAAGTCCATCACAAACTATCACAAGCTGCGTCGGAAACCTCGACCACGGATAACCCGTGATCTTCTTGGATCCCTGGTGGAAAACCTCAACCTCAATTTAGTCCAAAGTATCCTGAGAATTCCCCGCACAAGACGTCCGAGAAGGATAAAACAAATCCAGCAAGGCCGCCCGACGTGTCGATGATCCCGATAGGAGCCGCGTATCTCATTCTGAAGACACGATGGATAAGCTACGCATACAAATGCCTGATAGAAATCACCCAAATTGCCCCGGGTTGACCCCGGATAGTGCTCTGTTTAGGACCAGCACCATCAGCACTGGCCCTCCCTGTATTATGTTGAATTACTTCTCGGGTGCATGTCGCCCTATGTTTTAATAATGGTGTTCAATATTATTATGTTAAGAAAATATAGTACCAATGTTGGGCCTTGCGAGAAGAGTTCTATCGCAAAATGAAAGTCAAGGGGTCCCCATAACAACCACAAGCATGTTAGGAGCGCTCAATATGGAACATAACAACCACTACTCAAGTAACTAGGGCAGTAAATATGGAACAGAACACTGAGCTAGAAGGCTAAGCCTTCCACCTTTTAGCAAATACATAGGTGCATTAAATTAATTAGCAATAATATGATGATATAACAAGGAATCCATGTCGTCACATGGAAACAAATGCACCTACAACTAGCAACGCTATAACAAGACTGAGCAAACAGTAACATATCCAAAAAGTGGTTTGCTGGGATATGGAGGGGTTAGAGGATTTTTATGGCAATGCTGGAAGGTTGACATCAACAGGTGGCAGGTAGCGAGACATAGCAAAAGAAATGAGACAACTAGCATATCAATGATAATAGTGACATATAGGAAAATCGTCATCTTGCTTGTGACCCCGCTTGGAAGAAGAACGAATCCCTGAAGCACACGGACCAACGTAGTCGAGCGAATCTTCACACTTCGAAGCGGTCCGGAACTCTATCGAGAAGAAACAATCCGAAAACAAACAATCAACAGACGATAAACACCACAACATATGCATGACATGATGTGCAAGCAAATATGATACATGTCCATTTAATTATGCAAGGCACGACAAAGCACCACAATCAAACTCTACAGATTAAGTGAAGCTCAATATGCAACGAGTTGCATATTGACGAAACTCCACATTTGGTTTACTTAGTTTAATCCCGTTTAGATACACGACAGTATTAAATGTTGTTAAGTAAGGCAAGAGGTGAAGCTTAAATAACTACACTATCTAGGCACTTTACATGAGGTCGAAAACAACATATAGCATTTTTGAAATGACCCCATATGTTAATTTCCAAATTGGTCCAGATCTGAACTAAACATATTTTATATTTATTAAACAGAAAAATAAAGTGGACCATGTGATTTTACACGTCATTCTAGTCGATTTACATATATAGATCATCTAAAATAAAGCTACGGTCTAAAAGATATGAGCAACACAAGATGCTATGGTATGAATGCAAAATGGACGCAAATGACACCCACAATTATGTTAGTCATGGATACAACAAGATATTACAAAACTACATAAAATTATAGGCAAGTTTAAATGAGGCTGGAAAAATGAATAACAATTCTAGAAAGTCCCCACATTCAAATTAAGATTTCAGTACCGTTCTTCCTATGCACAATTTTAAAGTTGTTAAATAATAAAATAAATGCTACCATGTTATTCTATGCATTTTTCTAGTTAAGTAATATATGTGGATCATTTTATTCTAAGTTACGGTTTAATATCTTTGAATTAATCCGTTTTAATATGGCATTTGTGCAAAATAAGTTAAAACAACAAGTTAACATTTTTAACATGGATGAAAGTTGGATTTTATTAATCTACATAAAATTCCAGGCATTTTACATATTTAAATCATTTTAATTCGACACACGGTTATTAAGTTATTAGCAAATTAAAAAAGAAAAGCCTTTTTTAAATATGCATGTATGAAAAAATATTAAATCCCAGAGAAAGAAAAAAAACATACACGGGGCCGGATTCGAGTACATTAGAGCGGCCGAGGAAGGTGCGGGCCCAAGCAGCCATGATTGTGACCGTGCAATTAAACGAGAAACATGCAAAAATAAAATTGCTGCTCCCGGATCTCGAACACGTGACTTGCACATGCATTCGAGTGGCTCTTGCCACTAAGCTATTGCGATGTTTGCCTATCAAATAGGTGTGGATGGCATATCAACGATTACTCTCGTGCGCATCTGAAGATTCCGAACCAAAATGAAACCAAAGAACCCTGGCTGGGACTTGCAGATGCAGCGAGGTGCACCTGGGTTCCTCACCGGCGACGCGGGGGACGACGGAAGGATCGAGCGGGGTGCACGGGAGGCCAGGCACGGGAGCGACCGGATCCAGCAATTGGCCACCACATCCGGGCGGAGGGGCGAGGTCGTGCATGGGAGCCCTCGATGGCGTTGACTGCCGTGACATGAAGAGAAACAGAACGAGAGGTTAGCGAGAGAAGAGAAGAAAGGTAGCAGGGAAATGAAAAGAGGCGCGGTGCAGGAGACCTCCTAGTTGCCATCGGCGGGGTCCGGGTCGAAGACAACGAGGGCTGCCGGAGCTTTGGTTGGTGGCGAGGAACGGAGGTGGAGGGAAAAGTTCGGGCGGCCATGAAGGAGAGCTCCTACTGACGGCGTCCATGGCGTTCATGCTGCTGCTCCATGAGGGAAAAAAAGAAGAGGTCACGGGGGAGAGAGAGTAACGAGGTGAGGCAAGGAGAAGGGAAATGGGGCGACGGTGCTCACCGGCGAGCTTCGATGGCCGACTAGAGCGAGGCTTCAGGCTGCTCGCTACCGCACGGGCGCGGCGCTGCGTGCTCGGGCTTGAGCAGGAAGCAGGGCGCGACGGGGGAGTCTCAGGGAGCTCGGGCAGGAAGGCGAGGCGCTCGGCTCGGGTCGCGGGCCTGTTGGGTGGCGCGGACGGAGGGAGCTACGGGTGGCTGGATGCGTCTGCTTGGGAAACAGAGGATTGGGGATGGTCCGGTCGTCGGCGGTTGGCTGGGCGAGGAGATCGAGGGAGATCGGGCAAGGGGATCCCGAGGAAAGAGTGGGTTGGCCGGGGCCAGCGGCTGCGAGGGGATTTGGTACATGGGACAAGCTAGGGCTAGGGTTGGACTGCTTAAATAGCTAGGTGAGTATGGTTAGGGGATACGTGGACCCTTCGAGGACCCTTCGATTTGATCGGGTGGTCCAGAAAAATAGGTAGAAAGTTCAACTAAAAGCCGATGATGGTTTATGGTATTACGGGGTTGATCCGGATCCAACGATCATGACCGTATGTTTCGAGTTTCGGGAGATTTTCGGGCTAGGTTGCGCGTAGGGTCTGTGCACTGTATAGAGGTGCTAGGCATAGAGAGAGGGAAACAGGAAGTCCGACAACAAGGTTTTAAATACCGAAAACGTCCGTGATTTGATCGGCTATAGTGCCGCTATAGGTTTAACGTTTCGGGTATGAAATGAACTCCTGACGCGACGAAATTTGGCAAACGGCCTACCTACACTATAATAAGACTGCACGCCAAATTTCAACTCAATCCGAGAAAGTTTTATACACACTTTTAAAAACACTATTTTAACGATGCCGCACGAAACGTTCAACGATAAAAACAGAGAGAACCAGAAACTACGAACAGATGCAAGTTTTGAAAAATGACGGCAACGGAATACCGATGAAATGCGCATGATGCGATAATGATTGCGACAACCAGATAAATCACACGACAACAACAGAATAAAAGGGGATCTTCTGGAGCGTTTGTTCCGGGCTGTTACACACGGCCATCACATGCCTAGCCCGCGTCCAAGCCCGCGTTCATGCTCAACGCACCCGTAGCGAGCTAACATGTGCCCCTCCCAGCGCCTCCTTAGCTTCGGACCCCTCTTCGCCCAGATGTCGTCGCCGCCCTCCTCATTGCCAGCGCCGATTCCGGGCCCCTCGTGACGTGCCACCACCATCATTGGACGTGGCCCGCTCCACTGGTTCAGACGAGCCAAAGCCCGAGCCTCGAGACCCCTTGTAGCAAATTTCCAGCGACCTCCCGAGGCCTTGTGCCGTGGAATTGGTCGCCGGTGCTTACTTCGGCGCCACCGCTAACGTGGCCAGGTCGGGGCCACCCCCAGGGTATCTGCCCTCTGGCCCCTAGCCCCCCTGTTGACTAGTTAACTTCAGTCAACTGGCTGATTGGGAAGTGCCTAGCCAATGACATGTCGTCCCACCCTCTCTAGTTAGTTAATTAAATTTCTTAATTAGATTAACTTAAATAGACATTTACATGTAGGTGCCTCTTCTAAACAATCCATTTTAGATTAATTTACACTTTGGATTAGCCCTATGTGTATGACAAGTGGGGCCGAAGTTTGACCTAAGACAACTGGGTTGACCGCGGATGTCATCGTGATGTCATGCTGATGCAATAATTGTATTTTTGAATGAAAACAAATCTGTTCATTTCAATATATTAGTAAAACTTTGGAAAATCATATAAAATAATCCGTAGCTCGTGGGAAAATATTTTATACATGAAAGTTGCTCAGAAAAATCCCACAAATTTGAATAAGCTATCCGTTTATCTGTCAAATGCCCCTAGCATGATGAACATGGTCATTTGGCGTTAGGATCATATCTTCATTAGAAGCCAAAGACGCGGGAAATATCGTCAGATATTCTCCCGCTCCATTTGTGACGTGTACTACTGCATTTTGCGATGTCATGCATCGTGTTGCATATGCTTGCTTTTATTTATTGTTTCTTCCCCCTCTTCTCTCCGGTAGACACCGAGACTGACGTTGCTACCGGGTACGACTACGACCCTCACGATCAGCCTTTTGCAGCAGAGCAACAAGGCAAGCAACCCCCTTGATCATTCTGTATCACCCATTCTTTCTCCCGCATGCTTGCATTAGATTTTGCTAGTGTCGTAGACAACTCCTATTGATGCATAACCTGTTTTTGTTAAACTGCTGTTGTACCCTACTACATATTAATGCTTAGTATAGGTTGATTAGTGATCCTTAGTGACCCCACTATGTCCCAGTTGCCCCTGGTCCATCGTCGAAGACCCGACGACTTGAAGACTCGAAGACTTGATCATGTTTATCGACGAGCTAGACCTGTCACATCACCTCACACCCCTCAGTTGTACGACTATGTAGAGATACTATCGAGTATCGAGGGTGATAACTCATAATGTACTCCTCATGTTAACTTTGTAGTGTAGGGAACTGGAGGTGGAGTACGGAGGGTGATTCCTCCTTCACCACTTCCGATAACGACTCTGTCGTGCAAACCCTCAAGCGTGAACCATCGAGGGTGATTCCTCCCTGGTCACCTTGATGGTTACATTGATTAGAATCCATTGAGGGTGATACCTCAGATTCCTTTGATATTATAGACTGTAGGATCGAAAGTATGTCTAGCGGGGGGGGGGGGGGGTAGTTTTAGTTGTGGGCCAGTTTTAGCAATTATGGCAAATCAAGTTCACCCTACGCATGCAATTCTAAGAGTATATCAGCGGAATGTAAAACATGCAAGTGTAAAGTAAAGGAGTAAGGTAGGGAGATCAAACGCGTGAGGTTGACACGACGATTTTTGGCATGGTTCTGATAGGTGGCACTATCGTACATTAATGTTAGTGGAGACTTCAACCCACAGAGGGTAACGACTACGAGAGTCCACAGAGGGCTCCACCCACAAGGGGTCCACGAAGAAGCGGCCTTGTCTATTCCACCACGGCTTCCGCCCACGAAGGACTAGCCTAACTCACGGTAGATCTTCATGAAGTAGGCGATCTCCTTGCCTTTACAAACTTCTTGGTTGAACTCCACAACACGAAGTAGGAGGCTCTCAAGCGACACCTAACCAACCTAAGAGGCACCACCCTCCAAAAGGTAATAAATGTGGTAGAACGATGAACTCCTTGCTCGTGTGCTTCTAATGATAGTGTCCTCAACACACAATCACTCTCTCATAGAATATGCATAGGTAGGAGAGATTGATTTGGTGGAAAGCAGTTCGGGGAGGCTAGAGATCAAGTTTCAAATGATTGGATTGAAATATCTTGGTCCCAACACATGAGTAGGTGTCTCCCTCTCAGAAAAATGGATCTGGCAATGAAGTGTGTGTTCCGAGTGCTTCTCTCTCGAATGAGAGGTGGGCGAAGGGGTATATATGGGTTGTCCTCGAAATCCAACTGTTACACCTAAAGTGGCCAACTCGGTGACACCGAAGCCATGAACTTGGTATTACCGATTTGCACTAAAGGCAAGAAATTTTGAACTCGGTGGAACCGATATACACAACTCGATGACACTGAAAATGTGTCTAACAATGAGATGACACAACTCGGTGACACCGATAGCCAAACTCGAAAATTCCGTTTTTGTGTACTGAGGCAATAGAAAGTTGGTCACCTAAACTCGACAGCACCGACATGGTTTTGGTTGCACCGATTTGGTGGCTTTGGCTAGGGTTCTGTCTGAGATGAAAATCGATAGGGCCGAATTGAGAAAGTTGGTGGCACCGATTTTGAGTATGAGGCTCTAGACAGAATGGTTATGTGCGAAAAATGACTGAGTATTTTTGGTGGCTATCTTTGAGTACTTGGGCAACCAGTTCATTTTAATACCTCACCCCCTTTTAATAGTATTGGCTTTCCTATGGACTCAAATGTGATTTCTGACAAATATAAAATGAAGAGTATTCTAGCTTGAAGCTTGGCCCAATCTTATTCCTTTCTTGCATCAAGGGGCATCTCCACATAAGCCTTTAGCCAAGGCATCTTTTGAACTTTTCTGAAATATACTTGGATAAACATGTTAGTCCAATGATGCATATGTTGTGATCAATTATCAAAAGCACCCTATGGAGCAATTGTGCTTTCAATCTCCCCCTTTTGGTAATTCATGACAACATATAGATCAAAGCTCCGACAAAAGATATAATCAATGATTAGCATCGACGCTTTGTGAAGTATGTGAAAAACAAGAGTTCCCCCTAAATTTGTGCATTATTTATAATTTGCATTTGAATGCAAATGCACAATCAATTAGGATCATAGGTCACTCTTCCATGTCACATACATCTTGGTGGTGCGCATACATGATAAGAATGAATAGTAATGCACATGACACCAAAAAGATAAGTGAATGATCATCACATAGATAGCTAAAAGATAATAACGTAGCACCAACCAAGCAAGTCGTATGATCAAACACAGGAGCAAGTATAATGTCATCCAAAAGACCAAAGTTTTGAAAAACCAAAATGATAGAAACCAAAGTCAAAAGATCTATCTCTCTCTCTCTCTCTCTCTCTCTCAGCCTTATGATCTATACATTTCTCCCCTTTGGCAACAAGTTACCAATAATCTCAAAAGTATTTGATTGTTGTGCTTTGTCATGTCATGCATAATTATATGGACATGCATCATATTTGTTAGCGCATCATGTCATGCATATGTTGTGGTGTGTATCGTGTGTTGGTTGTTGGTTCCAGATTGCTTCTTCTTGATAGAGTTCTGCAAGCGTGTTGGAGTGTGAGGATTCGTTCGACTACGTTGGTTCGTCTACTTCGTGGATCCGTTCTTCTTCGAAGAAGGATCACACGCAAGATGATCATTTCCCTAGATACCACTACTATCATTGCCATGCTAGTTGTCTCGTTTTTTCCGATATGTCTTGCTGCCAACCACCTATTATGTTAAGCCTCCCAACATTGCCATGAAAAGGCTCTAACCCCCTCCACATCCCAGCAAACCACTGTTTGGCTATGTTACCGCTTGCTCAACCTTCTTATAGCGTTGCTAGTTGTAGGTGCAGTTGCTTCCATGTAAAAACATGGGTTCCTTGTTATATCACCATATTATTGCTATTTAGTTTAATGGACCTATATACTTGGTAAAAGGTGGAAGGCTTCGACTTCTAGCTCGGTGTTTTGTTCCAGCTTTGCCATCCTAGTTACTTGTGTACCGGTGATATGTTCCATAATTGAGCGCTCCTAACATGCTTGGGGTTGTTACGGGGAACCCCTAGATTTTCGTTCTGGGATAAATCTCTTCTACCAAGGCCCAACATTGGTACTATATTTGCCAAATAACTAATAAAATTGCATAGGGACATGCCGGCCCCCATGGATAATTAATTAACCCCCTGGGCCAGTGCTCCTCATGAGTGTTGGTGCACCTACCTAGAAGTAGGTGGTGCCACCTCCGGGCAACTCGAGGAATTTTCTGGCTATTGTCCACTTTGCATAGATGGATGACGCCCGTAGATAGAGAGCACGTCTCTAGATGCGGATCTATCTCACCAGGTGGTCTTGCTGGATTTGTTTTACCTTTCTCGAACATCTTGTGCGAGGGATTCCGAGGATACTTTGCGCTATCTTGAGGTTGAGGTTTTCCACCAGGAAGCCGAGGAGATCATGGGTTTTCTGTGGTCGAGGTTTTCGACGCAACTTGGGGTAGTTTGCGATGGACTAGTTGGACCACCCCTGTAGGGTTAAATCTTTCTGAGAGCTGTCCCCACGGTTATGTGGCAACTTGGAAACTTTGTTCAACACCCGGTCATACCAAACCTGAAGTAAACTTAATTAAAACTTGCCAACTATGTGTGTAACCGTGACTGTCTCTTCTCGTGAGTTCTTATCCGAAAGAGCACACGGTGGGGTTATGTTTGATGTAAGTAGGTGTTCAGGATCACTTCGAGGTCATTATTAGTTCACGTCCGTTATGGTAGATCAACCCCCTCTATTTCTTGTACTCGTAAGTTAGCCACCTCAAATAAATGCTTAGTTGCTTGCTGCAGCCTCACCACTTAACCATACCTTAGGCATTAAGCTTTGCTAGTCTTGATACCTTTGGAAATGATATTGTTGAGTCCCCGTGGCTCACACATTACTACAACAAGAGTTGCAAGTACAGGTAAAGCGACACTTTGACGTGAGTGCGATGATTGTTCTATTTGGAGTTTCTTCTTCTTCTTCTTATTATCGATCTAGGCTGGGTTCTAGGCCGGCAGCTTGGGATATCAAGGATGGACGTCGTTCTTTTATCGTTCGTATTCGTCCGTAGTCAGACCATGCTCTTCTATATGATGTTTGAATGTATTGCTGTATTGCGATGTTCGTGCTGTAGTTTGTGGCGAGTGTAAGCCATTCCCGTTGCACACTGAGCACAGAGCTGCGCGGGTCATGGTTACCACGCGTGCGGGCCCTAGGGCCCGCCATCATTCCGTCAGGGCCGCGGCTACTGACCTGGCTGCCTGCGAGAAGCAAGCTTCATCCGTGCACCCTTCCATGCAGTGGGAGGGCCGCACGGCCACAACATCCTCCTCCCACGCCCGTCTCGAACGGGTGAACACGCAAGCAGCACTACTGAAGGCACGCGACCTTCTTCGCTACATGGTTGGCCGCATCACCGAGCTCTTCACTGCGCCGGAGAGGCCCAGGAATCCTCTCTCTCACTTCGCCCCCTCCGTCCCGTGATGGAGAGGAGGCTCACGGAGCGCCGCCGCCTCCTCCCGCGTGCGGCAACCAGGCCGAGGCCAGGCGCGGCGTGTGCCTTTGGAACCCGCCTCACGAACCACGACCACACACCCAAGAAGAAGGAGACAACTGCTAGATCATCTGGCGCGAGGCTCTGATCGACGCGCACGTGGTCCTTGAGGAGCAGTGTCATCGCGTGGACCGGGTTGTCGAGGATGCCGCGGCGGCCGGGTGCCAGAACCGGGCTGCCCTCGGGTGCGGTGGCCACTCAAGGACCGTGGGTTGCCAGGCCTTCACCCGCTCACTGCACAGGGTTGTTTGGCCTGCCTAGTTCAAGCCCTACCTGCCCTCACCCTACGACGGCTCCCTCGACCCCGTAGAGTTCCTCCAACTCTACACCCTGAGCATCGAAGCGGTGGACCGCGACGACAAGGTCATGGTAAACTGGCTTCTAATGATCTTCAAAGATGGCGCACGGTCCTGGCTCCTGAACCTGCCCGAGGACTCAGTCTCTTCATGGAGCGACCTCCGTGAGCTCTTCGTCGCCAACTTCAAGGGCACGCATGACCGTCCCCTCTCCGTCAATGACCTGCACCGTCTGAAGCAGCGCCCTAGTGAAACCCTCCGCAAGTACATCCAGCCGTTCAGCCAGGTGCGCAACAAGATCCCGAGTGCCACAAACGAGGTAGTCATGATGGCGTTCACCAATGGCGTCAAGGACCTCAAGATGTGCGAAAAGCTCGTCGTCAATGACACCCTAAGGACGGCCATGGAGTTGTTCAACCTAGCCAACAAGTGAACCAAGCCCGAGGAGGGCCGTTTGTTCGCCCACTACAACCCTGAAGACGCATCCAAGGACACCAATGCCAAAGCCAAGGAGGTCAAGCGCAAAGGACCCGCCGTGCTTGCAGCTAAACCCAAGCAGAAGCAAGGCCGCGAGCGGGCTGCGCCCGAGAAACACCACTCCTTCTGCATTTAGCACGATGTGCGCACACACAATACCAAATAATGCCAAGAGCTCAGGGTCCTCTAGGACGAGCGGGTTGGCCGGATCCTGGATCACAACGAGAGCGGTGCTGGTCGTGGCGGCGGCGACAGATGGGACAACCGAAATAGCAACCCTCGTCGAGGCTGGTACGAGCAACCTCGTGATAATGGCTGGCATGACCAGCCTTGTGAGGTGCACCCTTGGGACAACACAGTGCTCCCTCCGCCGCGCCGCCGCCGCCGAGGAACAATGAAAACCAACAAGACGAGGAGGTCAGGGCCTATCAAGAGCCTCGTGCGATTGCTTGCATTCTCGGTGGGGCTATCCCCTCGTCGAACCGCTAGTTCAAGCAGCTCTCTCGCAAGGTTAACACCGTCCTCCCGAGGCCGGGGGTTGGAAGCCCCTCAAGTGGTCCCACTACACCATCACCTTCGACACCAGGGACAACCCCAAGTTTGCGTCCGTTGCGGGCATGCTCCCCATGATGTGCACTCCTACCATCAGCAACGTGGCGGTCACCAAGACTCTCATCGATGGAGGCGTGGGCCTCAACATGCTCTCCGTAGAAACCTTCGACACGCTCCAGGTGCCATACGCCGTGTGCCAGGGCACATGATTTCATCACCTAGGACATCGACAAGGTGCAGGAGGCGCATGCCATGCGCGACGAGCACCGCCCGGAGTACTTCATCAGGAGGATCATCACTCCCAAAAGGACCGTGGAGGTGCGCATGTGCGTCAACGTTGCGGGCCTCAATGGGGTCACCTCCTGAAGCTCCTTATGGCCTATGCGCATGGGGCTAGGCCAAGGCGCTGCCGCTCACCATGTTCACATGCCCTTCGGCCTAGAGAACGCCGCTGCTACCTTCCAAAGGTTGGCACGGCTTGCACCGGCGCCTCGCGTGGTGCCAGGGCCTTGTGAGCCCCGAGGGCTGCGGGAGGCAGCCGACCCCTCAGGGACGGACCTTCACGATGGGCTTCATCAAGCAACCTGGAGCTCCCATGACAATGCGATCGCCAGGAGTTCTGTTTAGTTCGACATCAAGGGCACCCTTCGGGCTGCGTTATCCTCAGGTGTGAGGGCTCGCCCTCGCGAAGTTCTCGCTTTTTGTTCGTGTGGTAAACCTTGTTATTTCCCTTAAAAACTTATGTTGGTCACTTGAAAGGCATTATTGCTGGTTTGGCACTTCGTCGCCTTGAGCGCTACGCGGCGGGTGACTTTCGCCTGATCATCCCATGAAGGAACCTAGCACTGCATCTATGCTCGCGTTCGTCCATGCAGCATTGCTAAATCCGAGTGACTTAGCTCTGTCTGAAAGGCTTACCCTCTTGGGGTCCTCGTTGTCAAACATCTTTGTGCGGTGGCCTCATGAAGATCACCCAACACGTGTCGCCCCCGTATCACAGGTCCTGTAAGCGCGCTGATGCGCAAAGAATGAGGTGCAACCCGCCTGAATACTGAGACTAGAAGGGCCTGAGACTTGTGCCCGGGATACCCGACACCTCAGTAATCGCTGCCCGTGACACTCTCACGTAGTAATGAGTTTGGGGTTGTACACGCCTCGGAGACTCCTAAGTGGAAGCCCACGACAAGACGCGTCGTGGCCGCGGTGGAGGGCTCCCGCCCATGCCCAAGTGGAAGTCCCCATGCTCCGCTATGGCGGAATTACTATTGAACCGCGACTATGCCCATGCCCAAGTGGAAACCCCATGCATCATGCTGGGGAGAACCGTCGGAGCTCCATGCTCGCCAGCTTCCCCTTGTACCTCGCACAGATGGGGGCTAAGACACAGTGCGTGTCCTTGGGTTCGTCCCTGCAGTGCTGAAAAATCCAAGCGATCAAGCTTCCTCTCGTGGGCTCACCCCCGTGGACGTCACCTCCTAGGGTCCTTGGTGTCTAGTTCCCCGCGTGACACCCAAGCGTAAGCAGGTGGGCGCACGACGCACTGACCAATTCTTTCGTATGAGTTCCGCTTGTGCGTCAAGGGGGGGGGGTCCTGAGAATCACGACTCAGGACCTTCACTAGTCCTGTAGCCTCTCACCCCCTGGTGACCCAGTGGCGGTTGAGATACGTGCAGGGTTGGGCCCTCCCGACGTAGAGTACAAGGCCCTCACCAAGGAACGAGAGCTTCTTGAGAATCAAGGGGAGGTTCCTCAGGATCGCGACTCAGGACCTTCACTATTCATGTAGCCTCTCACCCCCTGGTGTTCCAGTGGCGGTCGAGATATGCGCAGGGTTGGGCCCTGCCGATGCAGAGCGCAAAGGCTCCCAACGGTGAGTACAAGGGCCCTCGAAGGAGGTGCTTGCGCGTAAGGGGGGGGGGTCCTGAGCATCGTGACTCAGAGCCTTCACTAGTCGTGTAGCCTCTCACCCCTTGGTGTTCCATTGGCGGTTAAGATACGTGCGGGGTTGGGCCTTACCAACACAGAGCGCAAAGGCTCCCAACAGTGAGTACTAAGGCCCTCGAGGGAGATTCTTGCGCGTCAAGGGGGGGGGGGGGGGGTTCTTGAGCATCATGACTCAGGACCTTCACTAGTCCTGTAGCCTCTCACCACCTCATGTTCTAGTGGCAGTTGAGATACGCGCAGGGTTGGGCCCTGTCGGCGAAGAGCGCAAAGGCTCCAAAAGGTGAATGCGAAGGCGCTCAAGCAAGTCACTTGCGCATCAAGGGAGTTCCAGAGCATCGCGACTCAGGACCTTAACTAGCCCCGTAGCCTCTCACCCCCTGGTATTCTAGTGGCGGTTGAGATATGCGCAGGGTTGGGCCCTGCCGACGCAGAGCACAAAGGCGAGTGAGAGGAAAACCAAGCATGGAAAGAGAAATTATGAATCACAAGCAGTTTTTACAGAATTCAAATTGTTCCATACAATAAAGATGTTGTCTAACGCCTCCCTGAGGCAAGGGTAATCTATTTCAGGGCAAGGCTGGGGGCTCCTTGCCGTCGTCGCAGAAGAACTTTCCCGAGCAATGTGTTTACGTGACCCTCCATGACGGTAGCCAAGTCGCCGTGGGACTCCTTGGGCACGGGCCCATCATCTCTTCGAACTTGAAGTGATGATCAAGAAGCATGAGATGGGTGAAGACATGGGTTGCTGCCATAGAGAAAAGGTTGCGACATTCCTCCTCCAGGATGCTGTCCACCTTCTTGGCCGCGCCCTCGAGTTCCTTCAGAAGCTCAGAAGAAAACTCGACGTAGCCGGTGTCTGGAGGGACGAAGGGAGACTCGAGCCCCAATCTACAGATAGAGCGCAGGGCCTGGTGAGCCCTAAGTTCTAGAGAGGAGAGCGCGACACGGTCTGTTGCCACCTTCGCTTCGGAAGCGGCCTGGATGTCCTCCCTCCGGGAGGTCAGCTTGGCGTTGGCCTCAAAGACATGCTTCGCATGGGCGTCGACCTTGCGATGAAGCGCCTCCAGGCTCCCGCGCTCCGCAACCTGTTCGGCCGCCGCTTTTGCAAGCTCGGAGTCACTGTCCGCAAGCTTCGCCTTGCAGGCCTTGATGGCCCCCTCAAGCACCTTGAAGCTGGCTTCCACTTCCTCCCAACACTTGGCGAGCGTCTCCTTCATGGCAAGGGCATCCACATGGGCGACCTTCGCCTCAGAAGCCCTTTAGCTAGCCCTCCACGTGAACGGCCTCGGCCTCGCCTCAGACCATCTTGGCGGAGGCCTCAAGTTGGCACCACATGAGGCTCCACGGTCAAGCGTACCTCGGCGTCCCAAAAATCCACCTCGAGATGGGAAAGCATGCCTAGTGCGTTGGTCAGGGCCCCGATCTTGAGCAACGTGTCCTCGCCCACTAGGGCAAGGGCCTTTGGAGGTGCCGCCGCCTTGGTGCTGCACGCTGCTGTCAGTAGAGCGGCCCCGACGCCCTCCGCTTGAGGCACCAGGGCTCTGATTTCTCGATAGTTGGTGCTAGGGGTTGGACCGCCACAACCTTGCTTGATGGTGCTCGTGGCTAGGCCATTGCGGCCTCGACATTCGTGATCCCTTGCCACATGAAGGGGATGCTTGGAGCTGAAGTGGCAGTGGCATCTGTGTGCCCGAGCATGGTGCCCAGTTTGCGCAAGCTGCCTCCGCGCCCGCTGAGACCCCAACCAAGGTACGGGGGTGCTTTCGAGACTTGCGTCACCTTTGCCACAATGGCGGCCTTCTTCTTCCTCTCCTCACCACCGCCAGGTAGACTTCGCCGAAGAAGGGATGACTTGAGTAAACCAATCACGATTGAATATCATGAGGATGGGCCTAGGTACTTACTCGTCCCTGGCGGCCTAGTTCCTCTTCTTCTCGATGGCGGGCGACGTGTCCTCGCCACCTTCATGCGCTGCCCCGCCATCACCAGAGGGTCACTCGACACGGTCCCTGATGAGCTCGCCCTTGCCGCCCTCCTCATTGGGGGCATGAGGGGTCCCTTGGAGAGGTAGGGTCGTCGCCAGGGGAGGCACTGCACCATTGTCAGGGGATCCTGCCGTCGGTGTGTCGGCCGTCATGGGGCCCGAACCTGCTCCTTCCCTCGAGGCCATGGGCCGTAGAGGAATTTCCTGGCGCCGCTCGTCCGTAGCAACATCGTCCACGAGGTTGCGCAAGGACTGGTGGAGGTTGGGTGATGGAATCCGGTCGGCGTCCAAATCCTGGTCACTGCCGTCATCGCCCAAGGACGACACCGCCATGGGGAGCCCTTGTGTGGCCCGAGGATCCCCATTCATTGAAGACGGGCATCTCCGCGACCATTCCCTGCATGTCATCACTTGCGTATAGCGGTAGCGTGGCCTCCGGGAGGTCCTCGGGGTTGGGGCCTAGCAGAGCCCCCAAGGCTCCGTCTAGCTCATCGTGCGTCAGGCCACTGACGTGCAGGCACATTGGGTCCCTCCCGTCAGTGAACTACCACAAGGGGCACGATGCGATGCCCGAGGAACTTCTTCATGGTCATCGCCCTCGTCAGGCGGGCCTCCGCAAGGGAGGTGATTCACTCCAAGACAGGTCCTACCCTCGGGTCGGTGAGCTTCTTATGTCTCCACCTAGAGGTTTGCTTGGGCAGACCCACGGGTGTTGGTATCCTTCACCTTCCCGGCCTTCAGGTGGGTGTCCACGCTTGCAACATCAACAAAGGAGATGCACGCGGAGTGCTGGTCATGGGCGGTGAATCACAAGATGAAGAAGTGGCGAAAGAGCGCCACCGAGGGCCACAGACCCATGAAGGCCTCGCGGTTAAAGGCGAAGATGGCCAGGAGGAGGACGGAGTTGGGCTGAAGGTGTAGGGCTCGGATCCGGCAATGGGAAAGGATGGCATAGAAGAAATCGGAGAACGACGGGACCAGCCCGACGTAAATGCTGTGGAGAAAGAAGGGGTAGGCAGTCTTCACCACGCTGCTCGGCGTTGCTGAGCCCGGACAGATGGCGGTCGCTCCCCCTCATTCATGTTGTCGACCACTAGTGGGAGAACTGGGCCCAAGTCCTCCTCCTTGGAGATGCGGGAGGGCATAAGAGTGGGCCTCGTAGCGGTAGTTATCGCGGCGGAAGCCGCGACCTTCCCTTTCTTGCTGGCAGACATCATCCGTGGACCGGGGCCACAAGAGGGGCGAGAAGGTGACTCACTCGGAGATTGGATTTGGTGCGTTCTTGCGCGGAGGAAGAAGATGCAGAAAGGTGGGTGTGGCGTGAAGGTGAGTAATGATGGCTCCACCCCGTGTGCCCACTTTATCTCAGCCAGGGCGGATGCCAAAGCAGTGTGGAAAAGGTGGGGCGCCATGCGCCCCATCGCGTGCCATGTGTTCGGCCTGGCCCGCGGGCAGTGAGAGCCCGAACCATCTCGCCCTCCGATTGCTGGATCGTGAACGTCGCAGGCTCGAAGGCTACTATCACAGCTTTGGGACCGGGGGTACCCAGGCCCGTCTGTCCGCATCCCATGGCCCGGTGCATGCTGTGGGCCCAGGGATGCTCCCCACCGAGGCCTTGGAATCCGACCCTCGCGAGGGCCCCTACTCGTGAGCTGATGATCATTGAAGGTTGCCAAGGACCTGCTGAGTCCCCCTGGAGGCCGTTCCCCCCGAGGCCTACATCATGGAGCCGCCTCGTGATGATTCACCCCTCGGGCGGACTTACCAAGGACGGCCTTTCGGGTCGCACGATCCAACATCCTCATGTGTGTGACGTGAGCTACACTACACGAGGCCACAGTCGGTTCTAGCAGGCACGGACAGTGAAGCTTTCTCCTTTGGTGTTAAGGGAGCCGAGCCAGCCCGCGGGGTTCCCAAATCAACCCCAGAGGTTTCCCAACCATTGCAAGAGGTCCAAGGATGGGGGCTTGGCAAGACAAAGGTCACCCACGAGCCCACTAGCGCGTCATGGCGGAGGGATTTTGCAGGCGAGACCACCTTTGTTAGGGAAGGCTGCAATCCTGTCCCCTTTCTAAATGGCCATGTGGAGACCCTTCCTGCCAAGAGTGTTTTCAGGGGAAGAGAACCAAGGCTAGTATAAAAGAGAGGCCCGACCTCTGTAGCATGGATCCCTGGATCCAACTTCTCCATTTGGGCAAGAACCCGCCTTTGTACTCGTCTTCCACCTCAAGCAATCTAGACAAACAGGAGTATGGTTTTACATCGCAAGGTGGCGTGAACCTGGGTAAACTACTCGTGTGTTCTTGTTTGCTTTCCTTAGCTCGAGCCATAGTGAAGTTGAGAGGTAGAACAAGGTAGGAGAGCAAGCACACCCTAGAGTTTGAACCTTTCTCGGTCTGCGGAGCCCCAATTCCGACACTGGCCCTCTTAATCCTTGCTTTATTTTTATTTGATTCTTCTCTGAATCTTGCTGCTGTTATAGTTTCTGAAGTGACGTGGATACCTTGGCGCAGCGGATGGACAATAAGGCCAAATCAGAATCCACCATGGGGGAGGCGACGAGCCCTGCGCCTGGGCGGGTGGTCATAGACCTCAGTCCATCAGCAAGTCCCCGATGCGATGCCACGCCTCCGCGTCCAATGGTGAATGTTGGTGCGTGCATCGGTGACGACACCTCCAGCCCACCGCACACGGAGTCAGAGTATCAAGAGGTTGCCCACGAATGCTCGAACCCTGAGAGGAGCTCTCTGACATGGGTTCCGACTGGTGGGCGAGCCTGCACTGGGGGCACACAGGCAGGCGATGCCAACGATGGTCATGCAACCGCAACAGATGTTGCCGGAGGAGGGGATGCCCCTCCTCAATAGGAGCCCATGGGTAAGATTTTGATCGTTGGAGTATTCGATTTTATATTGGTATTTTTGTCTTCTTGGGATGCCCTAAGTTTAGTTCTCTTGGTGTTGAAGATCTGCCTCCCCCTGAAGGCGTGGACATAGACTCCAACATGGAGGAGATCACAAAGGAGGCTGCTGACAAGGCGAGCCGGACCGCCATAGAGGAGAAGGCTGGTCATGGCGCCACCAGGGCTGCCGGGAGGAAACCCGTTGAGGTGGCATCTATTGAAGTGCTGATGGAATATGAGAGCACATCTACCACCGGAGCACTTGGGGCGGGCGCGTTCGCCACGTTCGGTCCATCCAGCGGGGCTGTCGCCGGTCTGTCAATGTTAGCAATGCCACCCCATGCCGATAACTCAAGGTGGGGGACTTGCAATTCATCAGCCCCATTGGCAGTATGATGCTCAAGGCCTTCTACGGAGAAGAGGTTGTCGACGACACCATTGCCATAGCCGGATGGGAGGTGATAGTCGATCCCTTCAATAGGACTGGCAAGGCCAGGGAGCACGCCATCCTGTCCTCCATGAGTGGGGTCGTCAAGCGACTGCACACGCACTATGCTGGTCTATCAGAGTGGCTACTTCGCCAGAAAGCCAATCTTGCCACAACAAAGAATGTCTTCTAGCAGCGCCTTGCTGAATCACACGTCAGTTTTGTCGACAAGCGCAAGGATCTCACCGAAGACCGGGAGGACCTTGCCAAGCATAGGGCCGTGTTCAACAATTGGAAGGCAAGGTAGAGAAGATCCTAAGGGAGGGCAAGGACCTCCTTGCCCATACCAAGGCGGATCAGGTCGACATAGGCACAGGAAACCACGACCCCCAAGCTTCCAACTCTTTGTTGGGCTCACACCAAGCCTCAAAGCAAGCCAAGCCCAAGACCAAAGCGGTACGACAAGACTCTCATCAGTGTGTAAAGCCGCCTACAAGCAAGGCCCGACAAGATTCCAGCCCGCTAAGCCACCGCTCGACCTCACGAGGGCGCTGATTGTCTACATCATCCGAGGTGTCGAGCGGGCACGCAGACAAGCAGGGCTGGCAGGGCAAGTGGCCACAGTGGGGGAATATTACAGCCTTAATGACACCCGTCACACAACGTGGCAGAAGAATAGGAGGTAGCTGGACGGACGACACAGAAGGAGAGGAAATCCTTGCCAGGGAACGTCGCCAGCACGACACCTCTCGGTGCATTCAATGCGCTTGCCCTAGTCCATCAGAGTTAGGTATTTCCCAATAGCTATCATGACAAGCAGTCCCTTTCGCTGCAATATGCACTGTACACCGAGTAAAAGACCATTATAGCCATTGTGGTAACCCCTTGAGCTATAAAAGGAGGCCTAAGGCTACCTTTTAGGGGGTTGACACTTTGTTCAATTACACGCGTAGCTCCACCTCTCGAGCGTCCTTGCTAGGAAGTTGCGCTCCTGTAGTTGTACCCACATAATCAACCAAGCACAAACATGACATAGGGTTTTATGTTCCCGAGCGACCCGAACCTGTATAAACTCTCACACACGATCTGGTCGACTGATGGTCTATGTGCACCTGGATCCCCCTGCGGAACCGTAAAGGGACCCCACTGGTCCCTTAGATCGTCGTTTCTCCCCCAACATCTTTGACGTGCTAGGTAGGGGAATCCAGTGCGCGAATCTTCAACGACATTTCTGCATGCCTTCATTGACCCCCATGACACCCAAGAAGGCCAAGGTTGGCCCGATGGCCGTCCCTTCGGCGTCCAAGCTGCCCACGCCGGCCATGATGGGCGACGGAGACGGGTGCGTACACCATGCGCATTACATCGGCTAGCACAGCCACAACACCACGCGGAGCTCCGTGAATCACGATTCAGACCCCGCCGTCATACTAGCGCAGTATGCACAGGCGGAGGCTAGGGGCGACATCAGAGCCACGGCCGCGACTGCAGCGGTGGCGGCTATGACCAGACCTCCACTCCAACCTTCACAAGACAACCATGACCCGCTGCCATGAGATGACGGCCCTGGGTGGTGCACAGACAAGACCCTTGCACGAGGAGCGCAAGCCAAGGCTCAACCACCTCCCCTGGTGAGGACCGACAGCGGACAACGACACGGGAAATGCTCCTTCTCGCCTTGCCAAGAGTAAGAGCACTACCCGCGCCTCGCCCCCCAACACTAAAACTTTGGAGGAAGCTTCAGCGTAGGCCCAACTGCTGCTGAACTATCCGCTTGCACCAGAGATGATGGAGGAGTGGAGGGCGACCATAGAAAACCTGCTCACAATGACAAGCTAGATGTGGTGTGTTCCTCGCGTGCGGCTACTTTAGGGCCCACTACTGGGCGCGATGCTGGTGGGGCACACATTGTGCAGTCGCCCCCATGACAGCAACAAACTACCCACCGGACCGTGTCAGTGTACGAAGGAATGGGGCCCTTAGTACCCAAGACTTAGGCACGGGCAACAGCAGTCCCCACGTGGTGACTCCTTGCCGGGGCTCACTTCGAGCCCCAAGGCAAACCAAGACCAAGGCTGAGGTGGGATGGTAACGCTCGCAGCAGCCTACATAGACATGTGCTCACAGTGCCCGGAAAGATCCCAGCCCGCCAAGCTGCATCTCCACCTCAACTGGGGCTGATTGTCTACATCAGCCAAGGTGTCGAGCGGGGAGGCGTGTAGGCAGAGATCGCAGGGGCACGCGGCCGTGGCAGCAGGCGCGTCTCAGCCGCGATGACACATGTCGTGCGGCTTAGCGGCAGGATAGAGAAGCAGCTGGGCGGACGACACAGAGAGGGAGGCAGTCCTTGCCGAGAGGCGCCGTCCGCATGCCACCTCATGGCACATTTAATGCGCCTGTCCTAGTCCGTCAGAGTTAGGTATTTCCCACTGCCAACTCTGGCAAGTAGCCCTATCACTGCAGCATGCATTGTACACCCAATAAAAAGACCATTGTACTACCAGTGTGGTAACCCCTTTATCCTATCAAAGGAGGTCCATGGCCACCAGAGCAAGGGTGGACACCCCGTTAAATCACACGCGTAGCAAAGCCCTCGATGATCTTTGTCGGGCCACTATGCTTCTGCACTTTTTCTAACCAATCAACCACCACCAACAAGACATAGGGTGTTACGCTCCTGAGCGGCCTCAACTGGTATAAACCTCCTTGCGTACGACCTTGCCGACTGATGCCTTGTGTGCATAGAGACCCCCTATAGAACTGTAGAAGGGGTCTCTCAGGTCCCATAGATCGTCACAGGTCTGTTCCCCTAACATCTTTGGCATGTCTGGTAGGGGGCTTATTTTGTGCGCTTATCTTCACCGGCATTGTTGGTTGCCTTCCTCAGTTCCCATGGCGCCAAAGAAGGACAGTGGGGCATGGCGGTCGCCCCTTCAACGTCCAAGCTACCCGCATCGATTGCAATGAGTGATGAGGGCGAGGGTGGTCACTAGGCGCATTGCACCGATGAATGCAACCACAATACGATGCGGAACTCCACGAGCCACGACCTGGACCCCTCCGCCGTGCTAGCACAAGACGCTTCAGCGACGACCGGGGCGACGCCATGGCCGTGACGACAACTCCGGCGGCAGCGACCAGACTCCTCCGCGCCCCTCATCAGACAACCGCGAAGCGCGCCCGCGGGATGACAGCCCAGGGTGTCACACGATAAGACCCCCACGCAAGAAATGCATGCCCACGCTCAGCCACCTCCACCCGGTTAGGGATGCCGACGGACAACGACGTTGGCGAGTGCTCCTTGTGGCACTGCGAGGAGTAAGAGCGCCACCCATGCCTTGGCCCACCCTGTCCCTAAGACCGCGGAAGAAAATCTAACAGGCCCAATAGGTGCTAAACTTTCCGCTTGCGCCTGAGTTGATGGGTGACTGGAGGGCAAACATCCAGAGCATGTTGAGCTTCGCCAACAAGGACAAGCTGGATGCGGCAGGTTCCTCGCGTGTATGGTGCGCGGCCCTGCGATTCCACCGCCGGGCCCGACGTTGATGGGGCGCTGATGATGCAGTCACCCCGACTACAACAGCAAACCACCCGCTGGGCCAACATATAAGACAAAGTGTCTCAAGCCTCGATAGACCCGCGACTGAAGCAAGAGCAGTGTCAAGTCTTAAAGGACCGCAACCACGAGGACGAGCGGACCACGATCGAGAGGAAGCATGAGACATGTTGCTGGTCTGATGGTCGCGTAGATCCAGTCATCACGAGCCCGTTCCCAGGGCATCCGGTAGCCTACCTTACAAGGTAGGATGCCCGACGTTCACCTGTGAGTTGCGGCAAGTCCGTTGGCCTTCCAGCAGGGCCTTCAAGCCAGAACTGCCGGACAAGTATGATGGCAACATTAGTCCATCATAGTTCCTGGGTATCTACACCATTGCAGTGCAGGATTAGAGGGGACGCGATAAAAAGGTTCTCGCCAACTACATTCCGTTGGCGCTCAAACCCAACGTGAGGAGTTGACTGATGAAATTGCTGGAGGGGTCCATCTTCTCCTGGGCAGACCTGTGCAACTAGTTCGTCGCGCCCTACCATGGGGGCCACAAGCTCCCAGGGCAACCCAGCGATCTGCAGGCTTACCTCAGCGGGATGGCGAACCCTCCACAAATACATTCAGAGATTCAGCCGCGTGCAGCACAATATCCCGGACATCCACCTTGCTGTGGTGATTGCTGCGTTCCACACGACCATGCGCAATCGCCGCATGCGCGAAGAGATGAGCATCAACAAGGTGCATGATGTCATAGAGCTTTACGCTATGGCCGAAGAAGGCTCCTGGTGGAGGACGCTGGCACCAAAGTTGACTGACAACAATGAGGGCACACCGGCCTCCTCGAACAAGGAACGCAAGCCCAACAAGAAGCACAAAGGGAAAGCAATGATGGTTGTTGAGAGCTCGGGCAAGCCTAATGTCGGCAAGAAGTCCAAGCATGAGGATCCCAGCAAGGATGTTGCCGCGTGCTGTAGGGAGAACAAGGCCGCAACACGCGAGAACACCGGCAAGCCATACTGCAAGATCCAGCTCACCAACGTCCATGACATCAATGAGTGCCGCCAAGTAGAACAACATGCTGAGAAGGAGAAGCAAGAATATGAAAGGTGTGACAAGGAGAAAGGCTGAGACGGTGCTGGTGGTTCTTACAAGAAGAACTGCGACGGCCGAGGTGGCCGCGGTGGCATGCCAAAGCAACACAAAGAGAAGCACGCCATGGTCCGAGATAACCAATCTGAAAGTGATGACAATGAGGATGGAGATGAATCCAATAGGCAGGAGTTCGAGAAGGCTATAGATGCTATGTGTGTTGACGGAGGTGCATCTTTGCACTGCACCCATAGGAAGATTAAGCAATGTGTCCATGAAGTCAACGCTGCAGAGCCAGCGACAGAAGCAAGGAGATCTCTCAATTGGTCCAACACTCCCATCATCGTTGACACTGAGGACCACCCTGATCGCTTCACTGCGGTCGGGTGCATGCCGCTGTTGGTATCGCCAATGGTGCACAACCTTAGGGTCACCAAGATGTTGGTCGATAGTGGGGCCGGCCTGAACTTGATATCACTCGATGTGATCAAGAGGCTGCAAATTCCCGAATCATATCTTAAACCCACGGGCTCCTTCCCAGGAGTGGACGGGGGAGATTTCAGCCAAAGGGCAAGACAACCCTGCCGGTCGCATTCGGCAGCGAGCTCAATTTCACGACAGAGAAGGTCACCTTCAGCGTTGCGAAGATGGCATTGTTGTATAATGGAATCTTGGGCTGTCCCGCGCTGGCTAAGTTCATGGCGGATGCCCCCCATGCCTGCAACAAACTCAAGATGTTAGGGCCGATGAGCATCATCACAATCCATGAAGACAAGAAATACACGGTCCTTTGTGTCGACAAGATTTACCAAGAGGAAGTCGCAGTGTTCGCTGACAAGGCGCCTGCTCCTGCTAAAACCAAGCCCAAGACCTCCGGCAAGACTCGCGATGGATCCGAGAAGCGCACCGCTGAGCAGAGCGCACCCGTCAATGACTCCCCTGAGACTTCTGCCGTCAGGGGCAAGATAAACAAAGTGACCATCCCTAAGATGGATAAAGTGTATGCGCAAGAGGAGAGGGAGGTACTTTCATTATAAGTGCCACCCTCGATAGCAAATAGGAAAGCACACTCATCTCCTTCTTGAGGGCGAATGTCGATGTGTTTGCCTGGCAACCGTCTGGCATCCCCGTGTTTCCAGGGAGGTGATCAAGCACCACCTTGCTGTCTACCCTCACGCATGCCTAGTCAAGTAGAAGGTTTGGAAGTAAGCTTTGGAGCGGCAAGAATTTATTGCTGAAGAAATCAAGAAGTTGGAAGCAGCAGGGTTAGTCAGGAGTGTTCTCCACCCGACATGGCTCGAGAATCCCGTGGTAGTACACAAGGCAAGTGGGAAGTGGAGGCTTTGCATTGAATTTAGAGATGTCAAAAAGGCTAGCCTGAAGGACCCCTCCCCCTTGCCACGCATCGACTAGATCATGGACTCGATTATTGACGAAGACCTCTTGTCGTTCCTCGACGCCTACTCTGGTTATCACCAGATCTTCATGGCCAAGGATGATGAGGAGAAAATAACCTTCATCACCCATTGCGGCACGTACTGCTTGAGGCTCATGCCATTTGTCCTCAAGAGTGCGGGCGCCATGTTCGTGAGGGCCGTCCAAATTAAGAACAAGGCCACGCTGGTCCAAGACCTAAAGAGTGCGGACTTGGACCACAATTGCACAGAAATGTGGAAGCCTACATGGACGACATCATAGTCAAGACCAAGAACAAGGCCACGTTGGTCCAAGACCTGGAGGAGACCTTTGCGAACTTGCGCAAGATCAATTTGAAGCTCAACCCACAGAAGTGCTTGTTCGGGGTTCCGTCTGGTAAGCTCCTTGGTTTCTTCATATCTCAGCGAGGGATATAAGACAACCCCACCAAGATTGAAGCCATCGAGCAAGTGGAGGCCCCAAAGAGCATTAAGGACATCCGTAGGCAGGCAGGTTGTATCGCTGCTCTCAGGAATTTCATCTCCAAGTCCGTGGAACGTGCCCTTTCATTCTTCAAAATCTTGAAGAAAGCGGGACCAATTACATGGACTCCACAAGCAGAAGCAGCACTACAAGACCTGAAGAAGTAGCTGTCCTCGGCCCCATTCCTAATCACACCCAAGCCCGAGGAGCCATTGCTGTTGTATCTGGCAGCAATGAATCAGGTGGTCAGCGCCACACTAGTGGGAGAAAGGGAGGTCGAGGACGGTGAAACTGTGACCTCTCACCGACGACCGACTCCCCCAAGTCAAGCCCAATGAGTCAAGAGCCCAGCTCGGAAGCAACATGGGAAGTTGTTAGGGCATATTTATGCCTAAGTAATTTTGGTGACTGATGACAGTACCTTAGTGGACTAATCGTGTGCATTGAGCATTTCAGATAATACATCACAAAGGCACAAGACTATTTGGCACCCTCCATGGAATAGAAGCACGGTGTCTTCTACGATTCTCTTTGGTGGTTTTGAGTCGTAGGAACGCCGTACTATTAAGAGGGGATCCGTATTGGGAAGGTTTGGGTGGAATCAATCTTGCACGCACACACTTTTTCTCCATCTCCTTTTCCTTACAACTATGGCACTTTTCCCCTCTCTGGTCTTTCTCTTCATGCAAAAATGTCCGCTGGCGGTAGTACCGCTGGCCGAGCGGAAGTACCGCTCTAGGACTTTAGTAACGCCATCCTTCCGGCTGTACTATGTCAGACTTTTTGCGAAGACTTTCTTGGCGGTGGTTGGCCCGGTAGTATCTTTGCGCTACCATGGACACGGTGGTAGTACCGCTCTGGCCCCAGCGGTAGTACCGCTGGAGGGCCAGCGGTAGTACCGCTGCTGCCAGCGGTAGTACCGCTCGGCTCGTGCTGTGAGTGAGGATAACGGTTGGATCCATTCCCTCACTATATAAAGGGTTCTTGTTTCTCAAGAACCCTACCTTTGACCCTCCTAAGCTCCATTGCTGCTCCCTAAGCTCATAAGTGCCCGATCTCTCTCCCTAGCCAATCAAACTTGTTTTTTCCTAGGGATTGGTTGAGAAGGCCAAGATCTACACTTCCACCAAGAGAAAATTGATTCCCCCCACTAATCCCTTGCAGATCTTGTTAATCTTGGGTGTTTGAGAACCCTAGACGGTTGAGGTCACCTCGGAGCCACATTCCATTGTGGTGAAGCTCCGTGGTCGTGTTGGGAGCCTCCAAGCTTTGTGTGGAGTTAGCCCCAACCTTGTTTGTAAAGGTTCGGTCGCCGCCTTCAAGAGCACCCATAGCGGAATCACGACACCTTGCATTGTGTGAGGGCGTGAAGAGAATACGGTGGCCTTAGTGGCTTATTGGGGAGCATTGTGCCTCCACACCGCTCCAACGGAGAGGTACTTCCTTTCAAAGGGAAGGAACTTCGGTAACACATCCTCGTCTTCATCGGTTCCACTTGTGGTTATCTCTAATCTTTACATTGTGTATATTATTGTTGTGGACTATTTCTTACCTGCCTTAGCGATTATAGTTGGTAGCATCATATAGGTCAATCACCTAGTTGTCATTTTAGAGAACCTTTACGTTGCTAACCCTAACTTGTTAAGATTAGTTAAAAAGTGGTAATTGCCTATTCACCCCCCCTCTAGTCAAGCACATCGATCCTTTCAGAAGAAAAAGAGCAGGCAACATGGAAGAAGAAGGTGGTGCAGCAGCGTGTATATTTTGTCAGCTCTCTCCCGTAGGGGGCTCGGACGAGATATTTTGGAATCCAGAAATTGCTCTTTGGCCTTCTCATGGCCTCCCGCTAGCTGCGCCACTACTTCAAAGCACACCCCATCATAGTTGTTACCCGCATCCCACTACAGCGGATCCCGGGGAACCGAGAATCAACCGGACGGATCATATAGGTTGGTCACCTAGTTGTCATTTTAGAGAACCTTTATGTTGCTAACCCTAACTTGTTAAGATTAGTTAAAAAGTGGTAGTTGCCTATTCACCCCCCTCTAGTCAACCATATCGATCCTTTCAATTGGTATCAGAGCCACGTCTCTGTATTAAGGGTTTCACCGCCCAAAGAGTATGTATGATGATAAGGGAGGACCCCATGGGCAACCCGAGGCCATGGCCTTGACTTCGATCACCAGGGATGACTTGAATGCGGCTATGGCCAATCTCAGGACGTCCTTGACGAACGAAGTCAAGACCATGCTTAAAGAATTAATTGAGGGAATTAAAAGTTCTCCCGAACCAGCATTGGTGGCTAAACCCGTCAACAAGGATTCAGAGGCCAATTCCTCCAAGGAAGCGGCTAAAAGTATACAACCTTCTTCCCCTCACAATATTAATGGGACTGGAACCTATACATCAGTTCCACCTCCCATGGTCTATGGAGGGCCGGTTCCTACTCTGCGTATTAATCCTGTAGGTCCTCCTCCTAAGCTTGTTAAGGGTGATTTTGCTAACTGGGTATTTTAAATTAAGTCTCACTTGAATCACAGCTCAACAAATTTATGGAGAATCATTGAGCAAGGCTACTATCCACATGATCCAAGCAACCTCACTCCAAGAGAAGAAGCAGACAATCAATATAATCTGTCCGCATTGTTTATTCTCCAGTCTGCAGTGCCTCTCGAAGATCTTCCTCACTTGCGCCCCTTCACTCTGGCTAAGGACTGTTGGGAGCACATTATGGTGTTGTACAAGGGAAGCTCAAGCATTCAACGGTCAAACTATGAAGTGGTGCTTGATGAGGCCGATGAGTTTGTGACGAAGGAAGATGATGACCCTCGTGATCTCTATCGAAGGGTGACTGCTATTGCTGTTGCTCTCAAGGATCATGGGAGCAAGGATGTGGATGACACATGGATTAAGCACAAGTTTCTCAAGGCCATCATGCCATTTAGCAAAGCCATGTCATTCGTCATTCACCAACGACCAGATTTCCACTCCTTGTCCTCCAGTTAGGTGTTGGATGAATTCATTGCAATGTCAATCATGAAGAAGAGAGCTGACAATGCACTTGCTCGCGTTCGGTCAAAGACAACTTCACCCAACCTTGCTTTAAAGGCAATGACTGCTTCTGAAGAAGAAGAAGAGGATGAGGAAGAGGAGAGCTGCCCTGAAGACACTAAGTATGCTTATCATGAGCACATGTCTCTTGCGTCAAGGCAATTCTGGGGCAACAAGAGGAACTCAAGGCCCAACTTCTCCAAGTATAACTCAAGTGGGTTCAAGTCCAAGCAACGTGTGAGGACATGTTATAACTGCGACAATGTGAGTCACTTCGTGGCAGAATGTCCCTATGAGAAGAGGGAAGATGACGGGGGCAAGCTCATTCGCAAAGACAAAACCAAGTCATTCCCAATCAAGAACAACTTTGTCAAGAAACCCCACCCAAAGGGTATGGTGGCACTTGAAGAGTACCCCTCCAATGATGATGATGATGACGATATGGTGGCAACTGCGACTGTAGCCATTGCCACCCCTTCTCCCAATATGTCTCTCTTCAACGCCCCCAACGATAATCACATCGGCAAGTGCCTCATGGCCAAAGGTATCGATCAGGTAACACCCAGCATTAAGACCACCATCATACTGCTCCTTCATTGTTGAATTGTGTTGATGATAGTGATGCTATGGAACTTAATGAGAATGATCTTGAAAAATTTCTGTGTACGATCAAAGGAGAACCCAAGAAGCACTTTGTTGCTCTTTTGGAACAACTGGGTGAGGCTAATGACCTCATTGAGTCTCATGAGGAGACTATCTCCAAGCTGCAAGGACATAGTCATGACTATGCCGATGAGATTGCTGAATTATCTATTGCACTAGAAAAGGAGCGCACTGTTCGTTTGGCTCTTGAGGAGTCATACAACGATGACTGCACTAAATTGCAAAAGGAACTAGATCATGCTACTGTTCTTACTCGTGTGCTTAAGTCCGAAAAGACTACACTTGGGGTTGGCCATGACAAACTCAAAGCGGAGTTTGACACACTTGACAAGGCTCACAAGGTCTTGAAGAGTGCTCATTTCTCCCTGAAAGAGTCTCATGATCAACTCGAAGCAAAGCTTACCAAGGAGATCTCTACTTGTCCTCCTTTCGTTATAATTGATAGTGCTTGTACAACTAACCCTTGTTGTGAGCATGTACATCTTGTGGAGGAAAATGCCAAGTTGAAGGATCAACTTGAGAAGGGCCTTGTGTCATGCATCCTAGGCGAGAAGAACCTAAACAACCTCTTGAGCAATCAAAAGGGTGTTGTAGGAAAGGAGGGACTTGGACTTACATCCAAGTCGAAAAGAAAAAGGAAGAACAGGAACAAACGATCTCCTACCCTCATGTACATCTTTGTCAAAGAGGGCGAAGGGACTCAGAAGGAGAAAAGGAACAAGGTGGAGAATGGTAGCAGCAAGAAGGGAAAAACCATTCCTACCAACACAACCGGCAAACTCAATCCATCCTATGTTTTATGTCGTGCTGGTGATGGGCATGTTTATGCCAGTTTTGTTGGTTCTTACTATGAGTCCATTGAATGGGCTATTTGGGCTCCTAAGACCCTTGTCTCTAACCTAAAACCAAGCCTTGATCTATTGCAGGAGTTTGCTTCCGGTGGGGTGTCATGGTTGCTCGATAGTGGAGCAACAAATCATATGACCGGAAGCAAGGACTTAGTGGTGGATGTGCATCCTTCCCCATCTATGCCCACCCATGTCCAATTCGCCGATGCATCAACGTCAAAGGTATTGGGATTTGGTAAGGTGGTCATCTCTCAAGAGTTATCTATTGAGAAGGTCATGCTTGTTGAGTCCCTTGCTTAAAATTTACTCTCGGTTCGTCAACTTGCAATTATGGGCTTTTCCACATTCTTTAATCTTGATACCGTGGTCCTTTTGTGGAGCAAGAATCTTAAAGTAGTCTATCTTGGATATGTCGAAAATGGTCTCTATGTGGTGAATTTTTCAAAGCGACCCACTAAGACTGCAACTTGTCTAATGGCTAAAGTTGATGTGGGCTGGCTTTGGCATCACCGACGAGCTCATGTGAATATGAGATCTTTGCAAAGTCTCCTCAAAGGGGACCATGTTCGTGGACTCACAAATGTGAGTTTTGCCAGAGATCGTGCTTGCAGTGCCTGCATTGAAGGGAAGATTCATGAAACTGCTCATCGTCCAATGACTCTCATTTACACTAAGAGGCCGTTGGAGCTCCTTCATATGGATCTCTTCGGTCCTCCATCATTTGATAGTATTGGGGGTAGAAAGTACTGCTTGGTGATTGTTGATGACTACTCCAGATACACGTGGGTATATTTCTTCAAGAGGAAGAGTGAGAATCAACAAACCGTCATCAACTTTGCTAACGAATCTCAACGACAACATGAAGCAAAGATTTTGATGATGAGAAGTGACAACGGCACCGAGTTCAAGAACTACACCTTGGATGAGTTTCTAGGTGATGAGGGAATCAAACATCAATATTCAGCACCATACACCCCTCAACAAAATGGTGTGGCAGAAAGGAAGAACAGGACGTTGATGGACGCGGCGAGAACTATGATGGCGGAATTCAAATCTCCGTATAACTTTTGGGCCGAAGCCATCAACACAACATGTCATGTATCCAATCGGCTCTATATCCGCAAAGGCTTGAGCAGGACCCCATATGAGATTCTCACCGGAAACAAACCCAATCTCAAGTACTTCCAGGTATTCGGGTCTAAGTGTTTCATTCTCAAGAAAGGTGCACGTTTAGCTAAATTTAATTCTAGATCTCAAGAGGGCATCTTTGGTGGTTATGCTACAAACTCTCATGCTTACCGTGTCCTCAACAAGTCCACCGGGCTCATTAGGGAAACATGTAACGTGGAGTTTGATGAAAATAATGGCTCCCAAGTGGAGCAAAGTGGTCTCTGTGATGTAGGTGATGAAATTCCTCCCCAAGCCATAAGAAGAATGGGGATTGGTCAAATACTCCCCATTGAGGAACCCCTTGTGGCCGAAGGAGAAGGACAATGCTCTATTCAAGTGGAGCCATCATCCTCACAAGCCCCACACGCTTCCGATGAACAAAGAGACAACCCTCAACTAGTTGAACAAGTACAAGGACAAGATCAATTGCTCAAAGATGGTGATGTGCCCCCTGATGTCCAAGTGCTTACACAAGGTTATGAATCTGCTCAAGATCAAGATCAAATGTAACTACAAGATCCAGACCAAATGGAGGCACACGATCAAGATCAAGAGAAACCACAAGATCAAGAACAAACCAGTGAGCCTTCTCAAGTCCAAAATCAAGTTGATCAGGATGCTATCTCTCAATTTCCTTCCGCAGCACCTAAGTAGGATACAGGTACCAAGGGAGGATCAAAACGCAAGGCCAATCAAAGTAATCAAGTCGATGCTCCCCAGTTATCAAATGCAGAACTCTTGGAGCGTCTCGCAGCCAAGATTGCAAACAAGCTGAGAGTCAAGTCACATCTTATGAAGAACGTGCTTGGCAATTTGAAAAGGGGAGTATCCAATCGTCAACAAATTTGGAATTATTGTGAGCATCACGCGTTTGTTTCGTATTGTGAACCTCAACAGGTACATGAAGCGCTCGATGACGAGGATTGGCTTATGGCCATGCATGAAGAACTCAAAAACTTCGAGCATAATCAAGTCTGGAAATTAGTGCCAAGACCAAAGGAGGAACATAATGTCATCGGGACCAAATGGATCTTCAAAAACAAGCAAGATGCCAATGGGATTGTGGTTCAAAACAAGGCAAGATTGGTGGCTCAAGGCTACTCCCAAGTCGAGGGTATCGACTACGGTGAAACCTTTGCCCCTGTTGCTCGTCTAGAATCTATTTGCATGCTGCTTGCATTTGCTTCTCATCACAATTTCAAATTACAACAAATGGATGTAAAAAGTGCTTTTCTTAATGGTCCTTTAAATGAGTTGGTCTATGTCAAACAACCCCCAGGATTCGAACATCCCAAGCTCCCCAATCATGTGTACAAACTTAGTAAGGCACTCTATGGCCTTAAACAAGCCCCACGTGCGTGGTATGAGTACCTTACTGAGTTGTTACAAGATCATGGGTTTGAAATTGGGAAGATAGATCCCACTCTTTTTACTAAGAAGGTCAAAGGGTATTTGTTCATATGCCAACTATATGTTGATGATATCATTTTTGGTTCCCCTAACGAATCTTTCAATGAAGAATTTGCTGCACTAATGACCGAGAAATTTGAGATATCAATGATGGGTGAGTTGAAGTTCTTTCTTGGGCTCGAGATTAAACAAGGCTTAGAAGGGACCTTCATCAAACAAGCCAAGTACACTCAAGACATGCTCAAGAGGTTCGAGCTAGAGGATGTCAAGCCGGTCAAGTTTCCCATGCCAACAAGATGCAAGCTTGACAGTGATCCCAATGGTAAAGCAGTGGATCAAAAGGTATATCACTCCATGATTGGATCCCTTCTTTACCCTTGTGCATCTATTCCTGATATCATGTTGAGTGTAGGGATCTATGCACGGTTTCAATATGCACCAAAAGAAAGCCATTATATGGCTGTTAAGCGAATCTTTCGATATTTGGCACATACCCCAAACTTTGGCCTATGGTATCCCAAAGGAGCAAACTTCAACCTAGTGGGCTATTCTGACTCAGATTGGGTAGGAGACTATGTGGAGCGAAAGTCAACTTCTAGAGGATGTCAATTCCTTGGTCGTTGACTGGTAAGTTGGTCTTCAAAGAAGCAGAATTGTGTCTCTCTACCATCCACCGAAGCTGAGTATGTGGCAACTGCGAGTTGTTGTGCACAATTGCTATGGATGAGGCAAACTTTAAAAGATTACGGTGTCACTTGTGAAAAAGTGCCTCTTCTATGTGACAATCAAAGTGCTATCAAGATTTCCACCAATCCGGTGCAACATAGCAAGACCAAGCACATTGATATTCGCCATCACTTCATTCGTGAACATATCAAGCTAGGTGATATTGAGGTTCACTTCATCCACACTGAAGAGCAATTTGCAGATATTTGCACTAAGCCCCTAGATGAAGCAAGGTTCCGGGAGTTAAGGCATGAGCTAAATATCATTGATTCAAGTAATGTGGATTGAAGCTAGGCACGTTGCACCTCACTATGCATTCTATCTTTGTCTAGATGTAGGCATGGACATAGGGGGAGTGTTGTTCTCTCAATGAACTTTCCCTCCCCCCATTATGCATAAATCGATCAAGTCTTTTACTTTGGCCATTATTAAATGGCACTTGTGCTTCAAAGACGAGCGTTGGTCATGAACCCAAGGATAATTATTCGCGGTGTCATACCTTTGTCTCAAACATAGGTGGCTGTGGCCACCGCCCACCTTTCTCTCTTGTTGAAGAAAGGATACAAAATGACTAGTCAGTATATCTTGCTGGTGTTACCCTTTTCTCTACACTGACTAGTCGTTGCCCACATCATTTCCACGAAGTCCTAAGTCTCTTTGTGCTTTTCTGGAGCGGTACTACCGCCAGGACCCCAGCGGTACTACCGCTAGGGGGAGCGGTACTACCGCCAGGATCCCAGCCTATCGTGGCTTGTTAGGGCCTTTTAGGGCTGTCTCAAGGGGGAGCGGTACTACCTCTATGACCCCAGCAGTACTACCGCCAGGGGAGCGGTACTACCGCTATGACCCAGTGGTACTACCGCTCCGCCCGTGATCTGAGGGCTATATAAAGGGAGAGGGGGCCATTTTTCTTGCCCATGTTTCATCTTCTTCGTGGTGCTCTCTCCCTCTACCCGAAATCCCCCTGCTTGGATCTCCTTCTACGGAGCCTCCCCTCTCTTTCCAGTTGGAGGGCTTGCTCCCCTCCCCCTTCCTCCCTCAAGTGCCATGGACTCCGGTACAGCTCCTCCCCTTCCTCTCTTGGTTGGTGTGTTTGTTTCTAGGGTTAGGAGCTTGTTGCATTGGATACATGGATATGCTTTATGCTTAGTTTTTGGATGGAACGGGGGAGAAATCTTAGGGGATTTTAGGTCTAATGTTCTACATTGCAAATATTTTGACATGCCCTAGTTCTCCATGTTTTAGATCTGGTAGCTCTTATCATACATCTCATGGATTTGATCTAAACTTGGATCCCATTAACTAGGCTTGTCTCCATCTAGATGATCTAGAGTTCCACATGTTTTAGAGCTATGGTGATTCTTGTGATAAGTTTATCTGTTAGCCGTTGATCTCTTGAAATGAATATAGTAATTTTAGTTGCTTCAAATATGTCTAGATCTGAAAGTCAACCCCTAGTGGTACTACCGCTCCACTCGGGCGGTACTACCGCTAAGGAGGTAACGGTACTACCGCCATCCTGGCGGTACTACCGCTGAGGGGCAGCGGTACTACTGCTAGCCCCGCGGTACTACCGCCAGGGCGAGCGGTACTACCGCCCCTCGGCATTTTATTTTTGATTTCCCTTGGCAATGTTTGTTACTTCTTATGATTTTTGAACATTTCCATGAATCCTTTTGTCCCTCTTTTTTTTGTGTGTGTCTCGTGTGTCACAAGTGGTTCTCGTCGCTCGAATCCTGTACATAACACTCACTCATAGCAGTACCGCAATACAGATGCTCCAGAAGGTTCCGCAACTTCCAGTCTGAACCCTACAAAGAAGTCTTTCAAGAAGGTTGCCACAAAGTCCAAAGGGCCCAACGTCCGCAGTATGCCTCCTAAGAACTTTCTGGCACTCCGTAGGCGTGACCCCTATGTTAATGAAAAGGTTCAACTCAAGGGCTGCGATCATGTTTGGTCACAGGAATAGGCAATGATCTTTCGTGACATCATCGTGCCCTTCAAGAAGATCTATGTACCAGTGCAGTGGATCGACATCGCTCACCTTCAACGGCATCATGAATACTTTGGCGAGGCCCTCACCTTGGTTGAGAAACTTGGCATTACGGAAGTCATCACCTTCAAAAATGACTTCGATCCAGATCTAGTGGCCTAGCTTTATGTCACCGTTCACTTTCACCCAGATGACGAGCACACCATGACCCGGATGACATGTGGTCGGAAGTTGACTGGTACCTGGGTGGAGTTCATGCAGCTCCTGAAGGTCGACTAACAGGGGCAAGCAACTGTTCTTGGGCTACGTCCTCATGCTCCAACTAAGTCTACTTCCACCCCAAGGACAGGCTACACCATCATTACATAAAAAGGGTGTGCTCCCCACGCATCTGGATGTCATGCATCGGATCTTCCGCAACACCCTATTCCCTCGTATTGGCAACAAGGACGAGGTACATGGATATCTGGCTGAGATGCTTCTGCCGTGTGAGGAGGCAAGGACTAAGGACACTGCGCCTCTCGACATGTCTGATGTGATGTTCTATGAGCTCTGGAATTGCATCATGAATCGTAAGGTTCCCATCTACGGGCCTTACCTGTTCGCTTTTATTCAGAAGAAGTGGAAAGATACCTATCCGGATGAGGTCCTCCGTGTTGAATCTAACTACTTTGTGCATGATCCTATCAAGCTGCGTCAAAAGGACAAATGGGCCAACACCTCGACTTCTTCTCAGCCCATGGAGACTGACACAGAGATTGCTGTTGGAGGAGGACCTGCTTCGCATACCCGCTCTTCTGCTATGCCATCTTGGACTGTGAAGCTGAAGGATCAGATGAAGACTCTCTTTTGTATGCAGGCCAAGGGACAGTATCAGTCTCATGTGGCCTAGAATGGGAACCATCATAGGCACAAGCGTGTCTTAAGGACACTTGATGTGGCGATCTCGAGCGGCTCAGAGGACGACATCACTCCGGAGACTGATTGGCTGAGGGCTCAAGGTTACCAGTAGAATGGGTCTGATGCTGAGGAGGAGGTTTCTGACGAGGACATTGCGGAGGAGCAGGACGAGTAGGATCCAGATGCCACAGATGAGTCTGATGATGAGGAGTGACCACCTGTGTCATAGGTGTGCCCCTTTTTGGTGTCTTGGTGCCAAAGGGGGAGAGAGTGTAGGAGTTGGATTTGCTTGCTTTACCATGTTTGCTTTGAACTTGGCTTGATCGTGTTTGCTATCTTTACTAGGTGTGATGTGAGACTTGTTTTTATTGTGAGACCTATGTTAGTCATATGCTGTGAGTCATATGCTCTTCATTTATCTCTATTAAATTATCTTTATGCTCTCATACTTTCTACTCTACAAATCCGGTATTGTCATCAATCCACCAAAAAGGGGGAGATTGTTAGGGCATATTTATGCCTAAGTAATTTTGGTGATTGATGACAATACCTTAGTGGACTAATCGTGTGCATTGAGCATTTCAGATAATACATGAAAAAGGCACAAGACGATTCGGCACCCTCCATGGAATAGAAGCACGGTGTCTTCTACGATTCTGTTTGGTGGTTTTGAGTCATAGGAACGCCGTACTATTAAGAGGGGATCCGTATTGGGAAGGTTTGGGTGGAATCAATCTTGCACGCACACACTTTTTCTCCATCTCCTTTTCCTTACAACTATGGCACTTTTCCCCTCTCCGGTCTTTCTCTTCATGCAAAAATGTCCGCTGGCGGTAGTACCGCTGGCCGAGCGGAAGTACCGCTCCAGGACTTTAGTAACGCCATCCTTCCGGCTGTACTATGTCAGACTTTTTGCGAAGACTTTCTTGGCGGTGGTTGGCCCGGTAGTATCTTTTCGCTACCATGGACACGGTGGTAGTACCGCTCCGGCCCGAGCGGTAGTACCGTTGGAGGGCCAGCGGTAGTACCGCTGCTGCCAGCGGTAGTACCGCTCGGCTCGTGCTGTGAGTGAGGATAACGGTTGGATCCATTCCCTCACTATATAAAGGGTTCTTGTTTCTCAAGAACCCTACCTTTGACCCTCCTAAGCTCCATTGCTACTCCCTAAGCTCATAAGTGCCCGATCTCTCTCCCTAGCCAATCAAACTTGTTGATTTCCTAGGGATTGGTTGAGAAGGCCAAGATCTACACTTCCACTAAGAGAAAATTGATTCCCCCCACTAATCCCTTGCAGATCTTGTTAATCTTGGGTGTTTGAGAACCCTAGACGGTTGAGGTCACCTCGGAGCCACATTCCATCGTGGTGAAGCTCCGTGGTCGTGTTGGGAGCCTCCAAGCTTTGTGTGGAGTTAGCCCCAACCTTGTTTGTAAAGGTTCGGTCGCCGCCTTCAAGAGCACCCATAGCGGAATCACGACACCTTGCATTGTGTGAGGGCGTGAGGAGAATACGGTGGCCTTAGTGGCTTATTGGGGAGCATTGTGCCTCCACACCGCTCCAACGGAGACGTACTTCCTTTCAAAGGGAAGGAACTTTGGTAACACATCCTCGTCTTCATCGGTTCCACTTGTGGTTATCTCTAATCTTTACATTGTGTATATTATTGTTGTAGACTATTTCTTACCTGCCTTAGCGATTATAGTTGGTAGCATCATATAGGTTGATCACCTAGTTGTCATTTTAGAGAACCTTTACGTTGCTAACCCTAACTTGTTAAGATTAGTTAAAAAGTGGTAATTGCCTATTCACCCCCCTCCATTCAACCATATCGATCCTTTCAGAAGCAAAAGAGCAGGCAACGTGGAAGAAGAAGGTGGTGCAGCAACGTGTATATTTTGTCAGCTCCCTCCCGTAGGGGGCTCGGAAGAGATATTTTGGGATCCAGAAATTGCTCTTTGGCCTTCTCATGGCCTCCCGCTAGCTGCGCCACTACTTCAAAGCACACCCCATCATAGTTGTTACCCGCATCCCACTACAGCGGATCCCGGGGAACCGAGAATCAACCGGACGTATCGTCAAGTGGGCACAACAACCATCAAGAGCCGAGCACTGACAGAGTTCGTTGCCGAGTGGACGCCAACACCATATGAAGAGATCCCGAAGAGTGCCCTTCACAGCAAGGAACCCCCAGGCATGGATCATATACTTCGATGAAGCTTTTTGACTGCAAGGCGGCGGTGCCGGAGTGGTGCTTATAGAACCCACCGAAGAGCACTTCAAGTATGTGATCGAGATGCACTTCCCGTGGGAGGCATCGACCAACAATACAGCAGAGTACGAGGGTTTGCATGCTCGGCTGCGAGTAGCAGCAGAACTGGGGATCAAAAATCTAATAGTCCGAGGGGAGTCACAACTTGTAGTTCGTTAGGTCAACAAGGAGTATCAAAGCCCCCGAACGAAAGTTTATGTGGATGAAGTGAAAAAGTTGGAAGAACACTTCGACGATCCACAGATGGAACACATCCCAAGGACGGAGAACAACATCGTTGATGACCTATCGAAGCAAGCAGCCGAGAAATCGCCAGTGGAACCACGCACCTTCGTGCTTCGACTCACTCACCCATAAGATACACCATTAGGACGGCAAGCTAAGAAGAGGAAGATCAGCTCCGTCGACTATTTTCCGGCACAACCACCCGTGGCCGCCAATATGGTTGCAATGGACGACGAAGCGTTCGATGGTGAGTGCCAAGCTCTGGTAGGGCAAGCACTCCTTGTCGAAGCTAGTTCTCCCACGGCAGAAGAGACACCTTAAGTCCTTGTCGTTGAGCCCCAGGCTCCGACATGGGTGCAGCAGATTGTCCGATACCTCCAGACATGAGACCTCCCTGAAGAGCAAGAGGAAGCCGAAAGAGTAGCTCGACGGTCAAGCATGTACCAATTTGTGGACAACGGTCTATACAGGCGGAGACCCAATGGGGTGAAATTGAGGTGCATGGCCTGGGAGGAAGGACAACTCCTATTGGTAGTTATACATGAAGGAATTTGTGGCTCCCACGTAGGTTCGTGAGCTCTTGTCTAGAAGGAGTTCTCGCAAGGCTTCTACTGGCCCACAACCCTTCAAGACGCCTTGGCGATGGTGGCAACGTGTGAAGCATGCCAATACCATGCCAAGCAGATACATCAACTAGCACAAGCCCTTCAAACCGTACCGCTCTCCTGGCCCTTCTCATTCTCAGGGCTCGACATCATTGGTGCCCTCCCCATGGTACCAGGGCTTCTAGTTCTTGTTCATCGCCATCGACATGTTCACGAAGTTGCCGAGGTGTAGCTAGTGAAAAAGGTGATGTCGCTGGCAGCGGTCAATTTCCTCACATGGATTGTTTGCCATTTCAGGGTCCCAAACAGGATCATCACCGATAACGGCACACAGTTCACCAGCCGCACTTTCATGCAATATTGTCAAGATATTGGCACCAAGGTCTGCTTCGCCTTCGTTGCTCACCCAAAGAGTAATGGGCAAGTAGAGAGGGCAAATGTTGAAGTGCTATGGGGCCTCAAGACAAGGCCTTTCGACAAGCTGTGCAAGCACGGAAGGCGCTAGATCGATGAACTCCCAACGATTCTTTCGTTGATCAAAACTACACCAAATCGAGCCACTTGTGAGACACCCTTCACGCTGATCTGTGGGGCGGAGGCGATTCTCCCCACGGAAGTCACGTAAAGCGGACGCCACACTCCTCGAGGAAGCTCGTTTATAGGCCGCACTACATGCTTCTAGGTACGAGCATGCCCTGCCCCACTACCATGAACAAAAGGTGCGCGCCAGGATTGTTGAGGAAGGGGACCTTGTCTTCCTATAGATTCAGTCCGCGAAGGGATCAAACAAGTTGACGCCGAAGTGGGAAGGCCCATACCGGTTGGTACGAGTCACCAGGCCTGGCGCAGTCCGCCTCGACCGAGGATGGCACTTCGATGTAGAACTTGTGGAATATCGAGCATCTTCAAAATTCTATCTATGAGGCGCGGTTGTTGGGCCCCTGGCAACCACTTTTGTACAAAGTCCCACAGCAATGCATTTAAGCCTTTGTACAAAGCCACGTGATGACCTTGTGTGCAGTTAATGAGACTAGAAATCCTGCAACTCTTTTCTTCTTAATTGCATATTTACATTATGCCCATCATGCAAATTGTTGCGATAGAATGTAGCCGACACAAAGACATTGCAGAACCTCTAAGGACCCCCAATACATCCTATTTATCTTCTTTATTTTTCTCAAAGGAAAGAGGGAACCTCGGAAGGGCGCTCCCCGCACACAAGTCATCCCAGGGGAAGAAGGAGGAGTGGGACGGACAGATGCTTCCGAGGCAACCACCTCACGGCAAGAAAGTTGATGATGGAAGGAAAAGACAAGCGAAACCCTTCTCTAGTATTTAAAGACGTTGCCCATATGAGAAGACTTGCGTGCGGTAGAGCCCTTGGCAGAATCGTTGCGCGCTGGGAGGGACTAAGGGCATGGGCAGTCCCCTCCCCCCCGGGTGATCGCGCCAAGGATGAAAAGTTAGTCTTCACGGGCGTAGTGTCGCCAATGGTGTGCTCAGGATCCATCCTTAGAAGCGCCTCATGGCAAGACGACACTTACCGGAAAGCATTCTTGTCATGCATTAAAGTCACGAGGGCACTCGGATGCGACCTTCACATTTGAAAAAAGAGAAAGAGAGGAAAAGAAAGGCAAGCGAGGCCATTGCCACAATAATAATACCCAATTTTTTATTATTATTCTTTCAGGATTACATTAGGTGATATTATAAGATAAAAGAAGGCATTCCAAGGCCTACGAAGGCGGTAGCGACGGGGATGAGTTGGAGTACGAATTTCTATAGCGCTACCACCGGCACCGGGAGGAGATCTGCCACTATGATGTGGCGATCGATCTAGAAACGACCCCACAGAACATTGCCATGTTTTCCGGATCCCTCCATGGCACTAACCGTGCTACCCGGAGTCGTCGCCCTCCTGCTTGACGCTGAAGACGATGTTGTCCTTTTCACTGTCCCTGGAGGTGTCCGCATGGCTGGTGCTTGAACTTTCGGCGCAGCATTCCAGGCGGACACTGCTCGCTCTGAAGAATCTCACGAAGAGGGTGGTGGAGCCGTCGAACAAGATGTGGAGGAGATGCCCGGGCCAATCCCCTGGGAGCGGGCGAACGCGTTCCACTCGCGTCAATAACATGTCGCTTCTGGGGGTGAGGACATCCGCCGAACACACACGCCCATTCCAGCGACCGTCCTCCCAGAGCCGCAAGCCGCGGGGTCGGCTACCCTCCATGGCCCTTAGAAAATGGTCCGGGAGTCGCAGCCATCTCCGATGCCCCCCCGGGAGTCACCACGACGAACTTGTGCACCTCTTCTCCCGCATGAATCCTCGCATGGGGCTGGGGAGGAGCACCACCGTGACCACAATAGAGCGACGGGGCCACCCTCGCACGACCCCTGGATACTGCCTGTCCACGGGAGCTAGAGCCTGTGCCCGTGCAGCTTCGGGCCCATCCGCGACCCGTCGCAATTTCGGGAGGAGGGGCACACTGAGGGAATGGCGAAGGAAGCAGATGGAAGCACTAGGCGGTGGGGAGGAGGAAGAGACCGTGAATGAGCTGTGCCCTCCCTTGGATCCTCCCCCTATTTATAGGGGCAAATGCGAGGAGAAGGGGAGGGGAGTGGCTCCTTACAGGCTAAGACGAGCACGCATTCACGCGCACGTGGCCCCAGCGGCCGCCCTCCTCGACAAATGGTGAAGTGCAGGACATCCAAGGCGCAGTCAAGACACGAGGGGAGATGATGCCACTTAAATGGTGGTAGGCGGGCAGACTCTACATCGTATCCGCATTTCATGATCCAAGGAAGGCCAGGGGGCTGGCCGCCTCTGTACCGACGTGACCGCTCACTATGGGGCGTGCTGCTTGGGCGACCGCCCCTCTCTATTCATGCTGCCCCTCATGGGACCGCGCTGGGTGGGTACGGTCAGAAAAATCATAATTACGGAGGAGCGCGGCCATGCATACCCGCGCATTATCTTTTGGGCCTATCCCAACAATGCCGCATGCACACGTGTATGGCCCAGGCCCGGGGGATACTGTCAATTTATTAAGGAATGGGCCCCTTAGTTCCACTGACTTAGGCATGAGCAGCCGCCGTCCCCTGGTGGCGACTCGTTGCCAGGGCTCACTTCGAGCCCCAAGGCAAACAAAGACCAAGGCCGAGGCGGGACAAAAACACTCGTACCAGCCTACAGAGACGTCTTCTCAAGACGCCCAACACGATCCCAACCCACCAAGTTGTCACTCTACCTTACCAGGGGGCTGATTGTCTACATCAGCCGAGGTGTCGAGCAGGCAGGCATGTATGGAGAGTTGGCAGGGGCACGTGCCCATGGTAGCGGGCGCATCCCAGCCGAGACGACACTCGTTCAGCAGCGTGGCGGCAGGATAGAGAGGCAGCTGGGTAGACGACACAGAGAGAGAGGAAGTCCTTGCCGGGAGGCGCCGTCCGTGCGCCACCTCATGGCGCATTTAATGCGTCTGTCCTAGTCCATTAGAGTTAGGTATTTCCCACTACCTACTCTAGCAAACAGTCCCATCACTGCAGTATGAACTGTACACCTAGTAAAAAGACCATTTTGGCCGTCATGGTAACTCCTTTACACTATAAAAGGAGGTCCATGGCCACCATAGCAAGGGTGGACACCTCGCTTAATCACACACATAGCAGAGCACTCGAGCATCTTTGCCGGGCCACTTCGCTCCTGTACTTTTTCTACCCGATCAACCACCACCAACAGGACGTAGGGTGTTTAAGCTCTTGAGTGGCCCAAACCTGTATAAACCTCTTTGGGTGAGACCTTGCCAAGTGATGCCCTATGTGCACCAAGACCCCACTGCAGAACCGTAAAAGGGGCCTCCTAGGTCCCCTAGATCATCGCAGGTCCATTCCCCTGACATTCCCATAGTGCCATGTCTTGAATGAACGGCGCAAGGCGGACATGCAAACTACAATCAAGAGGCGACGAGAAACACATCGCCGGTTTGATGGTCGCGTGGATCCAGCCGTCGACGAGACCGCACCCTGGGCATTTGGCATCCTACCTTACGAGGTGGGATGCCCGACGTTCACCCGTGAGCTATGGAAAGTCCATCGGCCCTCCAGCATGGCCTTCAAGCCAGAGTTGCCAGACATATACAGCGGCAATATCAGTCCATCGGAGTTCCTCGACATTTACACCATTGCGATGTAGGCTGCCGGGGGGCGAGACGAGAAGGTGCTTGCCAACTACTTCCCATTGGCACTCAAGCCCAACGTGAGGAGCTGGCTAATGAATTTGCGGGAAGGGTCCGTCTCTTCCTGGGTGAATCAACAAGTTCATTGGAGCTTACCATGGGGGCCACAAGCTCCTGGGCCAGCCCAGCAATCTGCACATCTCCCCCAGCAAGATGGCGACACCCTCCACAAGTACACCGAGAGGTTCACCTGCGTGCAACACAACATCCCGGACATCCATCCCTCTTCGAAGATTGCTGCGTTTCACACGAACGTACACAATCGCCGCAAGCACAAGGAGATGAGCATCAACAAGGTGTGGGACATCGCCGAGCTCTATGCTCTGGCCGTCACGTGTGCGCGAGATGAAGAAGGAAGAAGGATCCCGGGGGAGAATGCTGGCGCAGAGGTCGACTCTGACGATGACGAGGACGCGCCCGCCTCCTCAAAGAAGGGACGCAATCGCAAGAAGAAGTGCAAAGGGAAGGTAATGATGGCTGTGGAGAGCTACAGTAAGCCTAAAATCAGCACAAAGGTCAAATCTAAAGAGTCCATCATGGACGTTGCCGCGTGCTCCAGAGACGATGAGGCCATGGAAGGCAAGAAGATAGGCAAGCCGTACTGCAAGATCAACCTCACCAAGGGCCACACCATCACCGAGTGCCGCCAAGTAGAACAACTTGTTGAGAAGTAGAAGCAAGAGTAAGAAAGGTGCACAAGGAGAAGAGCCGAGATGGTGCTGGTGGATCCAACAAGAAGTGGCACAACGGCCAAGGTGGCCACCACGGCAAGGCCAAGAAGCAGAAAGAGAAGCCTGCTAGAGACCGAGACAACAAATCTGACAATGATGATGATGATGAGGATGGGGAGGAATCCGACAAGCAAGAGTTCCAGAAGGCTATAGATGCTATGTGCATCAAAGGAGGCGCATCTTAGCACTCCTCCCACAGGCAACTCAAGCAATGGGTCCGTGAAGTCAACGCGGTAGAGCCAGCAGTAGAGGCAAGGAAGCCTGTGAAGAGGACCACGCTAACAGTGTCACTGTAGTCGGGTGCATGCCGTTGTTGGTCTCACCAACGATTCGCAACCTCAGGGTCACGAAGATGTTGGTCGACAGTGGGGCTAGCGTGAACCTGATTTCGCTCGATGTGATCAAGTGGCTGCAGATCCCCGATTCAGACCTTAAACCGACGGGCTCCTTCCAAGGAGTGGACAGGGGGAGATTTCAGCCAAAGGGAAAGATAACCCTTCCGGTCACATTTGGCAGCGAGCTCAATTTCAGGAGAAAGAGGGTCATCTTTGATGTTGCCAATATGTCATTGCCGTACAATGGAATCTTGGGCCGTCTCACGCTGGCAAAATTCATGGCGGCGTCTTGCCATGCCTACAACACACTGAAGATACTAGGGCCGATGAGCATCATCACCATCCATGGAGACAAGAACTATACAATCATGTATGTCGACAAGATCTATCGGGAGGCAGTCGCAGCGTGCGCCGATAGGGCACCCGCTCCTACCAAGAACAAGTACAAGACCGCTGGCAAGACTCGTGATGAATCTGGGAAGCGCGCTGCTGAGTGCAACACGCCTTTCGATGACTCACCTGAGACTTTTGCCCCCGAAGGCAAGAAAAATAGAGTGACCATCCCCAAGACGAATCAAGTGGCTGCATGAGAGGACGGCGAGGGAGGTACTTTGACCATAAGTGCCACCCTTGATTGCAAATAGGAAAGCATGCTAATCTCCTTACTGTGGGCGAATGTCGATGTGTTTGCCTGGCAACCGTCTGACTTCCCCGGTGTTCCCAGGGAGGTGATCGGGCACCACCTTGGTGTCTGTCCTCATGCACGCCCCATCAAGAGAAGGTTAGAAAAGAAGCACTATAGTGGAAAGAGTTTATTGCCGAAGATATTGAGAAGTTGGAAGCAGCGGGGATAGTCAGGGGTGTGCTCCACCCAACATGGCTGGCGAATCCCATGGTGGTGCTCAAGGAAAGAGGGAAGTGAAGGCTCTGTACCGACTTCAGAGATGTCATCAAGGCTTGCCCGAAGGATCCCTTTCCCTTGCCACACATCGACCAGATAGTGTACTCGACAGCCGACTGCGATCAATTGTTATTCCTTGATGCCTACTTTGGTTATCATGAGATATTCATGGCTGAGCAAGAAGAAGAGAAAGCAGCCTTGATCACCCCTGCGGTGCATACTGCTTGAGGCGCATGCCTTTTGGCCTGAAGAGTGCGGGTTCAATGTTTGCAAGGGTCGTCCTGATAGGTATTGGACCACAACTGCATAGAAATGTGTAGTCCTACATGGATGACATTGTAGTCAAGACCAAGTACAAGGCCACGCTAGTCCAAGATCTAGAAGGGACCTTTGCGAATTGTCGCAAAATAAACTTGAAGCTCAACCCCGAGAAGTGCATGTTCAGGGTCTCATCTGGCAAGATCCTTGGTTTCTGCATATCTCAGTGCGGGATAGAAGCCAACCCCGCCAAGATTGAGGAAATCGAGCAATTGGAGGCACTGAAGTGCGTCAAGGACATAGGTCGACTCGCGTACTGTGTCGCTGCTCTCAACAGGTTCATCTACAAATCCGCAGAGCGCGACTTGCCATTTTTCGAGATCCTGAAGAAGCCAGGACCAATGGCGTGGACTCCAGAAGCAAAGGCAACATTGGAAGTCCTGAAGAAGTACCTATCCCCGGCCCCGGTCCTAGTCGCACCCAAGCCTAAGGAACCGCTGGTGTTATATTTTGCAGCAACGAACCTGGTGCTCAGCGCTGCACTAGTGGAAATAAGGGAAGCTAAGGATGAACAAATGATAGACCCCCAACAAACAACCAGAAAACCCGGGCCAATCCCGACAAGGCAAGACATCAACACGGAAGCACCACGGGAAGCAGAACAGCGGGCAATGTAGAAGAAGAAGGTGGTGTAGCGACTGGTGTACTTTGTCAGCTCCCTTCTGCAAGGGGCTCGTTCAAGGTACTCTGGGTTCCAAAAACCGCTCTTCAGCCTCCTTATCAAGTGGGTCCTCGAACTGGCCAGTTTTGATCTGAACTTTGAAAGCACGACGACCATCAAGAGTCGAGAGCTGACAGAATTCATTTTTGAATGGACACCAACACCGGATGAACAAATCCCAGAAACAATCCTTCACGGCAAGAAAACTCCTCAGGCATGTGTCATGTACTTCGATTGAGCTTTCTCGCTACAAGGCACTAGTGCTGGAGTGCTGCTCATAGAACCCACAAGAGAGCACCTCAAGTATGTGATCCAAATGCACTTCCACTGGGAGGTGTCAACCAACAACCCAATGAAGTATGATGGTTTGCTTGCCGATGTAAGGATAGCGGACGAGTTAGGGATCAGTAAGCTAATAGCTTGAGGGGACTCACAGTTGGTTGTGTGCCAGGTCAATAAGGATTACCAAAGCCACCTTATGGAAGCATATGTTTATGAGTTGAGTAAGTTGGAGGAACATTTCGATGGTCTACAGTTGGAACACATCCCGAGGACGGAGAACAACATCACCAATGGCCTGTTGAAACGGGTAACTCAGAATTCACCTATGGATCCATGCACCTTTGTGCTCCAACTCACACAACCTTTAGTTACACCATCAAGACGGCATGCTAAGAAGAGAAAGATCAACTCCGATGACTATTTCCCGGCAGAGCCACCCTTGCTAGAGGTGACGACACGCTCGACGGTGAGTGCCAAGCTCCGACGGGAGAAGCGGTCCTTGCCGTGAAAGCTAGCATTCCGCGGTGGAAGAGATGCCTTTAGTGCTTGTCCTCGAGCCACGAGCTCCGGCATGGGTGCAACAGATTGTCGAATACCTCCAGACAGGAGACCTCCACGAAGAGCAAAAAAAAATCCAAAAGAGTAGCCCAATGGTCAAGCATGTACGAGTTCGTGGACAACAATCCGTGGAGGGGGAGACCCAACAGGGCGAAATTTAGGTGCATCACTCGGGAGGTAGGACAATGGATGCTGGTAGAGATACACGAGGAGTTGTGTGGCTTCCACGTAGGATCACAAGCCCTTGTAGGGAAGGTATTCTAGCAAGGCTTCTACTGGCCCGCATCCCTTTAAGATGCCTTGGCGGTGGTGAAGACATGTGATGCATGCCAATACCATGCCAAGTAGATACACTATCCAACACAAGCCCTTCAAACCGTATCGCTCTCATGGCCATTTTAGTTCTGGGGGCTCGACATCGTCGGTCCCCTCCCCTGTGTTACCGGGGGCTTCGAATTCTTGTTCGTCGCTATCGACAAGTTCACAAAGTGGACAGAAGTTGAGCTGGTGACGAAGGTAATGTCGCTGGCAGCAGTCAAGTTCTTGACAGGGATAGTTTGCCGTTGCAGGGTCCCAAATAGGATCAGCATGGATAATGGCATGTAGTTCACCAATAGCGCTTTCATGCAATACTGTCAAGACATCAGCACCAAGGTCTACTACGCCTCAGTAGATCACCCTAGGAGCAACATGAAAGTGGAGAGGGAAAATGCAAAAGTGTTGTGAGATATCAATACGAGGACACATGACAAGCTGCACAAGCAAGGAAGGTGTTGGATTGATGTCTGCCGGCGCTTCTTTGTTCGATCGGAACGACGCCAAATCGAGCCACCAGCAAGTCACCCTTCACCTTGGTCTATGGGGCGGAGGCAATTCTCCTCACGGAACAAATGTAAGGGTCATCGAGAGTGCATGCCTTTGATGATGACCAACAAGAGCATCCAAAGCATGACGATGCCACACTCCTCGAAGAAGATCATCTCTAGGATGCATTATGCGCCGTCAGGAACCGACAGGCCTTGCGCCGCTACCATAGCCGAAAAGTACGCGCCACGATTGTTGAGGAAGGAGACCTTATCCTTCAATGGATTCAGTCTGCAAAGGGATCAAAGAAGTTGACGCTAAAGTGGGAAGGCCCTTACCAGGTAGTACGAGTCACCATGCTTGGCGCAGTCCGCCTGGAGACCGAGGATGGCACCCAGGTACAAAACTCGTCGAATATCGAGCATCTCCGCAAGTTCTACCCGTGAGGCACGGTAATCAAGGACCCTGGCAACCCCTTTTGTATAAGTCTCATAGCAATGCGTGTAATCCTTTCTACAAAGCTACGTGATGACCCTATGCATAGTTAATAAAACTGGATATCTCACATCCTTTTTTCTACTTAAGTACATATTTACAATATGTTCATTGTGCGGATCATTGTGGTAGTTCATAGCTTGTACAAAGTCGTTGCTGAACCACTAAAGGCCCCTAGTGCATCCTGTTTTCCTCTTCTTTCTTTTTCTCAAAAGAAAGCAGGATTCTCCCAAAAGAGCACTCGCCACGCACAAGTAGTCCCGAGGGAAGGAGGAGCGGGCGGATGCATTCGATGGAACCGCCTCATGCCAAGGAAGTCAGCACATGAAGGAAAAGATAAGTAAATTTTTCCCCTACTACATAATTACCACCTGTATGAGAAGACTTGTGCGCGGCTGAGCCTTGTCATAAGCTCCCCATTTTCATAATCTTCAGCATGCCCAATGCCCCGGGTGATTGCGGCGAGGATAACAAGTCAGCCTTGTCGAGCGTGGCACCATCCAAGGGGTGCTCAGGATCTATTCTTAGAAGCTCACTGCAGCAAGATGGCGTGTACCGACAAGCGTTCCCTTTGAGTGTTGAAGTCAGAAGGACGGCCAGACGCAACATTTGCATCCGGAAGCAAGTCAACACATACAAATACAAGGAAGCAAGATAGACCCTTGACAAACAAGGGGTACCCAACATTTATCTTTGATTTTCTTTTAGGATTACATTGGGTACTATTCAAATACAAAAGGAGGACCCTGAGACCAGCAGCGATGGTGATGAGATGAAGTCAGAGTACGATTTGCTCCAACGTCACCATCAGTGTCTGGGAGGAGATCTGCCACTATGATGTGGCAATCGATCCGGAAGCAGCCCCACAGGTGGGACATCGCTTTCCGGATCCCTCCATGACGTCGACCGGGCTACTTGGAGTTGTCGCCCTCCAGCTTGACACCGAATACGGTACTATCGTTGTCGCTGTCGCTGGAAGAGTCAAGGTTGCTGTCACTTGAGCTTTCATCCCAGCACTCCAGGCGGACACGAGTCGCTCCAAAGAACTTCATGGAGAGGGTCGTGGAGCCGTCGAACCTTAAGTGGAGAAGATGCCCGGGGACAAGCCCCGGGAGTAGGCGAACGACTTCCACCCCCGCGTCAAAAACATGGAGTTTCTGGGGGAGAGGTTGACCGCCGCCCATACGGGTCCGTTGCACCAACCTCTAACCCAGAGCCACAAGCCACGAGGTCGGCTGCCCTCCATGGCCCCAGATAAAGGGTCGAGAAGTTGCAGCCAGCTTCAATGTCGCCGAGGGACCACCATGATGAACTCCTGAACCTCTTCCCCCGCACGGATCTCCGCATGGGGCTGCGGGGGAGGAGCGCCGCCACGACCGCCGCCATGACCACCGCGGTTCGACGGGGTCACCCCCGCGGGATCTCTGGACGTCGCCCTTCCATGAGAACTAGGGTCGTCCCCCACTATCGTCACAACAAGGTGCATCACGCTGTGGGGGCTGCCCCTTCCGGCGCCCCTGGAACCTCGAGTGCACCCGCGAGCCATCGCCATCGTAGAGGGAGCGAGCTGGAGGAGTGGCGGAGAAAGAAGATGGATGCACTCAGGAGTGGTGTGGAGTAGGAGATCATGTATGATCTACGCCCCCTTCAATCCTCCCCATAGGTCCGAGCGCGGGGAGAAGGAGAGGGGGCTGGCTCTTCACGGTCCGAGGCGAGTGCACATCAGAGGGCGGACGTGACCCTAGCGGTTTCCCTCTTCAACCAATAAGAAATCACACGTCACCCAAGGTGCAGTCAAGGCAGAAGGGGGAACAACACCATTTAATGATGAAAGGCGGATGGGCGCTGCATCATTTCCCCACTACTTACCCCGAGGAAGGCCAGGGGGCTGATCGCTTGTGTACCAACATGATCACTCGCTGCAAGGCATGCTGCTTGGGCGGCCGGCCCTCTCCACCAATGTCGTCCCTCGTGGGACCGTGGATCATGGGAAAAGTCCACATAAGCTATCATAACTGCAAGGAAACGTGGCCACGCATGCCCGTGCACTATTTTGGGCCTATCCCACCAACGATGCGCATGTGCACGTATGGCCCAGGCCCGGGGGCTACCGTACGTTCACTAAGAAATGGGGTCCTTAGTAACCCAGACTTAGGCATGGGCAACCGCGCCCCCCAGGCTAGCAACTCCCCACCGGCCTCACGCCAACCCCAAAGCAAGCCAAGCCCAAGACCAAAGTGGGGCGGCAAGACTCTCACCAGTTTGTAAAGCCGCCCACAAGCAGAGCCTGCTAAGCCACGGCTCCACCTCACAAGGGGGCTGATTGTCTACATCAACCAAAGTGTCGAGCGGGCAGGCGGACGGTCGGGGTTAGCAGGAGAACATGGCCATAGCAGCGGGAGTGTTGCAGCCTTAATGACACCCGTCCCGCAGCGTGGCGGCAGAATAGGAGGTAGCTGGGCGGACGACACGGAAGGAAATGCAATCTTTTTGGGGAACGTCGCCAGCGCGCCACCTCATAATGCATTCAATGCGTCTGTCCTAGTCCGTCAGAGTTAAGTATTTCCCACTACCTATCGTGACAAGCAGTGCCTATCGCTACAGTATGCACTGTACACTCAGTAAAAGACCATTATAGCCATTGTGGTAACCCCTTGAGTTTTTAAAGGAGGCCCGAGCCTACCTTTTAGGGGGGTGACACTCTATTCAATTGCGCGCATAGATTCACCTCTCGAGCATCCTTGCCGGGACGTTGCGCTCAGGTACTTGAACCCACATAATCAAGCAAGCACAGACATGACATACAGTTTTACGCACCCGAGCGGCCCAAACCTGCATAAACCCTCTTGTGTGATTTGGTCGACTGATGCTCTTTGTGCACACGGATACCCCTGTAGAACCGTAAAGGGACCCCGAAGGTTCCATATCGTTGTTACTCCCCCAACACCCAACGCCACCAATATGGAGCCACAATTAAAAAATACTATTGGCGTTCGACCCGACACCAGCAAAATTTGTAATACATGTGGCGTCAAATTATGTTGTTCATTGGCATTATGATCTTTATCCATGGTGTCCACATTATTCTGACGTCACAAATAATAAAAACATTGTGGGCGATGTAAGTTGTCTGCATGCCATTACTTCATTTGTAAGCATCGGAAAATCGCTGCCACAAAATCGCTGATACAATAAGGTAACAAGTAAAGGCATTCAAAGACATTGAAGATAACTATATAATGTCATACATAGTGCTTAAATAATTAGTTAAGCTAGATAGCTAGTGAAGTTTTAAGTTATGGTAACACAAACATGTAGCTAATTGAGCTAGTAGTATTGTAGATCCAACGCCATAGGCAGCTGACACTGTCCTATTACAACTGTCATAAGGATAATTAACCTAATTCTTTGGCGGATCTGCGATAGACAGATAATCGTCGACATCAAGCCCGTGCGTCCAAAGGTGAGCTTTTATCTCCTCAAGCATGGTCGATGACATCCTTGTTGACGATGGTAGCAAACTTCACCTGGATGTGTTTGAATTCATCTCTATTATTTCCCGGGCTAATTTCCACCATTTTGTTCCCCCATGCAATGCTGTTTGAGTTCTTTTTAAGGTGATCTCCCTCTTGTATATACTCCTTCATGTGGTGGGCAACGTAGTAGCCGTTTATATCACTGTTTTTCGGCTGCTGTATGCAATAAAATTCAGTTTTGTGGCCAAAGCGTACCGCTTTAAATTTGTCAAACTTACGATAGCCATCTCTGATCACTCCTTTCGTATGGTATACTCTAAAAGTGCTTCATCCAGGAACTTTTTGATGCCTCTATAGTCTTTTTTCACTTCCCTCATTGAATCCAAGAAATAAGTTTTGGTGAACCTCAAGGTAACAACGACGAGGACACAATGTTCTCTGTGTAAAAGGTTGAGTAAATGGTTTTACCTAGAATCATGCATAAGGAGATTGTAAAAATAGTAATCTAGCTAGATAAATGACTTACTTGGATAGTAGAGCATGAGAAGGCAGTCTTTGTCCATGTTGTCAATTATGGAGTTCGTCAAATACTTCTACATAGCTTGTCGGCACTAAGGGGTGATTGGTGTTGGTCTTGTGCATGAGGTAAGGGCTTGCTACACTGACATCCTTGTTGTACTAACATTTGGTAGTTTAGGCAACATTGATTTCCCATAGGCGTACTAAGGAAGAACTAAGCTTCACCACCACCTCTTCATTAGGAGAATACTCATGAGTATCATCTTCATCTGTGCCCTTATTAGGATTACTATCCACACCAGGAACACTTGCATAGCCCCTTCCTCTCATAGAGAAGTCATTTCGATTAACCTCCCCATGATCATAATCTTCCTGGCCCTGCCGGTTAGAAAATATATCTTCACCGTTTGCCGAATGTGTCGAAGAAGAGCCGACCATGTCGCCCATTCAATTGGACATCTACAAAAACAAATATGAACTATACTTATTAATTCATATACAAAATACAAAGTTTTGGCATGACCTTTGCTAAAAATATGATATATTGGTCGTCAGAAATTCGACGAAACGGAAAATAATCAACATTTTGCCAAAACATTGGCAACCCTATGCATTCTGTGCAAACAATACAAGAGCAACCACATTTCCGTCAAAATAAAATTTAAACCACGTAGATCTCCTCAAAATCTCAATCACTTACCCATGGAATCAAGGTGTTGGCACTGACGGGGCAGGTGTACGATGGAGGGCGGGGGGTAAAGAAGCCGCGGGGAGGTCAACATTGTTGGGGCCGGCGGGGGAGGGTGTGAAGGCACAATGACAAGGTCGAGGCGATTGGGGGAGATGGCAGCTCGAGCATTGCGACAGCTAGAGGGGAAGCTGGGCGACGGTGGGGGAGGGGGTAAATAAGACAGAACGAGGTCGAGGTGGATGGGCCGGTGGCACGATGCCAGCTGGGGGGCGAAGATGAAGGTGGCGGCAGTGGCGCGTGGGCTACAGGGTGTGTGTGTGTGAAACAAAAGTTATACTGTGAACATATCCCCCCAAACTGACAAAGACAAAGGGGAAAATAGCTATGGCACTGGTGACATCACCAACGACATAGGTATCTTTTCAATGGTGCTCGTGAGGTCACCAAAGCTATAGCTATTTTCCTTCCAAAATTATGTCTAATTCAATTTCCAAATGTCAATACAAATGTAGAATATTAAAATACGGTCAATACAAAAATGTCAAAACATGGATAATTATTACATTCATATTATAAAATGGTGTCAAATGCTACCGAATTAGTAATAGATATATAAAAGATAGATAAAAACCAACTACGCCATTGTTTCTCGATTTCTCTTGTTTGTGCGGGGGCTGTGAACAAAAGTTTTTCTCTTGTTTGTGCGGGGGATCTCAATGGAACTTTTTCTCTTGTTTGAGCACATGCTCTCAACTAAGTTTATGCATCTCACGTGCTTCTGTGTCTTTTCTTAGACTTCTCTTTCCGAATAACGCCATCTTCTTCTCGATAGATGCTAGATTGGTCCTAATCATCGAGATCTTCCTTCTTCAATAGTTATTTACCACTGCATTCTTCCCACCCATCAAGGAGGTTTTATTTTTCTAAAACATTCTTCACACCTCCTTGTCTCTCATCATCATGTACTGCCCCTTCGACTGCGGAATCCTTCTCTTCCTCAGCATGACTTGTCCATCGTGTGTAACAAGGCATGAAATCATATTTCAACAAGTGCATCTTCACACTCTTGTAGAAGGGTCAATCAAAACTTTGTTTTTGCACATCTTACATGGAAATAATATTTGTGTTTCCCTTTTCAAATCCATATATTCCAACATGACGTTGAAGAACCCATTTATAGTTTGACCCATATATATATTTCAACATAAATCATGCACTTCCACAGTACCTACAAAAAATGGTTAAAATACATTTTGGCATATTACTACATACACATGCATGCATTTGCTAAAAAAAGGAAACCGAAAATATATATGGGCATTAATTACATACCTAAGGATATACACAAAAGTAGTCGCCTATAGTTCTCAATGGGTTGAAGCAAGATGTCGTCGTTCGTCTATCTGTATACACACATAAGAGAGTACCCCTGTCAAGAGATTGCCTATGATTAACGAGGTCGGGTTAGCCATAGATACATACATACATACATACATATATATATATAGTGATGAAAATACTTATGGTGTTCTACATTAAGGAACTCCACCACAATATCCATGGGCCCCCACAAAATATACCTATGGCATGCCATACAAGTTGCATGACACAATTACGGTGCCTAGTGCTGGCGTAGGAACTTCGGCCACACCAACAATAATATGTGATAGGTGAGAGCTCTAGGGTCCACATACAATTGAAGTTCGACATAATTTCAACGCCACCACTATCTGTGTAGCAATAACATATGAATTTAGCTAATGCCAACACTATTTGAAAATATCAGTGGCGGCGTTAGTTGAAAAAGGTGCGCCACCAACAAGAGTTGTGGCCAGCAATTTCTCCACTAGCGTAGATGTCGTGGTATTTCCGCGGCAAATGCCACGAGGTGACTTAGATCGTGGTTTGGGCCGTCGGTCACCGGCGGCGTCTGTGAATGGGTGTAGGCGCAACACACATGATGCCGATCTACCGAGGTTCAGGGCCCTCCGATGAGGTAAAACTCCTAGTCCGACCTGTGTGACTAAATTAGATCACAGTACAAATGATGCTCCTTGAGTTGTTCGTGAGAAGGGAGATGAAGCTCTTGCTGCTGGCCTCGCTACCTTGGTGGTGTGTGGATATTTCTCTATGTGTGCCCTGTGTGAATCTGTTGAGCCTCCCCTCTCTCTGGGTGTTGAGGTGTGGCTTTATTGTGCAGCCTAAGGTGTACAGTGATGGGGGTAAGACATGAGGTGGGACCCGGTAGCCAAACTCTCCGGCAAGTAGCAGTGCCTATCGGCTGTCGGGTCTTGTCCGGTGCGGGCCCCGCCAGCTGTGTGTCTCAGCGGCTAAAGTGCCGGTCATCAGGGAGCGGGTAGTGGTGAGCGTGGCTACAGGGCCGTCTCGCCCGGTTAGCCTCGGCCGTGACCAGTCCTATAGCCTTGCTGCCCCCTACATCACTACGCTTGTGGCTACATCGAGCTTGTCAACGCGTACTGCTGCCACGAGCACCTCTGCGTCTCGCGTCAGTTCTTGTCATCGTACGGGGGTACGGTCGGATGGGACGGGGGCCAGCCGGCCAGGCCGGGTGCCACCAGTCGGCATGGCGCGCGTCTTCCACGTAGGATGGCTGCTGCCAGCCAGCCCGGGAGTGCTAGTCGGACCCAAATGTCTTGGAGATGGATTATCTCCGCTTGAGTATACCCAGGGGCAGTATCCCCGTTAGTAGCCCCCGAAACCATTGGGATCTGAAGGCCTATAGACAAAGGGGGCCAGCGGTCCCCCCCGCACCTGAAGTTGTTGTCGAAGTTGATACGCTTGCTGGAGCCAACAAGCGGTGACACGTGTCTTTAGCTGGCTGGGGCGGCAGTCGGCCGCGGCCCAATCGGATGATGCGATGCCTCGGGACCCGCGACAATGCTTCGGGCTTGGCGCCTGCTGGCAAGCGCCACATGTGGGCTGGTGGTGGATGGCAGGCCCGCCACTACATGCGTGACGGGACGTCACCACATGCCCGACCGGACACGCCTCGGCCGACACACGGGATTTCTACGGCCGCGGGCTGCCGGTTGGGGTTCCACGCGTGGTTTAATGTGCGCGGGGATCACGGGATAGTGGGGACGTGGGTGTAACTAATCCCACACCCCACGTCTCCCTCAGGCTTTAAAAGGGGGAGGTGGGGAGGCCGGTTTGCCATTGCCTCCCCATGCTCCCACTTCCATCTCGATCTTGCTCCTGTGCTCGCCGCCGTCACCCTTCCTCCTCGCGCCCGCCGCGCTTGCCGCCGCGTCGCCCCCTCCTCGCGCCCGCAACGCTCAACACCACTGTTCCTCCCCCATCGCGTGCAACGCCTCCCTGCGATCAATATGTTGGGGCATCGTATCTCTTGCTTCTTCTTCTACGTTTCATCACCGGCGAATGATGAGATGGCCGGACCACCCGCCGGCTCGTGGGAAAGCTCCATCATGACTGACGAGCACATCGACTATCTTCGACAGACGTGGTAGTTTCCATCCGCGGAGCACGTCGAGGCGTGCATGCGTGGTGACAAGAACGTGCCGGGGCCCCGCGCCGGCGAGCGTGTCGTTTTCGGCACGCACTTTCTCATCGGCTTCGGGCTGCCGGTGAGCCGCTTTCTATGACAGTTCCTCGAGTTCTACGGGCTCCAGATGCATCATTTGGGGCCTAACTCAGTGTTGTACCTCGCATCCTTCGCCACCCTATGAGAGGCATACTTGGGATTCTTGCCCTTTCCTCTTTTTTTTGCTTCTTTTTCCACTTCCGCGCCCACGCGCACGACAACGTGTTGTACTCCTCCATCGGCGCGGTGGTGTATATATAGGTGGCGGGGCAGGCCATTTCCGAAGATTAAGTGGATCAAATCCTTCAAAAAGTGGCAGCGCACCTTCTGCCACGTTCGCGACATCGGCCTGCGGCGGGACTGGGTTAGCATCTCGCCATTTGCCGACGCACCATAGACTCGGGAGGAGCTTTGAGGTGTGTAACGACGAGCTACTGGCAGTCGACTGCCAGCTGCAGGAGCTTAAGAGTTCCCTGGGGCTGATGCCCTCGGATCTGGTGGCGGTTTTCATTTCCCGCCGAGTGTTGCCGCTGCAGTTGCGGCCGCAAGTATCCATGACGGCTGTCGACGGTGGAACTACCGCCGAGTGACATTGCCGCCAGGGTAAACAACATCACCAGCTTCTGGCTGGACTAGGAGGAGTGGAGGTTCGACATGGAGCCGTTCCGCTATGGCAACCGTGCGCTGGCGATGAGTTTTCATCAGACTGATGTCATCCATTGTTTTTTTATTTTTTATTCTAACAGTATCTGATGCGTGGTCGCACCTTTCCTCAGCATTTTGCTTGGCACACCATTATGGATGGCACGAACTTGGAGAACCTCGATCCGGACCGGGAGGATTCCAACGCTGAGAACTATGAGTCGGACCGGGAGGATCCGGACGTGCCAGAGGCGATGGAAGAGGACGAGGATGACGAGGAGGACGAGGAGCAGCCGACCGGCGGGGCGGGGACATTGAACAACCTCTGCCCCAATGGGTCCATTAGGGATTGGACCGATGATGACGATGATGGCGACGTGCGTGTGCTAGAGGCGCGGCCGGCTACGATAGGGCCGTCTCGAGGCTCTTGTCGAGGGAGGAGCGTGGATCTGTCGGCTAGGGATCGGCCAGTGGCCAGCCGGTCGGCCTGTCGCTAGACGGCAAAGGAGCGCCGTAGGGAGAAACGATCGGCCGAGGGTCCGTTCGTCGGCCCGGCCGCCAAGAAGGTTAGGTCTGCCACGCTGCCATCAGGCGCCGCTCCGCCAACATGGAGGAGGCTTAGGCGGGGTGGCTGTGAGATTCCACTCGCTGCGGGGTAAGATTTCTTTGAAGCTCGTGCCCCTTCCTTTTCTTTTCATTCTTTTTTCCACATGGCCTTGAGCTTGTGCTCTTATTTCTTTGACAGCGAGGTCATCCAACTTCTGGCACTGGAGGCGTCGGTCCTTGCGACCGAAAGTGTCATGCCGCTTGCTACGAAGCACGCGGTGATGGCGCGGCTCGAGCGGGAGCATGTCATCCAGCTTCGCGCGGCCAAGGCGAAGGTCGCGTCGGCTGCAGCAGCCGGCTCTGGTAGCCCCTTGGCCAGGGCGACGAGTGGCACCACGACATCGACTGCTCCTGAGGCTCCTGCCATGGAGGCCTCACTGGCTGATGTGGATGCGCATCAAGAGCCGCCCCCCGAGGTAGAGGCACCGTCGGCTGTAGAGCGTGTGGCCCAGGAGGTGTTGAGTCCGGCATCCAACTAGGGGGCGCTGCACTGAGTTCGAGGCGAGGAGTGGTGACGGACGGGCCTTGGTTGTTTTGGAGGCGCGAGCTAATCTGGCTGCGCTGCGAGCGCCTCGTGCCGCTGGAGACGGCCGGGTGACCTGATCGATATCCGCCATCTTGTAGGAGTGTGGGAGGCTGAGCCGTGCACCGATGCCAGCCGAGGCAAGTTCTCAAACCCGCGGGCAGCCCATGGCGCTACATACGTTCGCCGATGTGATGGCCCGGTACCACAACGGGATAGCCGGCTTCACCTAGACGGGGATGGGAAACTTCATGCTGGTGGAGAAGGCAGTTCAGGTAAGCTCTTCATGGATCTTTTTCTCCCCGTGTATTCTGTGGTGGGTGCGCGCAAGCGCACCCACTGGGTGTAGTCCCCGAGATTCGGGCCGGTTGCGCGGCTTCGTGGCAGCCGGGCCAAATCTTCTTGGCTTCTGATCTTCTTTGTTGTCTTTCCTTAGGCCGACCTGGTGAAGCGTGAGGCGCTCTTTCAGGAGGCAGTTGCGCTGTGGCGCTACTACAATAGATCCTTCTTCAAAAATCACAAAGATCTCGAGGCCCGGACGACCGAGCTGGAGAAAGTTAAGGGTAAGTTCTCATTGTGGTGGGTGCACACGAGCGCACGCACTGTGTATAGTCCCCGAGATTAGGGCTGGATCCATGACTTCTTGGCAGCCGAGCCAAATCTTCTTTGCTTTGTATCATTTTGTCGCCGGCCGACTACTGATTTGTTATTCGTGAAGTGGAGGCCCTCCCTGCGGCAGAGGCGGAGAAGCTGCGTCGTAAGCTTGCCGATGTTCGGGGCAAGCACGATGAGGTTGTGTCCGGCTGAGGATGGAGCTGGAGGCCAAACAAGAGGCCGTGGTGCAGCTGAAGGTGGAGGTGGAGCGGGTTGCCGGAGTGCTCCAGGACGAGATGACGACCAAGGAGGCGGCATTGCACGTGTTAGTCGCTAGCAAGGGGGCGGCGGTGACCCTCCGGGCCGAGGTTGCTTGGCTTGGGGAGGAGGCGTGCCAGGCGACGATGCTCAAGGAAAGAGTAGAGTGGGAGGTGACTGGAGCTCTCAATCTTTTCCACGAGGTGGACAACATGTTTTCCGGTAAGCGTCATCGTTCTTGCTTGTTGTGTTTCGCTAACTTTTCTTCTTATCATCCTTATTTGGGCGAGCTCGCTTCCCGGAAGCACATGCACGGGCGAAGCAGGCCATGGTGGCCCACCGAAAGGAGCAGCGACGGGCGAGCTGGGAGCCGGACGTCGATGCCGGCTGGTCGATGGAGGAGGTGGCCCACATCTATGAGACCAAGCTGGATTTCCTATGGATTCTTTATGCCGGCTCCAAATGGCGGGCTTGAACAACGTCAGGGCCCTTTGGCCCGACCGAGCGGCGGGGATTCCCATTAGCCTGGTCGCGGGATGGCTGGAGCACGCTGTGGACCGCTTCAATGCTTGCAGGGCGTCGGTGGCGACGGGCAGAGCCATGTTGACTTTCGTCCTCTCATGATACTTAGGTATTAACCTAGACCAGCTGACCATCATGCGAGCGGCATCGCAGGTGGACCTGACACAGCGTGGCGAGGCCATCGGCTTCCGGGCCAACGAGGTCGGCAGGTATGCATCGATTGAAAGATACTACCCCGAGCTGGGTGAGGACGGCGCGCCCATCCCGGAGGACGAGTTTGGCGTCCCCATTGCCGCTAGCAACGAGGAAGTGGGGTCTATCTCACAAGAGCCTGAAGGCGATGTTGGGGCTGGCGAGGCGGCCTCCGTGGGTGCGGCCGAATATTCTATCAAAGAGACGGAGCCACATACTGGTGATACCGAGGAGGTCCATACGATGCCGCCGGTTGGAGACGTCGAGGTGCCGCCGACTGGCGATGCGGAGGCTAGCCGGGAGGCGTTGCCGGCCCCTGACGCTTATATAAGCCCGAGGACCTCGTCGACTGGGACGGGGAGGCGGCACCGTGATACGTCTCCATAGTATCTACTTTTCCAAACTCTTTTGCCCTTGTCTTGGACTCTAATTTGCATGATTTGAATGGAACTAACCTGGACTGACGCTGTTTTCAGCAGAATTGCCTGGGTGTTATTTTTGTGCAGAAATCAAAGTTCTCCAAACGTCGTGAAAATTTACGGGGAGCAGTCTTGGAAAATATCAAAAATATCTGCGCCAAGTTCCACCTCAGGGGGTGGGCCAGTGGACCACAAGCCCTTGCTCCGCCAGCACCCCCTGGTGGCGGTGGCCAGGCTTGTGGGGCCCACAGGCACCTGCCGCCCCCAACTCCAGCTCTATAAGTTGACTTTCGTCCTAGAAAAAATAAAAGAGAAGTTTCCGTCGCGTTTTCGATACGGAGGCGCCGCCACCACCTGTTCTTCATCTGGAGGGCAGATCTGGAGTCCGTCTTGGGCTCCGGAGAGGGAAAATCGTCACCATCGTCATCATCAACCTTCTTCCCTCTCCAATTCCATGAAGTTCTTCGTCGTTCGTGAGTAATCTATTCGTAGGCTCGTTGGGCGGTGATGAGTAGGATGAGATCTATCATGTAATCGAGTTAGTTTTGATGGGGATTGATCCCTGGTATCCACTATGTTCTGAGATTGATGTTGCTACTACTTTGCCATGCTTAATGCTTGTCACTAGGGTCCGAGTGCCATGATTTCAGATCTGAAATTATTTTGTTGTCACCAATATATGTGTGTTTTAGATCCGATCTTGCAAGTTATAGTTACCTACTATGTGTTATGATCCGGCAACCCCGGAGTGACAATAACCGGAACCACTCCCGGTGATGACCATAGTTTGAGGAATTCATGTGTTCACCAAGTGCTAATGCGTTGGTCCGGTTCTTTATTAAAAGGAGAACCTTAATATCTGGTAGTTTCCTTTTGGACCCCGCTGCCACGGGAGGGATGGACAATAGATGTCATGCAAGTTCTTTTCCCTAAGCACGTATGACGACACACGGAATGCATGCCTACATCACATTGACGAACGGGAGCTAGCCACATATCTCTCCGTGTTATAGTTGTTGCATGATGAATATCATCCAAACAAATCACCGACCCATTGCCTACGATTTTGTCCTACTGCTGTTACTTGTCTTGCTCTTCTGTTGCTACTACTGTTGCTACTGCTGTTACTTGTTTTGCTCTGCTCCTGCTACTACTGTTGCTACTGCTGTTACTTGTCTTGCTCTGCTGCTGCTGCTACTACTGTTGCTACTGCTGTTACTTGTCTTGCTCTGCTGCTACTGTTGCTACTACTGTCGCTTGCTACTGTTGCTACTTGCTACCGCTGTCACTACTGCTATTCCTTGCCACTACTATTGCTCGTTACACTGCTTCTACTTGCTACTCTGTTGGTTCACTGGCCGTTCACGGGAACTGACAATTTCCGTCAATGCGGCAACTAGGCACCATTGATACAATCGTTAGGAATAGTCTGCCGTCAACAGATCATTTCTGACACCGTTGTTATCATATTACTTTGCTGTTACTACTGTGCTTGCAGATACTAATCTTTCAGGTGTGGTTGAATCTGACAAATTCAGCTGCTAATACTTGAGAGTATACTCTCACCTCCTGTGGCTTATCAACAAATTGGGTCGAATACTCTACCCTCGAAAACTGCTGCGAACCCACGCGCTGGTGGGCCATCGACAACATTCTTCTAGTTTCATTACTGGGGAGTGCTATCAAGATTCTTCTGGTGCCGTTGCAGGAGAAGGTTTGTTGTCATCAGCATTCGTCTAGCTAATGCGAGAGATTGCAGATCAGCATTTTTCTGGTGCCGTTGCCGGGGAGGTATTGCTATATTCTCTGAGTCACTTGGGATTTATATCTGCTGATCACTATGAAGAATCTGAAGGATCCGAAGACCAAAGTCTTGCCCTCAAATACGAGGGGAGGTAAGGAATTGCCATCTAGCTCTGCATTTGATTCACCTTCGGTTATGAGTAAGTTTGCGACATCACCTCCTGCTAGAAATCTTGATATGTCGCCTGTGCTTGATGATGCTTGTGATACTACTACTAGAGATGCTATGCTTGATACTATGCCTGATGATACTATGCTTGATACTATGCCTGATACTGCTAGAGATGCTATGCTTGATACTATGCGTGATACTGCTAGAGATGCTATGCTTGATACTGCTTTGCCCGATGATGCTAGAGATACTGCTTTGCCTGATGATGCTATGCTTGATACTGCTAGAGATACTCCTTTGCCTGATGTTCCACTAGGAGTGCTCCTTGATGCTCATATTGCTAGAGTTACTGCCAATGCTCGTGATGCTTCTGATACTGTCGACACTATTGAGATAGAACCTGCTTTTGCTCCTGCTAGATCTAGCTCTCCTAGATATGAATTGCCTGATATACCTGAGGGTTATGTTATGGATGGAGAGATAGCTGAGGATTTTCTTGCGTGTAAGGATGCCTATGACGCTGAGAAATTACTTCTCAAGTGGAAGGAAAAATGTCGGGAAGCTAGGATGAAAAATGACCCAAAGTTTGCCACTTCGCCTATCTTTGTCACCGATAAGGATTATGAATTCTCTGTCGACCCTGAGATAATATCTTTAGTCGAATCTGATCCTTCTCACGCTGATGAGTATGAGACGGTCATAGCCCATCTTGCCAAACTATCCGAAATAGCCAACCTTTTCACTAATGAGGAGAAGATCCGCCACTACTATATCCTTAAGCTATTTCCTTTCTCTCTAAAGGATGACACTAAAGTCTGGTTCACCTCTCTTGCTCCTGGATGTGTGCGTCGTCCCCAGGAGATGGTCTATTACTTTTGTGAGAAATATTTCCCTACCCATAAGAAGCAAGCTGCCTTGGAGGAAAAATACAACTTTGCTCAACTCCACGAAGATAGTCTTCCACAAGCTTGGGGGAGGCTCGTCCAGCTACAGAATGCTTTGCCTGATCACCCTCTTAAGAAGAACGAGATACTTGATATCCTCTATAACGGACTTACCAATGCCTCTAGAGACCACCTAGATAGTTGTGCCGGTTGTGTTTTTAGGGAACGAACTGTAGAACAAGCTGAGACCCTACTGAATAACCTCTTGATCAACGATAGTGCTTGGACTATTCCCGAACCACCTCCTAAGCCAACTCCTAAGAAAAGAGGTATTCTATTCCTCAGTCCCGAAGACATGCAAGAAGCTAAGAAATCTATGCAAGAGAAAGGCATGAGATCTGAAGATGTCAACAATCTACCACCCATCAAAGAGATACATGGTCTCGATAACCCGATAAAGGTAGTAGAAGTGAATTCTCTGTGTAGGTTTGATGAGAGTGATATTCCTTTTGATAAACCTGCTAGCCTATGCTTTTATGAATTTGACAACTTTCTTGCCAAACAACAGAGTTTCAATGATTATGTTAGCAGACATTTGGAACAAAGTACTCGTATGCTTAGCCATCTAAGTGCTTGTGTAGACAGAAATGTCAATGCTCTGAAGCTTCTGAGTAAACATGCCTCTATGATTACTACTCAGGTAGAACAAGTACTTAAACCTCAGAATGACCTGCTCAATGAATTAAATGACAACTCTGTCAGAGTCATTACTAGAGGAGGCAAAATGACTCAGGAACCTTTGTATCCTGAAGGTCATCCTAAGAGAATTGATCAAGATTCTCAAGGAATCAATGCTGATACACCTAGTCATCCAAAGGAGAAGAAGAAGGATGATAGAAACCTGCAGGCCAGTCCACCAAATACTGTCACACCTGAAGAGCCTAATGATATTTCTGCGTCTGATGCAGAAACACAATCAGGTGATGAACATGAACCTGGTGACAACATGGACCGTGATGTTCATAATAATGCTCAACCTACCCATGATGAGGATGTGGAGATTGAACCTACGGTTAATCCTGATAACCCACAACCTAAGAGATATGATAAGAATGACTTCACTGCTAGGAAGCATGCTAAAGAAAGGGAGCCATGGGTTCAGAGACCTATGCCCTTCCTTCGTAAGCCATCCAAGAAAAAGGATGATGAGGATTTTGTTCGCTTCGTTGAGATGATAAGACCCGTCTTTCTGCAGATGCGGTTAACTGATATGCTCAAGATGTCTCCGTATGCCAAGTAGATTAAAGATATCGTGACTAATAAACAGAAGATACCAGATCTTGAGATCTCCACCATGCTTGCCAATTATACTTTCAAAGGTGGAACTCCTAAGAAACTTGGTGATCCCAGAGTGCCCACTATACCTTGCTCCATTAAAGGAAACTACGTAAGAATTGCCTTATGTGACCTTGGAGCCGGTGTTAGTGTTATGCCGCTCTCTCTTTATCGTAGACCTGAGTTGGATAAGTTGACACCCACTGAAATTTCTCTGCAAATGGCCGACAAATCAACTGCTTTCCCTATCGGCATTTGCGAGGATGTGCCTGTTGTGGTTGCTAATACCACTATCTTAACAGACTTTGTTATCTTGGATATTCCCGAGGACGATGCCATGGCTATCATCCTCGGAAGACCCTTTTTAAACACTGCAGGGGATGTTATAGATTGCAACAAAGGCAATGTCACTTTCCATGTCAACGGTAATGAGCACACCGTGCACTTTCCGAAGAAACGATATCCAGTACATTGCATCAATGCTATCGAAATGACTTCATCAATTCTCATTGGGAGCTTTGAATGCCCTATTCCTCGTGTCAAGATGAAGTATGATTTGCTTGTTGGGGAGATACATATCCCCATTGAGGTGACTTAGTGGCTATTCGAAAATTCTCCGTTCTCTCTTGCGATTCGAGAAGGTTTTGTCATAAGGACTTGATCAATCCCATTGACGGATTTCTTTCGATGACCATGAGACGGATGAATCAAAGAGTCACATACCTCTGTTTTGAGTTTCCTTTTTCTTTTTCTTAGAAGAAAAATGATGGAATTAGTTTAGCTTTTCCCGTTTTCTGTTTTAGCGTCCCGGAGAAAAATACCTCGAAAGTAAAAGTTCTCTGATGGTCCTCAAAATTTAGTATGATTTTTTCTGGAATTTTTGAAAATTTCTTGGCCTGAGAGTTGGCCTGGGGGCCTGACCAGTGGGCCACAAGCCCTTGCTGTGCCACCACCCCTGGTGGCGGTGGGCTGGCTTGTGGGGGCCACAGGCATCCCCTCCACTCATTCCAGCTCTCAGCCTCTTCTTCCACCTCCAGAAAAAATTGTTTCGAAGCTCAAACCCGTGTTCTTGCTCATTTGGGTATGATTTTCGATCTCCTTGCTCAAAGCACCATTCTCCGAACCGTTTTGGGGAAATTACTCCTTGGTAAGTGACTCCTCCATTGGTCCAATTAGTTTTTGCTCTAGTGCTTTATCCTTTGCGTATTCTTGCTACCTTGGTGACCATGTTCTTGAGCTTGAAATGTTGATTTTAGCTGGTCCGAAGTAGTTTTAGCGCGTGATACGGTCTCTAGGCACTAGTAGGAGTAGTTGCTACAAGGTGTGGTGGGTCTTTATTCACTTTTCTCTTGAACTTCAAAAATGTCAGCATAAGGAAATTATGTTCAGGAGGAAGTTTCATGGTGGTTCCTCAAGTAAGAAGAGTCCTCGTGTCTCCTTTCGGGAGCCCGAACCTTTTCAACTAAGGGACGCACCGGTACAACCATGTGAATGGCCTTCCGATGAGTTCATGATCGAAGCAGGCTTCAAGGATGAGTTCGACGCACTTGTCCGCAATGCCAGGTTAGAAGAATTCCTCTCAGATAAATGTGAACAATATGCTATGCTCACTGCCTCTTTCGTGCGTAGATTTAAATTTTTAGCTGGCCGTGTATCATCCATACTGTTTGACCTGTACGATAAATCATATACCGTAGATCTGGAGGATTTCAATAGGATTTGCAAGATACCCGATGGGGGTAGTGTTAATGATCCTCCTAAGTCTTCGGTTAGAGACTGTCTCCAGTATAACCGTGGGAGAAACCAGAGATATCACGCAAGCCACCATAGGAAGCATCCATTTCCCTACCTTGCACTACCTTGCCCTCTTCATAGGTAGTTGCATTAATGGCAAGGGTGCACATTGTCACCTATGCGCTTCCGACCTTAGTATCCTTAAGAGTGCAGTAACAGGTGACAGGAGCTTCAGTATGGGAGCTATTATAGCAAGGAGGCTTAATAAAAATGCCAGTGAGGGGGATTTCTTTGGTGGAGTTTATGCTACACGCTTAGCAAATTTTCTTGGGGTATCCATCCGTCTAGAAGACCCTCCTCTCCGTACAGCCTACCTTGATCGTGTTGCTCTAACACGCTACCAGTTCCTTGAGAGAGATCATGGATCCCTCCTATACCGCTTGATATTTAACCGGCAGCGTGTTTTCCATATTACCCTTCCTGCTCCTGCTTTCTTTGACTTTCAGGTAAAACGAAGATACTACATAACCATAGGAGAGGCAGAGGAGTATGAGAGGGAGGCGACTGCTGCTCAACTTCGTGAGGCAGCTATTAAAGCAGTGGCTGCAGCACTCCCGTATAACACCCATTATGACTTTGGGTTTCGCCAGGATCATCCATGGGAGTAGACTAAGCTAGGCCAAAAGCCTAAGCTTGGGGGAGTACGTGTTCTCACCGACTTTACATTCATGCTTATGCTTTCACTTTGTTAGCCGGTGTTTACACGTTGCCACTGTATTATCCATGCTAGTTTCTTTTCGTGTTCTTTTTTTCTTGTTTCGTTTCCTTTTGAGGAAACCCAAAAAGATTTTTCTTTCTTCTTTTGCTTGTTGGGAGCTTTCCTGTGTAAATAGTTTTCTTTTTCTTTGTGTCAAGGTAGAAGATATTGGTTACAATGTTTATTGGTTCTTGCATGCTTACCTGTTTAGCTTTCAAAGAGCCATATTATTTTGTCTTCTCCTTTGTGTTTGCCTACAGATTCAGCTTAGCCCAATGCACTTATTATTGTTCACACCGTTCGATCGTGCAAATGAAAGGGAACAATGATGATATATGATGAAGTGACTGAGACTGAAAAGCTGGTATGAACTCTATCTATTTTTTTGTAAATATGACTAGCTTGTCGACCCAGATTTAGCTTTGTTGTGAGAGAACCATGTTTGCAATGACAACTTAGAGACCATAGTTTCTGATGCCGTGCTTATTTAGCTGAGAGCTTATAATGGTTTGTCTTGAATGCCAACATAGATTTTGAGATGACTATGATGTAGTATGATAGGATGGTATTCTCCTTTGAATGTTTCAAGTGGCTTGACTTGACGCATGTTCGTGCATGTAGTTGAAACAAAATCAACATAGCCTCTATGATGTTCGTGTTCATGGTGATTTATATCCTGTTCATGCTTGCATTCAATGTTAGTCAAACTCATTGCATCTTGATGACTGTTGTCTCTCTCTAGTTGGTCGCTTCCTAGTCTTTTGCTAGCCTTCACTTGTACTAAGCAGGAATACTGCTTGTGCATCCACTTCCATAAACCCAAAAGTTTTTCCATGAGAGTCCACCATACCTACCTATTTGCGGTATCTACCTGCCGTTCCAAGTAAATTTGCATGTGCCACTCTCTAAACCTTCAAGAAATAATCTGTTTTGCATGCCCGAACCGCTCATGTGGTGACAGAGGGCTATTGGTATCTTCCATGCTAGGAGTGTTATCCTCGACATGTGTTTATTCACAGTCATTCACGAGAAAGGGGCCGGTATTTGGGATGCCCAGTTCCACGCTTAAATCGAAAACATAACTGTAAAACAAGACTCCCCCCGGATTGATGTTAGTATGGACGGTACCCGAGGATTCGGCTAGCCGTGGAGTGTGATTGATTGGTGGTGGGGGAGTTAAAACTTTACTTTTCTGTTTCGGAACCACCTATAGCATGAGTAGCATGGAAGATATTGAGAACTCTTGGTTATTGCGTTGACAATGAAAGCATGCCACCCAAAATTATTATCTCTGTTTTCAAAGCTTGAGCTCTGTTACCTCTGCAAATCAATGCTTCCCTCTGCGAAGGTCCTGTCTATTTATTTTCCTATTGAGTCATCCTCCTCTTATATAAGCACCAATTAGAGAGCACCTCTGTCATTTTTATGCTTTGCTTTTGATTGATATTGAGTATGACCATGACTGGATCTTTGTTGCTATGAATTACAATGTTTAGTCAACCCTTGATCTTTGAAAGTGCTCTGCATTTATGTTTTGCGGTCTCAGAAAGAGCTAGCGAGATACCACCTATTCATATTGCTTCATGCTTGTTTTGATTGAAGTGTTGGTATTTGAAACTCATTATTATTTGCTCGTTAGCTGATTATGCCATTGATATTAGTTTACCGTGAGACCTTTGTGTAATTTGCTTCTGTGGTTAACTTGTGATCTTGCTGAAATTCTGGTTATGAGTTAGACATAGTTGCAACAACAAGATCAAACAGAGTTTGTCAAAGTTTTTCTTTCTCACTCAGTTTGTCAACTGAGTTGCTTGAGGACAAGCAAGGTTTTAAGCTTGGGGGAGTTGATACGTCTCCATCGTATCTACTTTGCCAAACTCTTTTCCCCTTGTTTCGGACTCTAATTTTCATAATTTGAATGGAACTAACCTGGACTGACGCTATTTTCAGCTGAATTGCCTTGGTGTTATTTTTGTGCAGAAATCAAAGTTCTCCAAACATCCTGAAAATTTACGGGGAGCAGTTTTGGATAATATCAAAAATATATGCGGCAAGTTCCACCTCAGGGGGTGGGCCAGTGGGCCACAAGCCCCTGCTCCGCCACCACCCCCCTTGTGGCGGTGGGCAGGCTTGTGGTGCCCACAGGCACCTGCCGCCCCCAACTCCAGCTCTATAAGTTACCTTTCGTCCCAGAAAAAATAAAAAGAGATGTTTTCGTCGCATTTTCGATACGGAGGCGCCTCCACCACCTGTTCTTCATCTGGAGGGCAGATCTGGAGTCCGTCTTGGGCTCCGGAGAGGGGAAATCGTCGCCATCGTCATCATCAACCTTCTTCCCTCTCCAATTCCATGAAGTTCTTCGTCGTCCGTGAGTAATCTATTCGTAGGCTCGCTGGGCGGTGATGAGTAGGATGAGATCTATCATGTAATCGAGTTAGTTTTGATGGGGATTGATCCCTAGTATCCACTATGTTCTGAGATTGATGTTGCTACTACTTTGCCATGCTTAATGCTTGCCACTAGGGCCCGAGTGCCATGATTTCAGATCTGAAATTATTTTGTTGTCACCAATATATGTGTGTTTTAGATCCGATCTTGCAAGTTATAGTTACCTACTATGTGTTATGATCCGGCAACCCCGGAGTGACAATAACCGGAACCACTCCCAGTGATGACCATAGTTTGAGGAATTCATGTGTTCACCAAGTGCTAATGCGTTGGTCCGGTTCTTTATTAAAAGGAGAACCTTAATATCCCGTAGTTTCCTTTTGGACCCCACTGCCACGGGAGGGATGGACAATAGATGCCATGCAAGTTCTTTTCCCTAAGCACGTATGACGACACACGGAATTCATGCCTACATCACATTGACGAACGGGAGCTAGCCACATATCTCTCCGTGTTATAGTTGTTGCATGATGAATATCATCCAAACAAATCACCGACCCATTGCCTACGATTTTGTCCTACTGCTGTTACTTGTCTTGCTCTTCTGTTGCTACTACTGTTGCTACTCCTGTTACTTGTTTTGCTTTGCTCCTGCTACTACTGTTGCTACTGCTGTTACTTGTCTTGCTCTGCTGCTGCTGCTACTACTGTTGCTACTGCTGTTACTTGTCTAGCTCTGCTGCTACTGTTGCTACTAGTGTCGCTTGCTACTGTTGCTACTTGCTACCACTGTCACTACTGCTATTCCTTGCCACTGCTATTGCTCGTTACACTGCTGCTACCTGCTACACTGTTGGTTCACCGGCCGTTGACGGGAACTGACAAATTCTGTCAACGCGGCAACTAGGCGCCATTGATACAATCGTTAGGAATAGTCTGCCGTCAACAGATCATTTCTGACACCGTTGTTATCATATTACTTTGCTATTACTAGTGTGCTTGCAGATACTAATCTTTCAGGTGTGGTTGAATCTGACAAATTCAGCTGCTAACACTTGAGAGTATACTCTCACCTCCAGTGGCCTATCAACAAATTGGGTGGAATACTCTACCCTCGAAAACTGCTGTGAACCCACGTGCTGGTGGGCCATCGACAACATTCTTCTAGTTTCATTACTGGGGAGTGCTATCAGCATTCTTCTGGTGCCGTTGCAGGAGAAGGTTTGTTGTCATAAGCATTCGTCTAGCTAACGCCAAGATTGCAGATCACACCACTGGCCGCTCGTTGCCTGTATCTTCCTGCTTTTCTCAATCACACTTTTGTTATGGACAGGTCCACCCATTGGGGGTGTAAGTTTATTGTAATGCACTCTCAGCCTTGTGCTACTATCTTTTAATTATGCACTACAGTTTTATTTCAATTTGGTTGTCGACTATCAGTTCATTCATCACCTTTTCTTGCGGTAGTCGTTTTCCCATGTGCCTCGCTGCTTTTTCTTTTTTCCTGCCAACCAGCCGGCTTTCGGATTGTGGCCGGGCGAGGAGTGGGCTGCCGGAGCCAGGGTGTTGGTACTTTTGGCTTTTGCAAGTTGGATTTTTGAACGAACCGAGTAGCATGGACGGACTCGGCCCACCCCTTGTCGATATTTCCCGTGTGCTCTGCCCCTTTTCCTGTGCGCCCACCGGCCGGATAGCCAAGTTGTCGCGTGTAGCCGGCAAGGGTTACGCCTCCGGGGAGAAGGTACGGTACTTTGCCGAGCTAGGGTGGGACCTGGGTGATCTGGTAGTCCCCGAGCCGGCTGGGCCGATTCGGGGGTGGCTGGAAGAAAATAATTGGACCATAGGTAGGATGGAAAAGGCAGTCCCCAAGTCCTACTCTGGGGTGTCGGCTGTTCATTGATTTGCTTGAAATAGGGAAGATACATACATACACTTGTTTAACTGTAAAATGGGCGGAGGAGTTCCGCGTTCCACGATCGCTCCGTCTCGGAGCCGGAGGAGTCGTTCTTATTTTTTCTTGCCTTCTAAGCATCGATCAGGCAGTAGGCGTTGGTTCTCAGTGCTTTGCTAATGATGAATGGGCCCTCCCATGGGGCGGATAGCTTGTGCTGGCCGGCTTTCCATATCAGCCGGAGCACTAGATCGCCTTCTCGGAACGAGAGAGGCTTGACCCGCCAGCTATGGTAGCGGTGCAAGCCCTGTTGGTAGATATCTGTTCTAGATAGTGCCAGCTCGCGTGCCTCCTCAAGGAGGTCGACACCATCTTCTCTGGCTTCTTGGGCGTCGGCGTCGGTACATAGGGTGACCCATGGCGAGTTGAACTGGAGATCGGTGGGGATGATTGCCTCGGCCCCATACACGAGAAAGAATGGGGTGAAACCAGTCGATCGGTTGGGTATGGTTCGCAGGCTCCATACCACAACCGTTAGTTCCTCGGCCCACATGCCGACCGAGCACTCGAGCGGCTCGACTAGCCTGGGCTTTAGGCCGGACAGGATGATGCCGTTTGTCCGCTCCACCTAGCCGTTTGTCTGCAGGTGGGCCACGGACGCGAGGTCCAACCGGATTCCTTGCTAGTTGCAGTAGAGGGCGAGTGCGCCCTTGGGGAAGTTGATGCCGTTGTCGATGATGATACTCTTGGGAAGGCCATAGCGGACGATGATGTCCTTGATGAATGTGAATGTCGTCGGGCCTTCAAGCTTCTTGCTTGGCCTGGCCTCGATCCATTTCGTGAACTTGTCGACGGCCACCAGGAGATACATCACACCGCCTCGTGAGGTTTTGAATGGGCCCACCATATCTAGGCCCCACACGGCGAAAGACCATGTGAGGAGGATGGTTTGCATGGCTGCGGCCGAGTGGTGGGTGCGCCCTTTGAACCGTTAGCAGCCGTTGCATTTGTCGAACAACTCCTTGGCGTCTTTTAGGGCAGACGACCAGTAGAGCCCGTAGCGGAACGCCTTGGCCACCAGGGAGCACGAGGCAACATGGTGACCGCACTTGCCCTGGTGGATGTCGTGGAGGTTCTCGCGGCCCAAACCCGCCTCGACGCAGCGCTAGAAAACTCCAGACACACTACGCTTGATGACCTCGTTGTTGATGGTGGTGTAGGCGGCGGAGTGCCTTTGCCTCGACTTCGTTGGCAGGCAGGGTGCCATTCTCGATGTATTCGAGGAATGGTCGTGCCCAGGTCAGGGCCGTGACCACGGTTAGCACGACCATCACGACTGGGTTTGTTGGGGCAGGGGCGACAGGCGGCTGGCCGGCGGCCGCAGTCCCCGAGTTGGGCGGGAGGGACCCTGAGGCAGGTCCGGCAGCCCCCGGGCGAGCTGGAGCCGCAGCCGGCGGGGTGGCGGCAGTCCCTGAGTTGGTGTTGGCACCCCCCGGGACTGGCGGAGCAGCCCCCGAGTCTGCCGGGATGAAGATGGATTTGGATTCCGAAGATGGCGTGATGGATGGCTTGTGCAGGTACTCCAAGGATACGCCGGCTGGGGTGGGCTGCCTGGTGGAGCCGATCTTTGCCAGTGTATCGGCGGCCTCGTTTCCAGCTCGAAGGATGTGGTGGATCTTGCAGCCTTCGAATCCGCTCGTCAGTTGCTGGATCGAAAAATGGTAGTTGGCCATGTTTGCATCTCTGGCGTCCCATTCGCCAGTGACTTGCTGCACCACGAGGTCGGAGTCGCCGAAGTAGAGGATGCATCGAATGCCAATTTTCCTAGCTAGCCGAAGGCCGTGGGTGAGCGCTTCGTACTCCGCTTCGTACTCCCTTGGGGGAGGAGAGAAAGATGCCGGCTCTGAGGCTCGTGCGCATCTTTGAGCTGTTGAATTTCATGCGCCAATGGGTGGAGTCGGGAGGCGGCGGCAGTTACTCCTTTTCTGCCAGTCGACGAGGAAGTCCACCAAGGCTTGAGACTTGACGATGGTGTGGGACTCATAGGCGATGTGGTGGTCGGCCAGCTAGAGGGCCCACTTGGCAATTCGGCCAGCCACGTCTCGGTTGCCCATGATCTCCTAGAGGGGAGCAGTTCTTACCACCGTGATCGGGTGTTCCCAGAAGTTGGGCTTGAGCTTCCGGGCCACCAGGAACACACTGTAGCACATCTTCTGGTAGTGCGGGTAATTTTTCTTGGAGGCGGACAACACCTTGCTCAGATAGTAGACCGGACGTTGGACCGGCTGGGCTCGGCCCGGCTCCGAGCGCTCGACGGCCATGACGATGCGGTTAGTTGCCATGATGTAGAGCAGCACCGGCTCTTTGTCTGCTGGTGCGGCCAGCACGGGCACGGTGATCAATGCATGCTTGAGGTCGTGTCGGGCCCCGTCCGCCTTGTTGCTCGACACAGAGCCGTCTGCCTTTTTGAGAAGGCGGTAGAGAGGAAGGGCCTTCTCTCCCAACTGATTGATGAAGCGGCTAAGTGAAGCGAGGCAGCCAGTGATCTTCTGGATGACGACCAGGTTAGTCAGTCGGGCCATCCGCTTGATGGCCCAAATATTCTCCGGGTTAGCCTTGATCCCTCCCTCAGAAACAAGGAAACCGAGGAGCCAGCCGGCTGGGACACCGAACACGTACTTTTCCGGGTTCACCCGGATCTCGAACTCGCGCAGCCTCGCAAACGTCTCTTTGAGATTGTCCAGGAGGGTGCGGCTTTCTTTGGTTTTGACCACAACGTCATCCACGTAGACATGTACGTTGCAGCCAAGCTGCCTATAGAGGCATCATTGCATGCAGCGCTGGAACATGGTGCTGGCGTTTTTCAGCCCGAACACCATCGTGACATAGCAAAACGCCCCGAAGGGTGTTATGAAAGTTGTCTTTTCACCGTTGGCCGGGTTGAGCTTGATCTGGTGATAGCCTGAATACGCGTCCAAGAAGGACAATAGCTTGCAGCCGACCGTCCAGTCGGTCACTTGATCGATACGGGGTAGAGCGAATGGATCGTTGGGTCATGCCTTGTTTAGGCTCGTGTAATCGATACACATGCGCCAAGTCTTGTTCTTCTTCAGCACTAGGACTGGCTTCACCAACGAGTCTGGGTGGAAGACTTCCATGATGAAGCCGGATGCCAGCAACCGGACAATTTCTTCACCGATGGTCTTTTGCTTCTCCTCGGAGAAGCGGCACAGCGGTTGCTTGACCGGCTTTGTGTTCGGCCGGACATGTAAAAAAGTGCTTGGAGAACTTCCTCGAGACTCCCGGCATGTCCTTTGGGGTCCATGCAAAGATATCTCGATTCTCACGGAGGAATTCGATGAGCTTGCTTTCCTATTTTGCACTAAGGCCGCCCCCCACCACGACGTACTTGCCGGTGGGGTCAGCCGGGTCAAAGCAAACTCTCTTGGTATCCTTGCCGGTGGTCGGCTGGAATTGTGCCTCTCCAGTCGGCTACTTCACCTTGGGCTCGGGCATGGCCACCAACTCGCGGGCGAGAGCCACGAGACGGTTGATCTGTCGCTGCTCCTCGGTGATGGCGAGGGACTCGACCAGCTTGGAGCTGCCCAGAGCGCACTCGGACGCTTTCTTGTAGTTGTCGGCAATGGTGATGATTCCATGCGGACCCAGCAGCTTCATGTTCAGGTACATGTAGTCTGGGACCGCCATGAATTTGGCGAGGGTGGGTCGGTCGAAGACGGCTTGGTAGGAGCTGGAGACGTTGACGACCTCGAACCAGACCGACTCGTGGCGGAAGTTCTTCGGCGAGCCGAACAACATGTCGACCCGGATCTATCTGATTGGGGAGCAATAATGGTCAGGGAAGATGTCGTGGAACACCGTCCGAGTCAGCTAGAGCTCGGACTCCAGAATGTCGAGTTTTTCCATGGTGTCGCAGTAGAGGATGTTGATGCATCTACCGCCATCGACGAGCACCCGCGTAAAGCGGCATGTGCACCATCGGGAGATGAAGCTGGTGTCCAGGACCAACGCGTAGCCGCCTGGTGTCGGCATCTCAGTCGGGTGATCCTTGTGGCCCCCAGTGATTGCCTTGTCCGACCAGTGCATGTACTGGGGGACCGGCAGGACAATGGCGTTGACCTCCAGCGCACGCTTGCGCTGGCTATGCTTGTCGTCATCCTCAGTGGTGAAGATGACGTAGGTCGCGTCGTGCTCGGGTTGTCGTCGCAAGCACCACCTGCTCCCGGAGCGGGAGGCGGAGGCGGCGGCAGTTGTGGCACGGGTGGTAGAGCGTCGCCACGTGCGATCTTGGTGAACCAGCTGCACTGGCGGGCTATGTGCGTCGCTGGCTTGGCCCCGCTGTGGAATTTGCAGGTCCCGTCGAGCATGGCCTCGAAGGTGTACATGGCTTGCCACGGCTGTTTGCCGTCATTGGTGCCCTAGCGCCGGTTGGAGCCTTTGTTGTCGGCCATCCGACCATCCTCGACTGCCGTGACCTGCCAGACGGGCGTCCGGCTGGTCGATCTTGCACTTGCCCTGATCCGGCCAGGATGGTCCATCTACCGCCCGACCACGGTTGGCTTGCCGGTAGTGTCGACAAGCACCAGGAGCTTCATGGAAAACTCGACCACGACGTACTCATCGATGATGGCCATCAATTGCGTCAGGGTCGACGGCTCCCGGTGCATGAGCTTATGCTTGTGGAGGGTGCCATCTCGACAATTGTCAATGTAGTACTGAATTGCGTGCACTTCAAGGACGCCCTCGTAGGAGTTGTGAAGTTCGGTCCACCGCATGAGGTAGTCACGGAGAAGCTCGGTCGGGCCCTGTACACATATGGCGAGTTGTTGGGGCCAGCTAGGGCGCTTGTATGTGCTGGTGAAGTTGCGCATGAATGCCCCCTAGAAGTCAAGCCAGCCGTTGACGCTGCCAGCCGACAGGATATTAAGCCAGGTTTGGGCCGAGTTGAGCAGCATGGAGGGCATGTATCACACTACTGCGTGCTTGTTGCCGCCAGCGAGGACGACGGCGGTGGTGTAGCGGTCAACCAATCGTCGGGCTTGCTTGAACCGCTGTACTTGGGGGTGTCGCGTGCCAAGGTGAAACCCTTGGGGAACGGCTCTTTGACGATGTGCGGCCCGAAGCATGGTGGGCCGACAGTGCTCTCTTCCATGGTGGATTGGGATTTCGCGAGGCGCTCCAAGAAAAAACAGGCGTCCTTGTCGTCCACCTGACGCTTATCGACAAGCTCGAACTTTGGTGGACGAGGTGGCGGCGGTGCGGCCATCCGATCGCGCTCCTCGTGCTAGCTTATTTGTGTCGGCTGGCGGTTGCCCTGGCCAACCGGCTCCCTTACACGACTGTTGAAAACCCACGTGTTGCGGTCTCGTCGGTCATGGCTGCCCGCTTGTTGACTGTGGCGGCGATGGTGGGCATCGGCAGGCGAAGATGCATGGTTTGTCTCCCGTCGGCCAGTCACGGGCCGGCAAGGCTCATCGTAGGTCCTCGAGCCGGAGCGAGCCGGGTCGTGGTATGACTGAGCCGGCTCGCCCTGCTACATGTTGGCAGCCTCCACGAGGACGCTGATGAGCTCTTACCGCGCGTTGCAGGCCGACCCCTCGAGCCCCTCCAGCTCGCTGAGGTTGGCGTGCGCAGCTCACATGTTCTTAATAGGGGTGTCGTAGACTGGATGACCGCCGGTCAGCTCCTGGCCAATAGTGTCGCCACGGTGTCGCACGTCAGCCAACCGACTGGTCCCGGGGGCAGCCGACGTGAGGTCCTGGGCCGCGTTGAACTCGCGTCGGATGGCCACGAACTCACGTTGGTTGCCGATGGTTGCCGAGCTCTTCGATGGCGACCGCAGGGTCGGCCATCACAGGGATGGGGATGCGGAGCATGTCCACTACTGCGCGAAGCGGGGTCCGGTATCCAGACGCACCGCCTAGCGAGATGGCAGTAAGCACCTCCACGCAGTTGCACAGGTCCTCGATGTTATTGGAGAGGTCGCCGTCGTCGGATGGCGGCACCTCGTCCTAGCTGAGTACCTCGGCAGGGTACTTGTCAGCGACGACTGCGACGTATATGCGAGTCGAAAGAGAGGATGGAGCCGTAGACGGGGAAGTCCGCATCCTCGAGATGACTGGCGTTGTCGTTGATGCAGTCGAGCGCGCCGTAGCGCACGACCAAGCCGTGCGCCACACGCTCACCACAAGGGGTTAAGGGTCCCGCCCGGAATGTTACTCCGGTTGGCATTGCTGCCGACCCCATGGTGGGCGTCAATTGTCGTGGTATTTCTGCGGCAAATGCCAGGGTGTGGCTTAGATCCTCGTTTGGGGCCAACGGGTGCCAGCGGCGTCTAGGAAGGGGTGTAGGCGCAACACACATGACGCCGATCTACCTAGGTCCACGGCCCTCTGATAAGGTATAACCCTAGTCCTGCCTGTGTGACTATATGAGATCACAGTACAAATGGTGCTCCTTGAGCTGTTCGTGAGGAGGGAGACGGAGCTCTTGCTGCCGGCCTCGCTGCCTCGGTGGTTTGTGAATATTTCTCTATGTGTGCCCTGTGTGAATCTATTGATCCTCCCCTCTCTTTGGAGGCTGAGGTGAGGCTTTATAGTGCAACCTAAGGTGTATACTGATGGGGGTAAGACAAGAGATGGGACCCTGCTGCCAGCCTCTCCAACAGGCTGCGGGGTCCGCCGTCTGTCTGGTCTTGAATGGCGTGGCGCTCACCGGCCGTGTGTCTCAGGATCTAACGCGCTGGTTCTCAGGGAGTAGGTAGGGGTCAGCGTGGCTACAGGTCCGCCTCACCAGGTCAGCTTCGGCGGTGACCAGGGTCGTGTAGCCTCGCCGCCCCCACATCATTGCGCCCGTGGTTACGCTGAGCTTGTCAGCGCGTACTGGTGCATCGAGTGCCTCTGCGTCATGCGTCGGGTCTTGTTATCGTACATGGGTACGGTAGGATGAGACGGGGGCTGGCCGTCCGGCTCGCGATGGGTCTGCCGGCCTGGCCGAATGCCCTCAGTCGGTCTAGCGAGTGTCGGCCAAGATTGCCGGCTGGCAGTCGACCCCAAATGTCTTCGAGATGGATTCTCTACACTTGAGTATACCCAGGGGTGGTATCCCCATCAGTAGAGTTGTGTGAAGTTTGTAGACATGATTAGGTTTCTTAGGGTTCTCAAATATGGGAGGTTGTTTAACATAAACTTGCTCGTCAATCTCACCATTTAGAAAATCACTTTTGATATTCATTTGGTAAATAGTAATATCATGGTGATTGACAGAAGGAACAAGAATGTGAATGGCTTCAAGTCTAGGACCGAGGGCATATGTCTCACCATAGTTCATACCTTCGACTTGTGTGTAACCTTGAGCTACGAGACGTGCCTTGTTGCATACTAGTGTCCACACTTCATTCCTCTCAAAGGTTTATAGCTCTTCATGCTTGGAATTCACCCAATCCCGTTCTTGATGTGCTTCTTCTACCTTCATGGTCCCAATGCTAGAGTTAAATGAGTAATGTTTCACAAAAGTTAGCTAGTCGAGTTTTAGAGTGAGTGATTCTCCCGGTTTTATGTCACCAAACATTTGATCTAGTGGATGGTACTTGTTCATTCGTGCTCAAACTCGTGGTAGCTTTTGCTTGTTGGATGGTGGAGCTTCCTCATCATTATCTTCTTACTCATTGTCATTGAAGGTGTCATCTCCTTGTAGTGGTGGTGAAGGAGGTTGAGGTGGATCATCACGATGTACCACTTCCTCCTCTTCATCTTATCATTTATTGCTTATGGATGCCTCAATGTTATTTGGTGGTTCGCCTTGACGCGAAGTAGGAGCTTCCATATGTGTTGGTTAAGTACTTTCCTTCACCTCCTTGGGATGGATCTTGTCGATGGACAAGTCTTGAATGGGTTATGACGGTTCCTTATTTCCTACATCAGTTAGCAATTGTTTGAGTTGTGAATCATTAGATTCATCAAACTTCACATCTACCGTATCTTCAACTTTTCGAGTGGAGTTATTGTAGACACGACACGTGTGATTACTTAATCCGTAACCAAGTAGGAAACCTTCATAAGATTTCGGAGCAAATTTAGAACGATGATGCTTATCAAGAATGTAGAACTTTGTGATGAATACACGAAAGTGTCCAACTTGGGGTTTGTTACCGGTGAGTAGCTCGTATGCCATTTTACTCAGAAGCTTGTGGAGGTAGAGTCAGTTTGTGGCATGACACACTGTGTCCATGGCTTATGCCCAAAAGTGTCTTGGCATCTAGTATTCGTCGAGCATCGTTCTAGCCATCTCTATGAGAGTCCGGTTCATCCTCTCAGCAACGCCATTTTGTTGAGGTGTGTATGTAGCCGATAACTCACCTGAGATACCTTCTTTGTCAAGAAAGGTATCCACATTGGTGTTCTTGAACTCTGATTTGTTGTCGCTTCGAATTTTATTGATCTTCACTTCAAACTGATTTTGGGCTTTCCGAGCAAAATTCTTGAAGATTTTCCATACCCGCGACTTGTAATCAAGAAATAATACCCACATAAATCTAGAAAAATCATCAAGAATGACTAGACAAAGAGAATTTCCACCAAGGCTCTTGTAATCATTGGGACCAAAGAGATCCATGTGAAGCAACTCGAGTGGCCTTCTAGTAGTCATGATGTTCTTCACGGGAGGACTTCCACCTACTTGTTTTCCTGCTTGACAAGCACTACAAAGTCTATCTTCGTCAAAGATAACATCTTTAATACCAAGTATATGATCACCTTTGATAAGCTTGTCTAGATTACACATACTAACATGTCCTACCCTTGTATGCCATAGCCAAACTTTAGAAGATTTTGCAATAAGACAAGTACGAGGTTTGGATTTTTTAGTGAAATCATCAATGTAGAGATCACCTCTAGGAAACCAGTAAATACCATGCTATGATTATCTTAACGAAACACTTGCAATCAACTTTCCTAATTAGGACACTGGAACAAAAGTTTGCTAGTCTAGATACAAAAAGAAGATTGTAGCCAAGGGATCCAACAAGCATGACATTTTGAATGGAACTATCATGGGATATGGCCACCTTACCAAGACCTAGTACCTTACCCTTGGAGTTGTCTCGAAAGGTCACATACTGTGGCAACCGGTTTTTCAGAAAATAATTTCCAGAAAACAGGTCTTTGTGTTGACCAGCCCCAGGACTACTGTTAGCTGGTAGACACTCACTTGATACAGAATATCCAAGCAAAATACAAAATCTGGGTTACAAGACCATAAAAGTCTACTGATTTGAACAAAAGACTGAGGTTGAAATGACTCAAGTAATCTCCAGTGTCCATGGGACTCCATTCCCACAGGAACAACTAACCTGGATAAATT